>NC_064620.1:436202958-436827958 GCF_023898315.1 Schistocerca nitens | reverse complement strand
GAATTTCCGTGGACTTAATAGGCATTCTTCCTCCTTATCACCTTAATAATGTCAAACGTTAGACTGTATACCTTCTGGACTCACTACAGCAGTAAATTGCCGTACGGGCAGAATTCTGAATTCAAGAAGACCCTGGAATTAGTTAAATTACAGTTGTCAAATACGGTGGAATCATTTGCTAAATTGCCTCTTGTAGCGGCCTGAAATGGAAGTATGATAAATCTCGGTGTTTCTAGCTACACAGGGGTTATAATATCGCACGTTTGTCTGCTCGCATATTTATCTCCTTCAAGGAGCTGGCACCGATCATCATTACAGGCTGGAAGTTTTCTTGCAGGTTCACAATAGTTATAGCCAGGACTGTGTAATTCAGCTGGTAGTTTGTCGAGAACACCAGCGCCTCCTCTAATCCATCTCCTATAACACATGTTTGTGGTCTGCACACCCTGTTATATAGCAAATCGTCAACTTCAGTCCATTTAACAAACGCTCTATTCCCTCGACATCGTATGACCCTTTCTATGAGATACACATCTGATTCCAAGCTCTTCTGTAACTCTCCTGTGTAAAAGCATCTTGCAGTTTAACACTGCTGTCCTCTAAGAGGCAGGTTCTAGGAGTCGTTCTGTGCACTTTGGAAACTGTGAATATCTTAATTGACAAGTTTGGCTTCTCAAATGCTGTCTTTTGTTTTGCAATATGAATCACCTACTTTAAATTGCTGTTGGCGTGGATACAACATTTTAATACAACTGTATACTGTATCTAGAAGTCTGTTATCTCAAACATCTATTGGTCTCATTTTTATTGTGCGATGTTTTGTTCGATTGTACTGTGCAATTATTTACTGAGGGATATCAGTCCATTTGTGTGAGCCACAAAGACTGAACCATATCCAAATTAGGGATTTCACTGTTATGTTAGGCGTCCCACGATACTGGCCTTCAGGTGAGTGAATGCCGAGTAGTGATGTATTCCATACTGTTCCATCACTGTCTTGAAATATCTATTGTAAAACACGCCGCTGTGATTTGTTTGAAGGTTGCCTGGGCTTTGATTCATCCTCATCTGTAGCAATTGCCCAAACACGAGCACGACATTCTTCCCTCTTTCTGTGTTCACGGGTACTACCTAGGCAAATTTAGAAAACTATAAATGACCATTAAAATGTATCTGAATCCATTACTGATGCGTGAATATTCCCTCATGTCGACATGATGAACCTGCCACAGCTCGTCCAAACCTTTAATCATACCTACGAGGGTACTTTATCCGTGCTACTTTGTGCAGTTCTCGAACTACAGTCTCTTACTTATTCGATGATGCATCTCTCTTTTAGGTTAGAAATTAATGAAACAACTTCATTCGAATGAGCTGTATTACCAGCGAAGCTTTGAGCAGTCATAGCCCACCTATTAACTTATTGGGGTCTTAGTAATATATATATATATATATATATATATATATATATATATATATATATATATATATATATATATATACTGAGGTAGTCGATTGCTCACTCTTTTGTGCTGAATGTCTATACCATTACTACTGATTTTTTTTCACCGTGCAATATAGAATTTATAATGGATTTGTATATGCACATTGCTTCAGCTTTTGCATTCTTATGCAGCTCAGTTAAAAGCAATATTTCACGATATATTTCCATATCTTTAGGCTAATAATTTACAATTTTTGTGGGTCTTAGGAAAAGAAGTGCCACTAGGCCAGGTGTTCTTCGAAACTGTGTATCGCTGACCCGTACTGTTTTTTTAATTTAAAGTTATAGGCTACATGCCCAACATGTACGGTTTTTCACCACTGGCACGGAATGTTTTCTCTGTCCTAGTGTCGCTGTGACGGTTAATGAAGTCGGCAATAGCGTCGTTGTCGTCGTTGAAGAATTTTGCTGAAAGTTGATCGAGAGATTCAGTAACTGGTTCAAAGGTTTCTCGCAGTGTCTGCTCCTGCTTCAAATGTCGTGACCTCAGCAACTGTAACATTTCTCTAACAACCTTCCACGCCTCAATGACTTTATGCTTAGTCGACATCTCGTTGTATACTAATCGGAATTATGTGCAGCATGATGTTTAATAAATTTGCTGTTCTTTTTCTTCTTATGCTGCTCCCCCTTCTCGGTAATAGCCATTTTCCCTTCATTTAAGTTGCCTACTTTCTTTTCAGTTGTATTAATCTGTTCATACAATGTCTCCTTCTCAATAACAGCTATTTCCCCTACAGATAAATTGTTTACTTTCTTTTCGATTGCATTTGCCCGGTCATTCAGTGTATTGTTCAGTCTCAGAAGGGTATGACAATACATCTCTAGTTCCTTGTGGACACCTCCAACTTTACGTTCGAGAGTGTGAATTTTCGCGTCCATGTACAAGCGAATGGTTTGTCTATGCATAGCCAACCAATCAGATGGAGCTCCCTGACCCATGCAAATTTATCCATGCTGATGCGTATGTTGATGTATTCACCTCTTTCCATGGCTATATCTAGAAGTTCCGTCTGTACCTGCAGTCATACAGTTTTCTTGTTTTATGAATAACGAGGAACCCATTCTGTGAGTGATTTCAGCAATCTGCACATATCTTTACAAAATCACTGAATGACATATCGGTTCCCACATGAGCCTGGTACAAGTGTTTTAAATTCAGTTTGTCCTGTTTGATTGCTGTAATTAGCGGTTTTGGGATCCTGGAATATGTCTGACTCACATAAAATACATCAACAGCTGTATGGTGAGCGAAACAGAAATATCGTCCAACTTAATCTTGCTTTTCCACAGCAATATCGTCAAATAAGAACACTTTGGCTTTAATTTTTCGGGTGGATGGATATCACTGCTCTTACTGAATGTCGTGTATTTCACATTATCTACAGCCTGCATTATCTCCTGTAATAGTTGGTATTTTGTCTGAAACAATGTTTTGGGAAATACAGATACATGCTCAAAGTGGACTCCATCTGGATGTGTAGCAGCGACATGAGAAGTCGTCTTACAGCAGTTGGGTGAACCTACAATTATTGCATGTAGTCTGGAAGGAGTACGCCATTCTTCATCTGGTCTTCTTGCACACTGTCACAGCTCCACTCACTTACACCAAAGTATTGATGCTTCACCCAACCTGCCATGAAACCTCCTACATCAGGAACAGCTGCGCAAAGGGTTTTTATAGAAAATATGAACACTATGCCCTGCCGTGATACCGACTAAGTCAGGTACTGGCACGCAATGGGCTTTTACAGAGAATTTAGTTTAAATGACATAATTTTCTGTTGCTGCATGTTTGTAGTGAAAATACTCATACTGGCAATATATTGAGAGGTAAGAAATAAAACACGTACATGGTTATAGACATTTTTATTTAGTGATTGTACATGGAATTTACTTGATCAACAAGTTCTTTCTTTGTGTTAACACCAGTACAGAATATAGAAGGTAAAGCCTTCTTGTAAGCACAGAATTTAGCATGTGTAATTCTCGCAAACTTATTGGCAACACATTAGTTTCCATTGACACCATAGTGTCACCCGATTTCACATGGAGTACGGAGTCATTGTATGCTGTTGTAGTGGGTAGAGTTGTAGAGCAGCACAGGAAATGTCCGGAGGAGGACGGCTCGGATGATACTTAGCAGTCAACTGTTGCTTGATGTAGGCTTCTGCACGATATAGTTCATCCCATTCCACCTCCGTAAACTACATTTTAACACTTTTAGCTGCATTTTCTATCTCTGTCACAACAACCCACTCTCTGTCTATAGTTGCTTCTATACCAGTATGTCAACGCTTCAAACCATTAGCGGATAAATTTTACTGTCATTTAGAAGAAGGTTTAAGTAGAAGATTGACGAACACTAACTTCACTTAACGAAGGTTTATTCAGCACTTGCACATATAAGAGTGCAGAGCGAACTGCCTACGGCCAGAACACATACAGTATATATACAGCTACAGAACATTCCAGTACAATGATTCTTGACATTTGAGGATACTTCTAGAATGTACTCGAATCGAATATAGAAATTAATATTGCACAGTCCACGTGTGTTTTGAACTCATGACCCTCCATACAACACTCCAGTATCATAACCACCACACCACAGTACTACTCAGC
This sequence comes from Schistocerca nitens, assembly GCF_023898315.1. NCBI lineage: Eukaryota > Metazoa > Arthropoda > Insecta > Orthoptera > Acrididae > Schistocerca > Schistocerca nitens. The sequence continues at coordinate 436,823,829 of NC_064620.1, read as the reverse complement.
TTCTTCTGTGACAATATGCTGAAGTGACCAGCAGTGGTGCACAGGGCTTAATCGGTATCTTCTCATTCATTACATTCTCATTTTGTCCACGCAGTACCACTAGAATATTTTGCAATGGAACTTATGATGGAGTCCAGTACCGACTGGCATCTTAGTGATTGGGACCCTCTAGTGCACTTCAGCAAGACAGGGGCTGTCTGGGTGTCTGCAACCAGCAATAACAGCCCATTGTCCTGCTCCATCAAGCTGACCAAGTGCGCAATAGGATCCCATGGAACTGCCATTGCCACAGATCCAGACACACCGGGACGCATCGCTGCTGCAAGCCCCGACAGGCTGGAGGACGTCGCATTTACTGACGAGCAGAGAAGGAAAACCCTTACAAGTGATAATAGCAGCACAAAGACTTCCTTACACGGCAGTAAACACAGACATTACGAAAGAGGTACTTACTCTTCCATGGCTTCTTCCTAGTCTGCTGCAGCTGCTAGGTAGCACTGGAGAATATGAGCTGGTGGTTTATGGATACTGCAGCTGAACCTACAGAGCTGATGGGCTCACTTTATATCCCCATTGTGATCGGATGCTACTGCCAATTTCAAGCTACTCTGGTGGTGTAATTGTGAGCTACACCAGTTGCATAGTCCTCTAGACTGGAGACAGATGTCTCTTGTAAGGTGGAAAACTGACTGTTAATTTCAAAAATGACAGGCAGTTATTACAACAGGATTGGTCTCCCTGATTTGCAGAATGCATCTTGATACCGTTCTTCTGCATAGCCAATATTCCCTGGACAATATTCCTCTTCTTCTTCGGGTACTCATCCATTCTGCACACAAGAGGCTATCGGTGCAGTCCTCAGCTTTATGCGTGCAGGCAACATGGCTGTTAAACTCCTCCCAGTCAGACACCAACAGCTCTTTGATAGAACGCATTTTGCACAGCAGCGAGGATAGGTTGGTGGAGGGGGAAGTGTAAGGGGATGAGCAGTTGAAGCTCTTCAATGGTATATATCGGGTATATGAATATGATTTCTCTGAAGCGAATTAGCATCAACTACCTACCTCTTCCATTTTGGAAGAGTGAATGCCTCATGTGGGATATCTCAGTAGTTTTCACATGCACATGAACATGTATTGGTTACGACATGCATCTTGGCTCCATCCCTCTGCATTGTAGCAATCTGCTAAACCGAATTCTTCAGCTTCTTTCTCCTATACTCTTCCACTATCATGGCCTTCCATCCCCACATAATGAACGGTGGCTATAGCTCTCCTTTGAATGCATACATGTAATACAGCTATTGAAAGCCACTCTATCCTTCAAATCCATCTCATTGATTGAACACATTGCAACACTTCCACAATGATAGCTCAGTATAGACTGAATCTCTGCCACCAGTTCTGGTCATGTGAGCAGAGAAAAAAATATCCGATCCAAATACGATTTTCCTGTCAATTCCTGTGGGAGGGGTTGGGGGTGGCATGTCATTACAGCTCTGGGACAAAGAAATTCCCAGCAAAATTCGAAATTATCACCAAAATTCAAAATTCCCTCCAATAGTGTAGGCATGGAAGAGGAAGAGGCGGGGGGAGGTGGTAAGGACCCATGTGCAGGCTGAGGAAAACATATGTTGTCGTCTGGGGATTGGACCGGAGGTAATTAATTGATCAATCAATCAATTGAGCAATTACTCTGCATAACAATTTGATATCAAAATTGTATTCATGCTGCCATCTCTCTACTACTAATGCAGCGGACAAGGTGGTGAGAGGGCTGGCTGTGGCAGGGCCAACAATGGATGCAAAAACAGGAGAGCTGGCAGTCGCAGTGGCGACAGGGCTGGTGACAGCAAGAGGCCAGCCAAAATAGAACCTTGGACAACAGGACTGGTGAGAAGGCTAATGGCGTCGTGAAAAGGAGAGTAGGCCAGAACAAGGCTGGAGTCATCAAGAGGACTGACGTTGAGAGAGTCAGCATTGTCTGGAGGGCTGACCATGACACTTATGGAGTCAGTATGAGGACAATGCTGATGACGAGAGAGCTGGCATCCAATGTCACCACAAGAAAGGGCTGCGCCAAGAACGGCAGGAATGTGACTGAAGAACAATTATCAAGAGGACTTGAGCACTGAGCAGAGATCTCACATTAATGAATGAAGGAATCAGAAAATGCTTGGCGCAATCAGAGATGACTAACAGCACAAAAATGCGCGTCTAATCGTTTCAATAACAAGTCAGAATTTATAGCATCTGGCGAGAGCCTCGGAACAACTGTCAACAGAAACTAAATGTTTCCTGACCTGCACTTGGAAGGTAGTCACCACAGTATTGCGTAACTTATACGCCGTTTTGAAAAAAGTGCACCTGCAACTGCTGACGCAATATGACTCAGTCCTTGTTCCGGTCATCAAACACCTCAAAATACAGAAGGAAATTTGAAACTGGTATCCCCATAACTAAATGATTTATCATAGAGAGTTCCGACAGATAGACAGACACGATAAAAAGAATTACACCGCCGATGAACTGAAACAGGAACTGTAATGGACCGAAAACAACTCAGACCAGCAGCATCAATAAGAGAATTCACAATGGTGCAACACATGAATGGACCACCTCAAACGCGAAGAGGAATAAGACAACGACCTGAAACATGGTTCACAAACGTGCACACAAGCAAAGAAGCTGACGATTGAAAACCACACGAAAAACTTGAAAAACGAAAAGCTTGCTCCAATGAAACGAAAGGAGCCACAGCAAGAAACAAGGAAACCTATCACCTCATTGCAATGTACTATGGCAGACGAGAGAAAGACTATACAAAAACAGTCCTGTAACACACGGGAAAAGAGGACTCGTCACCAACAGAATATGGTGAACGAAACAAAAGTACTACAAAACTACAGGAAACCTTTAATTTCATCGACAAATGTGGTATCTTTTTACAGCACAGTGGTGTGGCTGGATGCGTGCTTTGAAGTGACAATTGTTTATTAAAGGAACTAAATAAGTTACACCTTTGGAGCATGAATAGCTTGACAACATGATAACAGAAAATTGCCTATCCTGGACAATGCATCGAGGAGCAGATAAAAGTACTGCGAAGTCCTACAAGGTGAGGAGCTAGTCGGAGCCAATGACAACCACAGCAAGCAGTGCCCTTGGGAGTGGCTGAAGTACAGCAGCTGATGTGGCTCATAGCGAAGGCGACATGATAATTTCGGCGGGCAGTGGAAATGGCTGTGTCAGGTGTGGTCTGTTGCTGAGATTTGAAGCAGCTCTTGGTCCATCAGAGCCTGGAACATGACTGCCTCCACAGGTGGTGTGCTGACCTAAGTAACGCTGCTGGAAGGCCACATCTGCCGTGCTATCAGGATACATGGCCATACAGATGTATGTAGGCTCCTTTGATCACAGTGTCGCATACAGCAATTTGTTGATTACACTAGATGCTGTGGTGGCAGCAGGAGGCATGACTGTACACAGTACATCGACGTCTATGCACAAACAGCCTCCCAGGTGAGGTAAGAGACCTACCTGGCCCACGAAGCATATGGTGATGTGTGGCGGCCAAATATACAGGGAACCAGACCTGCATGTCTCGCTTACTCTTAAGGACCTACCTGATACTTCCTTATTCTTGCCTTCTTTCCTGCTCTCTCCTTCCCCGTTCTTCCTACCTCATAGATTCTGTGCAGTGCCTGATTAATTATCATCAGACGTTGTGCCCTCATATTTGATGAGTGATCAACTATTTCTCGCTATTTCTTTGACGGCGTTCAATTCTTGAGAAGGGTCACTGGTGCTAACAGAGTTGAGGTGTGGTGCACCTTCTTCTGAAATTCTCTGTACAGTATGTCCCACGTCCTGTGCTGTTTGTGGCCGTAGATTCTACACAATTTTCCAAGCTGTCGCATTATAAAGGGTGTTCAAAAATATCGTCTAATACTTTGAGATGTTGTAATACTCATCGAAACAAGAAAAATAAGTCCAATAAACATGAGTCTGGATATGCGTACTTTCTGTAATAACCATGTGTTTACAGGAGGTGTTCAATGTGGCGTACATTTATGAGAATGCACCCCTCTGCCCTCTGGCTTAAGGAATGATCCACCCTTTGAAGTACACCCTGTTGTTGTACCTGCTGGCATGCACTGAAGATGCGACCCTATAGTGTCTGCACATCATGGCGTTGATCAATTCCTTCAGGTGTACCCATAACCAAAAGTCTAGGAGATCGAAGTGTGGGCAGCGAGCAGGCCAAGGTGTGGGGGCCTTCCTAACCAATCCAGTGTTCCTGAAATGTCTGTATCAGATGTTTGTACACATTGTGGTGAAACCGTGTTGGCACACCATCATGCATGAACCACATTTTTATTCATTGCTGCAACGGCTCCAACTCCAGAAAGGTAGGCAATACATTAATGAGCAAGTCCAGATAATGCACCCCAGTTAACCTATGTGGTAGCACATATGGCCCTATTAATCTATCACCAAATACACCTGCCCATACATTAATTGAGAATCGGCGTTGACGCTCTCTTTCTTGAATTCTTGGGGTTTTACTTCTGCCCATACATAGTGGTTATGGAAATTCAAAACACCATCTCTTCTGAAACCTACCTCATCTTGAAATAGAATCTTGGATGTGAATAGTGGATCTGGGATTTGAACAGTGGATCTGCAGCACACTTCGGCAACAGCTATTCACAGAACCGCCATCTGTAATGATGATCCTGTGACCTCAGGGCCTGAAAGCACTGTAGATGATTCGGGCACCACAATTACCAATGAAGTACCCCCCCCCCCCCAGATAAGGGAGTGCGACACGGCTTCTCCTGCTGCTAATCGTCACACACTGATCCCTTCAGTTTCTTCCACTGAACATAGCACATACTCCTGCAAGTCAGGTGTGCGGACTGTTTGGGGCCTTCCACTTTCAGTCTTCCTAGGTGAAAGGGAACCTGTGTCCCTCAGACGCTGGAAAAGTCCGCCAAACAGCTTACCAGAGGGAAATCTGCTTTGTGGATATTTTTCAGCTTGAAGGGTACAGGCTTGCAGACTATGTCCATTTACTAAACAATAACAGAATATCATATCTGCCACTTCACTTGTCGAGTAGTAGGCCTCCATTGCTAACAAGTATTGGAAGAGAGAACATGTAAATTTACTACACCATTTGTACATACAAACCACACAATAACAGCAAACACGTAAGTGAATCTGCGTTTGGATGAAGGTAAGGCAATATGATACATACGCAGGCTGCACAATAAGGCACACAAACACAATGAAAACTAATGTAGCCTGCAGCATGACTCATATCACACAACTGACCACAGGCTACTTCATGGCAGCTAGAGTACTGTAAGATATTATATCCTGCCGACACATGTGATGGAGCGCCAATACACGACTGTGCTAATATCCACAGCCAAGCCTCGCACAGCTCTTCCTATAAACATGTGTTTATCTTGGAAAGTATGCATTTCTGGACCCATGTTCATTGGACTTATTTTTCTTGTTACAGTGAGTGTTACTACCTCTCAAAGAATTCGACATTTTTGTTTTTGAATGCCGTGTACGGTATGTGCTGCGGGATTGAACTTGGATGGGATGCTGAGATACATGTAGGCTGCTTCCTGTGCTACCTCAGAGTCACCTTCCAATACTCTGCTTTAAACTGAGGTCCATTATCTGAGATTATTCTCCTTACACATCCTACTTGCATCAAGAAGTCCCTCTGCAGGGCCCTTGATATAGTGGGTGTGATAGCCCCATGTAATGGTGTGAACATCACAAATTTAGATACGATTTCAGCAACTACCAGCATGTAGTGAATGCTGCACCTTCTCATGGGCAGTGATCTTATTAAGTCTGCTGCCATGATGTGACGTAATTATTGGGTTCAGTAGGATATAGCACCTTCTGAATCATCTGCGTGTATGGTTTCGCCTTTTGGCATGCTCTTCAAATGGAGAGCACCCTCTGTATCCTCTGCTCCAAGTCGAAGTCTTGCAGAAAAAGCATCCATTGATTCATTCTATCAGGCGTTAACTTGGCTGCCAGAAGAAATTCTAGTGCTCAGTGGTCCATATACACTCTCGACTTGTGTCCAAAAAGGAAATAGCAGAACTTCTTAAATCCCCAAACCATGGCTAAAGCCTTGAGTTCAGTCACTGTGTAATTCCATATGCACTCTGATAGTACATGATTGCCAAATGCCTTTGTCTTCTTCATTCTCTCTCCATTTTTCTGATTCTCTGGGAATATATATCAGGATGTGACAGTATTTTTTGCCATTCCCAGTGCATGTTCCAGTGGCTGAAATTCTCTGCTATGTTCGCATCCCACACCCACTGTGTCTTTTTCACCTTTAATGCATAGATTCTTGGAGCTGCTTTTTTATTTACTTATTTTAGCAATCGGTCTTCTGACTGGTCTGATGTAACCTACCACGAATTCCTATCCTCTGCCAACGTCTTCATCTCAGAGTAGCGCTTCAACCTAAGTCCTCAATTATTTGGCGGATGTATCCCAATGTCTGTTTTCCTCTACAGTTTTTGTCCTCTGCACCTCCCTTTAGTACCATGGAAGTTATTCCCTGATGTCTTAACTGATGTCCTACCATCCTGTCCCTTCTTATTGCCAGTGTTTTCCATACATTCCTTTCCTCGCCGATTCTCTGGAGAACCTCCTCATTCCTTAACTTATCAGTTCACCTACTTTTCAACATTCTTCTATAGCATCACACCTCAAATGCTTCGATTCTCCTCTTTTCTAGTTTTCCCACAGTCCATGTTTCACGAACACACATTGCTGTGCTCCAAACGTACATTCTCAGAAACTTCTCCCTGAAATTAAGGCCTATGTCTGATACTATGAGATTTCTCTTGGCCAGGAATACCCTTTTCGATAGTGCTAGTCTGATTTTGATGTCCTCTTATTCCTTCCACCATTGGTTATACTGCAGCCTAGAATTCCTTAACTTCATCTACTTCCTGATCATCACTAAACCTGATGTTAAGTTTCTTGCTGTTCTCATTTCTGTTACTTCTCTTTACTTTCATCTTTCTTCGATGTGCTCTCAATGTATATTATATATTCATTAGACCGCTCATTTCATTCAGAAGATCCTGTAATTTTTCCTTGCTTTCACTGAAGACAGCAACGTCATCAGTGACCCTTATCATTAATATCCTTGCACCTTTATTTTTAATTCCACTCTTGAACTTTTCTTTTATTTCCGTCATTGCTTCTTTGGTGTATAGACTGAATAGTAGGGGTGAAAGGCTACTTCCCCATCTTACACTCTTTTTAATCTGAGAAATTCGTTGTTGGTCTTACACTCTTATTGGTCCCTCTGGCCTCTTGTACACTCTTTGACATAAAACTTGACCGGCGGCCGGCCGCTTCAGAGGCTAAGTCCGCGCCGATCGCGACATGGGACAAAAAAACTGGCCAACTCGCTAATTCTCGAAGTCCGGTTATCTGCACAATCTGGCAACACTGTAGACTGCGGCACTTCCTGGAGGAAAACTTGTCCCATGATAGAGAAACTCTAGGCTGATTACGCCTGTGGTCTAGCGGTAGCGTGCGTTGTTTCTGTTCATAATGTCAGTGGATCGAGAGCAGCTGGCATAAAATATTTTTATAGCCTCTTCTGTCTGAATGCTGAAGACGTGAATGTAATGGTAGCGCAGATTCAATCTATTTCGCTTTGTGACACACCGATATCAAAATTTTATCCAGTAACAATTTTGCGGCAGATTTCCTGCAGACTGTCCTCCTCTGGACACCGTATGCGGCAAAGCTCCGGGATCCATTTGCTGGCTACTGGCAGCGGCCGTGGCGACAGCAGCGGCGCTGCACTCCCCCGTTCTTTATCGAAAGCGCCTGCTACCGCTCATCGCTTTTGATGATTTAAAACGCTTTATTATTAAATGTTGCTCCACAGAAAATTTCTACAATTTCCATTCACGCTCAAAAGCAACGGAGACAGACGCCCTGATTAGTAGGCGGGTATTATATTACATTAATCGGCAAGAGCTGAGTATGGCCCGAAATTAATTTCATAGACTGGGACGAAATTAAACCACCTCACTACATTCGATGAATTTATAAATGCTTCATACCTCGTTTCTTTTCCTTTCAAACTCAATTATTTGTGCAACTTTTGGTCAATGTTTGGATGTTTTCGTCAAGCCAGAGTGAGCGTCTGTGTTGTAAAGTGTATTACAGTTCTTGTTTCATTCCTTATGGTAAGTCTATGCGATAAACTGTGTGAATACCTTGCAATGCATGCTCTGTAGCAGTGCAGGAACACTGCACATTTGGAGTTCCATGTATGGGTTCATGAAGTATTTATTGTTGATCGGAAGTGATAGTTAAGGTCATCAGATTTAAACCAGAAAAATTTGTCGGTTTGAAGGTTTCAGAGAACGGAAAGGAATTGCTAACGCCGGTGTTAGAAAACGTCTACAGTTAAATGCTATTGCAAAAATTTAGAAGAAGGGAACTATATTAATGAACATGTGCACTTCATAAACAACCTTCTGACATGTTAGACCTATACGACGAACAAAGCTCAAATTTATATCGTTGACAGTCGGTTTGAATCTTTTCAGGGTCTATTTTACAGTGAAGCACCTTGGAATTTGCAAAGCAGAAATCCATGATATTAACTTAATTTACTAAGTCGAAATCGGACGAAGATTGATGTTTAAAGGCATTCTTCAGATTTCGCATAAGAAATTTTTACTAGCAGTTTGCAACTCCATTAATTAAAATGGAAAATAAAAGGTTGTAGTCAGCGGCTTCTACCGTGATTCGAACTGCTATGTCTTATAGTACAAGCACTGCAACGCACAAGGGAACCTCTGAGCTAACGACACACTGGCGGCCAGAGGCGGAATATAGTCACTGCGATGTTGCCTGAGCCTCAAAACGCAACCTTAAACACATGAACAGAGGAGGTGGAGATTACTGGTTTAACGTCCCGTCGACAACGATGTCATTAGAGACGGAGCACAAGCTCGGATTAGGGAAGGATGGGGAAGGAAATCGGCCGTGCCCTTCCTAAGGAACCATCCCGGCATTTGCCTGAAGCGATTTAGGGAAATCATTGAAAACCTAAATCAGGATGGCCGGGCGCGGGATTGCACCGTCGTCCTCCCGAATGCACACACAAACAGGTGTTACTTATGTGAAGAACGCCGTTCTTGGAGTCCAGAAATTAAATATACTTTCTAATTGTGTCATCTTGCAGTGGATTATATCGTACGAGTCTTCGATGTGGAAAACGAATGTCAAGTGAATTTAGCGAGGTAACGCCGACCTACACCCGGAAGTAAATGCACTATCAGAGTGTTGACAAATACTTGCTACGACGCTGCCATTTCTAGGCTCTCTGACGAGGCAGCTCTTCAGCGAAATGCTTGCCGTGATTCTCCGATACGGTTCTTCAGAGTGGAGACGCGCGCGCACGTTTGGTTTTTATGCGGCGTTCTCCCCTGATGGTTTCTGACGTCGCCTTGTGGGCTATGTATACATATGAGACATTCAATTATCATTAATCCAGAATCATACAAGTTTCAGCTTCCGGCGTGGAAGAAGGCTGTTGACGCCGACATTATATCATTTCAACGTAGGGAAAGCAAAACGGATCATTCAATGTTTCTCATTCAACATAAAGCATGTGAGATAATTTTCCGTAACGTTCATAATCATCTAAAAATACAAACGAAGTAAAAATACACCGGAAGCTTATTCGAATTGAATATAACGCTTTGCACCTCGATGTCGAATTTGTCCACTTGCAATCTTTTGCAGCATACATAGAATGTCATGATTACCACGAGAATGAAGAAATATGTTGGTAAGGATGGAAGCAAGAAGAGACGCAGTCAACAAATATTCTATTCCTCATGGCATTCATTTCATTTGACACGTAAGAAGAGGTAAAGCGGGAATTTACTTTCGTTAACACGAAAGATATGCCGCACATATTGATAACGAGGAAGTCTGCGTCTTCATACGTTTCCTCCTTGAAATCTGTATGCTCTATTATATACTAAGTAGCCCGATCATTGTTTCAGTAATGTTACCCTCTTGTTTGACCCCGTAACGATGAACAGATTCCAAATGCATGTCTCCCTTCCTGGGTTGTTTTTTGTGTTTTATTGCTTGGAATTCCTGAAGCAGACCACTGTGCCTTCCCCCCTCGTGGGTTAGGTCTCAAAACTAAACCGCTTTGTATCCAATGGCATAATTTATTCAGACAGCATCAGCATAAGACTATCAAACAAAGCCTTCCATTTACAGTTGCAGCACTCTAACCAGCACTGACCAAAGTGTAATCCACGGTCATGGTCCTAAATTACCAGCTGTCTGCTACTGTGGCAAAGTCCGTACTACACTTTCGATTCCGCAGCACCATTCTATCTGGTAACACTGTGTAGTTGCACAGTTGTGCTACCAGGTCTGTCCTCACACTGTCAACTTTATGTATCTCACTTCTCCTGTAGCGTAGATCACGAGGAGCCGAAGTAAATGAGTGTATTCTGCATGACGTAACATTCAGTATTCCCTTCATTCATAGCCACTCTTCATGTGCATAGATACCAAATAGGAATGCGAAAACTCTTGCGAGTGAGAGAATGACAATAACAATCGTAACAAGAACAAGCAAATAATGAATGATGTTTATTCCAACGCAGAACGAGAATGGCTTTAAATATAAAAATCTGTATCTATATCTATATCCATATCTATTGATCTTTGAGTTGGCACAATGCAAATATATTCTTAGCATTTAGTTACTGAATTTAGTTCTGGATGTTTGCAGAGAAAAGGAAAAGTCGGTACTTCTCGCTAGTTTAATATAATGTGAACCAGCAACTACCCTTTCCTTAGAACACGACTCAAGCAGGTCCTCAAGTAGGTAGCAAGGCACTGCTGCATTCCGTTCCCTGACATTGCTCTGATGACGGTTAATGCAGATAGTTCCGATTATGAAATACAAAACGTATTGCAGGTTAGTTCCTAGGATAGTAACATTAAATTTGCGTTGTAGACGGCACATGAACGTGACGACTATCCATATTACTCATCAATATAAAAAGACAATATTTTGGGAATTTAGCAGGATTACTCAAAATGAATTCTGAAATTGGGTGACTGACTGCACAGGTGCTAAACGTCGTCAAGAGTATACGTTGTCCTAATCGCATTAGGAATATGAAGATCGTCTTCGACAGCTCGCAACTTTCACATTGCTATCTCCACCCTACTCCAGACAGCCATCGGTGGAGTTGCACTACGTTGCCGATGTTATGGAAGGCCTTCAAACCGACAACAGACCACATATTGAAAAATACAAGCGAATTGTCTTGCAGCGTAAGCTTATTGTAACTAATCTAAAAATTATTGGAGAGGAACATTGTCCTATTCAAAAAAAGTAAAATGTTACACACTGTTGACGTCAAACGGACATTATCTATGTCCTGTCTTGTGTCCTACTCATCTATAATATCAAGTGTACTATGAAAATGATTATATATAATGGATGATAGGGTAATGCATTGATACCAGATGGTGGGGGCCGGCCGGTGTGGCCGTGCGGTTCTAGGCGCTTCAGTCTGGAACCGCGTGACCGCTACGGTCGCAGGTTCGAATCCTGCCTCGGGCATGGATGTGAGTGATGTCCTTAGGTTAGTTAGGTTTAAGTAGTTCTAAGTTCTAGGGGACTGATGACCTTAGAAGTTAAGTCCCATAGTGCTCAGAGCCATTTGAACCATTTGAACTATTTAACACAAAATGACATTAAAAATTAAAGTTATTCACGAGCAGCTAGTTGAGAATATGTATGAACATTAAATGACACGACGAACTGAAATAATATGACGAAGAGTTCAGCGCTCACTGGGAATAGAGCCCCACACATATCGTTGTTGACTACACACAAAGAGACGTCAGCTACCGAATTTTTATCCACCAGCTGCTCAGAATAGCATCTTGAACTTACAGTCATCTCGCAAATAGTTCTGTGTCTCACTGGGAGTTAAAAACGTCAGATATCGTTAGTGTTGACAACGAATGAAAATACATTAAAAATCAAAATTATTATCCACCAGCAGATAGGTGTTCTCATGATAGAGCTTGATAATACATAATTAAATCTTTAGTGCCGGGCCAGGATTCGATCCCATTCACGCGTAATATGTGAAGGTGTTGAGGAATCTGCAGTTTTGAACAAACAACAAATTGTAGCCGAGCTGTATTGCTACGAAGGGATCAAATTCCGCGTTAAGGGCGGTCTGAGTTGCATTCCCAGTTTAGAACCAATTTTATCGACATACAGAAGCTCAAATAAAAGATGGAATAAGTGTCCTGTGACCATACATAGCGTTTGTGTCGTCACTTGAAATAAATAACTAGTATAAGAAAGGTTACTGGTGATAGAGTTTCTACATGTCGCCACTCCAGACTTTATTGTGGTTCAACCTACCGTCTACTTGGTAAAGAAGGAATATCATCTTTAATGTGAATTTTCAGACCACGCAGCCATTATATCTCCTTCACTTGGTGTAGCCAGGAGAGAATGGAATCTGTCTCTCCTTATCTAAAATCATTGACGGAAGTGGGAATCGAACCCAGACCATAGGTATAACAACCTACCATCCGTCCAACAGATCACGAAATCCTCTTCTCTGCGAGTCATTTTTCTATCGTAACGCAGTTGCGCCACACTGGATGAGAATTCTGACACACAGGCTCCCTGTAGTAATTTGCAGCATGTTCAGTAAATTCATTTACTTGGTTGACCGAATCACCATGAACTAGCTGCCTCGGCTACCCAGTGCATACATTCGACTATTTTGTAATCACAGAAATAAAATCACGTAACTGCCACCTACACACAACTGCCAACAGTGTAGGATGCAGAAGTTTAAATAGGAAGTGTTCCTTTCCACTTGAGCTATTCTATTGCGCTATCTGTTACTAGAAAACGTCGTTCAGTCCAAAAGAAAAGCTGTAACTGTTTGTCTCTCAGAAGTCAAGACCTGGCCATATGCATAATCTAACAGTGCTGTGGAATCCAAAAGTTCTGGAGGAATAGTTGCGGAGCTCTGGAGCAGCTGTAGCTACGTGTCAGCTTGTAGCATAGATAAGATGTCGCGAGTTCGAATACTTTCAGTGCTACATTTGTTAAAACGCAATTCTGCTCTCTGCTGAAGGTATCAATCTAATGGAACTTTGAACACAATTCCCTTCACTTCTCAACCCAAAGTAGTCGCATGTGGAAAAAGGGCTAACTACTGTGACATTTTGTTCTATTCAGGTTTAATAGACAGCAGGCAGCAGATGCATCTCGAAGATGTGCAGGGAGAGCGCATCGTGCCATAATATGTCAGAAAAGTATTTTCTACACTAGCCGTCGTGTGGTAGTGATATTTTATTCTTCTTCAAACTTTGTTTGACAGCTTTAACTCAGAACAAGTTTTCTACATGCATGTAATCAATAAACTGCATGTGCATTGTCAGACTGTCATAGGTAACATCAGAGAATTCGCATATATCGTTGATGATTAATTTCTCTCTCATGTTTAGTATTGTTTTAACAACAGTAAAGGAAACCTTACGAAAATTGTGCACTGTATTATAAGAAATGAAATAAAACTAACCATGATAACCTTACGACGAAAGTATCTGTACACAAGCATGCTTCTATCGACACGAATTAGTAAAATACTACTCACTTAGATTTTGATTGGGTCTGTGTTTAATTGGTATGCTGTGTCATACTCAAGAGGTATGCAAATGTGGCATTTCATAAATATAGTTACGTATTCCTAGAAACCCAAAATTCGCTTGGCAGCAGCGGAAAGAGGCCTTACCTGTTGTGCAGCATTGTAAGTTTTTCAACATTGCACTATGAGCTGAAAGCATTTTCTTGCGATTTCCTTATTGATGTTTGATCTGACTGCTTGTAGCTCTTTCACAGAAGGGATAAAAACGTTACAGTCAGTGAGACTGGAACTGCGAACCGTAACAGACGCTTTTTCACAGGTCAGCACGTTACCACAGAGCTGCCGAGGAGGTATGGGTCTTAGCTTCCTATTACGAGGGCAATAGTAACTAGAACTCGTAAACCGCTATTTGAAGGTCGAGATTAGTTGCGGTTTCCACCTGCAACGACTTTCCTGGGCTGAAAACCGTAAATTTTCAATCTTTTGTTACCCTTCAAGCGATAATAACTCAGATTATCCAATGGAAATGACAGGTAAAATCAAGTGAACTTTGAGGCTTAATTCCGTGCACACCAGGAAGTAACTCGTCGATCACAGAGTTGCCAAACATACGTTGCCTTGTTGCCAAATCTCAGTTACAGTACCAGCAGGAAGAAGACGAACCGATGTGATCCTACAGCGGTCTGGGAAGTGACCATAGCTGGTGTCTCCAAGTCGCGGCTGCTACGGCCTTGAATACGTAATGCGTCTGATTCGCTTTCTGTAAGTAGGTTTAGGGACTGGAGCGTAGTTACTAATAATACTCAGAACTGACTGCAAACTGAGCATCATAAATCAGTAACTCTCATTGTTGTTTTTATATTTCTTTCGTAAGTGTACTCAAAACTAAGAAAGTCATTCACAGGCGTTTTCGTGCCTCGCCGATAGTCGAGCACAACATACAAATAAAAATAAAAAAGAATGTGTGTGTGTGTGTGTGTGTGTGTGTGAGAGAGAGAGAGAGAGAGAGAGAGATAAATAAAAAGCAATGAGAGAGAGTGTAAAAAATTGTTGTAAAGAAATTGAATCATGGTATTTAAATAGATCTTTCATTAAAATGACACGTTCCACATCATTACGAAATGTCGTATTCATGATCTATGGAACAAGAGTTAATCTAAAGTAATCTAATCTAATCACATCATATTGATGATTAGCCATGAAGAGTCATGAATTACCGAAATTTTGGCCAATACCAGTAACCAAATCTAAACTTGAAAATAAAAGACGACAATTTTTGTAATAAACCCTGACTCCTATCAAGACCCTTTCGTCCCTGTTATCTAACCACGAAAGATGTCTGATATACCTCCATTCTGAAGTAACAAAGTGTGCATGCATTTAAAGATGAAGTGCATGATGTGAAGTTCTGTGACGGAGATACGAACCCAACACGTAATCTGATTGTTAACTAAGAAAAATCAAATGTTACGTATCGGTTTCTCTTACGAGCCGCTAGGTGTCTGAATCTAAAATAAGGATACAAACTTTCGTGCCTAAGCGACAATCGAACTGCACACCTACCGTGCATCCACGAATATAGCTTAAGTATCAGTTGCTTACTCATGAACAGTAAGATGTGTGCGTGTTTGACCAGAAATAACGACACCTGTTGCGATTGTTGGAAACACATGAACAGACATTGAAATTGCGCGTTAATTTTCACTAGCAGGTGGGTGTGCACTTGATAAAGCTAGAAATGAAATTATGAATATTTTTGTACTGGATCAGGTTTCAGACCCACGTACTTACCTTTGGAGGAGACCTAGAGAAGATTGCAGTCTTGGGAAAAGGAACGAAATGACTGAACCATACTGTTCCGAGAGATTCAGATCCTCGAAAGAGGAGATACGAATTCGAATCACAGTCCAGCACCAAATTTTTAAACGTCTCTAGTTCAATCAAGTACAAGTAAAATAAGAGCCCTGTCCCTTTAAATGGCTATCGGTTCATCAAATAAAATAAAATTTCCTAATGTAAGTAAGCTTACTGGCGACTGTATTTCTGTTTACCATGACTTCCGCTGTCATTTCCCAACGTAAACCGGCTCTGCCCAGTTGGTAATGAAGGAACGTGATGTTGAATGCGGATTCTGGATTATAACGTCTTTCTCTTGAGGTTACCAGAGGTAAAATAAATCTGTTTGTGCCTCTTAAAAGTAAATGCCTGAACCCACGCATTGCACCTGTGATAGCTCGTTCCACCATACCATTGTGGCCACATTACTCAGCCCCAAGAGTGTGCTGTAACGGATGATGTGCTTAGCTTACAAAATTAGTCACGGTGGAAAAATGCGAGTCTATTAAATGGTCAAGTAGAAGCAAGCTTCTGACGCAGAGATTATGCTATTCTCATGTCAGCAGGATGTAAAGACTCTTCTAGGCATCATAGGCTGGATGTGAAGCCATTTTGATTTTTCACAAATTCAGCAAATTTCTTAGTTCGAGAAATCAATATGATATGATTAGATTAGATTACATTAGATTAACTCTTGTTCCATAGATCATGAATACGACATTTCGTAATGATGTGGAACGTGTCATTTTAATGAAAGGCCGGCCGAAGTGGCCGTGCGGTTAAAGGCGCTGCAGTCTGGAACCGCAAGACCGCTACGGTCGCAGGTTCGAATCCTGCCTCGGGCATGGATGTTTGTGATGTCCTTAGGTTAGTTAGGTTTCACTAGTTCTAAGTTCTAGGGGACTAATGACCTCAGCAGTTGAGTCCCATAGAGCTCAGAGCCATTTGAACCATTTTTTAATGAAAGAATTCTTTAAATACCATGATTCAATTTCTTTACAACAATTTTTTACACTCTCTCTCATTGCTTTTTATTTATCTCTCTCTCTCTCCCTCTCTCTCTCTCTCTCTCTCACACACACACACACACACACACACACACATTCTTTTTTATTTTTATTTGTATGTTGTGCTCGACTATCGGCGAGGCACGAAAACGCCTGTGAATGACTTTCTTAGTTTTGAGTACACTTACGAAAGAAATATAAAAACAACAATGAGAGTTACTGATTTATGATGCTCAGTTTGCAGTCAGTTCTGAGTATTATTAGTAACTACGCTCCAGTCCCTAAACCTACTTACAGAAAGCGAATCAGACGCATTACGTATTCAAGGCCGTAGCAGCCGCGACTTGGAGACACCAGCTATGGTCACTTCCCAGACCGCTGTAGGATCACATCGGTTCGTCTTCTTCCTGCTGGTACTGTAACTGAGATTTGGCAACAAGGCAACGTATGTTTGGCAACTCTGTGATCGACGAGTTACTTCCTGGTGTGCACGGAATTAAGCCTCAAAGTTCACTTGATATTACCTGTCATTTCCATTGGATAATCTGAGTTATTATCGCTTGAGGGGTAACAAAAGATTGAGAATTTACGGTTTTCAGCCCAGGAAAGTCGTTGCAGGTGGAAACCGCAACTAATCTCGACCTTCAAATAGCGGTTTACGAGTTCTAGTTCCTATTGCCCTCGTAATAGGAAGCTAAGACCCATACCTCCTCGGCAGCTCTGTGGTAACGTGCTGACCTGTGAAAAAGCGTCTGTTACGGTTCGCAGTTCCAGTCTCACTGACTGTAACGTTTTTATCCCTTCTGTGAAAGAGCTACAAGCAGTCAGATCAAACATCAATAAGGAAATCGCAAGAAAATGCTTTCAGCTCATAGTGCAATGTTGAAAAACTTACAATGCTGCACAATAGGTAAGGCCTCTTTCCGCTGCTGCCAAGCGAATTTTGGGTTTCTAGGAATACGTAACTATATTTATGAAATGCCACATTTGCATACCTCTTGAGTATGACACAGCATACCAATTAAACACAGACCCAATCAAAATCTAAGTGAGTAGTATTTTACTAATTTGTGTCGATAGAAGCATGCTTGTGTACAGATACTTTCGTCGTAAGGTTATCATGGTTAGTTTTATTTCATTTCTTATAATACAGTGCACAATTTTCGTAAGGTTTCCTTTAGTGTTGTTAAAACAATACTAAACACGAGAGAGAAATTAATCATCAACGATATATGCGAATTCTCTGATGTTACCTATGACAGTCTGACAATGCACATGCAGTTTATTGATTACATGCATGTAGAAAACTTGTTCTGAGTTAAAGCTGTCAAACAAAGTTTGAAGAAGAATAAAATATCACTACCACACGACGGCTAATGTAGAAAATACTTTTCTGACATATTATGGCACGATGCGCTCTCCCTGCACATCTTCGAGATGCATCTGCTGCCTGCTGTCTATTAAACCTGAATAGAACAAAATGTCACAGTAGTTAGCCCTTTTTCCACATGCGACTACTTTGGGTTGAGAAGTGAAGGGAATTGTGTTCAAAGTTCCATTAGATTGATACCTTCAGCAGAGAGCAGAATTGCGTTTTAACAAATGTAGCACTGAATGTATTCGAACTCGCGACATCTTATCTATGCTACAAGCTGACACGTAGCTACAGCAGCTCCAGAGCTCCGCAACTATTCCTCCAGAACTTTTGGATTCCACAGCACTGTTAGATTATGCATATGGCCAGGTCTTGACTTCTGAGAGACAAACAGTTACAGCTTTTCTTTTGGACTGAACGACGTTTTCTAGTAACAGATAGCGCAATAGAATAGCTCAAGTGGAAAGGAACACTTCCTATTTAAACTTCTGCATCCTACACTGTTGGCAGTTGTGTGTAGGTGGCAGTTACGTGATTTTATTTCTGTGATTACAAAATAGTCGAATGTATGCACTGGGTAGCCGAGGCAGCTAGTTCATGGTGATTCGGTCAACCAAGTAAATGAATTTACTGAACATGCTGCAAATTACTACAGGGAGCCTGTGTGTCAGAATTCTCATCCAGTGTGGCGCAACTGCGTTACGATAGAAAAATGACTCACAGAGAAGAGGATTTCGTGGTCTGTTGGACGAATGGTAGGTTGTTATACCTATGGTCTGGGTTCGATTCCCACTTCCGTCAATGATTTTAGATAAGGAGAGACAGATTCCATTCTCTCCTGGCTACACCAAGTGAAGGAGATATAATGGCTGCGTGGTCTGAAAATTCACATTAAAGATGATATTCCTTCTTTACCAAGTAGACGGTAGGTTGAACCACAATAAAGTCTGGAGTGGCGACATGTAGAAACTCTATCACCAGTAACCTTTCTTATACTAGTTATTTATTTCAAGTGACGACACAAACGCTATGTATGGTCACAGGACACTTATTCCATCTTTTATTTGAGCTTCTGTATGTCGATAAAATTGGTTCTAAACTGGGAATGCAACTCAGACCGCCCTTAACGCGGAATTTGATCCCTTCGTAGCAATACAGCTCGGCTACAATTTGTTGTTTGTTCAAAACTGCAGATTCCTCAACACCTTCACATATTACGCGTGAATGGGATCGAATCCTGGCCCGGCACTAAAGATTTAATTATGTATTATCAAGCTCTATCATGAGAACACCTATCTGCTGGTGGATAATAATTTTGATTTTTAATGTATTTTCATTCGTTGTCAACACTAACGATATCTGACGTTTTTAACTCCCAGTGAGACACAGAACTATTTGCGAGATGACTGTAAGTTCAAGATGCTATTCTGAGCAGCTGGTGGATAAAAATTCGGTAGCTGACGTCTCTTTGTGTGTAGTCAACAACGATATGTGTGGGGCTCTATTCCCAGTGAGCGCTGAACTCTTCGTCATATTATTTCAGTTCGTCGTGTCATTTAATGTTCATACATATTCTCAACTAGCTGCTCGTGAATAACTTTAATTTTTAATGTCATTTTGTGTTAAATAGTTCAAATGGTTCAAATGGCTCTGAGCACTATGGGACTTAACTTCTAAGGTCATCAGTCCCCTAGAACTTAGAACTACTTAAACCTAACTAACCTAAGGACATCACTCACATCCATGCCCGAGGCAGGATTCGAACCTGCGACCGTAGCGGTCACGCGGTTCCAGACTGAAGCGCCTAGAACCGCACGGCCACACCGGCCGGCCCCCACCATCTGGTATCAATGCATTACCCTATCATCCATTATATATAATCATTTTCATAGTACACTTGATATTATAGATGAGTAGGACACAAGACAGGACATAGATAATGTCCGTTTGACGTCAACAGTGTGTAACATTTTACTTTTTTTGAATAGGACAATGTTCCTCTCCAATAATTTTTAGATTAGTTACAATAAGCTTACGCTGCAAGACAATTCGCTTGTATTTTTCAATATGTGGTCTGTTGTCGGTTTGAAGGCCTTCCATAACATCGGCAACGTAGTGCAACTCCACCGATGGCTGTCTGGAGTAGGGTGGAGATAGCAATGTGAAAGTTGCGAGCTGTCGAAGACGATCTTCATATTCCTAATGCGATTAGGACAACGTATACTCTTGACGACGTTTAGCACCTGTGCAGTCAGTCACCCAATTTCAGAATTCATTTTGAGTAATCCTGCTAAATTCCCAAAATATTGTCTTTTTATATTGATGAGTAATATGGATAGTCGTCACGTTCATGTGCCGTCTACAACGCAAATTTAATGTTACTATCCTAGGAACTAACCTGCAATACGTTTTGTATTTCATAATCGGAACTATCTGCATTAACCGTCATCAGAGCAATGTCAGGGAACGGAATGCAGCAGTGCCTTGCTACCTACTTGAGGACCTGCTTGAGTCGTGTTCTAAGGAAAGGGTAGTTGCTGGTTCACATTATATTAAACTAGCGAGAAGTACCGACTTTTCCTTTTCTCTGCAAACATCCAGAACTAAATTCAGTAACTAAATGCTAAGAATATATTTGCATTGTGCCAACTCAAAGATCAATAGATATGGATATAGATATAGATACAGATTTTTATATTTAAAGCCATTCTCGTTCTGCGTTGGAATAAACATCATTCATTATTTGCTTGTTCTTGTTACGATTGTTATTGTCATTCTCTCACTCGCAAGAGTTTTCGCATTCCTATTTGGTATCTATGCACATGAAGAGTGGCTATGAATGAAGGGAATACTGAATGTTACGTCATGCAGAATACACTCATTTACTTCGGCTCCTCGTGATCTACGCTACAGGAGAAGTGAGATACATAAAGTTGACAGTGTGAGGACAGACCTGGTAGCACAACTGTGCAACTACACAGTGTTACCAGATAGAATGGTGCTGCGGAATCGAAAGTGTAGTACGGACTTTGCCACAGTAGCAGACAGCTGGTAATTTAGGACCATGACCGTGGATTACACTTTGGTCAGTGCTGGTTAGAGTGCTGCAACTGTAAATGGAAGGCTTTGTTTGATAGTCTTATGCTGATGCTGTCTGAATAAATTATGCCATTGGATACAAAGCGGTTTAGTTTTGAGACCTAACCCACGAGGGGGGAAGGCACAGTGGTCTGCTTCAGGAATTCCAAGCAATAAAACACAAAAAACAACCCAGGAAGGGAGACATGCATTTGGAATCTGTTCATCGTTACGGGGTCAAACAAGAGGGTAACATTACTGAAACAATGATCGGGCTACTTAGTATATAATAGAGCATACAGATTTCAAGGAGGAAACGTATGAAGACGCAGACTTCCTCGTTATCAATATGTGCGGCATATCTTTCGTGTTAACGAAAGTAAATTCCCGCTTTACCTCTTCTTACGTGTCAAATGAAATGAATGCCATGAGGAATAGAATATTTGTTGACTGCGTCTCTTCTTGCTTCCATCCTTACCAACATATTTCTTCATTCTCGTGGTAATCATGACATTCTATGTATGCTGCAAAAGATTGCAAGTGGACAAATTCGACATCGAGGTGCAAAGCGTTATATTCAATTCGAATAAGCTTCCGGTGTATTTTTACTTCGTTTGTATTTTTAGATGATTATGAACGTTACGGAAAATTATCTCACATGCTTTATGTTGAATGAGAAACATTGAATGATCCGTTTTGCTTTCCCTACGTTGAAATGATATAATGTCGGCGTCAACAGCCTTCTTCCACGCCGGAAGCTGAAACTTGTATGATTCTGGATTAATGATAATTGAATGTCTCATATGTATACATAGCCCACAAGGCGACGTCAGAAACCATCAGGGGAGAACGCCGCATAAAAACCAAACGTGCGCGCGCGTCTCCACTCTGAAGAACCGTATCGGAGAATCACGGCAAGCATTTCGCTGAAGAGCTGCCTCGTCAGAGAGCCTAGAAATGGCAGCGTCGTAGCAAGTATTTGTCAACACTCTGATAGTGCATTTACTTCCGGGTGTAGGTCGGCGTTACCTCGCTAAATTCACTTGACATTCGTTTTCCACATCGAAGACTCGTACGATATAATCCACTGCAAGATGACACAATTAGAAAGTATATTTAATTTCTGGACTCCAAGAACGGCGTTCTTCACATAAGTAACACCTGTTTGTGTGTGCATTCGGGAGGACGACGGTGCAATCCCGCGCCCGGCCATCCTGATTTAGGTTTTCAATGATTTCCCTAAATCGCTTCAGGCAAATGCCGGGATGGTTCCTTAGGAAGGGCACGGCCGATTTCCTTCCCCATCCTTCCCTAATCCGAGCTTGTGCTCCGTCTCTAATGACATCGTTGTCGACGGGACGTTAAACCAGTAATCTCCACCTCCTCTGTTCATGTGTTTAAGGTTGCGTTTTGAGGCTCAGGCAACATCGCAGTGACTATATTCCGCCTCTGGCCGCCAGTGTGTCATTAGCTCAGAGGTTCCCTTGTGCGTTGCAGTGCTTGTACTATAAGACATAGCAGTTCGAATCACGGTAGAAGCCGCTGACTACAACCTTTTATTTTCCATTTTAATTAATGGAGTTGCAAACTGCTAGTAAAAATTTCTTATGCGAAATCTGAAGAATGCCTTTAAACATCAATCTTCGTCCGATTTCGACTTAGTAAATTAAGTTAATATCATGGATTTCTGCTTTGCAAATTCCAAGGTGCTTCACTGTAAAATAGACCCTGAAAAGATTCAAACCGACTGTCAACGATATAAATTTGAGCTTTGTTCGTCGTATAGGTCTAACATGTCAGAAGGTTGTTTATGAAGTGCACATGTTCATTAATATAGTTCCCTTCTTCTAAATTTTTGCAATAGCATTTAACTGTAGACGTTTTCTAACACCGGCGTTAGCAATTCCTTTCCGTTCTCTGAAACCTTCAAACCGACAAATTTTTCTGGTTTAAATCTGATGACCTTAACTATCACTTCCGATCAACAATAAATACTTCATGAACCCATACATGGAACTCCAAATGTGCAGTGTTCCTGCACTGCTACAGAGCATGCATTGCAAGGTATTCACACAGTTTATCGCATAGACTTACCATAAGGAATGAAACAAGAACTGTAATACACTTTACAACACAGACGCTCACTCTGGCTTGACGAAAACATCCAAACATTGACCAAAAGTTGCACAAATAATTGAGTTTGAAAGGAAAAGAAACGAGGTATGAAGCATTTATAAATTCATCGAATGTAGTGAGGTGGTTTAATTTCGTCCCAGTCTATGAAATTAATTTCGGGCCATACTCAGCTCTTGCCGATTAATGTAATATAATACCCGCCTACTAATCAGGGCGTCTGTCTCCGTTGCTTTTGAGCGTGAATGGAAATTGTAGAAATTTTCTGTGGAGCAACATTTAATAATAAAGCGTTTTAAATCATCAAAAGCGATGAGCGGTAGCAGGCGCTTTCGATAAAGAACGGGGGAGTGCAGCGCCGCTGCTGTCGCCACGGCCGCTGCCAGTAGCCAGCAAATGGATCCCGGAGCTTTGCCGCATACGGTGTCCAGAGGAGGACAGTCTGCAGGAAATCTGCCGCAAAATTGTTACTGGATAAAATTTTGATATCGGTGTGTCACAAAGCGAAATAGATTGAATCTGCGCTACCATTACATTCACGTCTTCAGCATTCAGACAGAAGAGGCTATAAAAATATTTTATGCCAGCTGCTCTCGATCCACTGACATTATGAACAGAAACAACGCACGCTACCGCTAGACCACAGGCGTAATCAGCCTAGAGTTTCTCTATCATGGGACAAGTTTTCCTCCAGGAAGTGCCGCAGTCTACAGTGTTGCCAGATTGTGCAGATAACCGGACTTCGAGAATTAGCGAGTTGGCCAGTTTTTTTGTCCCATGTCGCGATCGGCGCAGACTTAGCCTCTGAAGCGGCCGGCCGCCGGTCGAGTTTTATGTCAAAGAGTGTACATATTGTATATTACCCATCTTTCCATAGAGCCTACCCCGATTATTCTCAGAATTTCTAACATCTTGCACCATTTGACACTGTCACCCGCTTTTTCCAGGTCGAAAAATCCTAGGAACATGTGTTGATTTTTCTTTTTTTGCTTCTATTATAAACCGCAATTTCATACTGGCCTCTGTGGTGCCTTTACCCTTCGTTAAGCCAAATTTATCGTCATCCAACATATCATCAATTTTCTTTTTCATTCTTCTGCGTTTTAGTCCTGTCAGCAACTTCGTGCTTAAGCTGTTAAGCTGATTGTGTGATAATTCTCGACTTTGTCGGTTCTTGCAGTCTTCGGAATTGTCTGGGTGACGTTTTCCTGGAAGTTAGATGGTGTATCGCCAGACTCATACATTCTACACGCCAAGTTGAATAGTCGTCTTGTTGCCATTTCTCCCAATGATTTTAGAAATTCTGATGGAATTATCTTCTGCCTTATTCGATATCAAGTCTTCCAAAGCTCTTTTAAATCCTGATTCTAATATATGCCACCTGTCCATTCTCTCCTCTGCATTTAACGGTGGAATTCCTATTGCAACCTTATTGTGCTTTTAATTTCACCGAAGACTGTTCTGACTTTATTATATTCTGAGTCAGTCCTTCCAATCATTTCTTTTCAATTTCTTCAAATTTTTCATGCAGCTATTTCACCTTAGCGTTACTGCATATCCTATTTACTTAATTCATAAGCTACTTTTATTTCTGTGTTTCTGAATTTCCTTGATCTTTTCCAGGTCGAAAAATCCTAGGAACATGTGTTGATTTTTCTTTTTTTGCTTCTATTATAAACCGCAATTTCATACTGGCCTCTGTGGTGCCTTTACCCTTCGTTAAGCCAAATTTATCGTCATCCAACATATCATCAATTTTCTTTTTCATTCTTCTGCGTTTTAGTCCTGTCAGCAACTTCGTGCTTAAGCTGTTAAGCTGATTGTGTGATAATTCTCGACCTTGTCGGTTCTTGCAGTCTTCGGAATTGTCTGGGTGACGTTTTCCTGGAAGTTAGATGGTGTATCGCCAGACTCATACATTCTACACGCCAAGTTGAATAGTCGTCTTGTTGCCATTTCTCCCAATGATTTTAGAAATTCTGATGGAATTATCTTCTGCCTTATTCGATATCAAGTCTTCCAAAGCTCTTTTAAATCCTGATTCTAATATATGCCACCTGTCCATTCTCTCCTCTGCATTTAACGGTGGAATTCCTATTGCAACCTTATTGTGCTTTTAATTTCACCGAAGACTGTTCTGACTTTTTTATATTCTGAGTCAGTCCTTCCAATCATTTCTTTTCAATTTCTTCAAATTTTTCATGCAGCTATTTCACCTTAGCGTTACTGCATATCCTATTTACTTAATTCATAAGCGACTTTTATTTCTGTGTTCCTAAATTTCCTTGATCTTTTCCAGGTCGAAAAATCCTAGGAACATGTGTTGATTTTTCTTTTTTTGCTTCTATTATAAACCGCAATTTCATACTGGCCTCTGTGGTGCCTTTACCCTTCGTTAAGCCAAATTTATCGTCATCCAACATATCATCAATTTTCTTTTTCATTCTTCTGCGTTTTAGTCCTGTCAGCAACTTCGTGCTTAAGCTGTTAAGCTGATTGTGTGATAATTCTCGACCTTGTCGGTTCTTGCAGTCTTCGGAATTGTCTGGGTGACGTTTTCCTGGAAGTTAGATGGTGTATCGCCAGACTCATACATTCTACACGCCAAGTTGAATAGTCGTCTTGTTGCCATTTCTCCCAATGATTTTAGAAATTCTGATGGAATTATCTTCTGCCTTATTCGATATCAAGTCTTCCAAAGCTCTTTTAAATCCTGATTCTAATATATGCCACCTGTCCATTCTCTCCTCTGCATTTAACGGTGGAATTCCTATTGCAACCTTATTCTGCTTTTAATTTCACCGAAGACTGTTCTGACTTTTTTATATTCTGAGTCAGTCCTTCCAATCATTTCTTTTCAATTTCTTCAAATTTTTCATGCAGCTATTCCACCTTAGCGTTACTGCATATCCTATTTACTTAATTCATAAGCGACTTTTATTTCTGTGTTCCTGAATTTCCTTGATCTTTTTAATTTTTTTATTTCCTTTTTTCATCGATCAACTGAAATATTTCTCGGTTTCTTTGTTATCTTCTCTGTACCTACGTTTTTCTTTCCAATTTCCGTGATTGCTCTTTTTAGAGATGTCCATTTCTCTTCAACTGAAGTGCCTACTGAGCTTTTCCTTATCGCAGTATCTATAACACCAGAGTACTTGAAGCGTATCTCTTCATTAATTCGTTGTTAACGTGTCCATTCTTATAATTTTTTTATGAAAACCGGTAAGCCTAATAAATTCTGTTAAATCCTTTCTGGTGCGATTTATCGGGAGCTAGGTGATCGTCTCTAGCTTTTCTGCGTTTGGTGTAATTCATTCCACTGAAACAATGTGTCCTAAAAATCCACCTTTTATGTGCCAAAACAAGATTTCTCTAAATTCACGGTTGCTCTGTGCTTCCTTAGAGCACCAACCAACGTCTTTAGTATTCTGTTGTGATACTTTCAAAATTTGTTTTGCAATTAACAGGTCATCTATGTGTGATAATGTCCTTCCTCATTGATTCATCGACAGTACCATTAAGCCCACAAATAAACGCAGAAAAATATATGTATAGGCCAAAAGAAAGTCGTCGGAAATATTAACATCGATCAAAAGCTAGAAGCCACGTATTTGCGGCAAGATTGCAAGGTAGCCTGTAGTAGCAGCAACTCGCCGTCTGCCAAACGACTAAAAAGTCGTAACCACCACACCCAAGACGTGCGACATTTATCAATAGCGCAAGAAAATCTGACCAGTGGCCCCAGTGTGGATCACCCCTGAGTTGCTAACTTTACTTAAAAGTAATTTAATTCCTCCAAACCCAGAACAAAATAAATGACATCGTAGGGAATGAGAATGGGTGTCGTTGAAAAATTTATAACAAGGGCCTCTAGCATCACAAAGAGATTTAGCAGCTGATGTCAAGGTCAAGTGAGAACAAACATATAAACAGCAGGTTGGTTGGCAATAGATTTGGGGACCGTAACTGGAATTTACGTGTAAATGAGACTGGCTACTCTGAGTGGAGGGATGCCAATCTAGGCAAGCACACTCTACTATCTCATTCCACTCAATGGTCTCTTGTGTCAAAATATAATTAAGCATGCAATGGACACTGGGAGTGACTACTCCAAATACAAGGCTTCTATGAAAAAAGATGGTCATGAAAACGATTCATTGGCTTCTGAGTTTGCCAAAGCTGAGCAACATTACCGACATAGCCGGTGAAAGGTGAGATTGTGTCATCCACGTGCGGGCGCTGCTGAAGCATCGTACTGTGAGAGATGACCCCACGTCCACTGGTGATTGTCTCATGTCCGCGAAAATGTAAGTTTCGCATGGGTGGCCAGATGACTTTACAACTAACTGGTCTCTCCGTTGAAACGGAACAGCTCTAGTGACTGTGCACCACGACGGTGAGAAGCAAGTCCACATCTCTCATTACCCCCTATGTTCTCAAATAAACCTATCATGGCCCAGCAGCGGTTACCGTGTCATGTTTTCTAGCAAGGAGACCCGATCTTCCTCAACCAATCACTGCAGTGCAGTACACATTCTGTGCTCTGAAAAAACAACACACAATGCCTGGAGCTCCTGCAGCCAAATCCCCGGCGTATTTCACAAGATGAGGGAAATTTTGAAAATAATGTAGTTCTTACACTTCTGACATATGTAAGAACAGATATGTAGATATTAAGATTGCCACACCACCAGTTTAGGAACATATGCATCAGAAATACTCCTGAGAGTGCTTTATCGAAAAATGCTAGGAGAAGTACAGTTTCATTTCAGAAGATGTCGGGCATTCCAGAAATTCCAGAAATAAGTGTAGTACCATGGCTAAAAATATAGAACAATTTTAGGGAAAGAGGTAAACATAATTCATTTGAAGACTTGTGAAATCAAATTGGCGATGTTCAATTTGAATGGAATATATATTCTTTGGCTCTGTCATAACAACTATAGTGAAAGAAAAGTTAATCCATTCTCCCTATGCAAGTTAGACTGTGGCAGTCACCACTGATGACACAATACAAAAAAAGTCAAGACATGTGTAAGGCATGATTGGTCTCTGTCACCAGCAATATTTAATTTGTGTATTGAACAAGAAACTATTGAAGAGGTGGGCCAATTTTTCAATTTTGCTTATAAGTTGTATAAATAAAGGAGGAAGTTGCAAGAAAAACATAGTAGAAAGCGTTGCACAATAAAAACAGTTTATACAACTCTGTATTTAAATAAAATTAATTCCTAGCAATCCACATTTTTAAATCAGACTAGAACGTATAAAATAATTTCTCCTAGCCACATTGAGATTCCTAACCCCATACAGATAGCCCTGAAAATTAGTGATTTTGATTTTTTAATAACTTTGAAAATACTTGTGAGATTTAAAACAGAAAAAGTATTAAGGAAGGTGCCACAGAGCATTGCATTACCAGCTCCGAGCAGATAGTTGCCAGTTTGATGACACATTGGTCATAACAACATACACACAGAGTATTGCGAGGCAAGAACAGCAGAGTGCAGCAGTTAACTGTATCCAACAGTGGTGACCATGTAGAAAGTGCGGAGATGTCACCACACCACAGCAAGTCTCTTGTTATGAGCGATGTGGCTATGTGCCAGGTTTTAGTGAAACACATCAGAGGCATATAAATAAGCCTGGATGTTGAGGTAGGGGATCAAGTCTCATCGCCAGACACCAGTGTCACCAGCACAATGGCCGAGCTAAACCAGACAGCGAGACAACTGGGTATCACCAGCAGCACCACTAAGTCTTGTATTTGAGTTGGTCTCACAGCACTGCCAACCTGCCATCTGTGCCTGCTGCCAGTAATACTGAGATTGCAGTGGGGCTTTGAGCCACCGCACCAGCTGTCATCTGACTCCTGGCAGAGGGCAGTGAGTCATAGTCTGCACACAGCTGCCTTCACATGCTGCTACAGTGACACAAGCATAGCGAGGGGCCGTGCAGAATCTATGGTGCCAAACAGAGTAGCACACCACTGGTATCAAAGGTTGTGGCCTCTAAAGGTTGTGACCTTCATGGGACTGCCATCAGTAATGCAGGGTCCCAGCTCAGCAGGCAAGATGGAAGCTGCCAACTGTGTGACAGGACTGGCCACTGACAACCGAAAGAGCTGTGTTTGCCTCACTTCATGTTTATGGAAGTCAACAAAGTAGTTCTTAACTATCAACAGTGTTCTCACAGCACCTTCCTTGTCTCTTTTATAAGTCTAAACATCATTCAGAGTGGTGTCACCAGTGGATTTTCAGTATGGCAGCACACTGGTGACAACAAAGAAGCAACAATGCCTGCAGTATCTTTATAGCGGAGTTAGTGCAGTATTTTTGTTTGACTGTGAGGTCATGGCAAATCAGTAAGTTTTGTCAGGAGTCGTGTCGTACTTGAACATTCAATGTGTGATAGGGGCATGCAGATAGTATTTTTTGAGAAGACATAAATACATTTTAGTTTTCACCTGGTTGATATGGGTTGCATGGGTGTCACGAGTAGGAAGTGTAGCTCTGTGTCTAATGGTACACACGCTGTTAATCATGAGTGGTAACTTGGGACATGAAACTTAGTTTAGTCATTGTTTGATTTATAATAATAAGTATGAGCAGCCACTCAGGCAGGAGTAATTAATTTCTAGTAGGGAGTAATACGGCAGTATTATGGTTAAGATTTTTGATAATTTGGCTTTGTTTTGTGAGCAGCAAGGAGTATGGCTAGGTATTTAAGCTTGTAAGTAAGAAGTGTTAGGAATGTGGTATATTTAAGGGTTTTCTTTCTTCTCTCCTTTATGATTCTGTAGCTTATAGGAGGTAATCATTTTGTGGTCAGCAAGCTACTGCAAGTAGCTACCCTGGAGAAGGTATTGGGAAACTTATGAGGGGAAGTAGGTAAGTTGCAAGTGGAAAAGTTGAAGCAGGATAAGGAATTAGAAGCACTTGATGCTGAGATCAAGTAAATGACTTATCTCAAAAGGCTGGAGCATAGGGACAGTTACAGATACAGTACAAGGAATGGATAATGGAAAGCAGGCCTCCAGGTGTGAGGAATGTGTTGATTATGGAAAGGACGGAAAGAAAGAAAAGAGAAGAAACAGGGAGGAGGGAAAAGGAGGAAGCTGAGAGGAAGAGGAACAGACTTGTGAATAGTTTACCTCTTCCTGCAGAATATCAATCTCCTGTTGATGTAGGTAAACCTGTTGATCCTATGAAGAGTAGGACAGAATGTCCTGGTTGATTAGACGATTTTCTTAGTGGAAAGATTAAACTAGTTGTAGTTTCTACCACAATATAAGTTCCTAAGGACTCATGTGTGGCTTAGAGTAATAAAGTTGCTGAAGTTAAGAACATTAATGTATAGGTTCCAGTTCTGATATCTAGGGAAACAGTGGAGTTTGAGGTTGTGAGAATGATAGTGGGCTGTACTGGAGTGACTAAGTGTGGGTTTAGCAACATGAGTGATTTAAGTGCAGTAGTATCTGCCCCACTGGGTAATGATGGGCGTTGTGTTGAGGGCAGAGAGGCTGAGCCAGATGCACAGGAAACTGCATGTGTCAGTGATCTTTGCACCATGCAGAGTGGAACTGCAGATGATTTTGTCGTCTTAGACAAGAAGTTGTTGATAGTTATGTTCCAGATGCTGTGGCGGAAATGGTACGAAAACGTATATTTACTCAGATGCAGCGTGAAGTGAGGAAAAGGAGGAGACGAGTCTGTAGAGTGGGTTATCAAGAATACAGGGCTAAAACTGTTGTAGAGAGTACACCAGAGGTTCAGAACGTGGTGTGAGCACAAGTACTGGGTCACAGACCTGCAGGGCAAGCAGGTGAAGTGTGCAGTAAGCTGTTTATAGCATAGCTGAAGCCTGATGTGAGTGATGAATATGAAATGGTAGAAGGGTACAATTCGCACGTGAAAGCAAACATTCAGACTGAACACCACGCCAATGTTAGCCTTTGGCGACGGAAAGGTGTGTATACTGTACAGTATAAACCAATTAAACAGTGTGTAGAGGCATGGACTAATTTCCATGGTGTAGCGGTACCAGGCACAAGGCAATCGTTTATGTTGAGCAAGAGTATCAGAAAACCAAGCAATCTGAGGGCAATTCAGTTTGTAACAAGCGCTACAGTGAGAGGGGTAAGTGGGGCTTCCTTTCAAAGTGATTTGAATGGTAGAGCTGTATGCGGTTTTTTGTAAGGGCAGTTTTTGGAGTATGTTGTTTTGGAATGGATGACGGAAACTGCTGTCGCAAGGACAAAGTTCCAAAAGTTGTTTCGAAACAAAGGGATAAGAAACTACCAGAGAGACATATGAAATGCTAAGAAGAGGAGTTTAATAAGGCCAGACCAAGTTTTGTTGTAATTCGACATGTTAAGGATAATTTATGAAGAAAGAAAGTCATTTTAATTTTCAGGTGTGGACTGCAGAATTAAAAGTTGTTTTTGTATAAGCAAGGCAAGAAGCCTAGCGATGAAACATTGTGGTATTTGAGTTAATGAGTACACCAAAGAACAATTGACAGATATTGTGAGATTAAGCAGTATCGGGAATGAAAGATAGATTTACGAAGGAGCGGATTAATATTATAACTGCACAATAGTTAAGAGTAGTCGATATAATATTATGTACTTGTTTTACAGATTAAGGGCAAATATAATCACAGAAGAGAATCAAGTCAATGCAAGAACTGAGGGACCAAGCCTTTTCTCTATAGGGCAGCAATATAGTGCCACTAACCAGGCTTTTAGCAAAAAATCATTAGTAAAAGTAATGAGAAGAAGCGAGAAACTGAAGCAGAGCATTACATTAGTAGATATGAACAGGTAGCTGGCAGCGTGGTGATATGTGTGTCATAATAACAGATACGCAGAGGATTGTGAGGCAAGGATAGCTGGCTGCAACATTAAACTGCACCACACAGTGGTGGCCGAGTAAAAAGTGGGGTGAAGTCACCACACCATGGAAAGTCTCTTGTTAAGTGTGGTGTGATTAGATGTTGGGTTGTGGTGAAACAAATTCACACCAGTGCATAAAAATGTATTGTATTTTGAGGCAGGAGACCACTTCTTGTACCAGACTCCAGCAGCACCAGCACAATGGCTGAGTTATACCAGATAGCGAGATGACTGGGAATCGCCAGAAGCAGCCATGGATTCGAGCTGGGCATGTGTCTGCTGCCAGCACTAAGTGCTTTGTGGTACTAGTCACCACACCCCCAGCCACTTGCCATCTGTGTCTGCTGCCACTGTCACTGAATTCCTAATGGGTCTTGGTGCCACCACACCAGCAACTGCCTCACTGTTACCAGAGGCACCAAGTCATACCCCAAGCACAGCTGTTTTCTTGCACCACCATGGTGACATGAGCAGAGCAAGCAGCAGTGTATGATCTGTGATGCTGAGGGAAGTAGCATGCCGCTGGTGCCAAAGGTCACAGCCTCTAAAGGTTTCCAGCCTACTACAGGCCTGCTGTCAGCAACACAGTCGAGCCAGGTCAGTAGCCGTGGTGGTAGCTGCCACCCATGCATCAGAGTCAGCCAGGAACAACCGAGAGCCTCCCTACATCAAGTATGGAAATTAATAAGTCATTCTTAACTGTCAATAGTGTTTCCAATGGGCTCACCACACAGCACTTCACACTCCAGCATGTAATACAAGTTGTTGATACTGTGCTTTGCAGCAGTTTCTATTGAAACTGAAGATGATAGCTGATGTGCTACACAAATGCAGAACTGCAATAAACTGACTCTGCAACTAATTACCGATACAAAAATGGTATAAAATACGTTCCATAATTTTGAAACCTCCCCTCACAAACCATGGACCTTGCCGTTGGTTTGGAGGCTCGTGTGCCTCAGTGATACAGACAGCTGTACCGTGGGTGAAACCACAATGGAGGGGTATCTGTTGAGATGCCAGACAAACGTGTGGTTCCTGAAGAGGGGCAGCAGCCTTTTCAGTAATTGCAAGGGCAACAGTCTGGATGACTGACTGATTTGGCCTTCTAATATAAACGAAAATGGCCTTGCTGACCTCGTATTGTGAATGGCTGAAAGCCAGGGGAAACTACAGCTGTAATTTTTAATGAGGGCATGCAGTTTTACTGTGTGGTTAAATGATGATGGTGTCGTCTTGAGTAAAATATTCTGGAGGTAAAATAGTCTCCCATTCGGATCTCTGGGTGGGGACTACTCAGAAGGACGTCGTTATCAGGAGAAATAAAATTGGAGTATGGAATGTCAGATCCCTTATACAGGTAGGTAGGTTAGAAAATTTAAAAAGAGAAATGGATAGGTTAAAGTTAGGTATAATGGGAATTAGTGAAGTTAGATGGCAGGAGGAACAAGACCTCTTGTCAGGTGAATACAAGGTTACAAATACAAAGTCAAATAACGGTAATGAAGGAGTAGGTTTAATAATGAATAAAAAATTAGGAACACAGATAAGCTACTACGAACAGCATAGTGAATATATTATTGTAGCCAAGATAGATATGAAGCCCAAGGCTACCACAGTAGTACAAGTTTAACAAGTTTATATACCGACTAGCTCCACAGATGATGAAGAGATTGAAGAAATGTGTGATGTGATAAAAGATATGATTCATATGGTTAAGGGAGACGAAAATTTAATAGTCATGGGGGACTGGAATTCGATAGTAGGAAAAGGAAGAGAAGGGAAAGTAGTAAGTAAATATGCACTGGGGTATTCTCAAAAATGTGCCAACAGGAAGTGCAGAATGACTAAGTAGGAATGGCTAGAGGAAAAATGTAAGGATGTCGAAGCATATATCACAAGGGATAAGATAGATACTGCCTACAGGAAAACTAAAGAGACTTTTGGAGAAGAGAGAACCACCTATATGAATATCAAGAGCTCAGATAGAAAACCAATTCTAACCAAAGAAGGGAAAGCAGAAAGGTGGAAGGACTATATAGAGGGTCTATACAAGGGCGATGTTCTTGAGGACAATATTATAGAAATGGAAGAGAATGTAGATAAAGATGATATAGGAGATATGATACTTTGTGAAGAGTTTGACAGAGAACTGAAAGAGCTAAGTCGAAACAAGGCCCCGGGAGTAGACAACATCCCATTACAACTAATGACAGCCTTGGGAGAGCCAGTCCTGATAAAACTCTACCATTTAGTGAGCAAGATGTTTGAGACAAGCGAAATACCCTCAGACTTCGAGAAGAATATAATAATTCCAATCCCAAAGAAAGCAGGTGTTGACAGATGTGAAAATTACCGAACTGTCAGTTTAATAAGCCACGGTTGCAAAATACTAACACGAATTCTTTACAGACGAATGGAAAAACTGGTAGAAGCCGACTCGGGGAAGATCAGT
Source organism: Schistocerca nitens (assembly GCF_023898315.1). Taxonomy (NCBI): domain Eukaryota; kingdom Metazoa; phylum Arthropoda; class Insecta; order Orthoptera; family Acrididae; genus Schistocerca; species Schistocerca nitens. Next base: position 436,789,296 of record NC_064620.1, on the reverse strand, counting down.
TTGGATTGCGTTGAAATGTTGGAACACGCGAGGTAATATGGACTCTAGGACTTATCTTAGAAGATAGATTTAAGAAAGGTAAACCTACGTTTCTAGCATTTGAGGTCTTAGAGAAAGTTTTTGACAATGTAGACTGGAATACTCTCTTTCAAATTCTGGAGGTGACAGGTGTAAAATTCAGGGAGCGAAAGGCTATTTACAATTTGAACAGAAACCAGATGGCAGTTATTAAGAGTCGAGGGGCATGAAAGGGAAGCAGTGATTGAGAAGGGAGTGAGACAGGGCTGTAGCCTATCGCTGATGTTATTCAATCTATATATTGAGCGAGCAGTAAAGGAAACAAAAGAAAAATTTGGAGTACGAATTAAAATCCATGGAGAAGAAATAAAATCTTTGGGATTTGCCATCGGCATTGTAATTCTGTCAAGACAGCAAAGGACCTGGAAGAACAGCTGAACAGAATGGACAGAGTCTTGACAGGAGGATATAAGATGAACATCAACAAAAACAAAACGAGAGTAATGGAATGTATTCCGTTGATGCTGAGGGAATTAGATTAGGAAATGAGACACTTAAAGTAGTAAAGGAGTTCTGCTATTTGGGGAGCAAAATAACTGATGATGGCCGTAGTAGAGAGGGTATAAAATGTAGACTGGCTATGGCAAGGAAAGCGTTTCTGAAGAAGAGGAATTTGTTAACATCGAGTATCGACTTACGTCTTAGGAAGTCTTTTATGAAAGTATTTGTATGGAGTGTAGCCATGTATAGAAGTGAAACATGGACGATAAGACAAGAAGAGAATAGAAGGTTTCGAGATGTGGTGCTACAGAAGAATGCTGAAGGTTAGATGGGTAGATGATGTAACTAATGAGGAGGTACTGAATAGAATTTGGGAGAAGAGGAATTTGTGGCACAACTTGACTTGAAGAAGGGATCGGTTGGTAGGACACTTTCTGAGGCATCAGCAGTTTGTGAAGCGTAAATATTGTAGAGGGAGACCAAGACAAGAATACACTAAGCAGATTCAGAAGGATGTAGGTTGCAGTAATTATTCAGAGATGAAGAAGCTTGCACAGGATATAGTAGTTTGGAGAGCTGTATCAAACCAGTCTCTGGACTGAGAACCATTACAACAATAACAACAATTCTGAAACAGACAGAGGTCAGTGAAATAGGCCTGCACCTATGTACCTTTACTGACTATCTTCACTGAAACCTATGACTCTGGTCTGGGATTATTAGCAATGTCCAGCAAGCTACAATAAAATGGTGTTAGAAAGGGGAACAATTCTTTAACATAATCTACACTGAGTCACATAGATATCAGCTGACTTTCTGTTTACTTATTTTCAGTTGCACCAAAATCTAATATTCCCACAATTGTTTTGCATCAGCAGGACAAACTGTAGAATGATTTTCAATGAAACAATTTGGAAGAAGATAATTAAATATTTAAATCTTTCATCTTCCATTTGCATACCTATAAGATCAGTAAGTAATTGGGCAGATGATTCTGATCCAATGATTAATTCTGGTCACTTGATTCAGCACCCATTAGATTACAGAAGTCAATGTCTTGTTCCCATAAAATTTGATTAAAACTGATTACAGTTTGCCTTTCAACCATCATTAAATCCAAAAATGAGCAGTATAAGTAAAAACATATCAATAGATTAATGCCACAAAAAACGATGTTAGACATGCAAATAGCATAAAAACGGTACCTAATAAGTTTTACAGCAACATGTTGGTGTGTAGTAAGTTCACAAAAGAACAAGAGTGGGGGGATTATACTGATGGATTGAATAAAATGTACATTGATTGGCACTAGTAACACTAGTAAGACATCAGTTATGGAAAAAAAGAAAATTTATGTAAATAAAGATGTGGTGTATATTATAAGATGTAGAAAGTAATAATTTTTAAAAATTTTAAAATTTGGTATAAACTTTGTGTATTGAAGCTTTAAGGGTTTGGCAATGGGATAACTTAGTCCTGAAACATGATGTGCTAAAAACATTGCACTTTTGTCAACTAGTAACGTAACATTCTCAGTACCATAATATATGATATAAAGTAACATATAAAGGTATAAAAACAATTTAAAAAATGTGTTGCGGCCACATGTAGTAAGCGTTGCTTCACGCAGTGGAGAATGGCAAAACAGAAGCACGCCGGCGACTGAGGCGTTGCGAAGTAAGCAGGCACAGATAGCGTTGCCGAGAGCAGCAGTCTACCAACAGACTGCCACAAGGAGACACACAGACCGAGCGCCAAGTGAAGCCTAGAGAGTGCTGAGTAAGGGGAAGTGAGGCCAGCACACTAGGTTACGCTGTGATATATTGCAGGAGTAATAACAAAAAGCTACCACCGAGAGTAAAAAACGTCCTCCTGCTGGATATAAATAGTGGAGCGCAGGCAGCAACAGACAGAAGCCATTAGGAAGCAGTTCGGATTTGAGGATGGACATGGTCCGTGTCCGAACGTTCAGTCTCCATAGGTGACGATTCCGGATGTCTGTTCCAGCTCGCAGGAGTCATCTGTTGGCCGCCAGATGTCAACTTCAGCTCTGAAGGTCGGGCCGGACTCGGTCGGGGACTGACGCCCAGACTTCACGGCAACCCGACCCCACGGCGCGTGGTCCGTCCATGACGGGACCTAGTGGACATCGCGACTGACGGCTTCCCAGCCGCCGGTGCAGCAGGCGTCGGCAGCTGACCTCACGTACTGGGGCACCGAGCGGCGACGAGTTCATCCCAACTACAGGGCATCCTGGCTTCAGCAGAGCTCTGGTGGCCTGAGGCTCCCGAGTGCAATCAGCGGCGCGCGTTGTGCGTAGTGTCGGAGAATCTACACAGCAGCAGCCAGGTAGAGGGATCCGCAGGGCTGGGCAGCGACGATGAGGGAGAAACTGTAAAGAAAGTTCAATAAATAATTGTAAAACTCCACGCCGTCTCAGTCTTTGGCGCAGCCACTGTGTCTGCTGCTAACAAGTGGTGCAGGAGTCGTAACAAATGCATGAATTATGTATCTATACAGTCGAATCACAGAAAAAAATGTACACCAAATTGCAGCTGCTGCATGACATTATATGTGATTTCATATAATGTTTGGACATTATATCAAAAGTAAAGAATACAAAATGCTTGAAATTATGAGATATAAATGGAATGTGAATTGAATAAAAATTTTAAGTAAATAAATAGTTATATAAAGATAGAATTAAGAAAATGCAGCTCTTAATGTGGGAGGAGACAAAGCACTACAGATGACTTCAGCAGCTAAAAGAGCTCAGGCTGACTATTGTTTGGAGTAGAGGTAGATCAGGTGGCAATGCAGGCAGTCCATCATCTTCTGTTGGCATCAATGGGCCACAAATTTTCTACAGATGTGATGCACATCTTTCATAATGAAGGTGGAGGTAATTACATTGAGGTATCATGTGGCTAGACAGCATCCGGAAGAGATCTATCAGAGCAAGTCTGTAAATACACTCCTGGAAATGGAAAAAAGAACACATTGACACCGGTGTGTCAGACCCACCATACTTGCTCCGGACACTGCGAGAGGGCTGTACAAGCAATGATCACACGCACGGCACAGCGGACACACCAGGAACCGCGGTGTTGGCCGTCGAATGGCGCTAGCTGCGCAGCATCTGTGCACCGCCGCCGTCAGTGTCAGCCAGTTTGCCGTGGCATACGGAGCTCCATCGCAGTCTTTAACACTGGTAGCATGCCGCGACAGCGTGGACGTGAACCGTATGTGCAGTTGACGGACTTTGAGCGAGGGCGTATAGTGGGCATGCGGGAGGCCGGGTGGACGTACCGCCGAATTGCTCAACACGTGGGGCGTGAGGTCTCCACAGTACATCGATGTTGTCGCCAGTGGTCGGCGGAAAGTGCACGTGCCCGTCGACCTGGGACCGGACCGCAGCGACGCACGGATGCACGCCAAGACCGTAGGATCCTATGCAGTGCCGTAGGGGACCGCACCGCCACTTCCCAGCAAATTAGGGACACTGTTGCTCCTGGGGTATCGGCGAGGACCATTCGCAACCGTCTCCATGAAGCTGGGCTACGGTCCCGCACACCGTTAGGCCGTCTTCCGCTCACGCCCCAACATCGTGCAGCCCGCCTCCAGTGGTGTCGCGACAGGCGTGAATGGAGGGACGAATGGAGACGTGTCGTCTTCAGCGATGAGAGTCGCTTCTGCCTTGGTGCCAATGATGGTCGTATGCGTGTTTGGCGCCGTGCAGGTGAGCGCCACAATCAGGACTGCATACGACCGAGGCACACAGGGCCAACACCCGGCATCATGGTGTGGGGAGCGATCTCCTACACTGGCCGCACACCACTGGTGATCGTCGAGGGGACACTGAATAGTGCACGGTACATCCAAACCGTCATCGAACCCATCGTTCTACCATTCCTAGACCGGCAAGGGAACTTGCTGTTCCAACAGGACAATGCACGTCCGCATGTATCCCGTGCCACCCAACGTGCTGTAGAAGGTGTAAGTCAACTACCCTGGCCAGCAAGATCTCCGGATCTGTCCCCCATTGAGCATGTTTGGGACTGGATGAAGCGTCGTCTCACGCGGTCTGCACGTCCAGCACGAACGCTGGTCCAACTGAGGCGCCAGGTGGAAATGGCATGGCAAGCCGTTCCACAGGACTACATCCAGCATCTCTACGATCGTCTCCATGGGAGAATAGCAGCCTGCATTGCTGCGAAAGGTGGATATACACTGTACTAGTGCCGACATTGTGCATGCTCTGTTGCCTGTGTCTATGTGCCTGTGGTTCTGTCAGTGTGATCATGTGATGTATCTGACCCCAGGAATGTGTCAATAAAGTTTCCCCTTCCTGGGACAATGAATTCACGGTGTTCTTATTTCAATTTCCAGGAGTGTATATTAAAATAGGTGCTGTTGTGGACCTCACATTGAACATTTGGGCAACAATAAGGAATACATTGGCCAAAAAGACAAGAATTTCTTTAGCAGGTATAAAGAACACAGTTTTAAAGAAAATAACACAACAATATAAAGACCACGGTACACACTATAAATGGCATTCAAACCTGTACACAGAGTGAGTGTTACATAAACTGACTAATTGCAGGGACAGATTCCTGACTGAAAACGGAGGAAAATAAATGTCCTATGAACATGTGTCTGGAAATTCATCTTCATGGAAATGATGCTGGTGAATGAAACTTCCTCTCATCACATCCCATGGGTTCCTTATGTGCTGTGGGCTGTGTGATTGTCACATCATACTGTAAGCAGCAGAATGGTTTCATATTCGTATCAAGAACAAACTGAGATGGTGTTTGTGTACAGCTAAGCAGATGAAAACAATCGAGAGGCAATATGGCTATACCAAAACAAGTACCCTCACAGACACCAACTGCATCACACAACGTTTCAAGCCCTCTGTGTGTGTTTGTGTGATCATGGGTCCTTTCAGACAGACAAATGTACAAGGAGGCAGCAGACTGTGCATACACCAGATTTGGAGGACTAGGTTCAACAGGATGTTGAGATGAACCCTAGTACAAGCTCCAGACAAGTGGCTCGCCAGCATGGCGTAAGCCAATGTGTGGTTATGTGTATCCTATATGATAACTGCTACTATCCCTATCACCTACAACAAGTGCAAGGGTTATCACCAGTGGATATCCCTCTATGCAAAGGACTTTGTTGGTGGTTTCCGCACTGGAACGTGCGAAAGATTGTGGCAGTCCACGATGTGCGTTACATCCCATAGAGACCACTTCAGACATCTGTTGTGATGTGGATGCGATGCAGCTTTGCACTGTTACAGGACGATTTGTCGTCATTGCATGCACAGTCTTCACTTCTGGACACATATTCAGAGAGCCTTTTTCCTCTATTTCCAGTCAGGAATCCGTCCCTGCAGTTTGTCAGCTTTATTAATGTTCACACATCAAGAACAAAAACGTGCACTACACATTATATTGGAAGAAATTTAAATTTGTACCAACTGGAGAAATAACCATTTGAACTCTGTAAGGGAATAAAGCAAGGTGTGCCACAGAACCTATTTTGACATATTTAGAGGTTTACTTTGACAGAGCACTTTTGTACATTGTCTAGGCACATGAAAAGTCATCATACTTTCCTCAACCTGTAACTGGAAACTGTGCTTCATGTCTACTGCTACTTCGAGGCTTGTCAATATTCTATACAGATACATCAGAAAATCTGTGACGGGTTTTCTGTGACAGCAACAAAAATACTTGTAAAATTTAAAACAAGAAACGTTTCGTGCATCCATATATAGTAATAAGGAGGCGATCCCCTAACGTATCAGTTAGTACATAGAGTAATAGTAAGCAGATGAACTATTCACATATGAATTATTTATCACAGGCACCCCACATTTTTGGCTTAAATCTTAAAAAGTGCTTACATAGCTACCGTAAAATTATAGTCACAAATTTTCAGGACTATCTTATGGCGTTAGATATCTGTATGGGGCTACGAAAAATTTTATACTTTTTTTACCAATTTGAAAGTGGGGTATATTAAAAATTCGTTTTTATTCACTTTTTTTTTAGCCTTGTGTGTGCGAGATTTTTCAATCGATTTCAAACATTTTGATGATATTACAAAAGAGACATGTGGTAAATTTTAGGATTATTTCAGTTTCTCCTCAACTGACTCATTTAATACAACTCTTTCTCGAATATATAGCCTACATATCTCATAAAAAAAAAACACCGAGAGGCCAAAAATTAGACTTGAGCTCAGATGGAGTATTTCTGCGAACCACCTGTGATTTTGACAAGGAAAGGAGAAAATGGCAGTGGCATGCAAACTACACTCTGTCACGTACCAGACAAGAAACTATGTTGAAAGTTTCAGTTCTCTAGATCATCAAGAAATAGCAATGGTAAGTAAAGTACACTCTGTCATACACCAGATAAGGAAGCGAGCTAAAATTGCATTGTCATACAGTTCTGAGGAATGTTTAAAATTTAAAATGTGTAGCTGCCAGTAATTTAGGTCAAAATCAATTGTGACATTTGTACCAAACAGAATGCAAAATATTAAAGCGATATCCATCCCCTCTTCCCCACCATCAGCCCCCTCTCTCTACTTAGGCGTGTCTGTTCGCTCTCATACTGCCTGCATGTAACAGATTCTACCTGCACAATATGCAGATCTTGCAGGCTCGCCGAGATTTCAGGCGTTACCAACTATTTTCAATACCACACCCACCCCTGTGAGTCAGGCAAAAAAAGAGAGTTAATACATTGCCATCCATTTCTGAGCTATGTTGTGAGTTTCAGGTCTCTAGTTCTTCTTGAAATGCCAGTGGTATACAAAGTACCTCGCCAAACATAGGACAAGAAAGCGAGTTAATAGTTCATGTCACCGATTTCTGACAGGTACACATGAAAGCGACCTAACAGAAACGTGCTAATTCAGTTTTACGGTATCTTCAGTATGTACCGAGAGAAAAAAGACACGCATTGAGATACGGTGAGCGATTAAGCTCGTTGTGCCGGAAGGGATAACTACGTATTTTTCCGAAGGAAAATACAAAGTTGTTGAATGCTGACATGGTGTACACAGTGTGTACAAACAATTCGCGACCCTACAGTAGCCTGATGTAAGAAGGCGGTAAGCGGCTGGCCAGAATCGGATGATGGTAGATGCCCCTCCAGCAACGGGCAGCCGCCTCGGCGCGAGCAGACTGCGTGCCGCCTCACGGCCGCCGCCGTCTCTGCCTCCGCCGCCCCTCCGCCACACGAAGCCGATGTCTTATTCATCAGGCTGCGGCGCAGCGCCGCGCAGGCTGGCTGTCCCTCGCCGACCACCTCTGCTCGGGGCCACTCGGCTCTGCTCGGCTCCGCTCGCTGGCCGGGCGACTGCCATTTCTCAGCGGCTAATGACGCACCTGGCCGCGTGGGAACCCCCGCCGGCCGCACAAGAAGGGCCCTCCCCGTAATTGCCTCTGGGGACTGGCCCGATTACCTGCCGCAGGACGACGGCCGATTATTGAAATTGCTCGCCAGTGAAGTAGAGTCGCCGCCGCCGTAAATAAACCAAGCCCGGCATGCAGGGAGGGGACAGGACTGGCGGGAAAGCCGCCGTCGTGCGAAATCCGTAGACGACATTTCTCACGACACTGTCGCCAACCCTGGGAATCGAACAAGGCGTGGGGTCCACCTGCAGAAGTCGTTACGGTTCACTGCGCCAACTGGCGTCGCATCATAGAATGGGCATCTCTTATGGCGGCAGTTACATTATTGGATTTGAGGATATGACGTATAGTCCATTTTAGAAGCAGATGAAATTTAATAACAGCCTTAATGAATTAATTTTTGTGATTTATTTATGAAAGAGGAAAGTAAAATTCCTTATGTATTTTCTTGAAAAATAGGAAAACAATACGAAAATGGTCATTCAGGCATTCTAAGAGGTAAAAACATGAACAGTTACTTGTTACAGAAAATATAGATATTCGAACAATTCTCTTTCTGTCCACATGAAGTTAGAATCTCCTCTTGCTTTTACTTATTTATTTATTTTTCCTTCGTGTCTGACAACTAAATTAGGTGAAACTTCTTGGGAGATTAAAACTGTGTGGGGAACCGAGACTCATACAGGGACCTTTGCCTTTTGCTTGCCCGTGCTCTACCAAATGGGCTACCCAAGCATATCAGCACAGATTTCACTGCAGAGTGAAAATTTCATTCTGGAACTAAATTAGGTGTCTAGAAAATCTCAACTTCCAGAAAACACAACGTTTCCTTTTTTGTCATGTGTTTTGCCCAAAAATGTTTCAAAGCCCATCTTATCTGGGCTTCATTATTTTTTGTGTAAAATGTTATTCAAATTTTTGCTAACTTCCTGTTTAATGCCAAAAACTAAAACATGTACACTTATTTTGTTCTGATTACTAACTTTGTGGCACATTAATTTAAGGTTCGACTGCAAAAGTTGGAAAAGTAGTCGGAAAAGCTTTCTTTGTCCAAAAGTAATTGTTCTTATATACTTTTATGGAGCAGTATTAGCGGATGTTCTCTATTTATATTTGTTTTTGATATCGTGCATACTTTGGTGTGTTTTGGGGACTGCAGTTGTGTGTGCATGCTGTTTTTCACACAACAGTGTTTAGAAAGTTTTACCCCTCGTCTCCCGTTTGAAGAAACTGTATTTTCCCTTCATTGGCACTGTTCCTCTGTTGAAAGAAATTTCTTTAGAAGGCTTTCGTAAGCCGCAGTTTACGTTCAAATTACCGCGCAGTAAAATTTTTGGTTGTTCTTATTGTAGAAAGTCGAATTAAGAAATAACTTTTAATGTCATCGTTTCTCGGGATGACACTAAAAGAAAGTGTATAAAGTTCGTATGCAAGCATCACAACAAGTAACGGGAAAAACAATCATTGCAAAGAGACAGCGATAACACACAATTCACCATAGTGGCACAAGTAGCCGCGGCGGCCACAGGTTAGTATTAGGTATCGACAACCAGTTGTGGTGGTATAGATCAGAATGTTGCCTGACGCTAGTGTTGCGCCAACTTTAAATTATTCTCCTAGAGTATAATTTACCCGACATGACATCAACATTCCGATCCGTCGATGGTTGGTATGAGTGCCGCCATTGGAAGTACACTGCGCGCCAGGAATCTGAAAGCATCACGACCGTTACAACGTAACTGCCGGGTGCCCATTGCGCATGCGCAGAGAGATACTGTTCAGCGCGAACACATTTGGCTGCATTCCGTTTGCCAGGAGTGTCCGTTGTGAGTACACTGTAAGCACGATCGTCCTTTCTGTTTTTCCGTGTTTTTATTGCTAGTGCGCAGCGACTTCACACGGAAATTATTAAGCCAGTTACTAACCCTAAACTGAAAGGCAGGAAACTGAGTAGTCTCGGGAGAGTTTGCATAACGTATTAATGTTTATGGAAGTTAAGTCCACTGAGGGAAGGAACATTCCGGTACAGCAAGTTCAAACCAGAGTTCAAGTGGGCAAAGGGGTTTGCGTATCACTATACAGAAATTTAAAAGAGAACCAACGCAATCAGAATGTGGTGGAGGAAGGAAATTTATAATTTTGACTCAATTTGTGCGGAACACTTTCGCCTGACGTTCCCTGCCGGGACGAGACGTGATATGATAAAACATACAGTGCAAATCGTACATCCAAACTCGCAGTCGTAATATCAGTGAAAGGGGAAGTCTTTATTACGTGCAAGCAAGCAGTACTCGTAAAAATTATAAAGTGATTTCGTATCCCTCTCGTAAAATTGATTTCAAACTCTTTCTGAAAATTACGTGTACCTAACACAGAACAAGGTATAAATGACAATGAAGACACGTTACCATTACGTAGATGTGCACGCTACAACGTGATTTTTTTGTGGCCTACTTTGTTAATCTTATTACTGACACCAAAAAAGAGACTAGATACGAGTCGACACGGTTACTTGCAGGGACACAAAGTATAGCTCCTGCAGCTTTCATGAGATCAGAAACAAAAGTCATGACCCATTCAAAAATGAAACATACTTTTTCGATTGTATATGCATGGCTAGTTTCCTTTGTTTTGTGCTCGAAGTGTTATTTCATGTGGAATGTAGCGATTTAATCTTCCTTTTTGCTTTATGTGTATTGTTTCAACATTTACTCATTTTTGTCAATTCATTACTAAGATTATCCTACTAAAAAGAAAAGTGCATTAGAGTTCAATGATACTGTACTGATTTACGGGTAATTTTTTTTTCTGTGTTGTTGTTTCTTAGGAATTAGTGCACTCATACTATTCAACTGTCCTGACTCATTACCGTGACTGTTTTTATAATTTTATGACTGAAGTGATACTATTTGACACTATGCTACATGTATTTTTGAGTTCTATATCCAGCTTCCATTTCCAAACTGAGGTTTTCAAGAAGTATACATACGGCTTCTGTACCAATGTTTAGCTAGTAAATGCACGAATGTGTGTCATAACTTTTTTCATTCCAAATTTTCACACCCCAATCCCCAATTAAGAACAATTTATGTTCTGCTGGAAAGTAGAGGGCTGTGTAGCACATAATTTCTAAGGCTGTTGGGACGAAGTTCAGAGGAGCAATTATCTGATTCAGATTTTGATCTGACACGAAAGAGAGATGTTCAATGAACTCATGATATAGGCTGTAGTGATTCATACGCATGCATCTGGTAGAATTTCCTTGAGTCCCTAGGCTTAGGATCTGATGACTTGGTTTTCCATAACCCTGTGTAAAGTAGACTGCAGACAAGATTCGTAATGCACCTTGAACGTTATGATGTGCATCTTCAAGGCTCACCTAAGTAAGAGAGAATTCATTGTACATATTACTGTTAGAAGTCTTGCTGGGAGACAGGACTTTGCACAGAAGTGCTATTAGTGTGGGAAGTTAGATGACTAATAAGGAAGCCCACTTTTGTATCCAAAACCGGCCCTTCGCCGCCTCAGGTCTGACTAGGTGAAGGGCCTTAATATTTAAACAAACTCTAGAGCTGCTTGAAGACAATGAAGTATGGAAGCAGACCGGCGTGCCATTTGGGTGTTGGAAGCAAGGTATTGTAGAAGCCTAGTTTAAGAAAACTACTGATACAGATACTGTTATTTTCTATAGCTAGGTTAGCGATAAGCATTTTTTTATTCTTATAAATCTACTGATATTTTACAGTTAAGACAATATTAAAAAATGCTTCATGGACGTAACAAGGACGAATTTTTACACACTATCACAGCTTATATGTAATCATAGATATAAAATTTCGCTTAAGGTGGAATGATTCTTTTATTGTCCCACTTTGAGAAAACAAGAGAAAATAATTTGTATTAATTACATTTATTAACTACAAAATTTACTCCTCAGCGAGACATTTGCAGTCAGTATCAAATAAAAGGTTTAGGAGCATCAGCTGTAGGAATGTAACTGAATGTATTATTGTTAGGTTGCTTTTGCAGTTGGGTGCCGTATTGTTTTTCATTAGCAGCCCTAAATTAGGAAACTAATTATGTAGTGCGACTCGTGTACTATCAGAAGCTTGTAAACTGAGTAACGTTATGTTGCAGTAAGAGTTGCGCCATTTGCAGATGTGCCATTTATGATACCCGAATATTTCGTCTAGAAGCGGCTTATGATGTGAGTGTAGACCTGACACCTGAACAGTCGGTTTAGTGATACATGGCAGCAAGTCGCGAGTTAACCAACCTTTAAGGTGAGATGGTAATCGTCGCAAAACGAATCTTTTGTAGCATATCTTAGGCTGCAAGGTAATTCGGTTTCCCGTCTAGAATGGATCATCAATATCCTCAGAGCGGTACAGGCAATCGATTGTCTACTGTGGGCTCGACCGCCGTCTGTTTCAATGGAGGGCATCAGACAACTGTTGCAGACGTAGACTTCAACAGCTAAAGACAGACATCAGATACAGTGCCTTCCCATCACATTTGGCCACTGAGTGGAATTATTCATGCCCGCATCTCGTGGTCGGGCGGTAGCGTTTTCGCTTCCCACGCCCGGGTTCCCGGGTTCGATTCCCGGCGGGGTCAGGGATTGTCTCTGCCTCGTGATGGCTGGGTGTTGTGTGCTGTCCTTAGGTTAGTTAGGTTTAAGTAGTTCTAAGTTCTAGGGGACTGATGACCATAGATGTTAAGTCCCATAGTGCTCAGAGCCATTTGAACCATTTTAATTATTCATGAGTGGTAGAATGATGAACGCCAAAGAACAATAATCAAGTTTAAGAAGTTGGGAACAGATTGCATGAAGCAAAAGAGAGTTATAGGGAATACACTAATACTTGACTAATTTGTATTTTCTACAACACAAGGAGATTATAAAATTACCTGTTAATTACTAGCTCCGTTTGAGCTGGATGGAGAGTTGTGGTATTTGACTGTTCTGTGTGGGCCCGTTATGCGGTAGCCTTCACATGTTTACCAAGCAGTTGAGTGAGGTGCAGTACCAGAGAACAGTCTGAGACCCATGTCAGCTGCTCGCGTATGTGGTAAGCTTCATCGTCCATCTTCATGAAGTGGTTAACATATTTTGTTTGGTTCGTCATCACCTATTCATCTCTGTGCAATACATATCTACGAGCAAATGACCATCAGTATGGAAAAGAAAAGATGACATCTCAAACAACTAGGCAACAGAATATCCTGAATCCGAGACGGATCATCCTAGCCCGTATTGTACATGCATCACATTTCGATTGTTCAAATATCCTCTTCTGTAACACATAAGATGACAATCTGCATCAGTTTCACAGGATTTTAAATGATTTTGCAAGTGAGCAGTAGGGGCTCGTGAGGTGCCATAGCATAAAAAAAACATGTCATACAGAAAAGGCTTTATTTAACAAGATTTTTAAAAAAATTATTCTTTTCGTTTTAAGCCCATGAAATTTAGGTCTCACAGAAACATAAGAAACCAAACAAAATATTTAGTATTTGCAAACTGAGAAACTTCTTACTATGGCAACAGCGGGGACGCGCATACCTAGAACACCCGGTATGCGCGTCCGGGATAACGCTCCCGCTGGCCACTGTGAAAACGCTAAGTCCACGCATAGTATACAGGGTGTTACAAAAAGGTATGGCCAAACTTTCAGGAAACATTACTCACACACAAATAAAGAAAAGATGTTATGGGGACATGTGTCCGGAAACGCTCAATTTCCATGTTACAGCTCATTTTAGTTTCGTCAGTATGTACTGTACTTCCTCGATTCATCGCCATGATTTCATACGGGATACTCTACCTGTGCTGCTAGAACATGTGCCTTTACAAGTACGACACAACACGTGGTTCATGCACGATGGTGCTCCTGCACATTTCAGTCGAAGTGTTCTTACGCTTCTCAACAACAGATTCGGTGACCGATGGATTGGTAGAAGCGGACCAATTCCATGGCCTCCACGCTCTCCTGACCCTCTTGACTTTCATTTATGGGGGCATTTGAAAGCTCTTGTCTACGCAACCTCGGTACCAAATGTAGAGACTCTTCGTGCTCGTATTGTGGACGGCCGTGATACAATGCGTCATTCTCCAGGGCTGCATCAGCGCATCAGGGATTCCATGCGACGGAGGGTGGATGCATGTATCCTCGCTAACGGAGGACATTTTGAACATTTACTGTAACAAAGTGTTTGAAGTCACGCTGGTACGTTCTGTTGCTGTGTGTTTCCATTCCATGATTAATGTGATTTGAAGAGAAGTAATAAAATGAGCTCTAACATGGAAAGTAAGCGTTTCCGGACACATGTCCACATAACATATTTTCTTTCTTTGTGTGTGAGGAATGTTTCCTGAAAGTTTGGCCGTACCTTTTTGTAACACCCTGTATAAGCGAGCGCGCTCTCGCACTACGCTCAGTCTGTCTCTTGCTGCTGCACAGGCAACTGCATTGAACGCCGCCAACATGCCGTACAGGAGATACCGACGTCGTCGTCGCACAACAGTTTACAAAAATATAGAAAACATTGAACTTACTACAACATCTGGGAACAAGAAGAATCGCATTTCAGTGAAGAGTGTTGCAGCTCACGTTCTCGTCGATGGACCTTGTGTATTTCTTGGATGTTCACTTAATTTTAGCCTGGATATTATCGATACATTCTCACATGGGAATGGATGGTTCACCGTTGCCATAGTAAGAGGTGGTAGCGGAGTTTCTAGTGTAAGTGGACTTGAAAGTTTTAATGATAGAGATGTAATTGCCTATCGTACCTATCATATGTTTGAAATTGCTAATAAAGACTTTGGTAAATCTGCTTATGACTCTACTTCGCCTCTTGTATTGTATACACGTAACAAAAACCTTACATAGAGCTTCTGCTTGGGATAACTTGAATAAAACAAAGTACTGATTCAAGACTATCTAAGACAGAGGAGATTTCAGTGATCACTCTCAGAAGAAAAATGAACCAATCACCATTAACCATAGGGTGGTGATTTCAACTGTGTTCTATGACCCGAGGGCCAATACCCACATTTCATCCCCAGTAAAGTAGGGCACCATGGAAACTGAACGTTTCCCACCTGTGCGATGAGCCGTGAGATTGAGGATACTTGGCGCCGACGCCAAGAACGCCAACGAGCTTTCAGTTCCAAATTACTGTGCTGGATTAGTTGTGTAAACCTGTCATATGCTGGGCATTTATTGGCTGTGGATGAGGTAAGTCTGTCTGGCGATGGACGACTTAAAAAATTTATTACACGGCATTAAGGGACCAGGCAACGCAACTGCCGTCACCAGACCGTCAACGGGCCGTTCAACGCATCAAAGCCCACGCCTTCCAACTCACAGCAGTGCATTTGGAAGCCGTCAGAGTTCGTGCGAGGATGCAAGACAGTCTTCATGACGAATGGGCATCGCTGCATCACATCGTATGTGAAAAACGTCAGCAAAAACTCACGCTCATTACGGCAATTGAAATGACTAAAGGTAGGCAAGATGTGACACAAACAGGTACTGCCAGAGCGTTCACCCAGTACTATCGCAGCTTCTATGGTGAGAGCACAAGAAGTGACGTGCGACTGGCGGACGTGCTGCACGACATGCAAGCAACCAAAGCTATGCGGGACGATCTCATTCTTCTGGCACACATTGCGTGGGATGAACTGGATATGTGATAGTGAATGGCAAATTCTCTAATAGCCAACAATTGCACTTCATTCATCTGGTCGACGCGCCTTTGTGTCCACTTTGCACAGTAACTGATTCTGACGCACATTGATTGACATGTGGAATGGCAGCTGTAAGTTGACTACTCACACAACGAATTTTAGCCCTACTCTTATAACGGCCGCCCACGTTGGTTGATACTGAAGCTCTATTCTACCCGGATGTCGTCTACTTCCCAGCCGTCAGGACAAATGCAGTCAGTTCGATTGAAGGACTGGCACTGTACTGTTTCTTCGGCGACAGTGACTTCAACGTGTTGGATTATTGGTCCTTTCTGCTGGACAAACACACAGACTTACAATGCCGAACGAAATAACAGTCCTGTTTTTCCAACTGTCTGGGCTCTTTGTTCATGTAACCATCGGATAGCTGGGGCGTTCCAAGTGAGAGAAACGTGACTATCATCCACGATTCAAGATCGATTTCAACCAGTGTACACAGAAAACAGTACTCATCATCATACGAGAAGATTACCTGGACAATCTCCACACTCAGTTGTTGTAGAATTTTCTATATCTAGTTAGTATGGCATTTACTTAGTAATTAAAAAGAAATAAATAAATATAAAATAGTAAGAAAAAGAAGAACCCCTGGAACCTCCCCGTTCGATCCCTGTTCCAAGCTCGTGAGCAGGGCGACACAATGGCAAGGCCTCGTGTGCCGACCCCTTCCCTCTCTACCGCCATGCTCCGCACCCTGAAAAGAAGGCGGTTAAGGCAACCGTTCTAGGAAAGCGGAGTATCCAGGTTCGATTTCTGGTCCGGCACAAATTGTCAGCTCTCGCCATTGCATAACCACAGTGCCCTGAGCGGTTGGAAGTCATTTTTCCTTCCTATCTCTTTCCCAACCCGTTTTCTTTCCATTCATTTCACCCCAAACGTTCATGACTAAATTAGTTGTTAGAGGATGATGAATATAGTGAACGTTTGCAAGTCTCTTTAGGTCTAGAAAGCCATAGGATTCGGCAGGTATTCAGGAAGTTTGATGGTAATAAATGGCTTTATAGTTGCGTTCTCAAAGGATGAATGGGGCTATGTTTCTGAAACCAAGCCTCACACAACATGACAGGAATTGTGTTATAATTGATTTTATTTACACAAAATTTGTGTTATTCTGGGCCATCGCTAAATTGATTTCAGCCACACTGACACAAAACTTTATGAAGCATTTATTTCCAGCAGACTCTGAACTCTGTCTGAACAGGCTTCGGAACGCCCAATTTTACCTCACAGGCGTCACTGTATGCGGATATGGAGGGCCATGTGGTCAGCACGTCGCATTGTCGGCCGTTGTCAGCTGAAGAGACCGGAGCCGCTACTCCTCAGTCAACTAGCTCCTCATTTGGCCTCACAAGGGCTGAGTGCACCCCTCCTGCAAACAGCACCCGGCAGACTGGACGATCACCCATCCAACTGTAAGCCAAGCCCGACGGTGCTTAACTTCGGTAATCTGACGGGAACCAGCGTTACCGCTGCGGCAAGACCGTTGGCATTTCCTTCAGACACGTAGGATCGAAAAGAAACCAATAATATCTGCATTGTATTAACAATTACCTTGCAATCATTTTCGTATATGTTAGTTATCACTTTGAGGCAAATAAACCTTAAGAGGGGTGCTATAGTGTATTTCATTACTAGGTTTTGCAATGTGTGGATAACGTGTGACTCGTAAGACGCCCACCATCTCCTGGATGAGCTGATATAGGTCGCGTTCACTTTCACTGATACACATTTCTCAGTTTCAGAACCAGTCTTGAATATCCTTCCGTCAAATGTCGCAATACAGTGAGTCACGGTAACAGTCTGACACTCCAAAACATTCTGCAATGTTCTCTCTAGATGTACTCTTTCATCTGATTGACTAGTTCAGATTTTCATCTTGCCGTAGCGTAAGGCCTTCTTTTCCCACGCTAAAATAAACACATATTTGCTAAGAAGTGATCCATGTTAAATGCATTCCTGCACAGTACTTCGCTTAGCTGCTCGCTCAAGATGTGGAACGTCCATTTCCTGTTGAATCATAATACTTGTACAGTCCTTACGTTAAATCCTCAATTGTGGATTGTCATTAATGAATATGCCAGCAACATACCGTAGGTGGGTCACTCACACCCACATCTTTACCAGCTTTCCAGGAATACACCATCTCCATCATTGTCTGAGGGAGCACTTTCTTCTGACCTGATTGGCCGATATCTTCCCAAACACAGATTAAAAGCCTACAACATAAAGTATGTGAAGATATCGAACAGAAACAATGAATAAATTGAACACTCACATTAATTTATAAACACATTTACGGGATCAACACATAAAACGAATAATCAGAAACGTCTGACAATTATATCTATCCAAATTTGCATGAAGATAAATGCAAAGCAGTGTCACCCACTGTCAGTGAAATTACTTCTTGTCATCTTAAGCATTTACTCTCTCCTGAAGTTCAACGGTAACAGACAACCATTTAATCCTGCAATTCTCAATCGGAACAATGATTGGAAGTTGATGAGTAAAATCCATAAGTCTACACATTAATTACTAGTGCAAGAGGAGATAAGACAGACGATAGTTCTGGACCCCATAAGCGTGAAATCAAATTGAACTACCCCTCTAGTGCTGTGAGCTATGCTCACTGCAAGTATGACTGAAGACGGAGTCGTCAGCACCTTTGCGGAACTCCAAGATGTGACAGCCTCTCCCATGCTGCTTTACCATATCGATCAGGACACCAAGGTGTCCTAATCCGAATTCGATTCGGACACTCTCACAACATACAGCGATCTGATTCCCTCACGGTGCTCATTTACGTCCTCCCTATTCCTTGCCACCGAAAAGTGCTAGTCGCCAATAGCAAAATTACTATCCACTGCGGTCTAATCAGGAGGATTCCCCCCAACAGAGGATCCAGCCAAATGTGGCACATCTTTTTCAGCCCTTAATGATAACTTGAAACTTTCCCACACTAACAAAAAGTATTATTTCAGTGATGATATCTGACATTACGCATCATTATGCCAACGACACGTTTCCCCACCAATGTCCATATCCTTGCAACTGGGTTCGAGAAATTCAGAGAGGACTGCTACGAGGTTAGAGTCTGTTTCCTGTGGCCCTTGCATTCTAGAAGCGGGAGATGTATACCTTCAAAAGAAATTAGAAAACATGGAAAGGCACCCCCAGCTCTTGCACCCGGCGACATACTGCCCTCCAGCTGGACATTAGTCACAAGCAATCATGTGGGAGGACAATGCTTGCCACCACCTGTTGGTTCTGGGCCGACCTCACTTCCAGGAATCTTACACAACCCAGGCCGCGGTCCCATCCATCGGTCACAGACCTGCTTGACAGAAGAGTTTCCTGTTGCTCTGTCCCAAGTCCAAAGTGCTATACATTCGCACGCGCCCGAGAAACATTCATATTTCATTAAAATCCATCTTCGATTTAATAAGGAGAGACATGCAAATTACACAGGGCGGCCTACTGCCAGTCACCGTGGTTTTTAATATTAATAACATTTTCATATCGATTTTCCCTATTGTCAGTGTAAAATTTTTCAGGAACCCGGCATGCAAAACGCTTGTCACATTTCAGTTTGTGTTTTGCATTTCTGGTACATAATTAAGTAACTATCACAGAAGACATCTAAATATGGAGAACCACCTGTGATGCCTATATGCCTAGTGTGCAAAGCACACTTAGTCATGTATTGGCTGCTGCTTAGCATCTCTGGGATGACAACCCTGTAATCAGCTACCATCTTTCCTTTTCATTAGTGGTCACACTCCGTGAAAAATGGAAATTTGCCATCACAGTGTTTCTCTTATAGTGTCTCTAAGTTAGTTGTGTTGATCCACGATCCATACTTCAATTGTCTGGTGGGATTTGGAGGACTTTCATTCAGTTACACTAGATAAGGCTCTGCTTGTATCTACAAAAGAGGCAATACAGAGAGAACATGGTGCTCTAGAAAGAACTATAATTGGCTAGTGGCTGGCTGCTGCTACCCAAAACGTCTAAATATCAATAGCATAGTTATTTTGATGTATTCGTGTACCACGACATGGTGATAATTATGCAACAGCTGATGCTTGAACTACATCCCAAAATCTCCTACCTGTGTCAAAGGCACTACTCAGAGCTACCACATGACAGTGTTTACTGTAAAATCTGAACTTTTGTTGCTTTTGCTGCAGCCATTATGCTGTCTCTGTACCGGCACGAGAAGCGACCTGCGCGAGACGAAGGTAGCGCTGTTTTGTTTCATAGGTCCACATTTGAACGTGCTTTCAGAATGTCCGAGGTACTTCGTGTCTCACTGCACGTTCGGAAAGACTCCACAATGTGCATTCTCTGTGCTGTGATGTCACAGCGTCATCATGTAGCAAGCTACTTTCGAACTGTCAACTTAAACCTTATACTCAGTGGATGTAAACTCTTGACGAAACTCAGTTCCTAGTCAAGATGAAGCAAAGTGATCGTATGGCATTATTGGCTTGGAGACCCTGCTTGCAGTGTGTGCGGCAACCTGGCGCAAGTGTATCGGTCTGAGGCCACTTTGGCAACTCTTACAACAAAGAAGATGAGATGAAATGATCAGAACAACAGAAATACCCAATTCCCAAGAGAAGAAAATATCCGACCGGACGGGCAATCGAACCCAGGACTCTGTGATCTACAGACATTGATGCTAACCACTATAACAAACGCTGCAGGCCCAAATTAAGATGAAAGGACATTGACGATGTCAAGCACCAACAATATAAACGCATGAAGTTAAAACGGGATTACAGTAGCAAAATGCACCATAGCCAACACAGTGTTACGAGGCAGACCAGTGTGGTACTTTGTGGAAATAGTTAACACAGCAGTACTCAAGCAGCAAGGAAAGGGCCACAAGCTTTTGCGCATCAGTGGCTGCCGAAGTGCTTAATATACATGCCAGAAGGCATAATATAAGACAAACACGCGCGAAAGAGTATACGTACACAAATCATTTGTTCCTGTCAGGACCACAGCTCTAACATCACAGTGGCTGTATCGCCTGGCCACTGTATGGGAAGCCGACTGAGGACAGCAGTTTGCATCTACGCTGGTGCAGCCCACTCTGCAGCTGTTCAGTCCCGGAGCCACCGCTCCAGTGGACCAGCGCCAGCCTAGGATAGTGGCACACCGACCACCAGCACGGGGGCAATGGGTCAGTGCACACTATGTCATCGGTTAGCCGCCTTCTAGCAAGACGGAGAGCCGGGGCGAGAAGTACGCCGCCACGACACGAGGGCCTTACAGGAGCCACTGAGCACGAATAAGTGCCGCTGGCAGAGTGTGTCACGGAGGCCCGGCCGGCCGATGCTCCACACCGTCAGCAATCCTGGCTGTCAACAATGCCCGAAACAGTGGAATTCCTCGGCAAAGCCGCCGCCATTCTTTGCTGGGCTGTAGAAAAAAGAAATAACAAAGAGCACTGAGTATTAGCAGACTGTTTCTTTGGCACAACCAGTCGTCTCGAATCACATGCAGCTACCGGCACTCCACGGTAGCGTCTACAAGGGCTGCCAGCAGGTGTCTATCTCCACAACGTCATGAATTCCAAATCGTGTATACAGATAAGTGTTAGCAGTGTATACAGATATGTGTTAGTAGGACTCACGCTCCGAGGGTTTCGTAAAAACTTAATTACACACACCAGTCAGCCGGAACATTATGGTCACCGACCTTCTATCGATACAAACCCGTCCGTGCGATAGCAGCGCCACCTGACGAGGAATGAGTGTTATTCAGACACATGCACAATGCATGCAGTATCAGCGAACGTGCGGTCTGTGTGTAGAATGGTGAAGCCGCGCGGTCTAGCTGAGTTTGACCGAGGGCAGATTGTGATGGCCCCGAGGCTCGGAACGACCATTTCGGAAAATGCACGGCTTGTCTGATGTCTGAGAAGTTCTGTGGCGATTGTCTTCACCACGTGGTAAACCAAACTGAAACCACGTCCAGACGTCGTGCGGTTGGGCGGCCACCCTTCATTACCTACGTCGGACGTCGTAGGCTGGGCGGACTGGTAAAACTGAGCAGGCGGCGAACTATGGCGTAACTAATATCAGAATTTAATGCTGATCCGAATGCAAGTTTGTTGAACAAACGGCACACCGAACACTACTAACGAAGGGCTTCCGCAGCTAACGACCCTTGCATGCACCATTGTTAACACCACGACATCGGCAACTACGACTGAAATAGGCACGTCACCATCGGCAGTGGGCGTTGGCGCAGTGGCAGATAGTTGCATGGTCTGAGGAATCCCGATACCTTCTCCTCATGCCGACTGGAATAGCTCCTTCACCCCTGTACTACGGAACCGAGACAAGTTGGCGGCGGCTCGATTATGCTCTGAGAAACATTCACGTGGGCATCCATGGGGCCAGTGCAGCTCGTGCAAGACAGCAAGACGGCTGAAGAGAATCGTACAATAGTTGCAGACCATGCACACTCCTTCATGACGATCATGTTCCGCGACGGCAGTGACATTTTTCAGCAAGATAATGCGCCATGTTGCCAGTGATGGACTGGTTCAAAGAATTATTGGTGAGTTCCAATTGATGTACTGGCCCTCCAACTCGCTAAATCTGTCCCCGATCGAACTCATCTGGGATGTGACTGAATCTGGCGTCAGAGTTCATCGCCCCTTTCGCCGGAGTTTACGGGAATTAGGTAACGCGTGTGTGCATATGTGGCGCCAGCTCCCTACAGCGACCTATCAAGACCTCGCTGCATCCATGCCACGATGAGTCGTCACTGTTATCCGTTGCAAAGGTGGACATACCGATTGTTAGGTAGGTGGTCATAATGTGCTGGCTGATGTGTGTATATAGATAGTTCATCCTTAGCAGGACTTGAGAATTTCGACAATTTATGCTTAGAACTATTGAACTAGATACCCATTCCTGGGAAAAAAGTGTCGTAACAGACAGACAGACAGAGGGATAAAAAAGGACATTTTTTTGTATGATATACATTAACAAATTGAAAAAATTTGGATTTTTTCTTTTACTTGTAGTGTGAAATCTAGCTTCTTAACCAAATTTCATGATTTTAGGTTTTGATGTGTGAGTTAGTGAGTACGAAAATGTGAAATGACTATTTCGTCCATAAGCAACGGCATTATAAGGGCTGCTGATAAATACAAATAAAACAGTAACCCTGTCAGTCACTTGTTTATTCTGCGACTACGCATTTCGACATGTACAATATCTTTGAAGTGACAGTGTAAATGGAATGTGCATTGGAGAGGACATACATCAAGCAACAGTACACAGATCTTTTACGACACTACCGTCCCTATAAGTACGATTCACTGGCAGAAATTCGTGTTGTTTTAGCCTCTACACTGCCGTTTCTATGTAAACAAACTTCTATCATTAACAAAAGACGTCTCTACTTATCAGCAACACCAGCCACGCAAGTATACAATTCTACACGTAAAGATGATGATGTGAGCCACAGAAGCGCCTAGTGGTAAAATTAACAAATAACTGACGCGGAATCTCTTTTGTTTGTATCAAAATGTGTCACATAAATAGCCGTATCTTTTGACAACACTAACTCAGAATCTTAAATGTTTTGCGCCGCCAAGGGCCCGTAGGCCATAGTATGTGACATGCATTTGAACTATTTACCTCTACCCGTTCTAGAGAAAAAGAGTTCTGAACGGGTTGACAGATGGACAGACAGACGGACAAAAGTGTGATGTTGTAAAGGTTCCGTTTTCACCGGATGAGGTACGGAAACCTAAAGATGGTCGGCTTTCTTCCAAGCTACTTCGTTTCTGCAGTCGGCGCATTTAATAAAACATTATACCGTGTCGTATTACAATTTTTCATCATTTACGATATCCCTTATGTTCTGAATTAAATGTTTGTCCCGGACCGTACACACCTTTACCATTTTGTCCTACCTACGGCCTTCGCTACAAAGGTAGCAGAATCTGGCATGCCGAGACACCTGGCGGTGCAAGAGTAGCAGCGCCTCCACATTGAGTCCTTCCCTCCGGAGCGGCGGCACGCGATGCTACGCCCTTATAAGGGAAGCGCCCTGCTCAATGGCAGCGGAGTGGCCTGCTGAATTAGCGACTTTCAGCGGTCGGGGCTCAATGGGACTGGCGCGCCATTAAACAGCGGCCGCACGTACGCAGCGAGTGAATGCAGCAGCCGCAGCCGCAAGCGGTCATACTCCGGCGGCAGCCTTTGATCCGGCGTGCTTGCTCAGTGCGCTCGGGTTACGGCGGGCACTCGCGGCCGCGCAGGTATTTGCAGCTGTGCGCCAGCGCAGTACAACTTCCGCCCGTCTCTTCTGCCACTCCGCTTGTCACGACACATCTGGGTCCGTCATACGGTAAAACACAGCTCAAGATACAAACATCAAATCTGCTTCGAAACTGTTTTCGCCGTGCCATAACTGTGGGTTCTTTGAATGCTTTGGCTGATGGCCCGTGTTGTCTACAACATACGAAATGTCGGTTCATTTTACTACACGAATAATAAAACGATTTACTTAACTTGATACAATCCTTTGTCACAGGACTGCTCAATAATTTACAACTGTAATCTATATATACAGGGTGAGTCACCTAACGTTACCGCTGGATATATTTCGTAAACCACATCAAATACTGACGAATCGATTCCACAGACCGAACGTGAGGAGAGGGGCTAGTGTAATTGGTTAATACAAACCATAAAAAAATGCACGGAAGTATGTTTTTTAACACAAACCTACGTTTTTTTAAATGGAACCCCGTTAGTTTTGTTAGCACATCTGAACATATAAACAAATACGTAATCAGTGCCGTTTGTTGCATTGTAAAATGTTAATTACATCCGGAGATATTGTAACCTGAAGTTGACGCTTGAGTACCACTCCTCCGCTGTTCGATCGTGTGTATCGGAGAGCACCGAATTACGTAGGGATCCAAAGGGAACGGTGATGGACCTTAGGTACAGAAGAGACTGGAACAGCACATTACGTTAACATGCTAACACCTTTTTATTGGTCATTTTCACTGACGCACATGTACATTACCATGAGGGGTGAGGTACACGTTCGACGGGTGTTTCATAGGACGTGGAGGATGCATAAATTGGCCAGCCCGTTCTCTTGATCTTATACCTCTGGACTTCTTTCTGTGGGGTACGTTAAAGGAGAATGTGTACCGTGATGTGCCTACAACCCCAAAGGATATTAAACAACGTATTGTGGCAGCCTGCGGCGACATTACACGAGATGTACTGCGGCGTGTACAACATTCATTACGCCAGAGATTTCAATTGTGTGCAGCAAATGATGGCCACCACATTGAACATCTATTGGCCTGACATGTCAGGACACACTCTATTCCACTCCGTAATTGAAAACGGAAACCACGTGTGTACGTGTACCTGACCCCTCATGGTAATGTACATGTGCGTCACTATAAAACGTGGTGTAACAAAAACGCATCTGACATGGAATAACAAAATGCAAATTACAGCTAAACGTCTAAGGTTAAGTATCAGTATCCATCACTAATTAAAAATTTGAAGAAATAATTTGCATTTTCTTTGAATCATAATTAACAATGCCGCGACCAAGACGATCGAATGTTTCTCGACAGAGCCGTAATGCAAGAGGGATACAAAACATTGCGAATGAAAGGACAGAAGAAGAACAACAAACTGCTCGTGAAGAGCGCCGCGTTAGTATGCTTCTCAATCGCAAGAGCAAAGTGAGGCAGCCCGTGAAACGGCTCGGTTGGCAATGCGAAATCGTCGAGCGAACAACAGAGATCAACATGTAGATAATTTTAGACGCACAAGAAGAGATTTATCTCGTGATGATTTGAATCGAGCAGCGTTTAGATACGATTGCAGCACACTTATCAACAAAGTATTCCCAAATATCATTAATAACTACAAAAGTAATGAATAGTTGAGTGAGCGAGCAATTTTAGCGGAAAGATGTAGAGGGCCTAACTACATAATTCAGAATCAGATCATTGGTAAAATGCATTCATTCAAATCTATTGACTGTGTAACAAATGAAGATGAAGCCACCAACTATCCAATTGAATTTTTAAACTCCTTGGATGCGCCTGGCTTACTACCGCACAATTTACGCCTAAAAATTGGCTCCGTTGTAATCATGCTTCGAAACATAAACAAACCAAAACTGTGCAACGGGACGCGTTTGGTGGTAAGTAAACTGACGAACAATGTTATTTACGCGACGATACTCAAACGAAAATCCGAAGGTGAGGAAGTTCTCATTCCGAGGATCCCGATGATCCCAACCGATATGCCGTTTGAGTTTAAAAGACTTCAATTTCCAATCCTTCTTGCATTCGCAGTGACCATTAACAAATAACAAGACCAGTCCCTGAAAGTTTGTGGTTTAAATCTGGAATATCCATGTTTTTCACATCGTCAATTATATGTGGCATGTTCACGGGTCGGAAGACCATCTGCGTTTTCTTTTTGCGCCTGATAATAAAACAAAAAATGTCGTGTATCACAAGGTACTTAATTGAAGAGTGGAAGCTATGCACCAAAAAACATAAAGAATCATTAAAATACTTAATTTTTTATTTCTATTTCCTAATAAAAAATTGAACTTAACATCCAAAATCTGATTATTTACTGGCTTTAAGGCGGAACATAGTTTGCCGGGTCAGCTAGTCGACTATAAAGCATCACTTGCTCTACTACAGATAATTATCAAACTCTTCTCTTGTGGATTGCAGCGTGACATCGCTGGTGTCTATGGTATTGATGCGCACTGTTAACTGTGGTGTGGCACCACAATCTTCGCACGATACCACACGGTTTCAATACAGGGAAGTAAAGGGAAGTCGGAGTAAGACCCCTGCATTGACCACGAGAAACCTGATTACATAGAGACTTTATTCGCCTTCCTGAAATCGTGTTCTACTTTCTTCCAATGACTGCATTGGGTTAGTAAATATTGTATACGTGTCAGGACGATGTCAACGAGCACAGCTTGTGCAGTTTACTAGATTTCAGCGAAGTCGTATTTTGGGCCTGTGGAAGGCTGGTTGATGTTTGTGTAGAACTGACCATCACGCTGGCGTTAGCTTTCTGTCGATTCTGGTGCCGGTGGTCTGAGGAACATGGACATGTTTGTCGTCCACTTGATAGGCTCACCCATAATGCACGTGCAGCGACAGATTAGCCTACACTTTTCTGTTAGTTTATGTACGTTTGAATAAGATATTTCTGTCCGCAAATTTCTTTAAGTGGCTTCTTGTCAAAGTCAGTAAAATAATGCGTAAAAATGTCTTCCATGTGACCTGTAAAAGGGGCAGTCAAATGAAATAGAGACAGATGGAAAAAAATAAGTAAACTATTTTTTATTTTTTTTATTTATTTATTCGAATAAACATTTAGGAGAGTATGATAAATCAATTATGTTTTCGTTTCTTTGTGTTTAATTTTTATTGTTCCTAGCCACTCAGCCTTTGAGAATGTCGTCCCATTTCTTCCTGGGTCCACTTTCTTCCTTTAGCAGACATCTTTCTTTCCCAAATTCTGTCTCTTGTATTGCCTCTCTAAAAAGTATTCTGTTATGTGTTATGTCTAATCTAATTCCAGTGTTTTCATACATCCGTCAATTTAGATTAACAATGTGGGTTTGGATTTATAGCTATTCAGTAAGTTAAAGTTCTGCTTGGTTAGTCGGTTATTATCCATTCGGTATATGTGACCATTACGCCAGTTAGGATTTCCGCTTTCAAATAGAGCTCGCTGTTTGATCTTAATTTATGTTCATTATTACTGTTACTTATGACCTTCAGTATTTTCCTTAGAATTCTTCTTTCAAATTTTTCCAGATTTTCAGTATCTCCAAAACTTGTTAGTTTAAGTTTTCCTGCTGTATACAGTGTTGCACGAGTTACCAGTGTTTGATAGTGTCTTAGTTTTGTGTTCCAGGACAAAGTTTCTTTGTTATATGTAATTTCTGTCGTTTGGAGTGTTCTTCCCATTTTATGTACTCAGTTTTCTATAGGTTTTCTTCTGCATTTCCTGTTACCGATTAACCTGGGTATTTA
Source organism: Schistocerca nitens (assembly GCF_023898315.1). Taxonomy (NCBI): domain Eukaryota; kingdom Metazoa; phylum Arthropoda; class Insecta; order Orthoptera; family Acrididae; genus Schistocerca; species Schistocerca nitens. The sequence goes on along the minus strand of NC_064620.1, from coordinate 436,761,489 downwards.
AAACAATTTTAAGATTTTTAGGGGCATCGTTGATATTTGTCACGAAGTGTGTTTTTCCAAATTATATTTTTAGTCGAAGTTAACTACTTATTGTTTCAAAAGTAATCGACATAAGTGTTAACTCAGTGTAAGACAAGACGGTCAATGACTTGGTGGAAAAACGTTTGCGGCTGCCTCTGGAACCATGATTGCAACCGCGTCGTCCAGAAAAAATCTACGGCCACAAATGTCTCTCTTGGGGACTCCAACAATATAGAAATCGTATGGGGAGCACTAGGGACTGTATGGAGGATGTCTAAGGGCTTCCCAGCGAAACTTGTTCAGCGTAGTCGAAACAACAGGCACTCCAGCTCCGGGAAAATCATGATCGCCCTTCTGCTTCACTGTAAGGCGCTCTGCTCACTGACTTTCTGGAACACACAAGGTACGTGGATACACGGCAAAAACTGAAGCGCACCATCAAATCCGAACTCCCAGGAACTCTGACGGGTGGCAGCATCCTCTAGCAGGATTGTGCTCGCCTACATGTTGCCAAGGTTGTTTCAACTACGCTGGAGAAGTTTAGCTGGTAAGTCATTACATATTCTCCATACAGTCCCGATCTCTCCCACGCAATTTTCTTATTTCTGGAACCATGAATAAAGACGTTCATGACCGTCGATACGCTGCGTACGAAGAGGTGCACGCTTGGCTAGATTCATGGTTCCGTAAGCAACGGCAAATATTTTTGCGTGAAGGCATTGACGGTTATATCTTTGTATTAGCAATTCAGTAGGTAACTTTTGAAATAAACAGTTTACTTTTTTCCATCTGTCTCTACTTCATTTTTCTAATTATTATAGAATATATCCGTATTCTGGAGAAAAAGTGTCAGATTTCCATAACAAACGGTGGACATCATGTATTATGGGTCCGAAGCTATTTAAAGATTACATTCGTGGAAAATTAATTGAAATTCCGCCGTTCTATTCACAGAAAATCTACTATCTTCACACATGAAAGCCATTACTATTACTGTCTCAGGATTAATTAATACAAAGATCAATTAATAGAACAGTACTTTTTCTTTCATCTTCTGCCAAGTCTCTATATTCAGCGCATCCTCCTGTGTACGCTGCGAAGCTCTAGTATTGTGCTGAAGTGGTCTTTCCAAGAACATCGTGGTCTGCCGCATTTACGTCCGCCTGGTGGTTTCCATTGGAAACTTCTTTTTGGCCATCGATGACCTGGCATTCTCAACAAACGCCCATACCACTTTAATGATTTTTTTTCAATTCTATCATTCTGTCGTTTGCCTTCATTCCAGCTCTTACTCCACCACTTGTTTTCTCGTTTCTGGAAACATGAAATCTCGCTTAAATTTTCTAAACTGAAATAAAGGGATAAGTCTCCGATAAGCAGCTCGGCTATAGATTTTTATGAAGTAACTAATCCCTGCTTTATTGCAATAAAACATGAAATCTTCCTCCATTCACATGCCCTCAAACACCTGATACTTCAAATGTATGCTGACACATGCCCTCAAACATCTGATACTCAAAATGGATGCCGAGGTGGAACGAAATGATAGGAAATGCCATTCAGTACAAGAACATACCACATAACTTTTACCACTATTAACAAGAAGCTCAGAAAATTATTATTGCAGTGTATTGCATGTTTTTTGCCGGAGGCAATAACTTTCAAAAGGCAGAAAATCAAAACCGTGTAAATATGAAATCCTGGCATACGAGAACGCTTTTGAATTCACAATTCTCACAGGTTTGGAAGAAACTGTCAAGGATCAACCGTCTATGTGAAGATAGTGAAACTATGTTTTGTGTTAGCAGAAGAGCCAACACCGAGTTACGAGTGGAGGCCGAAATGCACGCGTTTTAGCTCACGCAGGCAGGCGTGAGGAGGGAAGAACTATACTGACGTGAGGTCTGGAACATGACGAGGAATGAGAATTCAGAAAGCGGACGTAATTGGTTTCATACTTAACTTTAATTCATTAATGATGAACGTCGCTCTTGACGGTACATGATTCACAATATTATCTGTTCGGAATACATTCTTGAAGTAATTATAGTAACTGAATATGGCGCCTTGCTAGGTCGTAGCAAATGACGTAGCTGAAGGCTATACTAAACTCTCGTCTCTGCAAATGAGAGCGTATGTAGACAGTGAACCATCGCTAGCAAAGTCGGCTGTACAACTGGGGCGAGTGCTGGGAGTCTCTCTAGACTAGACCTGCCGTGTGGCGGCGCTCGGTCTGCAATCACTGGTAGTGGCGACACGCGGGGCCGACGTATACTAACGGTCCGCGGCCGATTTAAAGGCTACCACCTAGCAAGTGTGGTGTCTGGCGGTGACACCACACTATGTACCCATGTTTACTATTGAACTCGATGAAGACGTACAAGAGACCTTTGAAGCCAGCTGACGGCCCTCCCTGCTGCACACTTTCGCCGTCCCATGCTCCTTTGTCTCCATACCACGAACTTGGCCCTTCCTCCTTGTTGCTCAGAATGCAGAGTTATAATTCATTTTGCCATTACACGAACATAACACCTTTGGCTGCCAGAAGACGCAAATAACTGTACTCAAGGTAGGTAGAGATTTAACAGGCTGGCCACTGCAGACTAATACGCTGCCATTGGCCTACGCCCTCTGACATCTCCAGGGACAGAGCTGTTCTGCGTACTTGAGATCTCTGTTGCACTAAGCTGTGACTGTTAACGTTGTTCCTCAGGGAACTGATCGTAAACAATTAGTACCTTTTAGCTCTGGTACATTTTAAAAAAACTTGTGGCGGTTCTCGTAGTTAATGGGGTTATGGCTATAAACATGGCGTGACTGCTGATCGTCCCAACCTCCCTTTCTTGAGTGATTAAGTAATAATACGGTCCTGGCTCAGGTGAAACGTCCGTCAACGGGTGTATAATACACAAAATTCCCGAAAATGCGCAACAGATAATGAAATATTTTGTTCATATGTGGGTCCACAATCTCCAACATTTTATGACAGAAAACAGGAGGTTGTCGATTTCCCCTAAGTCACTTTCAAGCACTTACACGTTAACATTACGCAACATGTCCTATGTATTGTGGCATAAAATCGAAAAAACCATGGATGAAAATGTTATTGTTGTTCTTGTTGTTGTGGTCTTCAGTCCAAAGAATGGCTTGATGCAGCTCTCCATGTTACTCTATCCTGCTCAAGCCTCTTCATCTCTGAATAATTGCGGCAACCTACATCATTTTCAATCTGCTTGCTGTATTCATCTGTTGGTCTCTCTTTAGGACTGTTCCGACCCGGCCAGGAATAGAACCCGGGACCCCGTGATCCAGAGGCAGCAACGGTAACCACTAGACCACGAGCTGCGGACACCCTTCCTTCTAATACTAAATCGGTGATTCAATGACTTTTCAGAATGTGTTCTATCAGCTGAGCATTTCTTTTAGTCACGCTGTACCACAAATGTCTTGTCTCCTCAATTCTGTTCAGTATCTCCTCTCTAGTTGTTTACCCAACTAATCTTCAGCATTCTTCTGTACCACCACATTCCAAAAGCTACTGCTCTCCTCTTATCTAATCTGTTTATAGTCCATGTTTCACTTCCACACATGGCTGCACTCCAGACAAATAGTCAGCAGCTCGTGGCCTAGTGGCTAGCGTTGCTGCTCTAGGTCGCGGGGCCCAGGTTCGATTCCCGGTTGGGTCGGGGGGATTTCGTCCACCCGGGTACGGGATGTTTGTGTTGTCCTCATCAGTTAATCATCATTCGCGAAAATTTGCGAGACTGGACAGTGTAAAGATTGGGAATTTGTACGGGTGCTGATAACCGTGCAGTTGAATGCCCCACAAACCAACTATCATCATCATCATCATCATCCAGACAAATACTTTCGGAAAAGGCTTCCTAACACATAAGTCTACATTCGATGTTAACAGTTTTTCTTCATCAGAAACTCTTTTCTTGCCATTGCCAGTCTACATTTTATATCCTATGTGTTTCGGCCATCATCTGTTATTTTACTGCTAAATATCAAAATTCATCTGCTACTGTAAGCGTTTCGTTTCCTAATCTAATCCCCCCAGCATCACCTGATTTAATTATACTTCATTTCATTATGCTTGTTTTGCTATGGTTTTTCAAGACACTGTCCGTTCCGTTTGTTGTCTCTGACAGAATTACAACGTCATCGGTAAACCTCAAAGTTTTTATTTCACAGATTGACTAATATCGAGGATAGGCTACAACCCTATCTCACTCCCTCCTGAACCATTGCTTGCCTTTCATGCCTCTCGACTCTTGTAGCTGACGTCTGGTTTCTGTACAAGTTGTAAATAGCCTTTCGCTACCTTTATTTGACCCTGCTGTCTTCAGAATTTCAAAGAGAATATTATAATCAATACTGTCAAAAGCTTTCTGTAAGTCTGGAAATGGTATAAACGTAGGTTTGTATTTCTTTATCTATCTTCTACGATAACTCGTAGGGTAAGTATTGCCTCGTGTTTTCCTACATTTCTTCGGAATCCAAACTACCAGTTTTCCTATTCTGTTGCAAAGAATTCGTGTAAATATTCTACAACCAAGACCTTTTAAACTAATAGGTCGGTAATTTTCACACCCGTCAGCAACTGTTTTCTTTCCAACTGGAATTACTGCATTCTTGTTGAAGTCTAAGGCTATTTCTCCTATCTCATGCATGTTGCACACCAGATGGAACAGTTTTATCACGGCTGGCTCTCCGTACGCTATCAGGAGTTTTGACGTAATGTCAAATTCTTCTCGCACTATGCTATCTCATCTTCATCTACTTACATACCTTCCATTTCTATAATACTGCCTTCATCTCCCTTGTGTGGATCCTCTATACACACACCCCACCTTTAAGCCTTTTCTTTTTTGCTTAGCAGTGGGGTTCTCATCTGAGCTATTGATATTCAGTGAACATATGTAATGGTTTTTGCGATTGTATGCCACAACGCGTAGGCCGTATTGTGTAATGTTTACGAGTAAGTGCTTGAAAATGATGGAGTTGAAACTGGCTAATCGCACAAGGAATAAAGGACATATACATGAATCATACTGCATAAATGATGTCTTTGACAGTGGATAACTGATTAAACTTATTTGTGACCCTAAATGTGCATTTGATTGCTTATTAAATCCCAAAAAATCTCTATTATTTCTACAGTTCTATAGGTCAAGTAATGTTCTTGAACTAAACAAAAATCGTTGCATTGCATGTAATAAATTCGAATACCTCACAGACACTTCTCCAAAATACCAAAGAAAACGTCAAAATACCAGGATTACACACTTCAACGCATATTCTTGAGAGCAAGCATTAAAGCACTGTACCTTGTAACCCCTGGCAAACTCTTAAATATTTCAGTCAATACTAACAATAAGTTCATTCATACAAATTGGCCTGGTACAACTACTATCATTACGGTTGGCCGGTAATTACACAATCTAACGACTGGATAATAGACAAAATGATGTCGGCCTCCGGACCAGAGTTTGTAGGCCCAGAAATAGAAAAGCCGGACTCAGCGCTATATTTGGCCAGACGTTTTGCCATAAAAGCCGAAATGCCTGTTTTAAAAAGAAGTTGAGTCAGTTGAGTATTTTTAGTCTTTTATTAATAATAAGCTGCAGTCAGTTTTTTGCGAAAAAATCTTAAGAGTGCTTAAAAAAAGAAAAATCAGTAAACAGCTTTTTAAGTTGGCAATTATGATAGTAACTAATAGCTCGGTCTTCTTAGTGTCTGTCTTATTCCTAAAACAATTTTATGTCAAAATAAACTAAAAGTCCTTCATTTAACGAAATAGACAATTATCAGTTCTTCTGTGACGAAAAACTAAAATATAATTAATAAGTTTGATTATTTAAATTAGACTAATAACGAAATGAAAATAATTTACTGCTGAATAGGTATTAATATTCATAATTTGAACCGGATTCATCAAGAACGTTATTTGTCTTGTAAATCACTTCGTTCAACTCTTGACAGGGTAATTTTAGATTACGCGACAGCAGCATCATATTTATAAGACATTAGCATTATTGGCTGGAATTGCAAAGTGATACTGTGCCAGTTTAAATATTCACAATAAAATTCTTCATTACGCACTTGTGTGTCTGGAAACAGGTAGCAGAGTTGCGCGAGCAGGGCGGGACGGGACTGGTTTGCCTCTCCCGCTCTGCACGTAGCGCCCTGGTGACGTTCTGTGTTACGTTCCTTCGTCTTACAAAGAAAAACACAAGATACAGTCAGAAGTGGGTAAACCTGCGTATCCTTACGGTACGTCTCGTCATTCCTTCTTATTTCTCGCACTTACGTCCGTAGTTTGAAACCACGGCTCACGAGTCTTTATCTTTGGCCTCGCTTAGAACTGGCCTTTGCACGTTCTCCACTTCATCGCTAAAAAGACTAAGGAAAGCCGAACAAGAGGAATCTTAATATAACTGATTAATATATTTGAGCGGACACGGACGCAGAAAGCCGAACGTCTCTCAGCATTCCGGACGCTCTTTTCCCGTTGACTCAGCGTCATGGTATCCGGTAACTAAGTGGTCAACGCGACAAAGTCAGTCGTAAGGGCCCGGGTTCGATTACCGGCTGGGTCGGAGATTTTCTCCTCTCAGTGACTGGGTGTTGTGTTGTTATCATCATCATTTCATCCACATCGACGCGCAAGTCGCCGAAGTGGCGTCAAATGGAAAGACTTGCTCCCGGCGAACGGTCAACCCGACGGGAGGCCCTAGTCACACGACATTAACATTTTTAGTGTCATACTACCTTCACTGCCTATGCCGCTGCGGCCACGCACGGCGTTCCCTAACGAACCTAATCATGGAGGTGACATGTAAATACGGACATGTCCACCAAATGCAGTGTTTCACAATCGACATTGAACTTATTTCAGGTATAAATATGAATGAAGGTAAAGTATTGCAATGCAGACATTTGTACTTTTGTGCCAAAAGCCAGTTAATATCTACAAATCAAGTCTACAATGAAAATATTCCTCTACAATGAAAATATTCCTCTAGGAAGTAGATTTAAATATGGAAATGTTCTCATTTGCATCAACCATTTGGACATTTTCAAGAGCTGCTATTTTATTTTTTCAAAATAACTTAGATCTTGTTGTATAATATTTCCTATACTATATCATATTACGAATTTTTAATAATTCAGTATCACAGAAAAAATAGTTTGACCACAGAGATACTCTTTTTCAGTGTTTTAGCAAAAATTCTGATTCCATCGTTGCTTCACAATTATTGACGATATTCAAATCACCATGACAGAAAATAATGATGTACGGTGGCATTATCTATTATTAGGAAGATTCTTTTAGGTAATTATTACACTTCAACATACAAACGAGAACCATCTTCCAAATAATGACGATCTATTTTCTCCACTTCTTTGTTCAACAACATGGGTATATCGTTAATGAAGGATGTAAACCAGTGTAAGTGTTCTTGATTCCACCAGTCTTCTTCGAAAATAATTTTCGGTAAATCACCAACATCATTCTTCCTGTCATCTGAGACTGCATGGCTGAGAAGTACTTCAGCTCACGATTGAGAAAAAGAGATTAGTAATGGTCCGTCCGTGTTTCATAAGGGAATTCCGGTCGTGTACATCTTGCTGGAACCTGTAGAATGCAGTTGTCTCCACTTCAGAATGAGTGTTTCTCATAGCTCACACATTGTATATGAAAATCCGTTCCATTTTAATTATGTGATATAAATTTCGTAGACATTGAGATCGGTATTTCACGTCTGACCCTCTCCAGTCTTCACCAAGGTTTCTTACTTCACCCACTGATTGGTAGTTCTCATTATATCCCTCTTTTGTTATTGTTGTTGGTCTTTGTCGTAGAAGTTTCTGTGTGGAAACCGTGGTCAACAGGTAAGTAACTTAAGAGAACAATCAAAATTTCCAAGAAGGTACGTGGGGGTATGAAACACGCTATTGTTCTTGTTTTGCGCCCCACACCCATCACGGAAATGTTTCATCAGATCCTTAAAATCAACACAGGCAAAGCAGGCTGCTTAGTTCTATGCAATATTATTACGAGCGAGCACAGAAACTTAAACTGTCACTAACAGTTGCTCTGCGCGGGAACGTCTGGTCGTGACTGCAATGGAAATCACGTGACTTGAATCAATGTCTCCTATTGGCCTTAATGGACTAGTTCTTCTTTGCAAGAAATATATCTGTCGACTGGTTCGTCATTGCTCTGAACCATGTATTTTCACAGTCTTGTATCATGGGACGTGTTCTAATTCACCTAAACTGTGTTTAGATTCTGCTTATCCTATATGTACCTTTCCGTTTGATATCTCATTTGTTCAAAAATGTTCACCTCTGCGTGTCACCTCCTAAATTAGTACCTCCTAAATTAGTACGTAGAGGCGCGTTACTTTCCTAAAACACATTTCAAAATCCTTAATACAAGATTTATATCGCAAATGTCGCATAACTTTTCGCTCGGAAAATTATTTCAATTTTTTTTTCACATTGCCTGAGCCTTATTACTCATTTTAGTAATAGGGGAAACCGCCGATATAGACGGACCGTCAGAAACATTTATATATTTGAATTAAAAACAGAACGAAACTGCTCAAAGTAGCACAATGTTGCCAGCCAACTATACTGTCTTCCGCATTTGCCTGTGTTCAATGTTTCATACTAAATCTCACATGAACGTGAATACCAATTTAAACGTAGTTAAGTTTGACATCAGATGTGCTACGCTAGTTAATAAATAACAGTGATGTTATTTTAACTCATTATTTACCGTTGTCCTTTTTTTGGGACGCAAATATTTATTTTTGCATAAGCAATGAAACTTTTAGCTTGGATTGCTGTACCTATAGGTTGAACTGACTGCTGTAATCCCTGTGAATTGAAAAGAAATAATTATTCTCTACCTAGCTTATTTTTGAAAAGGAATTTATTTGCCTGTTTCTATCTTCGCATTTGGCCTGATGCTAGTGTCTGTACAACAATGAATTGTGATTTAGTTGTCACAGGTGTTCATTATGAAAATACGGATGCCCATGTAACATTCAATAGATTTCAGATTTCGTAAAATAAGAGTAATGTCAGTTTATTTTGTGTGTCTCGATTATGGGATAATAGCATGTCACATTATCGCTCCTTTGTAGATGTGCCTACTTGTACACATCTTACATACAAAAATTAATATTTACATTAATGAAATCTGCTTTCCTTACATTGTATGTGATTTTCTCCATCAATAGGTAGTAGAATGAAATGTTTCTTTTCACATATTAAGATTCCAATTGGATGAGAACATGCTGCGCGGACTTAACAACTGAAGAAGTTCTAGCAAAACTGGAGAGATATGAAATGAGCGAAGACAATGCTGATGACTTAAAATTGGTCACTATCCCACCCAACGTAGATTAAATAATAGATGAAGAACACATTGAAGAAAATGCACTGAACGGTGATTATATCATAAAAGATGTAGGAGGTGCTTTAGAACTTATAACGACAAGGGGTAAAGGTAATGTTACCGAAGTACAACCAGAAGCTAAGCGAAGAAAAAAATTTGGAGGTGGACTGAGAAACACAAAACACAAATACTAATGAACCATGTAAGACCAAAGAAAATTATGTTGCAGAATGTCTAGGAAATAAGACAGTGCGTCAAGTATTTGAGGATTTTTTTTTCCTACGGAACTAGTGAATACTATTTCAGAATAAAGCACCAGCAGCCAGAGAAGAGCTAAAATCTTTTATAGCCACACTATGAATGGTTATCATATGCTTCCCCATGAGAGCAGGTACTGGGAACAGATGTTGAAGTACTGGACAAGTAAATATCACTGTATAGGACGAGGGCAAGATCACAGATGTGGCGGAGGCCATTATTCATTCAGTTGGTTGATATCTGCGTAGTAAGTACATGGTGCACGTATCAGATTGCTCACTGAAATGAGAAGCCTCCACTTTTAAGTGTACGACAGAGATCCAAAGGAGAAGCTCTCTCTTTTTAATGTACCAAGGAGAATAGTAATATACCTTTGAAGTACAGGATGACCATAAGAAAGAAAACTGATGGGAGGAAGGGTGAGCAAAATTTAAAGATTATTACGTCATGTAAAGCACAAATGAGATGTGTGTGAAAAAAATCAGTAATATTACAAATGGCGTTTTTATTTTGTTCATAATGTTTCTTACAGTTTTATGCATAGATATTTACACTGTGCATTTTCATAGCTAATTTTGCCATTGTCCCAAAAATCGGACGGTCTGTAGTTTTTATACTAATATACTGAATTTTTTCGAAACAACTTTTTCTTTCATTTATCAGAGTATCACGTGAATGTCAAACAATGTTGAAAAAATAAAGTAATAAAGTTTTGACAAGTCATGTATTAATATACTCGAACCATATCAACGTACTCAGTCATTTAGATGATGGAGACCAGAGAACTTTGAATATCACAGCAATCCAGTCACGATCCGCTATTTCTTTCGTAGCAAAGCTGATATTTTTTTGTCCCATCTCCTAGTGAGGCACGTAGGTGTAATGAGTACCACATCTTCACTGGGACATACTGAACAATTGAGCACAATGTTTAGAAACAAGTTGTCTTCCCTTCTGTCCTTGGCATTATTATAACATGAATCACCGGTTAAATTGGCTTCTAATTTGACAGACAACTGAGTGCAAAGAAATTTTTCGTAATAGGCATTGTTTTCTCTCACATTATTTAATTATTTGAGGGGACAAAATTATCCTATAACCTGCCGTTCAAAGCTGTAAAGATGGTCGAGGCAGCTTAATTAGAGCTGGAGGGAACAGCTTAAAATTATTGGATATAGGTTCCGCCTTTCATCCAAAACATTATTTTTTCTTGTTACCCAAACATGTTTCGCTATCTCTGTGCCATCGTCAGTGGGTTTCGTTTATTGAAGAACTGTAAAAAGTGAACATAGTTTAGGTTGTAGGTGACCTAACAAAATGAGACCCAGAGACAGTTTTCATTCTTACCCTGGTTTTGCAGTATATGGTTTTGCAGGACCATTTGTATGGTGTAATGCGCTGATGGCTTGTCGTCTTCAAGCCAAACGATGTAAATGCGTATTTTATCAGCGAGTTAACACATCCCTTGATTTTTTTTAAACGTGATTTTGATGTGGCAGAAAGTTTCGCGTATATAGCTGTCGTTACTCACGTTTTGTTCTGATTGATCCTTCTTCTATCGCATTCTGAGAGCACTGCATACACATATTAAACGTATTTTGTGTAGTTTCGGTTTTACAGTCGTCTTTTTACTTCGCAAAACGCGGTGTGCATGATGTTGTTGCGTGTCCTAACCCTGAAGACGTTCATTCGTTCCTGAGTGACTTTTGCGCCGAATTTGAATTTTGTTTACTTCTATCTCTATCTGTATGTATATCCAATAATTTTAACTGCAAACACGAAAAAATACAAGAGCTGCAAATCCAATCTGCAAAGAGGTAGCACATGTGCTGTTAAAGTGAACATTGATAGTCGAATAAGTTTCGTCTACTTCAGTTGATGGTGTCACGCAGTTATTTGCGGCAATGCAGCATTCACTATATTCTGACTCTGAAGTCACAACGACTAGAGAGTTCCTAAGCAGAATAAAAATAAGAAAAGAACCAGATATAGCTAATGCACGTACCGTAGCTATTGCTTGCGACATGGGTGCCAAAAATTTAAAAGTATGGAAGCAGCTTGGGTCATCTACGAATAAAATTTGTTTATTAATTCATGCGGATCGTGGTAGAATAGTACATCATTTAAAACTACTTCTCGAAACTTTGTAAGTAGGCATTCTCGGAATAGCTACACCTATCTTCAAGAATCGGTCAGTTCAGTTCTTTCAGTATCTCTTCCACATCGTCACGCGTATCAAACAAACCTGTGAGCATTCGTGCTGCTCTTCTCTGTACTAGTTCAATATCCCCCATTTGTCCTAATTAATGTAGATACGAACCACTTAAACAGTATTCTAGAGTGGGCCACACGAGTGAATGCTCCTTTGAATACTGATGACATTTTCATAGTTTCTACCAATAAACCGAAGTCTAACAGCTGTTTTCCCTACGACTGAGTCTATGTCATCGTTCCATTTCATATCCCCACAAAGCATCCAGCCAGGTATTTGTATGAGTTGACCGATTCAGGCTGTGATTCGTTGGTACTGCAGTAACTTTTTCGTTTTCGGTTTGTGATGTGTATAACTTTGCATTTTTGAACGTTATAAGCAATTTTTCAATATCTGCACCACTTATCAAGATCTGTGTATTTGTGCAGCTTTTTTTCGGACAGTACTTCATTACTCATAACCGCAACATCTTCGAATACTCTGAGGTTGCTAATAATGTTGCTGCAGGGGCATTAAGGTACTACACGAACACCAATGATCCCAACACACTTCCGTGGGCACACCTGCACTTACTACATCTGTCGACGATCTTTTATCCAAGTTAACCTACTGCGTCCTCCCTATCACGAAATCCACAGTCCAGTCACAACTTTGGCTTGATATCCCTTACGATCGTACTTTTGATAAGAAGCGCAAATGTAGTAATGAGTCAAATGCTTGTAGGAAATAGAGAAATGCTGCGTCTAATTGACTGTCTCGACCCATTGCTTTCAGGATGTCATCTGAGGAAACTGCGAGTTACTTTTCACGTAACCGATGTTTGCCGAGTCTTTTCTGGGTGTATTGGAGGATGTCAACCCGTTCGAGGTGTTTGTATCCGACGAAATCCAAGACTAAGATACGCTGCCAGGAGGTGCCAAGAACTCTCTTCGATCGCTGCGTAGTTGGCGATGTCACATGGAATGATATTCTTGCGAACGGAATTAGCTCACTCTGAGTAATCACGCAGAACGAAGACTCGTTTTCATTATTTTGATTTCTTTATAATTCGTATAAACATAACCCGGTCCATTTTATGCTTAGTAGGTGAATCATGTTAATATTAAAAAGAACCACTACAGCTCTACATTTATTATTATGTCTCGTCCAGTTTCGCTCTACGGACATCATTAGGTGTTTCGTTCTACGGACATCATTAGGTGATACTACCAACAGTCTTCGCAACAAACGTTCACGGAACCGTGCCAATTGCTTGACTCAATACGTCTAAGCGTCTTAACTCAACGTTGAAGTGACTCTTCTTACTGATGTAATAACCACGTAAACAATAGACTGTGTTAACGGTTTGTGTCGTCAGTTTTGTTACTATTCATGTATCCTGCATGGAAAACATTTTCATGTAGCTACCAAGTTATCGTCATTTGTAACGGTAATTACACGCTGCTCTTAAATCCGCTCTCGACTTCTCTATCTAGATACCTATTAAAGTTTCACGCGTCTTTCGAGTAGCAAACTCCGAAAATGTCCTGCGTTTTTTTAGGAGACTGTAAAGAAGGAAGTGAGGCAATGCTAGATAGTTGCACTCAACTCGCTAGCTTTAAAATTTTCTTCAGCTTTTCCTTTTGTTTAATTACTCTGAGAGGCACCCACTTGCCTTTCTCATACTGTGGCATCAAGCAGTCAGGCCTGCAAGATGAGTGGATTGCCAAGCGAGTGGATTCTTCCTTAATTTATCGAGCAACATGAATTCTCGTATCTCACTATTTAGTTACAAATTATCCTCCTGCATGAATAATACGCAACGGAAACACGCATCTGACTATCAGTGATTTATAGAACTCTGACTGCACACTACGCACTGGCAATACCACATTTACCTTTTGTCTTTGATTTAACGGCTTTTATATAAATTCGGGACACTATGACAACATACAATTTAATGAAAAAGGCCACCAATCTCTTTCTATTCACTATCTGATTTATTCCTAAACACACAAATTCTACAACCTACAACAAAATCACATGAGAAATTCCGCCCAGTGGGCATGGCTTTACGTTAGTGAATCTCTATACTATGGTCTCGTAATCTATTTACCGCAACAGTGCACTCCCTGGATCGGATGGTGGATCTTTTATTATACCTCACACTTCGCCTCTCACAATCATCCTCACGAAACTTTCCTCCAGATCGAGCGATACAGAAGGAACAGGCATACCCACAAATCTTTCGAAACTACCTTGCTACCCCCATGCAAAACACACATACCCAAATTACATGACATATACAACACAACAATATGAAATACAACACAAAGAACTGTTACAACATCATCACTTTCCGCTTTCCCACTTCAATCAATATCTATCCCAGTTTCACACGACACTGCCCCACTTTGTAATTCTACTTTCCTACTGTGAACTCTGGAGATAAACGCACGTCTTCCTGTGCATTGCAAGCCTAGTGGCGTTGCTGGAAAAACGGCCGACTCACCTTGATTCTCTCTCAGAGTTTAAATTTAGCGTCACACGGAATGATATTTCTTAAATACTTCAACTTATGATACACACGCTATTTCTTAAATATTTCAGCTTATTGTACACACGCTATTAATTCTTAAATATTTCAGCTTATTGTACACACGCTAGTATCTCAACTTATAACTACACGTGGGCTCATTGTGACCGTTGGTTTACTACAATCCCCTTAAAATTACCTGCCTCACTTTGTAATTTTCCCCACAAAAGTTCCTGGGAAAGAGAAATGATTAGTTCTAACTACTCTTAAATATTCCACATCCATACCATGCCTCCACACTTTCATTACGGAGCACAACAAAAAAACAGGTCTTTACAGCAAAAGGTTCAGCGCCAGAGTGCCGAGTCTGAAACATGGCCGTCTTCCGGTTCTCTCGCACCTCTCTCGAAGTGGGAGAAGCACCTTGCTACCTTATTGGTCAGCCACATTTCAGACGCCCAAAGCTCTGGTAAAATTTTCATCTCTTTGGTCTCACTAAAGGTAGCCAAAGGATCGACTCAAAGATGATCATATATTCCCATTCACTATCTGTGGTTAGCAGACGACCATACATTCATTCATTTCACAGATCTCACCAAACTGGATGTAGGGATTTTTTTGAGGGAGTGCACATGTGATCAATTAAATAAATAAATTGTCATTCTTTCCCACACTGGTATCCGGCTTCGCTGTATTAATTGAAATTGAGTTACTTTTACACAAAAAATGTGTTGTTCTGACAAGAATTTCGTACCTATTTTCAATGTTGGGCGGTACTGTACCCTTTCACCACCGGCTACCCATGCAGAAAAAAATGGCACGGTACTATCCTTGCAATGCGAGGGTAGTTCCGAACATTTTTTTAAGAAAACTGTATTAAAACAAACGTAGCAATTCATCAAAATAACCAGGAGGAGACCTTAGCCCCTGGTGACCTCAAATAGACGACCAAATTATTGACAGTTGTTGCATTATTGTACTCTCCACAATCCGGAGTAATGTACACATACAAATATATAACAATCCACATGACAAATAAAACATCACATCATAGAAATGAAAAAATAATATTGAGATAAAAATTTGCTTTAGTTACTGGGATCTTCGTTATTTTTATGAGTAATCCAAATTTCAATAATTCTAAAACAAATAAAAAAAATACTAATTGTACTCATGAAATTTTAAATAGCTCACCGTCCAAACACAGAGCAAGTAATCTGACATTCATAAATTGCGCTGTAAAAACCCTTACACAGCAAAGTCTAAATACAAAACAAAATCAACAAAAGAAAAAAAATTCGTACACTAGTTACACGTAGAATGTCAGGCTCCATACCATTACTCTAAAATATACCTCAAACCTACAGAGAAATAAAACTGAGAAGGAAAACAATGAAATATACCACAAGTTACATACTGGTTATGTAATATAGTTCGTCTAAGACATCATGTCATACCTCATTAACTATCATCACCTAAGCAATTGCCACAACTACTCGACAGTGAGTTTAACCTTATCTTTGTCCATCAGTACAAATACCTGCTGCTGAGCTAGTCAGTCCATCAACTTTGATCAATACTCGCAATAAATAGTTAGCAATAAGTGCTTGAATCTACCAGTAGCTCTCTTATCTTACTCTACTGTTCATTTCTCTGTTTTCACACATATAGACGACAAGAACTTGCATTTCGACTAGCCTTCGTTACACTTTAATGTGAAATATCACCAGTGTGATAATAAAAATAAGTGGCTTCAGTCAAAACACCAACAAGATTATTACTATGCACGACATCAAAATACATCAGTTAATTCCGATATTTGTTGTGCAATGCAAACTCTTGTCCCCTGTGACAATCTTACTGATCAATGCTACATGAACCGCTACGTTAGTATTACGCCACTGGCTTATAATTAAAGCATCATTGTACCAAATATTCTAATAAACATGCTACGTGAACTTGATAACCCAGAACAAACAAAAAAAACACTAACTATTCTAAACACAAATATTAATAAAATACAATTACGCTTGCTGTCCCTTCAGGAATGAAACATATAAAAAAAAACATTTACACAATTACAAATACACTATTCCCTATCTTGCGAGTCACACGGAAACATTTCATTCTGTGATTTTCTTGGGGTCAAAAAGTTGCTGATAGTTTTCCTAGAACCACTGTCTTGGTGTCAAAGCTCTCCCATGGTTACCCGGACGAAAGTCTTTGAGTCACTCAATTCGGCATTTTGAACACGCACTGAACAGTAAACTGTATCTCTCATTAAACACAAATGTCATAGTCACTCTCAGAGTACCATCCACACGAATCTGTTCGTCCAAAAAATGGCCCTACAACTACTATTACCCACAGTTCTGTCCTTTCAGTTCATGGTGTAATTAAAAGTCGTAGGTTTCAACAAACAGCACTTATTCCCGCGCCAATTCCAGAAATGTCTCCTACTACAGACGCAAATGTCAATGTCCCACTCTAGTTTCTTGCCTTCATACAATAATTGTTCACCATACGACAACTGTCCTCTAAGTATACCAAGTGTCCCACATGCAATTCACAAAGCACACTTAACAAGTCACTGTCAAAAGTTTATGGATCCCACCATTCAGTGGTCAAGACAAAACAAACCAATCGTCCTGTCTGCTACAGACAAAATCTTTTCCCCCACTCACAACGTGGAAACACCAGTCCTTCACTTTCCACATTATGGAAAGTCACAGTCATCTTGTTTCACGGCTCCACAGTCCAGTACTAGTTAATAGTTGCTGGTAACAAATGCTCGCCGGGCTCTGCCGCGCCTCGTCCATTCTGCAGTAGCGCCGCTGCGCGCGCCGTTGAGCAGAAGAAACCACCCGCTGTTGCCTCCGCGGGATACCTTCCCCAGTCGTAAGGGTGGCGGAACTCATGAATGGCCAGTGATACGTGCGTGTCGCCCCAGGCCGTTGACCTGCTGTAGCGGGCGCGTGGAGTGTACCTCGTTTGATAGTGGAGTGGGGAGTGCCGCGGCTGTGTCGCCTGTCGCCATGGCGACGTCAGCTTGGCCCGTTAGCGGTATGGGCGTTACGACACCCAATTAGCCAGATCTTCCGTGCATCTCGCAACATTACAGACAAAAGGAAATTCTTACATTAAAATTATACACCCTAGTTTTCTACACATACAACATCAACATTTATCTCTTTTCTATAGACAGCCCACACTCGTGCTATTCGTTGTACCTGTCGTCCCTCATACAAAACATGAAAGTGTAAAAAAAAAAACAAAAGGAATAATAAACAATCTATACTGCTCATAATTACAATATCAAATAGTAGGCTACTCTATCATCCTATCACAGTGAAAGTGTTCGAAACTGTTTATTCTAAAACTACAATATACAATGAACTTTTGTGCTTGTGACAGACTGAAATTAATACCCCTTGGAAGTGCTCTAACAAAAAATAAGAATAATCCACAAGGCTCACAATTGCCTACCACATGTTATTAAATAGTAAACTACTTTAACATCCTAACACAACAAACATTTTAGAAACTGATGACTCTAAATCTACAACATACAATGCACCTTTGTGCTTGTGACTGACTGAAATTAGTATCTTTCTATATATTTTACCTTTTTTTTATTATATATAACAACATTTCTAGGACATGTATGAACCATCCACATGATGTCAGATCCTGACCTGCCATCGAGGTTCATCTCAATCAAACAATACATAATAATGTTTTAGTTACAGATCGGTAGCATCCCCTTTACAGGAGTGTGCGCATTGATCACACTACTCTACGACTCTCACTCACCAGACATCACATTTTCCCTCTCATTCAATCCATTAATACACTAACAGAATAGGTCTAGAAGTCAGCTAACCTTAACACCACCACACTCACGACAACATACCATACCTTTGCTCCCTTATACTCAACCACATAACACATGAAGCTGTTTCGGAGATAGCATTCCAGTCTCCGAATTCGTCCTTTCACTCTGGCACCTCTCTCCATCGGCTTACCTCTGCATTCACTTTATGCTAAATATCAACTTAGAATCGCGACATTTCATCTAAGAACAAAAAATACACAAATTAATCAACCTGCAAAAATAACTGCACACATTCTTGGTACCGTTTTGATTAGTTATACTGGTACGAGGCTTCAACAACAACAAAAAATATTATTTTTCTCAAATCGCAATTGTTATGCTAAGAATTAGATCTACACCTATATTACATCTTACGTCAGTATTCCACAACGTTCACCATCTGGGTCTCATACTCCCTTTACGTCCTTTCACATTGTGCAGTTGTCCTCATCTCTTCATTCGTATTTCGGCTCTCCGTCCGTCCATTACTCCATCATTTCCTGGTCTTCCTTCGCCATTGGCATCAATCTCTATTGCAGCATACACAGGCCTCTCTGTAACATACATCTAAGACATCTCCACATTATTAATTCTACTCACCTTTATTTACCACTGTTTCATCACGTCGAATCTCTCTTTATTAATCACACTGCTTCACGTCGCTTCTTTCCTTACACCTCACCTTTATCCACTACTATTTATCACGTCGCTTCTCTATCTACCATCTTTATTCACTCATTAATCATCACGTCGTTTCTGCTTGATCCTCATTCATATGACAAAAAATACGTACATACACCACTCTGTCGACTCCTGTTCATGACTCATTTGACCAGTCTATTCCGTCATACTTCCTGACCTCCCGCCTGAAAATTCTTATGTTCGATTTGACCTTGCACAACGTTACACACCACAAATAAATACACTGACTATCTACCATAAATTGCCTACCTTAGATCTATCCTTAACTTTTCCATAATTTGATGTTAGAAATGTGATGAAGCCCACGAGATTGTTTTCCCTTGATCGTAACGCAATGACTGCCTATCCTCTCTTCGCCCATCATTTTGATTTTCCCTTCTTCCATCTCTGTCCCATCTTCTATTTTCCCGGTTTGACGGTCGAAATTCCCATGAACTCTGCCCCCTATTTCCTCGCCATCTTCCATTCCCGTCATTCCTCTGATTCCCTGCTCTCCTGTCATTCTGATAGTTTCTGCCGTTCCTATCCTCGACTCTGTCTGACCTATGAGTCGTGTCTCCGTTCACGATGTTCTTCTCATTACCCAGTTCCTGTAACAAGTGCTGAAATGACGCAGAATCGTCTAAGCCTCTGCCTGCTATCACTATATCTCTGCGCAATCTCACTGGCAACTTCGTTATACAGATCCTAATGAGCTCCCCAGGTTGGTATGGCACATCCAAATACCTATTTCGTCTCAGCATTTCCTGATAGCACGCAACTGGATCTCTTATACTACCTTCGTTACAATTTGGCATCATCAATATGCTTTGCTTAACCTGGTCCTGCTTACTTTTCGGCCAGAAGTCATTTAAAAACTTGTCACAAAATATCTTGTAGCTACTACAGTCTTTAATAACTTCCTGCATTTGTGCTCTAGCCTCGTCCCTCAAATGGTTACACACAAACTTCATTTTGAGGAGCGGTCCCCACGATTCAGGTAATGAATCTTGAAATTGAGACAGCCACAGACATGGATGTTGATAGTTATCAGGATCCGGAAAGCAAGTGAACTTTTGTACCGACACGAAGTGCCTCCTACATTCTTCTTCCGCATTTATGTTTTCCGACCTTGAGCTACACCCAGTTGGGTTTGCCACCTGTTTTATCCGACACAACCGTTCTTCCAACTCTCTGAGTTCGTCTTCTATTTTCTGCCTATTTTCTTTTTTTGAATTTATCTCACTCTCCCTCTGCAATCTATCTGGTGGTGTGTCACCTCCGCTACTGCACGCTAATTGCAACTGTGCTAGTTCTTCCCTATGTTTCCTATTTGTTTCTAATTGTGCCTCTTTAAACTGTAATAGTGATTGTATCTCCTCCTGGTCGGCATAAACCTCTCGCTGCGTACTGTCAGAGCCCGTTTCGCCTCTTATACTAATCTTTTCTACATCTGCGCTAATCGTATTCATTCTGGCCAATACCTCCGCAACTTCATCCCTGCATTTATTTAGCGCCACTTCCTGCCGAGTGACTTGAGCTTCCACGCTGTCTAATGCCCCTTGTTTATCTGCAAGTAAGTCCTCCACTATCTCTTTGATTCGCTCATCCGGCAACACGTCCCTACGTTCTGTAATATCGCTCTCTATTGCACTTATTCGTCCCTCCAAATTATTGACTTTTTCTTTCACGGCGTCACATACTTGCTTCAACACGCCCAGATTCTTCTCCCCCTCGTCTAACCGATTATTAACTGCGCACAGACGCTCATCGATAACTGTGTGTAGCTTCCTCATTGCCTCTTTATTTCCCTTATCCATTGCCTCCAATTTTTTCGTATTTGCTTCCAATTTTTCCTTAGTTGCTTCAAATCGTTCCTTATTCTCCCTATCTCTCTCCTCATTCTTCCTATCTCTCTCCTTATTATCTCTATCTAATCTTTCATCCATCCTCTGTAATAACTGTAGTATCACATCGTGATTTGCTACTTTAGACGCGCTCACCTCGTTCGCCTGAGAAACCGTAGCTTCGCTAAGGGTAGCTGCACTTTCACCGCACACCTGGCCTAGTCTCGGCTCGCCCGC
Source organism: Schistocerca nitens (assembly GCF_023898315.1). Taxonomy (NCBI): domain Eukaryota; kingdom Metazoa; phylum Arthropoda; class Insecta; order Orthoptera; family Acrididae; genus Schistocerca; species Schistocerca nitens. The sequence continues at coordinate 436,740,426 of NC_064620.1, read as the reverse complement.
GTCGTCTGGAAAAGCCCGCGTTTGTGGACAAAGCCCGCCGCACAAAGGATCCCCTTGCAGCGGTCCACTGAACAATACAGCCTCTTCGGAGTGTCTGCCGTCACCGTTCATTAAGCCATGGTCAACAGCTAATTCCTGCTGCACTACTACGTTCGCCCCAGAATCGCTATTCTCCATGGTGACTACACTTTTAGACTGCGACCTAGTTACTTCGGACATTACGCAAAAATAATTATACAACGATCTTCCAACCTTAGATGAAGTAGCAAGCATTACATAAAAAACATAAAAGATCCTCACCAATCCAGAAAGAAATTGCCAACAAAAAAAAACATCGATGTCCCACCCCCCATTTTTAATTAAAAGTGATCAATTCTGAATAAATTAATGTCAACACTGCCACCACAGTTCAATCAGGAGTCACAGGGCCATAGTACTTTTTTGTGTTATCCGATATTGCGGCAGTTTTGCACTCTCTGTTGATCTGTTAGTCAATTAGTTGGGGGTAACACACGCCAAAACCAGCTAAGTGACGGGTGGGATGTTACAGAACGTAGACATTGGAAGACACTTTCAGGGTACTGTGAGTCACTAACAAACCTGAAGGAACGTAAACATTTTATGACACGATTGGGATACCAATTGTTTATTCGTTTATGTTTCATCTACAATCGTCTGTGGCTAAGTGAGTCAGTGTTAGATTACTCAAACAAATGTCTTGGTTCCTATTGTCAGTGGTTCTCAAAATGTTTGTCGCTTGGAGCTCATATGGCAATGGGGTATGCAAACCAATTAGAAAAATTCCAATCTCCACCGTGGTTCGCGTTCCACGTTAATCTCTAGTTCGGGGAAAGTCGACAACATGTCGCCTCCAATAGCAGCATGCCTAGCATTCCAACTAACATTTGGTTGGAGGTCAGCTTCACTTTCACTTATTTCTTTGTTACAAAGATCGAATTTGTCAAACACAAAGAGTTACGGAACACATCAGAAAATATAAACAGTTTTTAAAGGAAAAAATTGCAAGTTATAAAACATTCTGCAATAAGAACGCAAAACTAAAAGTATTAACTAAAACAATAACAATAATTATCTACATCAAGATAATGCACTTCGTTTAGTGAAACTTACTAATGGACAAAGGAAGGGGAAAAATGTAGGTTATTGCATCACAAAATTAGCAATAGTATCAGCATTCCTCTGAAATGTTTCGGAAAACCTGTGGAATCAGTTGATTGCAAAATTTTGTTTTGGCTCCTCTAACAGCCTGGCCCGGAGATTTCAGTATCTTTTATAGCTTCAAATATTTATCTGAAAATAAGATACAAAATGAAATTTTCTAACTTTAAGTTTTCGTGCGAAAATTAAAACTGTGTGAGCACATCTCGTAAAAGAAGTTAGAAGGAAAAAAAAGAACAAAAAGCCTTTCACCATTGGTTTAGATACCTGGAAATTGTGATTAGCAATACCCACAACTTGAGGATGCTCCTTAAAACGCATGTAGCGAGCGCTCACGGCACAGAACAAAGATTGCTCCTCTATCTTTTGTTCCCAACAGGCACAAGTCCCACATTCACGTATATGCATATCAGTGAAAGAATCACATAAAAGTTTAATGCCAGCGTAAACTGAAGTGCGTGTAGTTACCTGGATACACCATGTGCAAGTGAAAGCTAGCCTACAGGCTGTGAACCAAGAGTTGCGTCAATTCAGAACATAATCTTGTATTTTCTTCTGTTCATGAGTGGTATATATAAAAATTATACTTGCATTATCTGGGTAAAGAAACTAGAGTTATCTACTGCAGTGCAACGCAAATCATTGACATCGAACGCTAAAATATCCGGGTCGCATTCTAGCCTATTACTGGTTATGGGTAGCAGTGAGAGGTCTGAGCGGATGAGGATATGCGCAGATGTCCGTAATAGTAACTGCTTTGCGGATGAAATCCTGCGCTGGTGCGGCTATCCGTAGCTGTATTTGCCGGTATCCGCGATAACAATCAGTTTGTTGTTAACAGTGAAAGGACAGTGTCAGTCCCAATTACAGTTTTCCTCTATCTGCATAACAAGAGACGTGCGAACGCGATTGCATGAAGCGGAACCATACGTCGAATCTAGGAGTAGTTGAAAATGGCATTCAAAGATAGTCTTGGAATATTTGCAAGGCCCAAGCTCTCAGTAAGTCCATACCTTGTAGCTACTGCCCCTAGCGAGTGACACTTCTACGGAGGGACATTTCTGTGGAGCCTGGGGCTCTTGCTGGGGTAAACGGCTTTCCGTATGTAGCGTACAAGCCCAGTGAGAATTTATTTCCTGTCTAGCAGTGTAGCACAGCGTGCTGTAATCATCGACACGTGTTACCAGAAACTAATTTTAATATATATGATGGTTATAATTAAACTTTCGCTAGTTCAGTCAGTGTAGACGGAAAACTACTTACCCAACTTTAGAATGCCTAGCAGAATATCAAAGTATATGCTGCACATGTTAGCCCTGTGCTTGTCCAAATTTGTAATTTTTTCCGTCAATAATGACCAATATCTTGAACGATTAAAGTACTCACAAGGGAACCACCCCATCGCACCCCCCTCAGATTTAGCTATAAGTTGGCACAGTGGATAGGCCTTAAAAAATTAAGCACAGATCAATCGAGAAAACAGGAAGAAGTTGTGTGGAACTATGAAAAAGTAAGCAAAATATACAAACTGAGTACTCCATGTGCAAGATAGGCAACATGAAGGAGAGTGTGAGCTCAGGAGCACCGCGGTCCCGTGGTTAGCGTGAGCAGCTGTGGAATGGAAGGTCATTGGTTCAAGTCTTCCGTTGGATGAAAAGTTTACTTTCTTTATTTCCGCAAAGTTATGACCTGTCCGTTCGTTCATTGACGTCTCTGTTCACTGTAATAAGTTTAGTGTCTGTGTTTTGCGATCGCACCGCAAAACCGTGCGATTAGTCGACGAAAGGACGTGCCTCTCCAATGGGAACCGAAAACATTTGATCGCAAGGTCATAGGTCAACCGATTCCTCCACAGGAAAACACGTCTGATATATTCTATACGACACTGGTGACGGCATGTGCGTCACATGACATGAATATGTTGTCGACCCACCTAACTTGTACACTTGGCGAGTGGGTAAAAAGATTCTTCTACCTTGGCCGATTTAGGTTTTCTTGTGGATGTGATAATCACTCCCAAAAAAGTGATGAAAACGTAAGTGTTTGTCACATAAACTGAAAATAAAAAGTTAAAATTTTCATCCGAGGGTTGGCTTGAACCAAGGACTTTCAGATTCGCAGCTGCTCACGCTAACCACAAGACCATGACACTCCTCATCTTGCTCTTTTCTTGTTATTGCCTATCTTGTGCATGGACTACTTAGTTTGTATATTTTGCTTATTTTTTCATAGCTCCACACAACTTCTTCCTGTTTTCTCGATTGATCTGTGTTCAGTTTTTCAAGGCCTATCCACTGTGCCAACTTATAACTAAATCTGAGGGGGGTGCGATGGGGAGGTTCCCTTGTCAGTAGTATAGCCGCTTTATAAAAAGGGAGAAAGGCGTAATATAGACAATTTTAGATCTATTTATATGCGATTAGTGTCTGCTAAAGTTATTGAAAAGGTAGTATATGTAATTGATCATTTTCTTTCATATAATTTGCTATCAAATGTTCACTTTTGTTTTACAAGTGGTTTAACAACTGGACCACTACGAAATACGGGGAGTAGTTCACAATTTTTTCACCTCTTACTTTAACAACAGGCAGCAATGGGTCATTATCCACAGTGCTGAGAATGGCTATGATGTGGGGTCTGAGTGGGGCACGGTCAAATGGGGGGGGGGGGAGGGGGGGAGACGCCCCTGGGATCAGTGCTGCGGCCACTGCTCTTCCATATTTATGTAAACGGTTTGCCCTCCAGTATTACAGGTGATTACATAATGTTTCTGTTTGCTGATGACACTACGTTGGTAGTAAGGGATGTTGTGTGCAGCATTGGCACTGTTTCAAACAGTGCAGTGCAAGTTCACAGCTTCTAGAAAATAAACTAACGCTAAATCACAGCAAGTCTCAGTTTTTAAAGTTTCTAACACACAGTTCAACATAATCCGACGTTTTAACTTCACAGAATGGTCATATGATTAGTGAAACCGAACAGTTCAAATTTCTAGGTGTTCAGATAGATAGTAAACTGTCATGGAAAGCCCAGCTTCAGGATCTAGTTTAAAGACTTAATGCTACCATTTTTACTATTCGAACAGTATCTGAAGTAAGTGGTAGTGCGGCACGAAAAGTCGTGTACTTTGCTTATCTTCATTCGCTTATGACGTATGATATTATATTTTGGGGTAACTCTTCCCATTCTAAAAGGATATTTTTGGCTCAGAAACGGGTGGTTCGGGCAATAAGTGGTGTAAGTTCCCGGAGCACTTGTCGACCCCTGTTCATTAGTCTGGGTATTCTGACATTGGCCCCTCAATGTATATATTCTTTAATGTCGTATCTTGTTAACAAAATCAGCTTATTCCCAAGAATTAGCAGCATTCCCTCAGTTAATACGAGGTAGAAATCCAATCTGCGTTTGGATCGCACTCAATTGACTCTTGTGCAAAAAGGTGTGCAGTATGCTGTTGTATTCATTTTCAGTAAGCTACCAAAAGAATTCAAAAATCTTACGAGTAATCCACAAGGTTTCAAATCGAAACTGAAATGTTTCGTCATGGGACACTCCTTATATTCTGTAGAGGAGGTGCTTGAGAAATTAAGCTGATTCCTGTGTTATATTATCGACTTCGTTTACACAAACTTATGGCTTGCCTTTTTTGGGTTCGTAAACACTTTATTTTACCTGTTATTACTTTTCTGTTGTAATTTCGTGTACTGATGCGTTCCATGACCTTGCAGATTTGCGCCTTAATTTGCCTTCATTAAATGTGACAAGCAGCAAGCTTTCACCCCAAAAGTAAAGCACACAACCGGAAAATTGTTAATTTTTATTTAGAGCACAAGAAAAAAATGTTTTTTGTCAATTGTTGACCGACTGTCTGTCTGCCCGTGTCTTACGGCCCATTTTTCTATGTTAAGGACAGACGTACCACATTGATATTTATGTCACGTGCTAAGGTCTATAGCCTCTTGACGATGCAAAAAACGGAAATTTCTAAGTCAATGAAAACGAAAGATACGGCCATTTATGTCAGTTGTTTTGATACTCGCAAACTCATTCGTCGAAACCTATAGGGTACTTGCCTTTGACCTAGAATCATGAAATTTGGCAGGAAACAAAATTTCACAGTACAAGTGAAGGAAAAAGATTCGAAAATTGTTGATTGGGGGGTTATATAGCTCAAAAATATTTCCTCTATAATTTGTTATCCGATTTCAAACTTAAAACTTTCTCGAAAGTTTTTATTTAATACCTGGGACGGTTATCCTGCCAGTATCAGTGTAGAAACGGGCAAAAATCGTCGAGATTGTCGATTTCTGGGATGGATGAACTGTTTATATACCTAATTAAATTTGTAATGGACCAGTCCTATTAGCACCTGGCAATTTTTTTTTTTACTTTTTTTCGTTTTCACTCCACTATCTGGAGGTCTCACTTATGTCACTTTCATTTCTGGCAAAGCCCTGCATATACTGCAAATCGGTGACGACGAATAGCCGCGTTCTCCTTGTTAGCTATGGGTCCTAAATTAAAGAAGTCGAACTTCAGCGCCGGCCTGTGTGACCGAGCGGTTCTGGGCGCTTCAGTCTGGAACCGAAAGTTCGAATCCTGCCTCGTGCATGGATGTGTGTGATATCCTTAGGTTAGTTAGGTTTAAGTAGTTCTAAGTTCTAGGGGACTGATGACCACAGATGTTAAGTCCCATAGTGCTCAGAGCCATTTGAACCATTTTTCGAACTTCTGTAGGCGAAGATTCATGTCAATCGCTTTCTTAGCACCAGAGCAGCGGCCCACTAAGAACGAGCTGAAACGATTTAAAAATTTCAGTATTCATGGATGCGGACAGACGTGCAGATCCCGATAAGGAAGCTGATAAGGAACTTCCGGGTGCGATGCGGGTAGTATTATTCTTGTCCGTGCATATCTGTAGTAGCAGTAGTGAAGAACATGGAAGTCGACCGTTCAGCAAATTAGTACCGACACCGATTCGCAGCAGATGGGACCCACGCGACATTTCCATTGCCCTGTGTTTGTTTTTATGCCTATTTGGATCTTTTGATATCTGTTTTTTATCGGACTCAGTGGAACCAGAAGAACCTGAGCTCCGGCGGCCATTCAGTGTCGCCGGACGAGGCACGCTGTCTCTCGCCAGTGGGAGGGACAGGACGCACGGGCCAGCGCCGGTTCCCTCGCTCTCCCTCGAAAGCGGCACGGCGCACGCCGGTGCGCTATCGCGGACAGCCGGAGCAGAGGGATGAGCGGAAATTTGTGAGAGGGCCGTGAGAGCTGGGCCGCGCAGGGCTAGGCGAGGAATGCGCCCCCCGCGTGGGCGGCCACCCAGGGCCGGCAGGTAGGGGCTATCTGCGGCAGATAACGGCACCGTTACCGCCCCCAGCCACGCCGGCCTTTGTCTTTGCTGCACTCTCGGTGTGCTCCTTCTCGCCCGCTGGTGCCACTCGGAATCTGGTGACAGCCAGACCCTCACGTGTCCTCGGACTTCTGTCACGTTGTGTGGACGGGAGCCTCAACACACCGGTGTGCAAAACTTCAGGAAGAAAGTAACTTCTTAATGATGCGTCATTGACAGCCCGATGAAACTTGGAAACAACTACTACAGTGTAGTACTTAAGGTAACTGAAAGAAATCCGCAATGAGACGAACAGAAATAATACATTTAGTCAAAGACGACAATCACACTGATTCGTGGTGGTCCCTGAACATTGCAAAACACGGTACATGGTTCTAAATATGGTGTGTGATCACCACGGATGACAGTGCATGCTCTACTACGTGCGTCCGTGCTCTCCACCAGGTCAGGAAGGAATTCTTGTGGTAGGGTGTTCTGCTCCTCTACCAGAAAATGGTTCAAATGCCTCTGAGGACTATGGGACTTACTTCTGAGGTCATCAGTCCCCTAGAACTTACAAGGGAACCTCCCCATCGCACCCCCCCCCCCCTCAGATTTAGTTATAAGTTGGCACAGTGGATAGATCTTGAAAAACTGAACACAGATCAATCGAGAAAACAGGAAGAAGTTGTGTGGAAATATGAAAAAAATAAGCAAAATATACAAACTGAGTAGTCCATGTGCAAGATAGGCAACATCAAGGCTAGTCTGAGCTCAGGGGTGCCGTGGTCCCGTGGTTAGCGTGAGCAGCTGCAGAATGCGAGGTCCTTGGTTCAAGTCTTCCCTCGAGTGAAAATTTTACTTTTTTATTTTCGCAAAGTTATGATCTGTCCGTTCGTTCATTGACGTCTCTGTTCGCTGTAATAAGTTTAGTGTCTGTGTTTTGCGACCGCACCGCAAAACCCTGCGATTAGTAGACGAAAGGACGTGCCTCTCCAATGGTAACCGAATACATTTGATCGCAGGGTCATAGGTCAACCGATTCCTCCACAGGAAAACACGTCTGATGTATTCTATTCGACACTGGTGACGGCATGTGCTTCACATGACATGAATATGTTGTCGACCCACCTAACTTGTACACTTGGCGAATGGGTAAAAAGATTCTTCTACCTTGCCCGATTTAGGTTTTCTTGTGGATGTGATAACCACTCCCAAAAAAGTGATCGCATCGGACGGAGAGATAATAATTGTCTGAAAATAAAAAATTAAACTTTTCACTTGAGGGAAGACTTGAACCAAGGAGCTCTCATTCCGCAGCTGCTCACGCTAACCACGGGACCACGGCGCTCCTCAGCTCACATAAGCCTTGATGTTGCCTGTCCTGTGCATGGACTACTCAGTTTGTATATTTTGCTTATTTTTTCATAGTTCCACACAACTTCTTCCTGTTTTCTCTATTGATCTGTGTATAGTTTTTCAAGGCCTGTCCACTGTGCCAACTTATAACTAAATCTGAGGTGGGTGCGATGGGGATGTTCCCTTCTTAGAACGCTCGCACGCCGCATGGCGCCATCACCATGATCAGCGGAAGGCCCGCTGTGTACCATCGATGCAATAAAGTCAATGACACACTTGCCGGTGTTTCTCTGCTCGCTTCGGCGTGAGTCACCCCTCTCTCCCAAACCATACCTCTCGGTCGTTCTAACATATTACAGCCGCTAAGCGTGGAGGGTTGCAACAATTTGGTGTCAAAAAAAAAAAAGTCTCTGAGCACTATGGGACATCAGTCCCCTAGAACTTAGAACTACTTAAACCTAACTAACCTAAGGACACCACACACATCCATGCCCGAGGCAGGATTCGAACCTGCGGCCGTAGCGGTCGTGCGGTTCCAGACTGTAGCGCCTAAAACCGCTCGGCCACTCTGGCCGGCCCTCTACCAGAGCATTTGACAACTGGTGAACGGTCGTTGGTGCGTGTGGACGTGCTGCAATACGTCTCCCGTACGCATATCACACGTGTTCGACAGGCTTTCAGTCGAAGGGGGAAGGGAGGGGGGGCGAAAGGGCAAGCCAATCCATTCGCCGAATATGCTCTCTTTCCAAGAGCTTCTCAAGCTGTGCTGTTAGCTGCGGTCGCCCACTGTCATGCATAAAAATGAAGTCAGGGACGACTAGTACGCCCATGCAACATTATGTCTCTCCATATGGCGGGATGTGACATCACGTAATTGGCTCAGGAACATAATCGAACATGAACATTTTGATCGTCCGTTTGGAGAGGCACTAACGTTGTATCGACGTAGTGACCTCAAGATCTTTGAACACGGTGCATTCAACAGTCACAAGTATCCGGAAACCACTACGTAACGCGGAATTTGTCATTAGAAGTCGCTTGAGGCGGACACGCCACTATAAAAGGAGTTGGGGAGTACCGTGGTGTCATTATAGAAGCAGTGACAGCAGAATGAGTCAGTCAGGACAGCTCATTCATTCGATGTCACATGAGTAACAAATCCATCAGCGACATTTGAAGCCTTCTAAAGCTGTCCAAGTCGACTGTCGATGGCGTGAATGTGAAGTTGAAACCCGAGGGAACAATACATGAAGTCTGTCTGGTCTTGGTTTACTATGGTTAAGGAACGGGGACCGTCGAGCATTACGGAGAATAGTTGTGAAATATCACATGAAACCAGTGGAAGCAGTTATTCTTGAGTCCCAAACGGGTCCCACCTGTCACAGTGATTGTGCGTAGGGAATTAAGAATGGGCATAACGGTCGAGCAGCACCTCACAAGCCACACATTTCTGTAATCTACGCTGACACTCAAACTGGTTTAAGGAGCGAAGCCACTGGATACTGGATGACTGGAAACAAGAGACCTGGAGAGATGAATCACGCTATACTCAGTGGCAATAGCCGGAAGGGTTTCGGTTTGGTGAAAGTTTTGAGGGCGTAGTGCCAACTGTGAAGTACGGAGGCGGTGCTGTTACGGTATGCTGGTATTTGATACATTTATTGTTTAGAATGTGGCCCCTTATTGCCCTTAAGAAAAAGCGCGGAGAGATCTGAATAATTTAACAGCACTGTATCCTGTCCAGGCTACCGACCTCAGCCTAATGACGAACATAATTTCATGTTCGTTCCAAACCCCAGCGTCCAGCATCACTGCCGCCTCCGGTTTTGGCTTTTGACAAATAATGCACTGACATTCCTCCACAGATATGCAAACAGTTCATTGAAAGTGACACTAGCAGAGTTCGACATGTCATAAGGGTCAAGGGTGTATACACCCCATATTAATATCCAGTAACAGATGTACAAATATTTTTGATTAGATAGTATACACGATAGAAGAATTCAGTATGATGTTAAGCTTTCACGTGCTGCAGTTGACGACACTAAACGCCATCTCATCGATTCACAGAGGGACATGATCTGTTACTGGCGAATCAACCAACCCAACCAAGCACCAAATTTTTTTAATTCAACACTTTGTTATTTTCAGCCATAATGGCTATGCTTGTGAACCGTCTTTGCAAACGTGTGTGATGTAATGCTAGGCTAGCCACAGCCTTCTCTCTCTCTCTCTCTCTGTCGCATCGATCCAGTGTGTGTGTGTGTGTGTGTGTCTGTGTGTGTGTGTGTGTGTGTGTGTGTAGGTGAGTGGGTGGGTGGATGGTTGTTTGCACTTTTTGGATAATTAATAAACAATTGGATAGATAATTAAATAATATATAATGGCAGTACAGTAGTAAACATTAGTACAGTTCTAATGAAATATATTTCAAAAATAATTCATGTCATTAGGAAGCTTTTGAAAATCGTACGAAAAATTTATACTGTTAGGACACTTTTGAACATAACAAATAATTACTGATTGGTCGTTTCATTTTAATGGACGGTAACATATCGAATTCTGATTGGCTGTTTCATTTTGATGGATGTTAAAATTTTTAAATTTCCCCACCAGCACAACCATTTTTTTTCAGCTTTCCGCCCGTGCCATGTTGCAATTTTAATTTTCCCATCAGCGTTATACTGGTTTATGACATCATTACCCCCGTATCTAGGCAACCTGGAAATATTGGCAAAAATTTTGTAACTGTGTCCTGAATGCAGGACCTCTAGATCTGAAACCAGGGCTATCGGGTGAAGTGCGAGGACCATTTGAATGTCAAGTTCAATTAATAACTCAAGTCAAGCTGGGACATGTCAGTGTCTGAATAATCAACGAAGAGAGATATTTAAATTTGAGTAAGGTAAAAATCACTGAGGCTATCAGCAGTCAACCAGCTAGCTAGTAAACGTTACCCTATTTTGCAACGATGGTGTGGGAACTCCGGCTGGCCGAAGAATTGTAAAAACAATATTCCAACAGCCGTTATTTTTATGGCGTTTTATTTACGCTACCAGTTTCGACCCCTCTATAGTGTCATTTCAGGCCCTGTGCCATGAACGACAACAAGCATTCGGTCGTACTTATACATAACAAGGAGCCAGCATTTGCCCCTGGTTTCCATACAAGACTTAACGACCAGTGTGTGCTCTTCATACATCTAACATGTTGCTGCGCTACAGGGTCTGAAAATGGCTCTATTGAGAATTCGAAACTAGTAGCCAAAATAAAAATCTATAAAATAACTGCCGTTGGAATATTATTTTTACAACCAAACGGCTATCTGTTATGGTGTTTACAATCTGTGAGGGACATGATATCGGACCTTGGGTAGAAAATCGTCCACACAATTCCAAAGACGGCAAGAGCAGATTAATCCCACAATTATCCAACAATCAACGTAACTGCTCATATATCCAAGTTGCTGACATAAATAAAATACGGAAGAATGGAAAAGAAAACTGAGAATGTGTTACACGATGATCAGTTTGGCTTCAGGAAAGCCAAAAAGTCCTGACTGTGCTCTGATAATGTAGACAAGACTAAAGAGGAGTCAAGGCACTTTCATATGATTTGTCCATCTGTAAAAAGCATTCGACTACGTGAAAGAGCACGATGATGGAAATTCTCAGGACAATTTCTATAAACTATAAGAAAAGACGGGTAATAGCCTATACCATATGTACAAGAACCAAGAGGAAACAATTAAAACTGAATGGCATGAAAAAGGTTCTCGGATTAAAAACTGTGCAAGTCAGGGATGCAGTCTTTCTCCCCTACTGTTGGACCTGTACTTTTGGGAAGCAATAACAGAACCAAAAAGAAGATTTAGGAGTGGGATTAAACTCAGAGTGTAAGAATGTCAGTGGTAGAGTCACTGTATATAGTTGCTGCCCACAATGAAAGTGAGGAAGATTTACAGAATCTGTTGAATATAATGAAGAGTCTAGTGAGAGCAGAACATGGTTAAGAGTAAATCAAAGAATAACGGAAGTAATGAATAGTAGCAGAAATGAGATTGGCGATGAATTATCGTCAAACTCGAGGAAGACGGAATAAACGAAGTATGAACTCTGCTACCATGGAAGCAAAATCACGCTTGACGGACCAGGTAAGGATGATTTAGAAAGTACACTAGCACAACCTAAGAGGTCATTCGTCGCAAAACGAAATCTATTAGTATAAAAACGTACGCCTTCATTTGAGGAAGAAATTTCTCAGAGGGTATTTTTGGAACACAGTACTGTACGGAAGTGAATCACATGCTGTGAGAAAACCAGAAAAAAAAAATCGCACGCTCTGCGATGTTGAAAATTAAGTGGACTTACAAGAAATGAGGAAGTTTTTTGGAGGATCGGTGAGTAAAGGAATATTTGGACAACAATGACTAGAAGAAGGGAAAGAATGGTAGGAGGTGTAAAGGATAAAGACAAAGATAGGAATATACATCCTACAAACAACTGAAGACTTTTGGCGGAAATGCTGCTGTGAGGTGATGAGTTGGACCTGGGGAGGAAGTCATGGCAGAGTGCATCAAACCAACCAGAAGACTGATGACAAAAAGAAAGTATAGCTATTTATTTCAATTTTCTGCTACCAGTCACTTTTTATTCTATGCTTAATCTAACATAACGCAACGTGTTTCCAACACGTTCTGTTCATCTTCAGGGGTTTATACAAACATACATACATAGAGAAATGTCATTTAAAAATAGTCTTAAATTAGATTAATCTAGGACACTTTGTCCATTGTTTCTTTACTGCAGCTTCTGGTATGGCATTTGGGGGGGGGGGGGGGAAGGAGGTGGGCAGTGTATGGCTAGAAATCGAATTCAGTGATGTCTTGTATGGTTTTCTTTTTTGTGGTTGACTATGTATATCATAGCCTTTATAGGATGCAGATAGATCTGCATCAGTTATGTGTTACGAAAATAGTGTGGAAGGCTTTTATATGACAGCTGATCACTTACAACTTCATCATCTTGCTGCCTCACATGCATCAGTGGTGTAATGGCGGAGCTGTTGATTGACATTACAATGTAATCGTTATCCAAATATTCCTTTCCTCACCGAGTCAGGAAAAAACTTCCTCATTTCTTTTAAGTCCACTTAATTTTCAACGTCGCAGAGCGTGCGATTTTTATTTCTGGTTTTCTCACAGCATGTGATTCACTTCCGTACAGTACTGTGTTCCAAACGTACCCTCGGAGAAATTTCTTCTTCAAATGAAGGTGTACGTTTTTATACTAATAGATTTCATTTTGCGAAGAATGACCTCTTAGGTTGTGCTAGTGTACTTTCTAAATCATCCTTACCTGGTCCGTCAAGCGTGATTTTGCTTCCATGGTAGCAGAGTTCATACTTCGTTTATTCCGTCTTCCTCGAGTTTGACGATAATTCATCGCCAATCTCATTTCTGCTACTACTCATTACTTCCGTTATTCTTTGATTTACTCTTAACCATGTTCTGCTCTCACTAGACTCTTCATTATATTCAACAGATTCTGTAAATCTTCCTCACTTTCACTGTGGGCAGCAACTATATACAGTGACTCTGCCACTGACATTCTTACACTCTGAGTTTAATCCCACTCCTAAATCTTCTTTTTGGTTCTGTTATTGCTTCTCAAAAGTACAGGACCAACAGTAGGGGAGAAAGACTTCATCCCTGACTTGCACAGTTTTTAATCCGAGAACCTTTTTCATGCCATTCCGTTTTAATTGTTTCCTCTTGGTTCTTGAACATATAGTGTAGGCTATTACCCGTCTTTTCTTATAGTTTATATAAATTGTCCTGAGAATTTCCATCATCTTGTGCTCTTTCACGTAGTCGAATGCTTTTTACAGATCGACAAATCATATGAAAGTGCCTTGACTCCTCTTTCGCCTTGTCTGTATTATCAGAGCACCGTCAGACCTTTTTGGCTTTCCTGAAGCCAAACTGATCATCGTGCAACACATTCTCAGCTTTCTTTTCCATTCTTCCGTATTTTATTTATCTCAGGAACTTGGATATATGAGCAGTTACGTTGATTGTTGGATAGTTCTGGGATTCATCTGCTCTTACCCTCTTTGGAATTGTGTGGACGATATTCTACCCAAAGTCCGATATCATGTCTCTCACAGATTGTAAACACCAAAACAAAAATGGTTCAAATGGCTCTGAGCACTATGGGACTCTACTTCTGAGGTCATCAGTCCACTAGAACTTAGAACTACTTAAACCTAACTAACCTAAGGACATCACACACATCCATGCCCGAGGCAGGATTGGAACCTGCGACCGAAGCGGTCGCCCGGTTCCAGACTGTAGCACCTAGAACCACTCGGCCACTTCGGCCGGCAAACACCAAAACAGATGGCCGTTTGGTTGTAAAAATAATATTCCAACTGCAGTTATTTTATAGATTTTTATTTTGGCTACTAGTTTCGAATTCTCAATAGAGCCATTTTCAGACCCTGTAGCGCAGCAACATGTTAGATGTATGAAGAGCACACACTGGTCGTTAAGTCTTGTATGGAAACCAGAGGCAAATGTTGGCTCCTTGTTATGTATAAGTACGACCGAATGCTTGTTGCCGTTCATGGCACAGGGCCTGAAATGACACTATTGAAGGGTCGAAACTGGTAGCGTAAATATAACGCCATAAAAATAACGGCTGTTGGAATATTATTTTTACAATTCTTCGGCCAGCCGGAGTTCCCACACCATCGTAGCAAAATAGGGTAACGTTTACTAGCTAGATGGTTGACTGCTGATAGCCTCAGTGATTTTTACCTTACTCAAATTTAAATTTCTCTCTTCGTTGATTATTCAGACACTGACATGTCCCAGCTTGACTTGAGTTATTAATTAAACTTGACATCGCTACTAAGGTCCACGGTAACATTTGACGTAACAATCTTTTGTTCAACGTGAAACTGCTTATTAATTCGAAAGTTGGTTTATTTGCCAGTCAGACTACTTGGCACTTAATGTCCTCAGTAACATTCAAATGTTCCTCACACTGCACCCGATAGCCCTGGGTTCAGATCTAGAGGTACTGCATTCAGGACACAGTTACAAAATTTTTGCCGATATTTCCAGGTTACCTAGATGCAGGGGTAATGATGTCATAAACCAGTATGACGCTGGTGGGAAAATTGAAATTGCAACATGGCAGGGGCGGAAAGCTGAAAAAAAAGTTATGCTGGTGGGGAATTTAAAAATTTTAACATCCATCAAAATGAAGCAGCCAATCACAATTCAATATGTTACCGTCCATTAAAATGAAACAACCAATCAGTAATTATCTGCTATGTTCAAAAGTGTCCTAACAGCATAAATTTTTCGTATGATTTTCAAAAGCTTCCGAATGACATGAATTATTTATGAAATATATTTCATTAGAACTGTACTAATGTTTACTACTGTATTGCCATTTCAAAACATTATTCAAACTTTGCCTGAACTAAATAAATCTGCGCTATGTTCAAAATTATTCCAACTAATTTTAATTATTTATCCAAAAAAAATGCAAGCAACCACCCACCCACCCACTCACCTACACACACACACACACACACACACACACACACACAAACACGCGCACACACACACACACACACACACACACACACACACACACTGGATAAATGAGACAGAGAGAGAGAAGGCTTAGCATTACATCACACACGTCTGCAAAGACTTTATTAAGTCAGCGACATCAGCTTACTGTGATGAAATTAGGTGACCTACAATTTTAATAATGGATTCGTATATGAAAAGACCCTCCAAGTTAAAGCATTTATGGTCTTGCAAACAACTGCTCTAGGGGGTGTGGGTGCCTATTAAAGATGTATTGGAAAATGAGGTGATTAAAATTACAGCAACTCCATGATTTTGAAGTCACTATACTTTCAAATTACCTAGTACCAACTACTTTTCAAAGTTAAACAATCATTAAAGTAAGTTCATGATAGGGAAAAAAAACTTTATCCTGCATCTGTCATCTATTGCTAACTTATTCCATCGCAAAGTAGAGACTACATGATGAAATAATGTGTAGAACAGTAGATGATTATTGCCTTTACCCTTATTATCTATCATATTCACAACTCTAACACTAAGTGTTTTATGTTTTATGTCGTTTTACTGACTTACTAGATCCTGCCCCATGTCCATCCATGTCCATCCACTCGAAAGAAGTGTGTGCAATGAAGTGTTAGAACATCTTTATTCTTAAGAGTTACACTAAACTGCTCCACAACTGAGGCTTTCAAAACAGAAAAACGGCGAATAGTCAGGAAGTATGAATAATATCAGACCCTGTGTGTCGATCGTTTGGTGCAAATCGTCTTGAATACGATTTTTACTTCTTCTCTTGTTGAAGTGATGTGAAAGGTATGTGATGCGAAATGCGTGTTCCTGTTATGACAAGGTAGGTGTTTAGCTTTGAATTTCGCGAATCAAATGACGGCAAATATAACTAGAAACAAGAGAAAACACTGAAATACTTACCGAAAAGGCATACTGAAAGATATTTAACGATTTTATGCCAGCAGGAATTTGTTTATCTTCCTTTTTTCACACATCACGTCACTCAAGGTATACACATGTTCACACATTTCAAAACATTTCGCAGGTGTATTTTAACATGAGACGACCGAACATGAGGTTTATCACTAGTGTCGAGCATCTGAGTTTTAAATGAATTGCATATGCAACGAAATATATTGAAAATAAGTCTTTAAAATTACTAAAATAACTATGGCTAGCGAAATCTGCCTGTATATTTAATATGGATTCAAGGTTTTGGGTTTTATGGAGGTATATTTCACCTGTTCTTCAGGTCTTACCATTGCCTTTATTGTGAAGTATTACCAGATCGTTTTCCATCTTGCATAAAAAGTTTTCGGTTTACTTGCAGCATCAAATTTGGATAAAATCCCGAGCTTTCGATGATTACCTCCGTCATCTTCGTCAGGGGTAAAACTGAGTCAGTTTTACCCCTGACGAAGATGAAGGAGGTAGTCATCGAAAGCTCGGGATTTTATCAAAATTTGATGCTGCAAGTAAACCGAAAACTTTTTATGCAAGTACTCAGTCGCGAACGACTTCGTAGTCGTTTTCTATATTGTTGATAATGTGTTTGGTTTCCAGCACATGCTGCGCAATGGCTGATTTTTCAAAGCAGCTGAGTTGGAAAGCATTCACATTTTCTTGGAAACAGGCTGTGAAAATCCTGCCCGTTTACACTATACAGAGGCAGCACAACTGGGGCATTGTATCTCATACACTCCGCTGTTACTGAATTTTTGGATATTTGTTTTTCTGTTGTGGACTAGTAAGTGTCCTAACTTATTATTAGTGGAGAATGCAATTGTTATATAGTTTGTTTAATTACACAGGCCTACAAATTAAAACATGTCGAGAGCTGTTTTACACTTGGAAAGTGATTCTTGATATTTCAGTACCGCTGATTTCAAAAATGACTTCCGTTTTTCTCCATCACATCAGGTGTTTTAGCAGATAAAGAATGAAATATTCACATATTTTCTTCAAAAAAATATGTAGCCATGATTTGAACAAGAATTACAAATGAACTTGTGAGGATTTTTTCTACCAAACTTCACATTTCCGTTCACTTTATAAATAGCTCTTCAGCAAAATTTTGTTTATTTGGTATCACATTTTCGTTTACTTTATAAACTGCACTGCAGGAAAATTTTGTTCTTTTGGTATGGTTATGACAAGAAAAATATTATCTGCTAATGACTCACCATGTGCATCAGGAGGGCGACAGAAAATTACTACCCGGGAGGTGCAGAGATCAACCTTCTATGGGATGTATGTATTACACTTCACAAAATGGACATCGTCGACATTCAATAAATGTCTGAAACAAATCATTAACTTGCACCATGAACACCGAATGAGAAATGGCGCGCCATAGTGATCACAAAGGTTCGTACCATCAAGATTTAAGGCTAACTCCTTGGAAGCTACAAATCGTGCAGGGGGTTCTGCTAGGTATCTACAGTTAAAGAATGTAAAATCATATTGGTGAAATGTGGTGATGGGAACTGATAGAATGTGATGGAATGCAACCTTACACAAAACAGTCTGTAGTGAAGCTTATCGTGAAACTGGCTATCCTTTAAGGAGTAGCTGCAGATGGTGGTGTAATATGTTCCTTAGGCACGGAAAATACAAATATCCAGATGCTGAATTTGTCCAGTGGTTCTAGGTGGTGTGAACTGCAAAGTCACACACTTTTCAGAAGGTATAGTTTGCTCTAAAGGAAAATGATTTTTATACGAAAACCAGCAATCAAGCAAAAGCAAGTTATTTTGAGCAGCTATTGGCCAAGGCAGTGCTCGTACCATAGTTGTAGTTCTCTTACGCCAATTTTCCCGCTCTCACTCTCTGTGATGTGAATATTCCCTACTGCCCTTTCAAGGTCACGCACACGAGAGAGAATCGCGGGGGGCAGAGTACCTCCAACTTCTCTCAGCACAGCAAATAATTTTCCAGCCAATCTACCATCCAGATTAGCAATCAGCACAATTGTATACGAAAGCGTTAAGGCATTGATGTTAGTTGATCTTCATAGGACTCTCTTGCCACTTATAGTTCACACGGTTTCTTTCATATGTATTTCCTCTTCAAATCCCTATTGGTCGGAGTTGAAAACAAATCCCTTATTGGATGACGGGTAAGTTTGTTTATCTCATCGACAAATTTTCGGGCCGATTGCGCAGTTTGCTGTGCATCGTCAAGTTGCCATCCGGCGGCAGCTCTTTCTGGTGCGCCAGGTGTGTATGTTTCTTGCAGCTCCAACCTCACCCGCTCACCATATTGTCTCTCATCCGCCTCTGGACTGTCTTTTGTCCAACCGTCCCCGAGCCACAATGCCGTTTGGGATCCGTGTGCAACGTGTGCTGGAGTCCCTCACTGTGGGGCCCGTACGGCCCCAAACCCAGGGTTTTAACCGCCGGCCACCCTGGTTACTGGAGAGACCCAGAGTGGTTTTAGATTTGGTGGGGTACAAGAGAGATTGCACTCCTGCCACCGTTTTTAATGCAACATTTTCTGCCATTTTATCTGAGCACCACGACTATGTAGCTGCTTTTACGGATGTTTCTAAACAAGGGGGATTCCGTTGGTTACTCTGTTGTTTTCCGGACCGTGTTCTTAAGGTCCGACTGCCTCAAGCGTTTACTGTCTTTGATGCAGAATTGTCTGCGATCTTGCGGGCAGATGAGACGCTCTTCACGTCCTAAATTTCTTGTCTGTTCCGATTCAATAAGTGCCCTTAACTCATTGCTTTGTTTGTATCCAGCAGATAAAATAGTCCAGACCATCCAGGAGGCCCTTCTCCAACACGACGACTGGGAAAGGAGGTGGCTTTCTGCTGGGTTCTAAGGCACGTCGGCATTTCTGGAAACGAAAGGACAGATCTCGCAGCCAAGGAGGCGTGTCTCGATCCGCAAGTATTTCAGTGTACCATGCACCTGCATGCACTCACCTCGCTGTTGAGCTCACAAGTCATGCGTCGGTGGGAGGATGAGTGGCTGGAAATGACTGACAAGAAGCTTCGTTTGGCCGGCCGGTGTGGCCGAGCGGTTCTAGGCGCTTCTGTCTGGAACCACGCGACCGCTACGGTCGCAGGTTCGAATCCTGTATCGGGCATGGATGTGTGTGATGTCCTTAGGTTAGTTAGGTTTAAGTAGTTCTAAGTTCTAGGGGACTGATGACCTCAGATGTTAAGTCCCATAGTGGTCAGAGCCATTTGAACCTTTGAACCATTTTAAGCTTCGTTTAGCCAAGCCCACAACGCGTGTGGGGTGTACTTCCTTCCAGACCCGTAGACGGGATGAGGTTCTCCTCACTTGGCTTCGGATAGGCCACAGTTCTATGACGCATGGCTTCCTGCTCCGGTGAGAGGACCCTCCAATGTGTGGTGCTTGTGGCGTCCAGGTCACTGTGCGTCACGTTTTATTGGATTGTGTTTTATTTTCTGACCAGCGGGCAGCGGTTGACTTGCCGGCGGATCTGCCATCTCTTTTAGGATATACTCAAAAGAATGTGGTTAAAGTTTTAAAGTTCTGTGACTTGTCCAATGTGTTTACCAAGAAAGGGTCTTAATTTGTTCACAGGGTGACTGGCTCCCCCATATTTTACGTAAGTGGCCAGCCAGTGACAATTTCTTGTGGCATCCTTGACGCTCCTTTCTGGTTTTCCTTACGTATTATTTTCTTATACAGCACTTTTCATCTTTTCCCGCTTTCTTTGCGTGTATGCTTCCATTTTACTAAGTTCGTCCACATGCGTTTCTTTTAATGCGTGTCATGGTGCTGATGATCTCGATGTTGAGTTCCTGTAAGCCCCAACACACACACACACACACAATTGGTACACCTCAGCAGAAACTTTGACACAATCCTTAATAGATACAAAATTACTAAAAATTCAAAGTAAGCTGAGAGCCACAGCAGACGGCTGTGACAGCCAACAAGGAACGAGCGGCCAAATTTCACAGCAACTGTAGTAGCTAATGACTGTAGCTCAAGGTAAGATTAGGCAGTTTATATTGATAAGTAACAGGTCTTAAACTTAACACGCTGGGAAGTAGTAATAAGGGTGCCAGCTTTAAAATAACAGTTACAGAAGAAACACCCCAGGCTTGGCAAACAGGCCTTAACCTCCTGAGCTCTTTAGATTGACCAAGCAGATCTAACTACTTGTTCCTGCATAAACGGCGACGCTCTGCCGTGGCACACATGAAACGATCAACTTTACTTAACTTGAGCCACCATGACGCGACTGGTAGGGATGGCAGACAGATCGAGCCATAATTTATTCCCTTCACGACTTTTACTGCACGAGATATGGCCTAGAACACAAATGGGAGTCACTTACACTAACCGATGTCCTTGCGCTCAAACACTGGTACGCGCATTAATATAACAGGCTTCATTTCTCATAGCACAATGTGAAGTACTCAAACACTCAGGTGTGAAGGAGCCGCTACCTGCAGGATTTCAGCCACAGAGTTATTGCCTCGAACCCACGCAGGCGAACGTCGAGGTGGCGTGTAACCTTATGTTTGCAGAGCAAGATGGGAGCTGGACCAGGTTGCAGGTGACGTCCGTCTGTCTTCGCGCTGCCCGCCGCTACGAATTATTAAGAGAGCCGGACAGGCTTGCCGTCGGCAGATTCAACGAGACGACGCCCTCGAGATCAGCGCCGGACAGCTGGAGTCCCACAAAGGCCACAACTTTCCAGCCGCGTGCCCCTCAGCCTACTCACCACTTCCAGCCTCCCCCCAAACCGACAACACACACACCTCGACACAGGATCGAAATGATACCAGCAACCGAAGCAGTTAGTGGCGCCAGTGGAATGCCGTACAGCCTTTACTAGAGCCGTCACACCTCACACTGAAAGAAACGCGTATTAATTTCCACATTAGATGATAATATTTGTTAATTGTGTACCACATTTACGTTACAGGTTACAAACATTGCTCAATGCGACGACCATCTGTCTCCATGGCTGCGTGGAGTCGCGCTTGAGGACTAAAACACAATTTTTCGCAGCACTTTTCGAACGGTGGGAGGAGGAAAGTTCAGCTGTCGTGACACAGTTCGTGCACTGCTTGAAGGTCGGGCACTTCGTCCAAATTTTCATCCATGAAACAGTAACTTCTTCTATAATTTGTGGCGCAATTGTTCGTCGACCTCTCCCAGGAGATATTCCCAAATCGCCAGTTAATTGGAACTTCGGACTCATGTTCTTCAAGCTGGCTGCGTAGGGAGAGCGTTTAATGCATCGATACTCGCGGAGAATAGCAGCACTGTTGCTGTTGTTTTGGTAAAAGAGCTTTACCAAGCCTCGCCCACCGTGTCCCGACTCATGTTGACTGTCTGCTACTGTGTTACAACTCTACGTCGCCGTACCATCACCGGCTCATAACGGCACATCATGACACCAGCACTACAAACAAAGCAAATCCTGCAGCACACAGTCTGAACATCATTCCTATGAAGTTCATGCGATAAATAGTTTTCCGCCTATACAGGTAAAAGTGGTAAAAGTGTAACTACAACCATCCTGTAAATTAAACAGTATGGGAGAAAGATTTCATCCCGCACGCCGTTATTAGTCCATTCTAATTGATTCCTCTTTCCCTGTAGCGTACAACTATTTTTCTTATGACTTCAAACATCTTGGCAGCGTTTTCCGTTGTCGAAAGCCTTCTCTAGTGGACCCCTCCTAAGAAAGAGTCTTGATTCTTTTGAAATGTCTTGCTTCCACTGTTAATCGTAACGACAAAACTGCCGCCCTACGGCTTTACGTCTCCTGAAGCTCATCTACAGACCCTCAATTTTCTTTCCCATTCTGCTGTGTATTGCATTCGGGACGCAACAGCTCCTGCCGGCAGAACGGTGGAGAGTTTGTGGACAGTGAGCCCCCTGACCGTCGGCAGTGGTCGGTGTCGCGTCCTTGGGATGGCCTGGCCGGCATGTGGGGGGAGGCAGCCGTAATGAAGAGCCGGCGGGTCATTTCTGCCGGTGACTCGGCAGCGGCGGCGGCAGCGGCGGCGGCGGCGGCGCCGCGTTCCCCGGCTCCGTTCAGCCGGCTGCCACGTAATTAAACGGACCCGGAGAGTATGCACCTCGCAGCGCTGCAGCTGCCAGCTACTCGCGTAGCCAGGAGTCTGTCGGACAAAGTTCCGAGTTCACACAAAGAACAATTCTGGTTTAATAACGAACTCGCAAACTGCAGTTATAGTTTAGCATCAGCTGTAAAATATTTCAAAACAAACGAAAATTTGTGCCGGACCGGGGCTCGAACCCGGATTTCCCGCTTGTGGTGACCGTTCACTTTAACCATTTCGGCTACCCGAGCACGCTCCCAGGAACGCCCCAAACCTCCATTGGTCATGGAGTCTACTCTCCCGGATAGCAGAAACAGTTAAGGCGTCCACTCATGCCAAGCGGGAAATCCGGATTCGAGCCCAGATCCGGCACAAATTTTCATGTGTTTCGAAGTATAGTATAGCTTATGTGGAAACATCATCGCAGCTTACGAGTTCATTTTTAATTGAATGCGGCTGCTGACCGTGAAACGCAGTGTCTCAGACACTGCACTGCGAAACTTAGGATTACTTGTGTCCGAAGCTTAAATTTAGCCCACCCAAAATTTCATTTCCACTTGCCCCTTTCATTTCATTCGGACCCCCTCTGTCGTATGTGTACTCAACTGTACAGAAATTCGATGATGTTAGGGAGCAGGAAGTTACCGCCCGGTTCGTGGAACGTTCCAGCGACAGTATTACCGGTATGCCACTTTCGGTACTGCCAGGATTTATTTATTTATTTATTTATTTTTCTATGTGAGAGAACTGTCACTTGGTGGACACAACTTCGTGATGCTATCTGAAGAACAACTTGAACGGGAAGTAGCGAATCCAAGGTCTGATTAGGGCCAGACAGAGTTTGTGTTGACTCGTCACACTCCAGATTGCATCTGGATGTCAGTATTCGGAGAGTGTAACTTGTTTGGAACTTGTAATGTATACACTGCCTTAAAAAAAAAAAGAAAAAAATAGAAAAAAAAACATTTAGCGCCCAAAAGACATGGCTTGATGTCAACGTAGCTCTCTACGCGTACATATCTTTGATGCGTATCTAAATGATTACAGTTCAGTTGGAATTCTCTGTAACTGATGGAATGCCCACCGAGGTTCATTAGTGTTGTTCAGTGGTATCACCGGGACTGGTGTCGTGGGTAAGTGGCACGAACATCGTCAGATGTTGTCATCTCTGTGATGCCACCAACTCCTGTGAGACAGCGTTAGCAACACCTGACAGAGTTTGAAACGGACTATGTCGCCGGTCTCCATTTGGCCAGCTGGGAGAATCGTACAAAATACAAATTTGATGTGACAGTGGCCAGATGTGAAATGTTGTGTAGGACTGTCTCTATGAAAGGTAAAAGTCATGGATTATGTCCACAACACGACTGTATTTATTCAAAATAGTCCTCCCCTAAATCAATACATAGCTGAAATCGTTTTAAACGTATTTTAAAATGTCACTGTAGTCCTTTTCTGGAGTTGCATTTAGTACTACAGTACAGTTTTATTGGCTGTTCTTAAATGTATCTTAACAGTGTCCTTTCATTGAGAACTTCAATTTGAGGAACGACCAGAAACTGACTGGGATCAAATCCGGCGAATAGAGCGGGTGATCCAGGACTCTGATCCGTCTGCTGTCCATACACTCGCAAACGACATTCATCTTGTGGGCCGGCACGTTGTTGTGGAGGACTAACCGGGACCTTACCCCTCGGTATTCGGGTAAAATCGGACAAATTCACTGGCTGGTGTGCCTAACCTAACACAAAACCTCATGTTGCCTCATTGCTCCACCGTCATTTTCCGACGAGTCTCAGACACATACTGTTACGTTCGCAGCCTGGACGCCTGCTGCAGTGATGCTTGTGGTTTGGCTTTCTACGCAACTGTTGTTGACACTCCAAGGATCCTAACGCTGCAACTCGCCACAAGATAGTATTGCAGTTTGGAACTTCACACAAACTATCCCAACGGAACAGGGACACAATGTGTATTTGTCGTCAAGATTCTGGTCGATGACATCTGGCTACGAGGGGAGATAATCGTACTGTGCGCCAAGCACATCGTACCAATCTACATCTGCGTCTGACCTTCGCTGGCAAATATAACAGTGACCTCGGGCGAGGTCCTATGCATTCTTTGTTTTAGAGAGACGCAGTTGCGGAAAGCCATCGGGTATGACTTCAGCTCATGGCTGGTAGTGACTGAGCGAACTCTGACGGCACAGTGTTGCGCCTCGTACATCCTCTGATGAGACAGTGCCGGGACAATGCTCGTCCAAACATAGCACGTGTCTCTATGAACTGTCTGCGTAATGTTGAGGTACTCTCACGACGAGTAAGATCCCCAGATCTATCTCTAATGGATCAGTATCGAGGATATCAAAAACCGCTTCCAACAGTTGAGGCCTTCCTTTCCTTAGGAGAGGATACCACGGCATTGTGACATACTTCCAGACTGAATCAGTGTGTACATTCAGGTCAGAGATGGTGCAACGTCATGCTGACAAGTGGGTTCTTATTGCCAGGTTCCATGTAAATAGTCACAGAAATTACATCACGCACCCCTCAGCTCGTGAATCTTTATTTCGTTTCCTCCTCCCCTTCTGCGTGTTTCATTTTTTGCCAGGCAGTGAACATTGCAAATACGACACCAGGGAGAATAATACATAACGTAATATTTGTTATTGTATGCATGCAGTGTGATAGGAGGAATACATGATTAAACTTGCAGGTGTTTTGGAAATGTAAAGAGTTGTAGATTTATGAGACAGAGCTGCGACGTCTAGCAGCTATAATGGCTTTAGGCGTGATGGACATCGAGGTTAGCTGACCTTAGATGAGAGGTACGGGCACGTCATTCCGCGCAGCTTTAGATCAGTGCCAGGGGTCAACAATCATAGTGGTTGGAAAGTGATAACGTGCCAGCTTCTGGACAACAGATGACCAATTTTTTTTAATGGGCGAGAACGCATTCTTTGAGCCCTGAGGGTTCTATACGTCATCAACGTCACCTTTGTCCTAAGAAGAAGCAAATATATTTCCAGTGTGAGAAACATGCTCACATCACCAGTATCTGATATTCTTGTGCATCACACAAGGCAGAAAAGCCCAATTGCAGCGGTACACTGACGAATTCTAAAAAGGTGTAAGCTTCAGAAACCACACTGAAAGGAAAAAGAAACTGGCACACCTGCCTAATATCGTGTATGCCCCCCGCGAGCACGCAGAAGTGACGCAACACGACGTGGCATGGACTCGACTAACGTCTGAAGTAGCACTGGAGGGAACTGACACCATGAATCCTGCACGGCTGTCCATAAATCCGTAAGAGTACGAGGGGGTGAAGATCTCTCCTGAACAGCACGTTGCAAGGTATCTCAGATACGCTCAATAACGTTCATGTCTGTGGAGTTTGGCGGCCAGCAAAAGTGTTTAAATGCAGAAGAGTGTTCCTGGAGCCGTTCTGTGGCAATTCTGGACGTGTGGGATGTCGCATTGTCCTGCTGGAATTGTCCAAGTCCACCGGAATGCACAATGGACATGAATGGATGCAGGTGATCAGACAGAATGCTTACGTACGTGTCACGTTCAAATGGCTCTGAGCACTATGGGACTCAACTGCTGAGGTCATTAGTCCCCTAGAACTTAGAACTAGTTAAACCTAACTAACCTAAGGACATCACAAACATCCATGCCCGAGGCAGGATTCGAACCTGCGACCGTAGCGGTCTTGCGGTTCCAGACTGCAGCGCCTTTAACCGCATGGCCACTTCGGCCGGCGTACGTGTCACGTGTCAGAGTCGTATCTAGACGTATCACGGATCCCGTATCACTCCAACTAGACACGCCCCACACCATTACACAGCCTCCATCAGCTTGAACAGTCCCCTGCTGACAGGGTCCATGGATTTATGAACTTGTCTCCATACCCGTACACATACACCAGCTCGATACAATTTGAAACGAGACTCGTCCGACCAGGCAACACGTTTCCGGCCATCAACAGTCTAATGTTGGTGTTGACGGGCAGAGGCGACACGTAAAGCTTTGTGTCGTGCAGTCATCAATGGTACACGAATGGGCCTTCGGCTCCGAAAGCCCACATCGGTGATGTTTCGATGTGGTTCGCACGCTGATACTTGTTGATGCCCTAGCACTGAAATCTGCAACAATTTACGGAAGGGTTGCACTTCTGTCACGTTGGACGATTCTCTTCAGTTGTCATTGGTCCAGTTCTTGTAGGATCTTTTTCCGGCATCAGCAACGTCGGAGATTTGATGTTTTACCGGATTCCCGATATTCACAGTACACTCGTGAAATGGTCGTAAGGGAAAATCCCCCCCCCCTTCATCGCTACCTCGCAGATGCTGTGTCCCACCGTTCGTGCGTCGACTATAACACCACATTCAGACTCACTGCCATTGTAGCAGCAGTAATCGATCTACGCGCCAGACGCTTGTTGTCTTATATAGGCACTGCCGACCGCAGCGCCGTACTCTCCCTGTTTACATATCTCTGTATTGGAATACGCGTTCCTGTACCAGTTTCTTCGGCGTTTCAGTGTATTAATAGCCCTATAAGTCTTGAGTAGAACAATATTTCCAATGTATACAAGGGCATATGCATCCCTTATAAAACGGTTTACATACTTCTCTATTGGATTTCTAGTGTTTCAACCACATAATACAAAAGTAATAATTTATCATGCACATCCATTACACATAAAATGGAGTTTCAAATTTATGTGCCACAAAAATACGAGAAAAATACCTTCTTTAAACATGGGATGTTCAGCATCGAGAATACGTTTAGTGTTGATGCGTTCAGACAATTGTTATCATTCAACAAGTTGCTGCAATGATTACTTCTCAAGCAGTACATGAATTATGTTCCAAATTCTCTACACGATTTTCCCCTTAGGTAACGTTATGCAAATGAAAGTTGAGACACATGTCCGTGTCAAGCGATCGGCAGTTGCGGTTTTCCTTGCCCATTTTCGACCCACACCATACGTCATCCATGATGGACTCAAAGAGAAGTGTCACCATCAACAAGTGTAGTCACTGCCTCTACTTCATTTAACGTCACCAACGCTGGCCGTACAGACTTTGTGCGGACATAAGAACATTAAGTTCTCTCCTTATTGTACATAGATCCCAGATTTCGCATCTTCAAGATTTATTCTCTAAAGTAAAGGGGAAGGAATGCTATATCACATTTGATCAACTTCCGTTGCATTGATATTTTCCATTTTCCAGACACTTTATTTTCCTGCCACTTTATTCCCCTAATGTTATAAACACTTTTAGAAAAATGTTCTTTGGGCAGAGTTATGACCCCCGTGACATTATGCAATGATCAGAGAGAAACATAACTGAATAAAAGAGATGAGTTTGGAATACTTAGTCATAGACGAGTTTTCCAAAATCAAGGGGGACCTTCAGTTTGCTTTTTATAAAAGAGTAATTGTTATTTCTCAAGAGCATGTTCTCCTAAGCCAGATTACATTTTTAATTTCATAGTACAGTTGTAGCTTCTTCACCAAAGAAAACTGGTACAAAATTAATCTTGACTGCAAATGCAGTTTTGATACATCATGTAACATCTAATAGTAAATTTCAGTTTAATGTAATGCATTCTAATTACTTAATTTAATGTAATAACAAGATGATGACGAGAGAAAACAGCGTCTTATCCTGTGCAGGCATCACGGGGATATTGTGCAAGAACAAGGGAGTGAAAATATGGGAACAAATGGAGATTTGGACCACTCTTGGAGGCTTGCTCGGATAGCCGAAGTGTTTAAGGCGACCGCTCGCAACAAGCGGGAAATGTGGGTTCTAGTCCTGGTCCAGCTGTAATTTTCATTTGTCCTGAAATATTCTACAGTTGATGTGGAACCATAATCGCAGTTTGAAAGTTCATTCTAAATTTCAATGCAATTGTCAGCCACGGCATTTCTACTTGAGACACCCTGCTAAACCCGCAGGACAGGACAGGCAGTTTAAGTTGTGGAAAGGGGCCAAAATAAGCGGCTGTTAATTACACTCGAACATACAACCTTTTATTTGATCAAAAATTACAAGAGCCAAGAAAAAAAAATATAAAAAAACACAGATTTAGTTTTGGAACTTGATTAGCGGCTGAATGCGCCGTACAATCTCATGCCTTAAGGGAAAGACTACTTTAATTTTAAAACGGCTGAAAGCCAATAACTTAAAGCTCCGCCAAAATCAGAAATTTAAAAGGCAAAGCCTTATCTTAAAACAGTTCCTTAATTAGGCTGAAGGTCCAAAGAATCTGACACTTTAAGAGCAAAACAACTTAAATTCAAAATCGGCTGATGACTCAATAACATTAATTTTAAAAATCCCAAAGGCTTTACATAAAATAGTTCTTAAATTAGGCTGAAGGTCCAAACCATCTGACGCCTTAAGGGCAAAATAACCTTAATCTAAAAATCGGCTAGAAGCCATACACGCACAAACAAGAAGAACAAACAAGAAAAGGCAGTATACCCAAGGGCCCTCAGAAGTTCCGAGGGTCAGCCTGAAATTTAAACACTAACGCTCGCTTAGGTGAGACATACAGTCGGCCCAACCATTGTCGATCTAATGACAACCCAACTGACAGACAGTCGACGGACCCACCGACAAGATAACCTC
Source organism: Schistocerca nitens (assembly GCF_023898315.1). Lineage (NCBI taxonomy): Eukaryota > Metazoa > Arthropoda > Insecta > Orthoptera > Acrididae > Schistocerca > Schistocerca nitens. Next base: position 436,711,214 of record NC_064620.1, on the reverse strand, counting down.
CGCTTCACCCGACCAGCACACAACAGGGAGTTCAATGGAACAACGTAGAAGGTATTGGCGCCCACATCCAGTTATACATAGAGCTGTCAAATTACATACTGTGCTGGACAGCGACAACACAATGAGTAAAATACACTGTCTCAATTTACGCCAATGGCCAGGGCAAGTAACCGGAACGTTAGCGGCCACAAGGCAGAAGATTCCGCTGGTGCACTTTAATTCAAATAACCAAGTACAGTTAAACTCCACTGGAGGTGTTGCTCGTGGGAATATCCCAACAGCCGACAACGAACTCCAAACGACACAATGTGAACAGTCGTGACTTCGTGGTACATTAAGTCAAAAGTCAACTTTCATGTCCAGGATGAGCCACGAACCTCATTCAATCGGAACAGCACCACACACTCCGACACAGCATAGAGGCCGCCAGCGGGCCCGGCCAAACAACGAGCCGTGGAGATTTCCTCGCTGCTCCACGCCAACCGACCAACTGCCCGCACGCAGCCCAGCTGGAAACTACAAGCTCCAGGCCAAATATAGTCCAAGGTGTGAATATCGATACACACCACTGCTGCCACCCGTGAAAAGAGAGGATAACAGCATAATCGCGATAACCGCGGGAGTCTGAACACAGAATAGCAACCAAGGTTTAATTCAACACATAGCATGAGCCAGCCACGTCTCACTACTTTTTCTCTTTTTATCTGAAATCATATAATGAATAGAATAGAAATCTTTCTTGATGTACCGCGCACAATATAAGATATGATATAAGTTGCTTAATTGTAAATTATAATCAGTATCCGTTTTTGTTTCAGTAAATTTTAGAACTTTGCACATTACACGCGTGACTATATTGCGGATTTTTCTTAGCCCGCTCCTTCTCCAAGAGTAAAAATACGGGCACCAATGCATTCCACTGATGGAAAAGTCTTTAAATACTGAGCCCAAGCTGTGGGTGGATAAATACGGAACAGGCATTCAGCATTGCCCTTTTAAGGGAACCATGCCGACCTTAGCCTGAAATGGCTTTGACAGTGACGGGAAACATTAGTATGGATGCCTGAACACAAATTTGAACCCTGCTCCTCCTGAAGGCGAGTTTATTGCATTGAACCTTGTACCACCTCCCTCGGCATCAGACCATAACTGGTGGAACAATGGCAAGGGTGGCGAGGCACTGTTCTCGCAGTGCAGAGCTCGGCGACTGGTGTCCGTGGTTTCCTTGACAGTTTAAGGTAATCGCCAAGATGGTTCCTTTGAATATGTACGAGGTCTATTTTCCTCCCCCATACTTCATCGATTTGTGCCTGTGCGCCGTCTCTAATGACTAAGCCTCGACCCTAATCGGCCTTTCTTTTCACCCGACAACAGCGATAGCTAACATGATCGTGATATATTGTAGTGTCAGATTATCGTCTCACCAAAGCCCAATACCAAGATAATTATACACAAAGTTACGTATACTGTTTGGCGGAAGCTGTCAGTCTGTTTACGCCATAAAAATGTACACTGTCGGAAAAATGCAGCTCATTCAAGGACTATGTTCAGTGGCACCAGGGTGTAATAAGTGCATACTGAGAGGCTGTAGTGGTAGTCATTCATTTGTCACGCTCATCATCGATCAGAGGGCGCTCAGGAGGCCTACTTGTGCACCCTCTGCCAGCCAGAGTGGCCGAGCGGTTCTAGGCGCTACAGTCTGGAACCGCGCGACCGCTACGGTCGCAGGTTCGAATCCTGCCTCGGGCATGGATGTGTGTGATGTCCTTAGGTTAGTTAGGTTTAAGTAGTTCTAAGTTCTATGGGACTGATGACCTCAGAAGTTGAGTCCCATAGTGCTCCGAGCCATTTTGTGCACCCTCTGTGATGACTCTGCAAGCAGTAAGTGTAATGAGTTTAGAGGTGAACACTGTTTGCAACATTCGTTCTTGTATACAACCATGTCCCGCAGACGAGTACATACTCCTACTGAACAGCTTCAACCATTTGAATGGGATCACATCGTGGACTAGTGGGTAGCTGGACGGATGTATCGACGGACTGCTGCACATGTGGGCAGAGTGTACCGGAGATGGTCGCTGCTTTCAACACTTTTCCAAACCTGTGGACCAGGTTGTGCAACGAGAAGATCGACGCATTTTGCGAGCAGCGATGGCCGACCGAACTTCACGCAGGGATGAGATCCGGGCACATGTTGCACCTACTGTGTTATTAGGAACCACTGCGAAACGCAGAATTAAGGTCACGAGCTGCCTATTCCAGAGCGCATTCGCCTACGACACAAACGTCCCATTCCAGCCTGCATCGTATGTGTGTGTGTGTGTGTGTGTCTGGGGGGGGGGGGGGGCATTATTTATGACTCGCCGTTACATTTGGTGTTTCTGCAGGGTAAGTAACCAATCAGTGACTTTTAATTCATCAGGCTGTTATTCCCCTGCTACTGCCATTTCATAAACGGGAAGGTGATGACCTTTTTCAGCAGAGCAATGGACATAATTACACGGTTACTTCGAAAGGAACGTGAATTTAGTGGTGTGCAACAACGCCCTGTCCAGCAAGGTCACCAATTCTCTCACCAACTGAATACGTACGGGACATCATAAGGAACTTATTCGCTCTCCAGGGCATGCAAGAATCATTGCCGAAGTGCAAGGAAAGGTGCGGTTCATCTATCGTAAGGTGCCGTTCGGCACCTTTATGTAGAATACACGCCTGCGTTGCCTCCAGAATCGGGAGGGGGGGGGGGGGGGCTGTCTATTGATGTGTTTAGGCACCCCTTACCATGACGTGGGCTTAATTTGTTCTGAGTTTATAATCATATACTCCTACAATGATGAACTACCGCTCACCTCATTTATGTACAAAATTTCTTTGTCCTTGAGCGTGTTGCATTTTTCCCCGAAGTGTGGTTTCCATTGAAGAGATAATTAACCATATTTGGTCAAGATTTTTATGGCCCGAACAAACGTCAACGTGTTGTCGACAGCGGTACGGCGATGCTGCGGAGTGAGCCGCCGCTGCTCCCAGTGACAGGTGACGCAGCCACTCTGGAGGGCCCGGCTGAGGGGCGGGAGGGAGAGAGACAGCACTCCCTCCTCCCCCTGCCTCTCCACCTGTTGCAGGCTCATTGTGCCGGCTCTTGTTTATGAGCGCGGAATGCTGCAGGAGCAACAAGACACAGCGCGTGTGTACGTGTTTTATTGAGGAGGCAGCACCTGGCAAAACAGTCGCAATTGAAAGTCCACCTGTCGCGCCGCAAGGCCATAAACAAGCCGCAGCGGGCGCTCCTCCAGCCCTTGAGAACAAACATCGCGGTTCTGCCTCCAGCCGCACCGTGTTAGCGCCTAGCCGTCGTCGCTACTCGTCGAACCTTTTCGCGGTTGTATAAAGCTTTCGAAAATCTCTTTGCCAGGTCCCGTGTCTGAGAGTGTTTTATTACGCTCTCACCATCCATCATTCGTTGTCCGATTTTCGCAAAATATTTTCCGCCATTTAGCAATGTAGTATCAACCAAGTGGATGAAAAGTTAATCAACTGTCTTCATACGAAGCAGACTAGAGTAGTGAGCGCTGATGGAATGATACAAAAGACCAAAATTAGGGAAACATGAAATTTATTCGCTGTTGTGGAAATGGGCAACCGTTAGCTGTATAATGGAATGACAGCAATGAAAATATGTGCCGGACGGGGACTGTAACCCGGATTTCCCGCTTATCGCAACCGCTCGTCTTACCATTTTTCTTTTATCTCATTTTGTTCGTTGAATTTGTTCGAGGTGGACTTCTGTTTTCTTTGGTGCCTTTTTCTTTTTTTCCTCACATAGGGTAGCTAATCTTCTAACCGAACTCGCTGAGCTATCGTCCATGCTATCCGAGCTCGACTAAAGGCCGGTCCCAAATTTCCATATGTCAACCATGTGTCTACAGCCTACACTCGTACATTCATATGTATATTCCCGTACCGGGGTGACATTATAACTGAAAGTCGCTCGCCCGTTGTCGGCCGATAAATACGATATTTCAGTGTGTGCATTATTCAGAAATACGGTGCGGAATCGGATGCCTAATGAAATTGAACTTGCGATAACTGATACACACAAACTGATGCGAACAGAAAGAAAATGAGGTAATGGTGTGAGGAATTGGCTCATATACTACCCGTCCAGCCACATTAATGTGACCACCGCCTATGTTGGAAATCAACCTGCAATAACCAGTCGCAGACGGCAGGCAACATTAACACTGGAGGGTACATAAAGCGCATTCTGGGAGGGGGAGAGGGGGTGGGGAGGGAGGGGACGCAGAAAACAGTATAGTCGTAATGAGGAAAGGTTGCGATTAATCTCACGTTTAAAGGGGAATGATCATTGCCTTTTGGACCTAGCGTGGAAGCATTTCCGAAACGGATAAGTTTGTCCTCCTCTACCGATCGGCGAACTTTGCTGCGTAAGGGCCTCTGCAGCAGGCAACTTGTTCGTGCAGACAGGCTAAAACCTGCACGCAAGTACCGAAACTGGACGTGCAATTAGTGGCGACAGGTGGCTTTTTCGGATGAATCACGTCTTATGCTGCGTCGGTGTAGAACGTCTGAAAGCAAACACCTCACAAGAACTGGAAGGGTCCAGGTCGGAGGAGGGAGTGTTATGGTCTAGGGAACGCTTTCGTGGCATTCCCTGGGTGATCTTGTCGTTCTGGACGACGCATCTATCCTTGGGGATCATATTCAGGCTCTTGACAGGTGGTCACATTAATACGACTGAGCAATGCACATGGCTGAATGTTGAACAAGCGGAAGAAATTCTTGAGGAGGTGGATTCATTTGCTGTCGTTACAACCACAAGCCAGGATTAGAAAATAACTAAATTTTATGTATTGTATATACACAGCATAGTAGAAGGATTACATGATTAAATTGGTAGGTAATTTGGCGGCACACGCGATGCAAAAATTAGTACAGAGAGCAACAGTAACGCCCCTAACGTGAAAGGACAAAGAGTCTTGTTTGACAGATATCAGATACATCATTCAGTGGTGCTTCAGTTTTGTGGCAGAGTGCACCAATCACCGTGGCTAGCGACTGGTGGCGTGCCAGTCACTCGGCAAACCGTGATCAAATGTTTTGGATGGGTGAGAGATCTGGAGAAACTGCTGGCCAGGGCAGGTGTCGAACACTCTCTGCGTCGAGGTAGGTCAGGACAACAGGAACAGTGCGCGGTCTTGCGTTCTCTCGTTTAAAGATAATCACGCAGACCTCTCAGACAGGACACAGCCACTGACCCTACGATGCCAAAAATGTAGCGTCTGCTGTCCAAATTACTGGCCGCGAGGGCTAGAGGTGGTTGTGTTGTCTACTCAGTCACACCATGTGCCATCACGTTAGCTACTGGGAACGTATATCGATGATGAATGCAGTTCGGCAACATTCGTTCTCCTCGGAGGCTCCGTGAACGATTACGTCTGCCGTGACACAGAACCGTACACACACCTGTACACAGAACTGGGAATCTTCTGAAAATGCCGTGTCGTCCCACTCCTGTGTCTAGAATTGTCTTTGGACGCACCACTGTTCCACTGTCGGATGTGGCTCACTGTTGCTGTGCCTAGAAAAACATCAACAATGGCCACCGCAATAAAAATCCATAGTGCTTGAGATGTTACCGTGCTATCGGTATGAATACTTGTCTTCCCTCAAACAAGCCCACTATGTGTCACAAGAAGCGGGCAATCCAATAAAGAGGAGGGCCGAGGGGGATATTACACTCATGCTCATAAATTAAGGATAATTGTAGATTGTGGTGCCAAACAACGTGGCACTACACAAAATTGGGGCTAATAGCATAGGCACATAGGAAACACACACGACACAGATCTGTAAGTCCACGGTAGTGGTGATAAGTTGACAAACCTGTCCCGAAACACATGTTCTACAAAACGCCAGTTTCCTGCTCATGTACCCAGAAATCGATATGGGATATGATCACCATGCACACATACACAGGCCGCACAACAGATTGGCGTACTCCGGATCAGGTGGTCGAGCAGCTGCTGGGGTATAGCCTCCCATTCTTGCACCAGTGCATGTCGGAGCTCGTGAAGTATCGTAGGGGTTTGAAGACGTGCAGCGATACGTCGACCGAGAGCATCCCAGACGTGCTCGATGGGGTTTAGGTGTGGAGAACAGGCAGGCCACTCCATTCTCCTGATATCTTCTGTTTCAAGGTACTCCTCCACAATGGCAGCTCGGTGGGGCAGTACGTTATCATCCATCAGGAGGAAGGTGGGACCCACAGAACCCCTGAAAAGGCAGACATACTGGTGCAAAACGATGTCCCTATACACCTGACCTGTTACAGTTTCGCCGGCCAGAGTGGCCGAGTGGTTCTAGGCGCTACAGTCTGGAACCGCGTGACCGCTACGGTTGCAGGTTCGAATCCTGCCTCGGACATGGATGTGTGTGATGTCCTTAGGTTAGGTTTAAGTAGTTCTAAGTTCTAGGGGACTGATGACCTCAGAAGTTAAGTCCCATAGTGCTCAGAGCCATTTTGTTACAGTTCCCCTGTCAAAGACATGTAGGGGTGTACGTGCACCAATCATAATCCCACCTCACATAATCAAACCACGACCTCCATACAGTTCCGTTTCAAGGACACTAAGGGGTTGGTATCTGGTTCCTGGTTCAAGCCAGATGAAAACCCGGCGATAATCACCGTTCAGACTATACCTCCCCATCCGTGAACATAACCTGGGACCACTGTTCCAATGACCATGTACTGTGTTCTTGACACCAGTCTTTACCGGCTGGAATGCACCTTGCAGGTCTCCAGGCGAATAAACCATGTCTGTTCAGTCGTCTGTAGACTGTGTGTCTGGAGACAACCATTCCAGTGGCTGTGGTAAGGTCTCGAGCAAGGCTACGTGCAGTACTCCGTGGCGGTCTGTGGACACTGATGGTGATATATCGGTCTTCTTGTGGTGTTGTACACTGTGGACGTCCCGTACAGTAGCGCCTGGACACGTTTCCTGTCTGCTGGAATCGTTGCCATAACCTTGAAATCACACTTTGTGGCACACGGAGGGTCCGTGCTACGACCTGCTGTGTTTGATCAGCCTCCTGTCGCCCTAGTATTCTACCCCTCATAACGTCATCAATATGTATACTTTGGGCCATTTTCAGCACACAGTCACCATCAGCACGTCTGAAAACGTCTGCACACTTACTCGCTGCACCGTAATCTGACATGAACCAACACACCTCTGCGTACATGGACTGCTGCCAGCTCCACCGTGCGACGACCGCAGGTCAAATGCACGACATGGTCATACCCCAAGGTGATTGTGTAACACCCCACCCGTCACTTATCTGGTTTTGGTGTGTGTTCACCCCAGGTAATTGACTAACAGATCAACAGAGAGTGCAAAACTGCCGCAATGTCGGATAACGCAAAGAAAGTAATAAGGCCCTCTGACTCCTGACTGAACTGCGGTGGCAGTGTTGACATTAATTTAATTCAGAATTGATCACTTTTAACTAAAAAGGGGTGCACATTGATGTTATATTCAGCTATTGAAAACCAGATGCAAATGTTGAACATAAAATTAATTAAGAAAGTGACTTGGGATTTCAACTACTTGATTGATAACAGATGCAGTCGATTAGCACAAATTTATTTTAACTCCCGACCTTCAATCTTCACATTACAAGACTCTCCTATCAGGCAGTGGTAATAAATTGCGTTTACATGGAGTAAAGCGCGATAAATCAAAATTAATTCCTATCGACTGACCCAGGCGTAATGCGAAGTGCGAGAAGAATTCCCCAATACACCCTCATGGAAACTTTGCCAATGTGATCCAACAAATTAATCAGCCGGAGCAGGTGCAATATCACCGAATTCAGCGTGGCAGGGCAATGTCGTTGTGAGGACGTTGCCGGCCTCGTGATGCTGCAAGGCTGCGCTGGTCTATTCACTCCTAGCTATCTTGCTCAGTACATAGCTGAACCAAAACTTACTATCTCCAAGCTCAATCGTTCCATTTGCTAAGTCCTAAACTGCAGAGATGCTCACTCTTTCTCAGGCAAGCTGAGTAAAGAACGCCACGTCCACACTCTAGGCAAGCTGGGAACGGAAGACCTCTACTGAGATTTCTGCAAGTCCGCTCTTCGCCTCGATTTCCCCTCCAGCAAAATCACTTACACTAATTGCAGTGCCAGTCACGTTAATTATGCATCGCTTCCCAACGCCGACCAATGCCTGCTCTGGGAAGTGAACACATTCCCACAAAATTTCCCTTCCTCTCAACTTCTGCTATTTAGCTCCTCCCAGGCCATCAATCAAGGTTAGCGTCTGCACAAAACACCAATTTTTCCGGAACTCTGACTCCCAGGAGAGTACTTCAAATTCCTTGGTCCTACGTTCCCATTGGAGGCCAGCTTATTTCATTCTGTCGCTCTTCACCTGATGACTTCAGACTCTGCGGACCGTGAAAACAGCGTGAAGTTGCTATATTCATGAACACGCATATTTTGGCCTCTGTTGACCGCTCCACCATAGCTTTGCACGGCTTTCTTGCATGTTTCACTGAAAACGGGACGACGGACATTTATCAACAGGTGTACAAGTTCTCCATCTGCTTCCCGGTACACCAACATGGGTCAACCAGCCACTCACTGTCACTCCTCTTAAGGCAGCTGGAGGCCGCACTCCGTTACCGCTTTCTCAGAGCTTGAGCCGCCCTACGCTGCCTATTGTCGCTTGCCTTCACCGCTCCCCAGCCGGCCACGTTCAGCTCTGAATAGTTTGCTGAGATAAACTAGCCTCCAGTAAATCGACACGTTTCCACAAAGTTTTCATGTCGTGTGAATTACTTTACATTACCCGACATTAATTATTCCAATACATCCATACTATACCCTGTACAAGATGCATTGTGGCTTGTCATCATTTCTGTTCAGCCCTACTGTTCGCTCAACGTGAGTTAGGTGATCTTTAATGACTTCAGTAAGGGGCATAGTTCTTGCCATCTTACAACTGAAACCCACAAACCGCCCACCAGAGAGTTGTTTCACCATGTGTCAGCATTATCTTTTAATTTGTGAGCATGAGTGTATGTTGTCAGCAGAGAACAGTAACAACAGACTGGATTGGTCAAGAGAGCCAGTAGCTTCGAATACGAATGTTTACTGTACAACAAATCCGTCAGGGACATTTCAAACCTTTTGAAGCCGTCCTCATTGGCTGTTAGCGATGTGAACATGAAGTAGAAATGCGAAGGATCAACCACAGGTAAGCCAAGACCAGGTAGCCCTCGTGTACTCACGGACGACGATCGTTGAGCATTGCGAAGGGTGGCTGTAAAAAATCGCACGCAGTCAGCGGAAGGAATCACTCGTTAGTAGCAAAGAGCTTTCTGGAGTCTGCCAAGCGACACATGAGCTAGTGCAAAGAGCGGTGCCACTACACACTAGATGGTTGGACTATGTGGACTCACAAATCCCCGTGGCAATATGATGGAAAATAAATGATTTGATGGAATTGGTGCGCAGCAGCCTGCGGCTGTTTCCTGGTGATGCTGTGATGTACGGGTAGGTGTTGTCGTTTGAGTGACTGTAGCAGGATACAAATTTTCTAGTTGGTGTGATGAATGGCAGCTAGCTTTAAATGTGGAAAAGTGAGTGCAGACGAGTAGAAAAACTAACCCATAATGTTCAAATACAGATTTAGTAATGTGCTGCTTGACACAGTCAAATCGATTTAATATATAGATGTAACGCTGGAGATCGATATGAAATTGAGCCAGCATGTAAGGATTGAGGTACGGAAGGCGAATGGGCGAATGGTAGACTTCGGTTTATAGGGAGAAATTTAGGAAAGTATGGTTCATCTCAGAACGTCAGAGCGTATAAGACACTAGTGCCACGTGTTCTTGAGTACTGGTCGAGTTTTCGGGGTCCGTTGCCAGGTCAGTGAGGTTGTGGAAGGTACCAACAGCGATGCGAAGCCATGCCGACTCCAGCGCCGTGGCCAGTTGCGCTACGTTTCTCGGTTGAGAATCCAGGGCGCTAACAGCCCGATCGATGTGTTCACGCAGATTCTCGATTGTGTTTAAATGGTTCTAAGCACTATGGGACTTAACATCTGAGGTCATCAGTCCCCTAGACTTAGAACTGCTTAAACCTAACCAACCTAAGGACGTCACACACATCCATTCCCGAGGCAGAATTCGAACCTGCGACCGCAGCAGCAGCAGCGCGGTTCCGGAATGAAGCGCCTAGAACCGCTCGGTCACAACGGTCGGCTGTGTTTAAATCCTGAGAGTTTGATGTTCTGAGGAGTTCGGTTAAATTCATCTTGGTGCTCTTCGAACGAAGCATGTACAGTGCGAGATGTGTGACATGTTGCACTGCCCTGCCGAAAAAAAAGCTGTGTGTTGGGGTGGACATGTTCCCTAGGGATAGATGCACGCTTGTGTCGATCCAATGTGCTATCCAAAATGACGAGATCACTCTGGCAAAGCCACAAATACATTCCGCTAACCACAATGCTCTCTTCTTCGACCTAAACCCTTCCGACGATTGTTAAAGTGCCACAATCGCCGATGGTCATCTGTATGACGAAGCATAAAATGTGGTTATTCTGGGAAGGCCACCAGTTGGCGCTCAGTGGATGTCAAGTTGCGGTATTTCCGTACATATACAGTTTCATCTGGGCAGTCAGTTTCTCAACACTACACATTCGTCCATACACGTCTCCACAGCCATCGTTCACCTCTGTCATTTGTGGCCATGGTGAACCGAATTTGCTTCGACGCTGGTTTTGGATACCGTCAGTTTGCCACGTACGGTACACACTGAGATTACAAAAATCATGAGATAGCGTTATGCACATACAGGGTGTTTCACTAAATGTGTTTGCCTCTGTAAGCTATGAAGTAATAGGCGACGGAAATATTTATTGCGGTAAGTCGCGATAAGAAACAGTACACAGTCTGCGGAGCTATGAACAAAGTTTACTGTGTTATTATCCAAAGAGTTACAGGAAAAAGATACACTTTTTTGGATGGAACAATAGTTTTTCTATCATGCACTGGAATCAGTAACACCAGCTGTGTAAACATCAATTTAAATTACATTCTTATCACTTTTAGTTTTGGAGCTACAACCCTTCAAAGTTCCAGGGGCAAATACCACACGCTGCACATAATACATGGCTGTGTGGTGGGTGATGGATGTTCTGGTGGTGGGAAGTTGATTTAAATGAGATGTTCAAATGTGTGTCCATGTTCCTCAATGCACAATGCAGTGCGCCTTCTAAAGCATCTGCGGACGAGATGTAACATCGTCGGTGTCACGGAGCAACATGCATCCTCGATGCACCGTTTTAGATCATCTGGGGATGTGGCCTCTGTGATATATCCCCAAAAATTGAAATCTAATGGTGTTAAATCGGGCGACCTTGCGGGCCATCAATGAGGACCATGGCGCCCCACCCACCTTCCTGCAAACCTGTTGTTCAGTCCTTCCACAACAGCACGCGCTGAATGGGCTGGGTGACCATCGTGCTGCATCCACATATGGACTCTCGTGTGTAGACACACATGTTCAAGGACACCACCCAAACTGTCGACTATAAACGCCCGACATAACTCACCTGTCTGTGTACCTGGGGAGTAGTGTGGACCGATGTTTTCATCCCCAAGGATTCCACACCATACATTAATAGACCACGTGCGTTGACGGTCGACGGTTGTACCCACCGATGATTGTCTACGGCCAAGTAGTGCACGTTATGGCGATTCACTGAAAACTAATTTGTGAACGTGGACTCATCACACCTTGTAAAGACTCCAGCGTGAAATTACGCATGGCTCATTCACAGAATGTAAATCTCGCACGGAAATCGTTCCCATGCATCTCCTGGGTCAGTGACAGGCGATTCGGGTGAAACCTGTGGCCGTGTACCATACGCCACACAGATGTGACTGCAGCAACGGCTCGTAAGCTGACATGAGGATCGTGGTGTACTGCAGCTAAAACAAAAACCTCTGTCTCCTTGCAGTTCTTCGCCTATTACCGCGGCGCATTACCTAGCTGCCTGTTTCCCGATGTCGTTGTTCGGCACGTAAGAACGTAATGGCTGCCGGAGCTCTTCGCCTAGGATATCTCACGGCGTACGCCACGGCTGCCTCAGTGGCATCGTGTCGGCAATTGCCGAGCATGAGCAACATGTCAACGTACTGGTTGTTCGTGTATGCCATCTTCATCCGATGTCAGAAACTATGGTATATTGAGCCCCGTTTGTTTGTGTTGCCCGAACTGTCGGGTATACGGCCGTGTGTGGCGACAGTCGGCAGTCTCACAGCGCATCGAGGCAGCTTCTCGCTCCGTGACACCGGCGACGTTACAACTCGGTCGCACTACATTTAGAAGGCACATTGCGTTATGCGCAGCGTGTGTGGTATCTGCCCCTGAAACTTTGAAGGGTTCTAGCTCCCAAACTAAAAGTGATAAGAATGTAATTTAAACTGATGTACACACAGCTGGTGTTACTGATTCCAGTGCATGATAGAAACAACTATTGCTCCATCTAAAAAAGTGTATCTTTTTGCTGTAACTCTTTGGATAATAACACAATAAACTTTGTTCATAGCTCCGCAGACTGTGTACTGTTTCTTATCGCGACCTACCGCAATAAATATTTCCGTCGCCTATTACTTCGTAACTTACAGAGGCAAACACATTTAGTGAAACACCCAGTATACAGGTAGCAGTCGTATCGCATACACAATTTATAAAAGGGCAGTTCGTTGGCTGAGCTGTCATTTGTACTCAGGTGATTCATGTGAAAATGTCTCCGACGTGATTATGGCCATTCGACGGGAATTAACAGACTTTGAACGCGCAGAGGTATGGAACTTTCCATTTCGGATATCGTTAGGGAATTGAATATGTCGACATCCACTGTGTCATCGGTGTGCCGAGAATGCCAAATTTTTCACGATGGAAATGCAGTGGCCATTGGCCTTCACTTAACGACCGAGAGCAGCGGCGTTTCCGTAGCGTTGTCAGTGCTAACCGACAAGCAGCACTGCGTGAAGTAACCGCAGAAATCAACGTGGGACGAAAGGCGAACGTATCCTTTAAGACAGAGCGGCGAAATTTGACGTTAACAGACTATGGCAGCAGACGTCCGACGCGAGTGCCCGTGCTAAAGAGCACGACGTCGTGTACAGTGAGTCTCCTTGCTCATGACCTTATCGGTTGGACCCTAGACGACTCTAAAACCGTAATCTGATCAGAAGAGCTCCGATTTCAGTTGGTAACAGCTGATGGTAGGGTTTGTATGTGGCACAGAGCACACGAAGCCATTGACCAAAGCTGTCAACAAGGCACTGACCAGGCTGGCAGAGCCTCCATAATCGTGTGGGCTGTGTTTACACGAAACAGATTGAGTCCTCAGTTCCAACAGACCCGATCATTGACTGGTAATGGTTACGCTGTGTTACCTGGATGGCAATGCGCCATGCCATTGGGCCATTGGTGTGAAGCGAATTCTGGGCAGTTCCAGCAAATGATTTAGCCACCAGCATCGTCCTGCATGAATCCTATCGACCGTTTATGGGGCATAATCGAGAGGACAGTTCATGCAAAAAATCAGGGAGTGGCAACACTTTGACAACTATGGACGGGTATAGAGGCAGCATGGCTCAATATTGCTGTAGGGGGCTTCCAGCGACTTGTTGAGTGCATGGCACCTCGAGTTGCAGCACTATGCCAGGAAAAACAAATGTTAGGAGGTATCTCATGACTTTTGTCATCTTATTGTACTTTAACCGCGGCGACATGCGAACGTAGCCGTTTTGGAAATGCTTCCATGCCTGAAAGCCAATGATCATGACCGTTTGGAAATCAGATAAAACGCTGTGTTTTCTCGTTATGACAACGACTACACTCTTTTCCGCGTCCACCCAATACGCCTTATAGGCTTTATATACCCTCCATCGCTAGTGCCGCCACCTGCCGTTTCTGAGTGGTTACTGCACGTTGACGTCGAACGTAGGCGGTGGTCACATTAATGTGAGTGGGTCGCGTATGTATGGATAACAAGTATCCCGGTAGTCACAATCTCCAACGTTTGTCGTGCGAGACCCTCGCAGTTCTGGAAGCTGTGGTGTGTGCAGGAGCAAACTACTAGTCATCACTAGAGTGCCATTGTTAAGGCGGCGAGGTTGTGCGTCAGGTGTTGGAGCGCTGCTGCGGCCCCGCAGTGGCTGCTGGCTGATGGCGGCCGGAGGCTGTTGACCGAGCGCCGCGGCGTGCTGCGGTGTTTGCCTGCAGCTGTTGTTGACTCGGCGCAGCGAGACAAGACAGGCGCAGGCTTTGAGCGCGGCTGCGGCTGCAGCTCACACGTGCACCCGGCCCCTCTGCCCTGGCCCGGCGCGGCCGCCTTCCGGAATTCCGGCACGCAGTCTGGGCAAACACTGCCGCCGCACCGCGCCATTTAGAGCTTCGTTCCCTTAAACAGGACACTCGTTTTCCTCCTTTTGCTACCCGGTATTGTTTTACATGTACAGCCTTCTACATTAAGCGATCTTCATTAGTAAGGAACTTCACTAATAGGCTAGAGGAAAACGGAAACGTAACACCTCTAGCAAGCTTAAGCAGAAACCTGTTTTCTTTTCTCGGCGGAAGGTTATTGAAGTCTGTAACAGTACAAAAAAAATGGTTCAAATGGCTCTGAGCACTATGGGACTTAATGTTGTGTCGATTCCCTAAGGTCTCGACACAATGAGTGGCTAGGTGCACGCGAAACTAACGCAGACGGGCGTAAATTCTGAAACAGGAGACTGGATGAAAACTATAAAGAAAAGAAGAGAGATTTTAATATACTTAACTTTAATGTAGTCTTGTTCTTGTTGAAATACATCTCTTGCATAGTAGTAAGCAATTAGCAATGATACACAAGGCGCCTTGCTAGGTAGTAGCGATGGACTAGCTGAAGGCTATTTAATCTGTCTCTCGGCAAATGAGAGGAAGACGTGATACGTCTTGTCGCAAGCTATGTCGTCCGTACAACTGGGGCGAGGTCAAGTCCGTGTCTTGTGACCTGCCATGTGGTGGCGCTAGGTTTGCGATTACATAGTGGCGACACGCGGGTCCGACATGTACTACAGGACCGCGGCCGATTTAAGTTACCACCTAGCAAGTGTGGTGTCTAGCGGTGACACCACACTTAACATCTCAGGTCATCAGTCCCTATAACTTAGAACTACTTAAACCTAACTAACCTAAGGACATCACACACATCCATGCCCGAGGCAAGATTCGAACCTGCGACGTAGCGGTCGCGCGGTTCCAGACTGAAGCGCCTAGAACCGCTCGGCCACCAGCGGCCGGCTGTAACAATACACAAAAAAGCAGTGGACAGTAGTGACACAAAGCAAAGTGTTTCGCCAGACAGTTCCTTACTGGGAACAGGTCGGCGTAGTAGACATTCATCTGGGAGCGAACACACTGGACCAACGAAGGCCAACTGCTTCGTTCGTCGATGATTTCTTAGTGCGTACAGGCCAGAAATTCGGAGCCAACGATTGTTTGGCACCGATTGTGGTTCGGTCTGTGGCGGTAACATCAGACCATTTGCGGTTGGTTGGCCTTGGGACCTCTTTAATAGTGCGGACGCAGGGTAGAATTTTGGTTGGTTAAGTAGCGAGTTGTTGTTTGTGGTGTCAGCGTAAGACACGACTGGTGCGCTGGCGGCCAAAAGCCCGTCAGTGCGGACGTCAGTATCTGCGGACCCCGAGGGATGGCGCCACATTGTCATTATACGCAAATCGGGCGCCGCACCGCCCATATCCAGGACGACCACACGACATCAGCGCCCTCTTCGGCCTGGCATAAGGGCCGATGTTGAGTAGACGACTTTATTCAGAGATTGGAAATGCTTGTTTTGTTCTACATGGCTCCTCTCAAACGTTCAGTAAATTTGTTTGATTATTCAATTGTAGCATTGTCTATTGATACCTTGTTGTGCGCCTAGCTGGCCTGGTCTGTCTCCCACTTCCTAGTCCACGAATTACAATTGTGACCACCCGAGATACAACACTGTGTCTCTAGAACGGGTGTTTATTTAATGTTTCAGGACAGCCACAACCCGCAATTAGTATGTTTTATGGACCGGTTTTGCTCTTTAACAAGAGGCGTCTCTCTAGAACGAGTGTTTATTTAAGTATTTCAGGACAGCCACAAGCCGCAATTAGTACGTTTTATTGACCGGTTTTGCTCTTTAACAAGAGATTCATCAGAAACTCTGGAATTTACAGTTAATAGTACAGTTGTTGACTGTTAAATTAAAGAGCGAAACCTTTCAATAAACATACTCATTTCGACTTGTGGTTGCCCTGAAAAACTTAAATTCAGTAGTCGCTGCTTCTCCTGCAGGCAATGCCTGCTCTCGCTAACGGTGTGTCTTTATTGTGTTGAAAAATAGTCACATGTGGAGTGGAGTCGGGAGAGAGCGCTAAACCTGAAAGAGTTTCATCATGAACGGGAATATTTATGGTCCCCTTCGAACTGCGATTATATAAACGAAGTGGAAAGATTAGACACTTTGGGGGCAAATAAGAGAGCCGTTAGAAATGTGCACGATGTGAAAAAGAAAATGAAGTCTTTATTGATAGATTTTCGCCGTGTACGACAAAGAGAAGCAAACAAAAATGGGAGTGACCATCACTCTTTCCGCGGCAGGTACAGCTCTCGTAAAACAGGCGTCATCTTTCGAAATTTTAGAGCCTTTACAATTTCACAACAGTTCCAGATCTGTAGCTTTTACTTGAAAAAAAATTATGCAGTAGCTCATATTTCAGTTCATGTTTAAGTAGAGATTAAATTTGTCCCACCACACCGTAACCTACTTTTTGCAAGAGAAGTCATCCACCAACGCCGTTTCTTCTTACTTTTCTGATGATCAGCTTCTTGCAGTAGACAGAATGCTGCACATTTTATCCTCTTCTTCCCTCATAACATCAGCCGGTAAAAAAAAGGCTATTTTATAACACTAACAGCCGGCCGAAGTGGCCATGCGGTTAAAGGCGCTGCAGTCTGGAACCGCAAGACCGCTACGGTCGCAGGTTCGAATCCTGCCTCGGGCATGGATGTTTGTGATGTCCTTAGGTTAGTTAGGTTTAACTAGTTCTAAGTTCTAGGGGACTAATGACCTCAGCAGTTGAGTCCCATAGTGCTCAGAGCCATTTGAACCATATAACACTAACAAAACGGAAGCAACGTCGGCAAGTTATCTGAGCCAACTGAAATTCCATATCGCCGAATTCCTTGGCTCGAGGCCCTTCATATGGTGAGGATGAAAAGTCGAACCCCTATGTATTGGCGGCCAACGTTCATCAGAATCCAGTGTCTGTCATTCTTTGGCGAAGTGTGTATGCGTCTTTAGGAATCGGTGACAGCAGCAGTTGGAAGGTAGACATCGACAACTGGGAATGTTTCTTTTATACATTTCTATTGGATTTTATTATTAATTTGTTTGACTGTGAGAGAATTCTTGCATTGCTTTTATCATCATTTGATTGAGGTTTACAAAATAAGCTAGTTGGCGAGGTAAAAATTAAAAATTAAAATGGTTAGGGGAAAGATATTCGCTCATGTTAAACACACGAAGATAACGTAAAATATGAGCATTATAAAATGGGTAACAAAAAAATTAGGAAGTTAAAGCAATAGTAGTTGATTAAAATGTGACCTATCAAAAGAAGGGAGGAACGGGTCACAGGGAGGGCCGCTTCAGGAAATTTGGGAAGGTCGAACAGTGTTAAGTCACTTGTTACAGGTTGCACATTGTTAGCTGTGCTAGCCAGCAACTGCTACTCAGTGATGCAACAACATGGTTCTAAATGTACGTGTTTCTGTTTATATACAGACTGTCCTACTGCCTAGGAATTATTGCCGACCGGTGTGGCCGAGTGGTTCTAGGCGTAGCAGTCTGGAACCGCGCGACCGCTACGGTCGCAGGTTCGAATCCTGCCTCAGGCATGGATGTGTGTGCTGTTCTTAGGTTAGTTGGGTTTAAGTAGTTCTACGTTCTAGGGGACTGATGACCTCAGATCCATTTGAACCATTTTGAACCTAGGAAGTATTTGTGAAAGATTGGCGCGCTGATTGTGACACCACAACTTCGTCCTCTGCGTACGTTTGGTATGTTCCTTTGGTTTTCTACTTTACTGTCTTGAGCTGGAGTATTCTCCGTTATATATTTCTCGTAACAGTTATAACGGTGGTTACATATCTAATGGTGATTGTTTCTGTGACAGATGTCCGTGCTGCAGTGCTTCGAGAGACTGTGAGTGTAGGGTACATACGTCACTCGAGAAACCCAATTGTGAGTAGTAAAGCAGGGATTATTCGAGCAAATTCAATTGCTATGAATGATAAGGGGCTATCACATTACACACCTGGTGTCGTCAGGTCACCCACTTGTGCTCCTTGGCACCCCCACTCCGTCTCTCCCGGGGAACCACCGGGAATTGATCAAGGTCATCCAGGGGAATCACCAGCCCGTCCCCTCCTTCCCCTCTCCTCATCCCATCCCCACCCCTATGGACCTATGAGAATAGTGCACCCTCTCCACACCTTCACTTATTATAACTGTGACATTTGTATGGGAAGGGCTACTGTGTAGCTGGGCAGTGTATAAGGAGTGCAGAGATCACACCCAGACAGATCTCCAAGTACACTCACATATTGCAGCCGCTCTGGAACCTGGTAGTACTGGACGAGGGTGTGTCTATTTGTTTACAACAAATTGGGTTACTTGAGGTCTCTTTGTTAATAACAGTTAAGTGTTCAGTATCACCAGAAGAAGTTTTACGTATTTTCCCACATTTTCGCCAATTTTTACCTGGACTTTCCACAAGTTTACGTGTTTTGTCCAATTACGCAAGACTGTTTCTTATGTCACGTCAACTGCATGATTCTATCAGTGCCTGAATTAGATATCACTGTTGCTGAGGGCAAATGAGGGTGAACCCTATTCTCTTTGTTAATAAGAAATTACATCCCTCGAGATCTATTTGTTAATAACAAATTAATATTTCGAGGCATCAGCAGACGGCACCCAAAACAGATATTTAATTACGCGAATTATGTGTTAACATCGCATCAACATCGCGTCGTGTAGCGTCACGACGTCGCATCGTGTAGCATCGACGTCATGATGCTCTTTGTCCCAATTTATGTATCATTGCTAAGTTACCGTCTCCTTCCCAGTGTGTGACGTCAAAGGTTGTGTTGGATATGAAAACATTGGCAGAAAAATCATAAGGAATTATGTAAGCACTATGGATTTCTAACCACAGTATATTGTGTAAGAAAGGCCACACATCATCACTGCATTGTGTGAATACACTTCAAGAGAGAGTTGTTCAATATTCGCAACAACCCCACCGAAAATCATGTCGCGTGCAAGATGTGCCACCCCTCTGATTCCGACGTGATGGGGTGCCTCCGAGAACACCAACGCTTACGGACACACAGCTGAGCAATGGTCGATGGCAAAATGCTCTCCGGCCTGATTGGTGAAATTGCTACTATATCAGTTTGTGGATGACGTACCTCCTGCTCGCGGCAAACAGAATCTAAGACGTTGCTGCAAACATTAAAGACTGGTAGATAAAGAGGAACTCTCCCTCTCAGGTCAAAACAGTCAAGTGAGATGCTGGTACGATACGTAACCCCTCGTGCGATCGTGACCACCATGTCGCGAACCGGAAAGCTCCACATATCGTCCTAACACTATATCTGCCCATCCCACAAGGAATGGTAGATAAATCTCCTCAACGTAGACTCCAATCTGGTGGCTGGCACGAACGGCGCTCAGTCGTTCAGGAAGAGGGTATCTTGCCAAATCGAAACCTGTCGTAACTCGCCGACGCAGAAAAACTTTGCTGACAGTTTAAGCGCCAATGACATTCCTCCCCATCACCCTTTCTCTCTGGACCAACAGAAACATTCTCCTCCTACTCCTCCTCCTCGCAACCATTATGCCTTTACCTAGCTTGGGTGAATCCATTTTCAAGCAGGTAGCACTTCCAGGTGGAACGAAGGCTCGTAACCAAATAAACCCTGCAAGTATAAGTGACACTATTATAATTTTCGTTTATTAACTACGGGAAAATCTGAGTGTGGTCATCGCTTTTAATATAATTCGGACTGATCCTTAGAATTCCAAAGGCATACGCTGTACGGTCAGCATACTGATGTATTTGCTACGAAAACTTATCTGTGCATTAATACCTTCTTCAAACGTGAGCAGTACTGGCGCAACAGACATTACCTTCACTACACGTTACCCATACGGGGTTTACCAAAAAAACTTAGCAACAAAATACAATTCTAGGACCAGTTCGACGGTGGTATAAATCTGTCAGACATGTAACTACCGCAATATTACATTGCGACTTCATTATAAGACTCGTGGATAGATGGGGTAATAATCCTAAATATAAACGACCTCGCCACACACACTCACAAACTAGACTGAGCAATGGTCACAATGCAGCAAAAATAAACTCTTCCCTTTATACAAAGTCATAGATTCACAGATCCAACAATGTATATCGATAAAACGATATATACACTTGTGTATTTCGCATATGGAAAAAAATGGTTAAATATTGAAAAACAATAGAAAACATCAAAAAATTCAGTAAAAATCCGTATACGATATGGTCACACCGGATATCTGCATTTGTACTTAGAGAATATTCGAAACGTGACATGAGCAATATATCGAAGTGTCTGGGGAGAACTATTGGACACATTCCTAGAATCACAGTACCAACTGCCTCTGAATTGACGGAGATCTGTGCTAAAGGTTGTAACGTTTTTGCTTTAATTTGCTATGAAAGCGGTACTGATAGACAATAAAAGACGGTTAAAAGCTGTGAGCTGTCTGGGGAAGTTAACCTTGCATTACTGCGCAACTGTTTCACCAGGTATCCAGTCTAGCTTACAAAATTCCCAACCAGACTAAAATTAATTATAATCTTTTAATAGTCATACGACAACCGGTGATATACATATAAAAGAGAATTTAAATAAAAAGAAATAAATCAGTTTATATTTGGAAATTTATTTTAACATTGATCATTGAAATTTCGTCATATTAAACTTGAGTCATAACTAAGCTGGTGCCTTATTTCGGATTGTGAAAATGTGAGTTTGTAATCTTACGGAACACATCAAATAGGGAGCCAAGATTGGGAGACTACATACAACACTGCATTCATAAAATAACGCACAAAGAACTTTGAAACATACGTAAGAGGAAATTAACCACAACCAACCGATTCAATTTTCACCCAAAGAAGTTACGTTCGTAGCACAATCCTGTCCGTCATGTAATTACCACACACTGGTATACTAACTTCATACTAACTCTCTGTGAAATCTTCCTGAAAAGAATAGCTGATGGCTACTTTGATGATTACACCACATGCTTCACGTGGTCAACTTGGTTTACACAAAGAGTGTAGCTCCACAATAATTTTTATAATTAAAATAAATTAGATCGAAAAGCAATTTACAAGAGAAAAACCTCGAACTGGTTACTATCGTCTTACTATTAACCTGATGGGTCAAACAATTGTATAAGCACGTGGTACTGGTCTCACAAAGTACACCCCACGTGGGTTGAACATAAAGAAAAGTTGCTATATTGAAAAATATTGTCAAGACGAGACGTTATAATCTCACGCACATTCGCATTGAAGATTGATGATGTTAGTTAGAGTTACTGATCAACACGTGGTTCCACTTTACTCACAAAGTAGTGACAAAGCAACTACCGGAATATATTCTGAACTTCACACTCGAATTACACTGCGTTGCAATTTAAGATAACATTAGATATTTTAGAGCTAAACCTGAAATAAAGGTGATTAAATTTTCAGTTAGGCTGATCTTAAGAAATCCATTGTCCTACGGACTTAGCAGACACGCGCTTAGCCGGAGATCTTACCACTTCAGACGCTCGCCGCGGACAGACTGCCGTGGTCCCTTCCTGAGGGGTGGCTCACAAATACAAACGGAAGTGACCAGAGAGGCAGCTTCCTATACCAACATGACAAGGGACGGACAGGACCATACTAAGGATAGAAACCTCTTTGCTTTTAGAAAGCGTAGCTGCCTGTTCCGACGTTGGTCCTACTGTTCTCTAGCAGACAGGCTTGTCTGCTACCATCCAGCATGCAACTAGAAATACATTTGCTCATTCATCCTCTCACACAGAAGGGAAGGGGGATGACAGTATCTTATCATATACAGTATACAAAAGAAAGCGGATGTAGAATCCGTATGAGACTGTGTTACATGAATTACCTATAAACTCTGTTTTAAAGTGTAGTAGTGTGACAGATCGTTCTTGTTTATGTGTAAAAGTAACACGTTCCACTACTCAGTCTCCTCCCAGATAGTCAGAAACGCCACAGTAAATTTAGAAGAGGAATTTATGCCGTAAATGACAACAGGTTTAAGAAATTAACATGAAAGGAATCCAACAGAGACCTTTCAAGGTCATATTTATTTGGAATCTTAAAAAAGTATTCGGATGCAGTGCAAAGTGGTATCACTACAGAAATGAAACTTGCATGTGACATTCCTGTAGATGGACTCATGGGAAGTTTGCTGATCAAGGACAGGGAAGGGGGACAGTGAACAACATGGATAGCACATTTTTTATCTACATGATATAAATTAGCTCCTAATACCACTGTTTAGCGGTTGTTTAATATTTAAAATTTTCCTCAGTTGTTCTTTCCTGTTGTATAAATTGTGGAAGATTTACAACTTTCGACACATATAGAATGCAATGTTCTGATGCAGAGTGAAAGCGTGTTGGCGAAGGGTGGTATAAGGCGCTGCTAGCGTTGATACTGCTTCATATCTCAGCACTGCAGCGCTGTTCGGCAGGATAGTCTGAGCGTAATCGTTAGGGTCGTCCAGATAGCTATATCTGTCGCGTCCACCTTACCCCTGATGGCTGTGGAGCATTCACGTTGCAGCACGCACGTAAAACACTGTAATTACGACAACGTTTCAGAAGGAAGTGACTGAAAACTACCAGATTTGATTGGCAGTCTGAGCTACTTCCCACATTGGTTTAACATATGCAGGCAATGACTATCGTAATATCTACTTCTGTCGAAGCCTGTTTTACTGACCTTCCAGTGATTACATATGTATAATTTCGAACAAATATTAGACACGGTTTCATTATGTTTTAAATGCTTATTTGCACACTAGGCACTTGTTGCTAATATGCGGATAGCTCGAACATCATGTCTCTCTTCCCAAGACACACACACACACACACACACACACACACATACACACACACGCACACACACAGACATTGTATAGTACTATGTGCGTCGCCCAAAAAAATTATGCTAGCGAGAGGAGCGTTCTAATTTATCTTATGTTGGCTGCGAGTGCCTGTTCACAGTATCGTTTTTAAGCGTATTGACTGACCCTACCAATAATAAGTCCACCATTACATTACTGGTTTTTTGGAGAAGTCTTTCGTTTCGTCAAGAGTGTGTTACCTCATTTCTGTAAGCAATCAAAGGCTAACTGCTACGAAGCGTGGTCACAAACCTTATAAAACATATGGATTGAACATAACTCTTTTCTGTTTTCTTTCTTTTTTTTCATAGAACCACTGTGTGAGTCTGTCTTGTGATACATCAATCTTAATTTAACACTACATGCGTTGTCAGAACGCATTTTTTTAATGATTCGCCTCCCAGTGTCAAATATGATCCAAAGTTACTGCGTATTGTGTCAGTACGTTTTTTCCTAGTACAATCAACTCAAGAAAGTATCACTAAGCAAGAATACTCTGCTACTGTTTGTCCCAAAAGTAAAAGGCTCCAATATTACCTAATTTGTGGCTCATCATTGACAAGTGCTCTACCACTTGCCCGCGAAAGGCAAAGGTCCCGAGTTCGAGTCTCGGTCCGGCACACAGTTTTAATCTGCCAGGAAGTTTCATATCAGCGCACACTCCGCTGCAGGGTGAAAATTCTCATTCTGGAAACATCCCCCAGGTTGTGGCTAAGCCATGTCTCCGCAATATCCTTTCTTTCAGGACAGATTGCAAGGTTCTCAGGAGAGCTTCTGTAAAGTTTGGAAGATAGGAGACGAGGTACTGGTAGAAGTAAAGCTGTGAGGACGGGGCGTGAGTCGTGCTTGGGTAGCTCAGATGGTAGAGCACTTGCCCGCAAAAGGCAAAGGTTCCGACTTCGAGTCTCGGTCAGGCACACAGTTTTTATCTGCCAGGAAGTTTCATATAGCGCACACTCCGCTGCAGAGTGAAAATCTCATTCTGCTAATAGAAATAATCTTACAACGGTTTTATTTCTACAGTCTCTGCTGTCTGCTTCGCGTTCGACTAGTGATAGGCTG
Organism: Schistocerca nitens; assembly: GCF_023898315.1. Lineage (NCBI taxonomy): Eukaryota > Metazoa > Arthropoda > Insecta > Orthoptera > Acrididae > Schistocerca > Schistocerca nitens. The sequence goes on along the minus strand of NC_064620.1, from coordinate 436,686,740 downwards.
ATAGCTTTATCAAACCGCCTTTCTCTGGTACTGGTAGTATGTGGGTTCTCCTCGCCTACTGTTTCTCAACTGCTGAACTGCGACCGAGACGGCTCCACCTATCAGACGAAAGCCGTTGGAAAAGAATTCTGGACCGTCACTCTTAGCCGCACACAAATCGGTTATTCCCTTCCATTCGTAAGCGTCGCACGTCTTCCATCACCTAAAGCGGGCACTTTGAAATTGTGGACCTGGGGACAAGTGAGATAACTGTTGCACGACCGAGGTTTGTATTCCAGACCCGGCTCCCACATGAGTCGCGGCCCTGGGTATAGACAGTTCCGTTATCAGGTATGTGCAACCAGCTTTTTTCCCACCTGTCATCATGCGTGGGTTGTTCGCATTTTTTAATCCACACTGTGTTAGGCTAATCGGCATTTCGTGAATCGCTTTATCGGTAAAGGTGCTGGATCTCTAAGGTCCCATTTTATGGTATCGTAACTTCTGTGAGTCTATGACTTTATATTTCGGAAGGGTTTAATTTTGCTGCACTGTGACAGTTACTCAGTCTAGTTTCTTTGTCCGTGTGCGTGTAGAGAGGAAAAGGGGGGGGGGGTGGCTGGGTTCGTGTATACTTCGCATTATTTCCGCATCTACTTGTTTAGAGTCTTATAGTGTTGTAATATTGCGATAGTTTCGGGATGTGGTATTAGGATTGCATGTTGTGGCGAAAGTTTTTCCCGATGCACCCGGTATATGTCAAGTGCAGTGAGTGATATGTCTACTGCACATTCCTGTTCACATTTGATGGATACTCATTATTAATGCAGTGATAAGTTTTCGTGCCAAATACAGTGCTGTGCTAACTATCCAACGTATATCTTTGGAATTCTAAGAATTAGTTCAAATTATGTTAAAAGCGATTTCATGCTTAGATTTTCCCTTGGTTGGTAAACGAGAATTATATTGATGTCGTTTATACGTGGAGGCTTATTTGGTTACAAGCCTTCTAGCACCTGGGAGTGCTACCTGCTTGAAAATGGATACATCCATGCTAGCCCTAAAACCACAACAGTTGGAAGGAGGAGGGGGAGTATATTTTGTGATTTGTCCAGAAAGGCCGGCCGGAGTCTCCAAGCGGTTCTAGGAGCTTCAGTCTGGAACCGCGCGACCGCTACGGTCGCAGGTTCGAATCCTGCCTCGGCCATGGATGTGTGTGATGTCCTTAGGTTAGTTAGGTTTGAGTAGTTCTAAGTTCTAGGGGACTGATGATCTCAGATGTTAAGTCCCATAGTGCTCAGAGCCATTTGAACCATTTTTTGTCCAGTAAGAAAGTGTGGTGGGGAGAGATATGCTTGGCGCTTAAACTGTCAGCAACGTTTATCTGGAAAGGCGTCGGCGAATTACGACTGGTTTTGATTTGGCGAGATATCTTCTCCCTGAACGACTGAGCGGCGTTTGTGCAAGCCACCAGACTGGAGACTATTACACATACATTGTGCAAATTTCTCTACCATCCCTGATGGGATGGACAGGAGTAGTATTAGGAAGACATGGGAGCTCTCAAGTTCGCAACATAGCGGTCACAATCGCACGAGGAGCTACATATCCCACTAGCATCTCACTTGACTCATTCGACATGCGAATTCTGGTGAGACTTCCTCGTTTATCCAAGTGTGTGTTAGTTCCACCTAAGTTTTGGGTTCTGTGTGCCTTTACTACTGCGAGCGGAAGATCCCTCATCCAGAAACTGATATAGCAGGAATTACAAACCAACAGGCCGGAGAGCATTATACCGCAACTTTAACGACTGTTGCTCTACTCTGTGTCCGCAAGCTTTGGCGTTCTTGGCTACTCTCCACCACGCCGGAATCTGAGGGAGGGATATGCTGCAGGCAACATGAATTTTAATGGGGTCGTTGCAGGTACTGGTGATCCTCTCTAGAAGTTTATTTCATAGCGTTATACTACAAAAATTGTATGTGTGATTAGAAGCATCAGATTTTTGCCATGCCGTTACACAATCTGATAATGTAATCTACGTGGTGTTTCTTATACAATAAAGATTTTAAACATGACTGAAACAGCAATTGTTGAAATTCTTCACGGTAAAAGTTAACAGCCAAACAGTTGCAGGATAAAGATTTATTAAAATTCTTGACCACGGTTTCGGTATATCTAAATATACCTTCATCAGAAGTAAAATGCACTAAAACCACATCCTGCAGTTGAGATACATAAAACAATTATGCCAAAGGCGACGTCAGTAGTTAAAACATCATCTCCATTTGTTGTTGTGTTGTTATGGTTGTCAGTCCTGAGACTGGTTTGATGCAACTCTCCATGCTACTCTATCCTGTGCAAGCTTCTTCATCTCCCAGTACTTACTGCAACCTACATCCTTCTGAATCTGCTTAGTGTATTCATATCTTGGTCTCCCTCTACGATTTTTACCCTCCACGCTGCCCTCCAATGCTAAATTTGTGATCCCTTGATGACTCAGAACATGTCCTACCAACCGGTCCCTTCTTCTTCTCAAGTTGTGCCACAAACTCCTCTTCTCCCCAATTCTATTCATACCTCCTCATTAGTCATGTGATCTACCCATCTAATCTTCAGCATTCTTCTGTAGCACCATATTTGGAAAACTTCTATTCTCTTCTTGTCCAAACTATTTATCGTCCATGTTACACTTCCATACATGGCTACACTCCATACAAATACTTTCAGAAACGACTTCCTGACATTTAAATCTATACTCGAGGTTAACAAATTCCTCTTCTTCAGAAACGCTTTGCTTGCCATTGCCAGTCGACATTTTATATCCTCTCTACTTCGACCATCATCAAGTTATTTTGCTCCCCAAATAGCAACACTCCTTTACTACTTTAAGTGTCTCATTTCCTAATCTAATTCCCTCAGCATCACAGGACTTAATTCGACTACATTCCATTATCCTCCTTTTGCTTTTGTTGATGTTCATCTTATATCCTCCTTGCAAGACACTGTCCATTCCGTTCAATTGCTCTTCCAAGTCCTTTGCTGTCTCTGACAGAATTACAATGTCATCGGCGAACCTCAAAGTTTTTGTTTCTTCTCCATGGATTTTAATACCTACTCCGAATTTTTCTTTTGTTTCCTTTACTGCTTGCTCAATATACAGATTGAATAACATCGGGGAGAGGCTACAACCCTGTCTTACTCCCTTCCCAACCACTGCTTCCCTTTCATGTCCCTCGACTCTTATAACTGCCATCTGGTTTCTGTACAAATTGTAAATAGCCTTTCGCTCCCTGTATTTTACTTCCGCCGGATTTAGAATTTGAAAGAGAGTATTCCAGTCAACATTGTCAAAAGCTTTCTCTAAGTCTACAAATGCTAGAAACGTAGGTTTGCCTTTCCTTAATCTTTCTTCTAAGATAAGTCGTAAGGTCTGTATTGCTTCACGTGTTCCAACATTTCTACGGAATCCAAACTGATCTTCCCCGAGGTCGGCTTCTACCAGTTTTTCCATTCGTCTGTAAAGAATTCGCGTTAGTATTTTGCAGCTGTGACTTATTAAACTGATAGTTCGTTAATTCTCACATCTGTCAACACCTGCTTTCTTTGGGATTGGAGTTATTATATTCTTCTTGAAGTCTGAGGGTATTTCGCCTGTCTCATACGTCTTGCTCACCAGATAGTAGAGTTTTGTCAGGACTGGCTCTCCCAAGGCCGTCAGTAGTTGTAATGGAATTTTGTCTACTCCCGGGGCCTTGTTTCGACTCAGGTCTTTCAGTGCTCTGTTAAACTCTTCACGTAGTATCGTATCTCCCATTTCATCTTCATCTAAATCCTCTTCCATTTCCATAATATTGTCCTCAAGTACATCGCCCTTGTATAGACCCTCAACTCCATTTATACAACATAATTATGGACAGAGGGTTGATGCAAACACAGCAGAGACGTTAATAAATCTTTATCCTACAACTGTTTGGCTGTTATCATTTACCGTGAATTATACAATAATCTGAGGGTAGAAATCGGTACTGCTTTTAGAATTCTCCTTGAGGTTATCGACATGATGTAATATTTCTACCAATGTTTTCGTATCTAACACAGACTATTACGTCACACGCTAATAATGGAGTGGTACGTTAGCAATGATACATAAATTGGGACAATGCTTAGAGCATCATGAAGTCGACGCTACGCCATGCGACATCGTCACTCATCATTGTACGCGACAAGACGCGATGTTGAAACATAACTCGCTTAATTACGTATCTGTCTTGGTATGGCGTCTGCTGGTGACTCGAAACATTAATTTGTTATTGATGTAGATCTCGAGTGATGTAATTTGATATTAAAAAACAGCCTACAACCTATCCCTATGGTTATATGAAGATTATCTCTGTTCTTTCGGACATGTCCGAAAGAACAGACTGACTGCCGCGAGTAATGAGTATAGTGGGCAGGGGCACTACAAATGTAGTGTGTGAACAGTAAGTTGGAAGTGTGGGTCTCATGGGGAGCGTGCCAGAGGTAAGTCCCTGCAGTCGCACTATCCTCTGTGTCCTCGAAATCTCAGTCGGATAGAGCGTCTGCAATGTAAGGCAGGAGATCCTGGGTTCGAGTCCCTTTCCGGGCACACATTTTCAACTGTCCACGTTGCCATTTATTAACGCCTGTAAGCAGCTAATGGTTTGGATTTCGTTGTAATTTCATACCCTATGGTGTCCAATCAGGTATCCCAGTTGTAAAAAACTGAGTTGGGGACGTGTGCCCTAAGTATCAGTGATACGTAATTCAGGCATTAACATAACTGTGATTGCCTGAAAGCGTCATGATATCGACACGACATAGGGAACAGTCTTGTGTAATTGTTGGGCAAAATACGTAAAATCGTGGAAACTCCACCGAAAATACGTAAAATTGGAGAAAATGTGGGAACTTAGGTAAAATGTGTGTACTTACATTTCTGCCTGGGCGTGGTCTCTGGTGGTGCCATAATTTGTTATTAACAAATATACACATTCTCTTCCCTGCCTTCCAGCTCCACAGTAACCAGTCCCATACAAATGTCCCAGTTCTAAAGGGCGATTGTGTGGAGAGGGAGGGGGGCATCAAGGAGGCGAACTGGGTAACGTGAAACATGTGTAACATGGTACCCCCCTATCCTATCGCTCATAAGAACGGATTGTACTTGAATGAACCCTCTATACTACGACCGTAGACCCAGCAAGGCATGACCTGGTACAGGCAGGTTTCACTTCAAAGTAGTTCGTGTTGTTACCTCGCAATGCTAACGCGAAAAGTGAACGTGGAAAATGAGTGGGCGGCCGCGACGGGTTGGTTAACGTCATTAAATTTATTGACTAGGAAAAGAAGAAAGGGGTGGCAGTAACGAACGGAAAAGGTAATGGAACGTGCGAGCAAACTGTTAATTTAGGGAGGCACACGATGCTAACCTGAGCTGAATTCAAGTACATACCCTAAAGAAGAATAAGAAGAAGGAAAGTGTTCCAGCATACTATTCCATTTAAAATATAGATAACATACTTTATTAGACCGCAATTTCTACCTTATAATGAACATACAATGTACTAGCTTTCTGGAAACTTTGTCGCACAGAAGTGGACTTGGAGGCTAGCACGAAAATCCTCTGATTGTTGTACGGCGTACGGTTTACAAGATGCCAGAATTAACTAGTCTCATGTGCAACGATGAGGCGATGTAGTTTTAAAAAATTCACGCCACGTCGAATTGTTGGGAAAAAGTGAGGAATCAGAACTAAAGCGGCCAGTTGTTTATTCAGACGTAACGAGAATACCTGTTCTCACAGCGTCCGAGTAGAGTTGTCAAACTGATGTGTACAACTTTGTGCTACGCAGGGCATCGTCGCAATTACAGGCGTGTACCGTGTGACAATGCCCACTTGCAAGAATACAGGTATGTACAAGGTTACTACATCCAGACCCTCCACTCCCTGTTTATTTGGTGGTAAAAAAGATGGTGCTGTCACAGTATCCAGGTCTTTGATCCTCTTTGTCGAACAGTACCTGTTTGAGCCGGACGGAGTGATCGAGCGGTTCTAGGCGCTACAGTCTGGAACCGCGCGACCGCTATGGTCGCAGGTTCGAATCCTGCCTCGGGCATGGATGTGTGTGATGTCCTTAGGTTAGTTAGGTTTAAGTAATTCTAAGGGACTGATGACCTCAGAAGTTAAGTCCCATAGTGCTCAGAGCCATTTGAACCAATCTTATCCAAGCGGGCTGTGCAACAGGAAATGGCTGAAATGTTTGCAATATATTCCTAAGATCCCGATATCGAACAGCGTTGAAAATTATTTTGGTATCTTTATCCGTTTCCGAGATACAGAGCTTCAAAATTACCTTGCTTGTACACATAAAATACACAAGCAAAATCGTGTGTAAGGCGAAAACGGAATTTGTAATGTGACGTAGCATGGAAAAATATGCTGTGAAGTGTTTCCGTTATCATCATAGGGTTCTGGGAAACCCATGTTTTAGTACTGAAGCATATGCAAAGTATTTGCACGCTTAAAATTCGGTCTGAGACGTAAAATTAGTTTTGCGTTATTTCAGTCTCATATAAGTAATATGTCAAAATTTTACTGACCTATAAAGTTCTTTTCACGTGAGTGACGGGCTCCGTTGCATCAGGAAAAAGAAGAGAACCATCAGAAAGACGCTCCTATTGGCGCACAAAAATGACGAATACCCTCCTGTTTAAAAGGCGTTGACTGAAAAATGGGGAACCAGCTGCCTCAGTCCACATTCCTCTACACCTTTAAATATTTTCTCAAAAATTTTTGACATGCTAACATATTTGTTTTTTTTTTTTTTTTTTTTTTTTATTCTGAGAGAGAAGGAGACAGTGGCAGAGGGAAGAGAAGGAAAAGTGATAGATTCTCTGAAATAGTGAATAGCAAGAGCGAAGGAGACATTGGTAGTGTGCGATGAAAGCGACAGAACAGTGCTAGGAAAAGATTGAAGGAGACACAGTCAGTGAGAGAGGACGAAAGAGAAGGAGATAGCGGAAGTGGGCGAGAGCCAATGACAATGGGAGACGGTCTGTGTCAATGACGAGAAAGACAGAGATAGCGACAGTGAGAAGAGATAAAAGCAGTGGGAAGGAATGACTGAGATAGTAGCAGTAAGAGAGAGCAAAAAGAAGACAGTGACAATGAGAGGAGACCGCAGTAATTAGACACAACGAAGGATACTGTTGCTGTGAGACAGGAGACAGTGACAGAGAGACACAAAGAGAAAATGCCAATGAGCTGCGTTGTATGAGTGAGTGAGAGTGTACAAGACTGAGGGTGTGAATGGGTATGACGATTTATAGCAATGGATTAGTGGGTGGGAGTGAGTTGCAGTTAGGGGAGCATATGGTTGTGAAAGGTGAAATGTGAATATCTTTGCATGCCAAAACTTTTGGGAAAATTTTTAAAGGTGTTGAGGAAGGTACACTGAGATAGTAGGTACCAAACTTCTCAGAGTCTTTTAAGCAGGAGCGTATTCACCTTTTATTATCTCCGATGAGAACATTTTTCCGCTGGTCAGGAATTTATACTTGTTATTTTCCAGGCATGTCTGAAGCGTTGCACCGCGTCGATACACAGACGACAATAATTTGCAGTTAAATATCCTAGGCCCACCAGTGGCGGACCTCTCCAAACAATATCGCACAGTAACTCCGTATATCCTGTCATCAGACATTACGGACAACTTTGCAACAATAAATAAGCCATCACCACTGCTGTCCATTCCTACCTTTCTGTATGTAACCCATATTTAATATTTCACTCTTGTTTATTTCTGTTTCCAACAAACTTTCTTTTCAAAAATGTTGCTATCGATGATGAGTGATATTGATATGCGACAACATGTGGTACTTACATACATAGAACGAATAGGAGGTATGTACGTGTCGAGCTCCCTTTTGTTACACCTCGCTGTTGCAAATGGACGTTACACCACGACACAGACACAAATTTGAACACAAAAAAATGGTTCAAATGGCTCTGAGCACTATGGGACTTAACTTCTGAGGTCATCAGTCCCCTAGAACTTAGAACTACTTAAACCTAACTAACCTAAGGACATCACACACATCCACGCCCGAGGCAGGATTCGAACCTGCGACCGTAGCGGTCGCGCGGTTCCAGACTGTAGCGCCTAGAACCGCACGGCCACTCCGGCCGGCATTTGAACACAGCAAACAGACATGTCAATCACCGGACGGCCAGTTCATAATTCTGTAATAAAAAAAAATGAGAGACTAGGTACACTCCAACGTTCCAACATCATGACCATGCAACCACGACGCCTTGTCTAGTCAAATTCGCTCTATACGACAAATATTTAGCTTGGACCGTCACTGTTTCCAATCTGCTACTTTTTTTCACAGTTCAGTACACCTTCTTCCCGATTTGTTGCTTGATCTGTTCAGTTTGAGGGGCTAGATACTGGACCACCTTAACGCTAAAACTGAGAGGGATACGATGGGAAGTTTCCCTTGTGAGACATCGCATATTGAAATCGCATGAAGCGTTTAGAAGTTGGTAATTCAGAGGTTCATTGTGAAAATGTTTATTCGCTGTGTGTCATTAGTTGCGCCTCATTTATTTGAGGTCACCGATGTATTCAGATTTGCATTACTATTTGACCGTGAGCTATTGTCGAATCTTAAAGAACTGTAACTTAGCCATCTTTAAGATTTTACACGTCCATCCTTCTGATTGGAGGTTTGAGGGACTTCGGCCTTTCACTTACGTAATAAAATGGAACACTACCCTCTACCTTACGATGCTATTTATCACATGGCTACCGGTTCCGGTGCTCCAATACACCTTCTTCAAGCCTTAACTGACGCTGAGGGGACTAACCCTAGTCGTATAGATTCATAGATTCATCAGTTGCCAACATCTATATACTTGTTTTCTCAGACTACTTGTAACAACGATATTGTGTCTCCAACCACCAACTACCAATTCAAACCTAGTTGGTGGTTGGAGACACAGCGTCGTTGTTGCATGTAGTCTACGAAAATCAGTTCACAGACGTTAGCCATTGATGAATCGTGTGTACGATTGGAGTTAACCCCCTCAGCGTCAGTTAAGGCCTGAAAATGGTGTACTGAGCACCGAAACTGGTAGCCGTATAATAAATAAAATCGTAAGGTCGGTTGTAGGTCTTCCATTTTATCACACTGTCGCGAATGGGTCGCGGATGTGAGTAAAAATGCATAAGACTGCATAAGATGAACATGTAGGAAAGCAACCTAACGTCAGCCAGGGCGCTGGGAAGCAGGATAGGTTGCGTTTTTGCGGCAAGGGACGCTGGAGCCGCGTGACCAGCTACGACAGAATGTTCTGGAAGGACGACAGCACACGGGAGACGCGCGTGATCGCGGGGTATTGCATCACAAGAGCCTATATAAGCAGGGCCGCTGGTGTTGCGGGATATTCCTTCGACAGTTGCCTCAGACGCTGGACCTGAGTTACTCTGTTTCTTGTGGCACTTAGCTGCACATGGTACATGCAGGATTACACAACTTACATTCAATGTGTTGGTGCCTCTTAGGATTGCCATGTATTCGAGCAGTGTCTTCTGCACAAAGGCCATTCGAACGACCGACAGTCATCAAAATTCCCCGTACTGGAACGTTTGCTATTTCCGGCGACGCCGTTATTCGTTGTACCTGGACTCTCTCGTATCGGCCACCTAACCGGAAGCCAGGACTACCGCGACACGTCCTCAGATCTGGGCCCGCTAGCGTAACGTTGCAATCAGAAGTCTATGTACAGATCGCCCCAGGTGTATTCTATCGGGTTCAGGTCAGGCGAATTTGGTGGAAAGACGTTGGGATGACGTCACTGTTTTGCTCGATTCTGACCTCGTGACACGAACAGTTATCGCGTTGGAAGATGACATCGCCATCGGGGAAGATATCAAGCACGAAGGGGTGCAGATGATCCGCAATAATGCGGTCACTACTGAAAGACGCATAAAAGCCCAGATGAATGTTCTCCATAGCATTACAACACTCCCAGCTACCACAGTATCCCCGGTACGATTTTGGTTTCGAGCAACCGTTCGCCTGGATGACGACGTATCCAGCCTCGACGAAAGACATGTTGTAAATAAAACGCTTGATTCATCCCACGCAACTTTCATTGATCCACTCTCCAAGGACACTGTGCCCATTGCAATCGTGATTCACGACGTCGTTGTCTCAGTAATGGAGCATGTAAGGACCATATGCTGCGGAGTCCCCTTTAAGTTGAACAGCGTGGTTTGAAACACTTGTGCCTGCACCAGCATTGAAATCTGTCGACAGACTTACCACAGATCACTGTCTATCCTGTCATTCAAGCCATTTTCGTAGCTGCCCATGACAGTGGAACGCGATCAGCGGACGAGCTTCCAACAGGCTCCTTCCCACGCGCCGGCCAGAACAATCTGCCATTTGTCGAAGTCGCTTACGTCAGTTGATTTTCGTATTTGCGGCCTGTATCTTCGCTATAATGGCATTCAATCTCGCGGTGAACAGTGTGCACAACGTTTAGACTCGGCAGTGTATGTTAGGTGCAAATTAAAGAACGCAGCACAACCTCGGTTTGGCGTAGGGTGCGGAAGATAGCTGGCCGTGTTCTTTATAAAATTACCACCCTTACGTTAGATGTAAACAATTTTCTGAGACAGAATTTTTAAAGGGAGGATATGATCTTACTTGTTCCGAAAAACTGTAAACAAAAACGAGGATGGGAAAAAAGTCAAGTCCCATACTCAAGGATCTTGCATCGCCGTTCCAGAAAAGGTCTTAGATTAGATTAGATTAGATTAGATTAGATTACGTTCCATAGATCCGTGCTGAGGAGATCCTCGTGGATGTGGAACATGTCATTTTTTTTTAAAGCTGAAATAAGAATACTAATAGTATGAATATATACAATACATCATTTGTTTCTATTAAAAAATTCGTCAATGGAGTAGAAGGAGTTGGCCACTAGTAAGTCTTTCAGGCTCCTTTTAAACTGATCTTTATTTGTAACTAAATTTTTTATGTTTACTGGCAAATTATTGAAGATGAGTGTTCCTGAGTAGTGGACCCCTTTTTGAACTAAAGTAAGTGCTTTTAAGTCCTTGTGCAAATAATTTTTGTTCCTAGTATTGTATGTATGAACTGAGCTGTTTGTTGGAAAAAGAGATATATTATTTAGGACAAATTTCTTAATGAGTAAGGCCGGCCGAAGTGGCCGTGCGGTTAAAGGCGCTGCTGTCTGGAACCGCAAGACCGCTACGGTCGCAGGTTCGAATCCTGCCTCGGGCATGGATGTTTGTGATGTCCTTAGGTTAGTTAGGTTTAACTAGTTCTAAGTTCTAGGGGACTAATGACCTCAGCAGTTGAGTCCCATAGTGCTCAGAGCCATTAATGAGTAAATATACTGAGAGGCAGTAGTTAGTATACCCAGTTCTTTGAAGAGGTTTCTACAGGACGTCCGTGAATTTACTCCACAAATAATACGTATTACACGCTTTTGGATTCTGAAAACTTTTGTTTGACTTGAAGAGTTACCCCAAAATATTATACCATATGACATTATGGAATGAAAGTAGGCAAAGTATGCAAGCTTTTTCATTTTTATGTCGCCTATGTCTGCTAACACTCGAATTGCAAATACAGATTTGTTAAGGCGTTTCTGCAGTTCTGTTGTGTGCTCTTCCCAACTGAATTTATTATCAAGTTGTAATCCCAGGAATTTAAGACTGTCAACCTCTTCTATCTGCTCTTCTTCGTATTTTATGCATATGCTGGGTGGAAACCTCTTACAGGTTCTAAATTGCATATAGTGAGTCTTTTCGAAGTTTAATGTCAGTGAGTTGGCTTTAAACCGTTTATTAATATCCATGAAAATATCATTAGCAGATCTTTCTAGAACTACACTTGACATACTATTTATTGCAATACTTGTGTCATCTGCAAACAAAACGAACTCTGCTTCTGGCAGTGTAACTGATGAGAGATCATTAATGTACACAAGAAAAAGCAATGGCCCTAAGATGGATCCTTGTGGGACACCACATGTAATTTCTTCCCATTCTGATGATGACTGATGGCTTAATTCACTAGTCCCTTGCACTGACACCCTTTGTTTCCTGTTAGTGAGGTATGACTTGAACCATTTTGCAGCACTGCCCGTGACACCATAGAATTCTAATTTACTTAAAAGGATGTTGTGGTTCACACAATCAAATGCCTTTGACAAATCACAGAAAATACCTGCTGCTTGTAATATGTTATTAAATGAATTAAGTACATTTTCACTGTAGGTGTAAATAGCCTTCTCGATATCAGAACCCTTCAGAAATCCAAACTGTGTTCTTGATAATATGTTATTTGTGGTTAGATGGTTGAGCAGCTGCCTGTACATTACTTTTTCTAAAATTTTTGAGAATGCTGGCAAAAGAGAAATCGGTCTGTAGTTTGATGGTATCTCTTTATCCCCTTTCTTGGATAGAGGCTTAACATCTGTATATTTTAGCCAGTCACGAAATGTCCCAGTTATAATTGACTGGTTACACAAGTAACTTAATGTACTTAACTCACAAGAACATGCCTTAATTAACTTTGTTGATATTTCATCGTACCCACTAGAATGCTTTGTTTTTAAAGATTTTATTATGGACGTTATTTCTTTTGGTGAAGTGAGTGATATATTCATGTACTTGAAGCTATTTTTTAAGGCTAGTTTCAGATATTCAAGGGCATTATTTACTGATCCTGAAAGTCCCATTCTATCAGTAACGGATATAAAGTACTTGTTAAATAGATTTGCCACACTATGCCCATCAGTTACTAATGTGTCACCTACCCTTAGTGCTATTTGCTCCTGTTCCTTTCTGGTTCTACCAGTCTGCTCTTTCACTATATCCCATATTGTTTTTTTTTTTTTTTGTTCCCTGACATTGCTATCTTCTTCTCGTAGTGCATTTGTTTAGACATCTGAATTACTTTTTTTAATGTTTTACAGTATTCCTTGTATTTAGCTAAATCATCAGCATTGGAGCTGTTCTTGGTCGACAGATACATTTTCCTTTTTGTCTTACAGGAAATCTTTATTCCTTGTGTAATCCATGGTTTTATTATAGACTTCTGTTTAATTTGAGTAACTTTTAGAGGAAAACAGTTTTGAAACATGGTACTGACATTGTTCATGAATGTGTTATATTTTTCATTCATGTCATGAGCACTATAAACACCTTTCCAGTTCATATCTTTGAGCAGTTTTCTAAAACACTCAATTTTTGGTTGATTGACTACTCTCCTGTACTCAGATTTAGCAGTCTTGATAATCTGCTTAGAATTTACATCTAAAACAAGGAGCTGCATGTCATGATCTGATAGTCCATTTATAACAGGTTTTATGATATGATTTTGTTCCTTTGATTTGTCTATAAAAATGTTATCAATGGCTGTCCTTGAGGATTTAGTGATCCTAGTTGGAAAGTTTACAGTGTGAGTTAGTGGAGGTGGTTTGGCGCTGCCTTCCTCTGACCTGTTAAGAAGTATCAAGTGTGCGCATGTATGGCGTGGATGACTGTGATGAGTGGTTGCACAGTACAGGGCTGGGTTTGTGTTTTTACGGATGAATCGAAGAGTGTAAACCTCGGCGCTGGCAAATAGGCTATCTTTTCGAATAGCACCAAGGTGGCCGCCGAACCTAACGTCCTCATCCGACAGACGGATCATCATCAACAGTGTCGCAGGCCTTCACTTTACAAGACTCTACGGAGAACTGGAATTTAATTTTATGATCAAGAACTTCACGCCACCACCTCTCCTCTCCTTGCCGGTCAAACACTGGCAGTGAAAACTTTCCACCAACAGTATTCGAACCGGCTTACCTTCGAGTCGGGCGTCACCACAAAGGCGTGCGTCAGTGGCCGTGGCTACGGAAATCGAGAGAAGGGGAAAAGGATAATGAAATTGCATTGAGGACTGAAAATAAAATTACCCTTTGCCAGATGATGAATTTTTATGAATTTATTCCCAAGTTTGTAAATGGATTTATTATGTGTAATTATTTCGTCGATTGTTTGTCACATCAAAACGGTTGTAGGGCATCGATCAGAGGAGCAGTTATGGGCAACGAAACCTGTCAAACTGAGACAGAGCAGTCTTGTTACATACTGACCAGGAGCTGCAACAGAAAAAAAAAGTGTGTGAAATCTTATGGGACTTAACTGCTAAGGTCATCCGTCCCTAAGCTTACACACTACTTAACCTAAATTATCCTAAGGACAAACACACACACCCATGTCCGAGGGAGGACTCGAACCTCCGCCGGGACCTGCCGCACAGCTGCAACAGACTCAAGCCGCATAGGTTGTCCATAAGCTATACGAACATTAGGTTGGATTATTTACAAGTTGAAAGAAATTTAGTTTTAAACAAGTATTGTTAAACCATAACCTCCAGCTTTTATATACTCACCAAATTTGAATTATGTAAATTATAATCTTTGTTTATGAACCTAGAACAGACAAAATTTTTATGTCATATAAAGCAATGTGTACACCAAAACTGATCGAGTGAATTAAAATGTTATCAAATATTTCCTACTCTTTCTGAGGTGGTCATTCTTCTTCGGACCTAATTTGAATACGCTTTCTCCATTTCTGTGGGAAACCACATGAAATGCCCTTCCATTTATTTTATGAATTTCACAAGGTCGATGGTGAGTTAACATGAAGGCAGTCAATATCCTCCAATGGTTCAAATGGTTCAAATGGCTCTGAGCACTATGGGACTCAACTGCTGAGGTCATTAGTCCCCTAGAACTTAGAACTAGATAAACCTAACTAACCTAAGGACATCACAAACATCCATGCCCGAGGCAGGATTCGAACCTGCGACCGTAGCGGTCTTGCGGTTCCAGACTGCAGCGCCTTTAACCGCACGGCCACTTCGGCCGGCATCCTCCAATGGATAACGTGTTTCTGGACAGTTCTTAAAGTCACATCTGTACATTGATATGCCTTGCGAGGTGCCGGGGCTAGCAGGGTATTTAACACTAAATTCGTCTAGAATCTACATATGGAAATGAGGCTCTTATCCCCCCCTTTTGTAACTCCGTCTTTTGCTGTTGCACATGGATTAAGAAGAAACGCGAACTGACGAATCGACCCTGCACGTGGAGTAGAAAAGAGTTTGGTACCTGCAATAATTTAATTTGATAGAAATTAATTTGATAAAGGAAAGTTTCGTTAACATGGTGAGAAATGAAAGGGGTTGCTGTACCGATCTACAGAATGAAAGTTCTGTCCAAAATAACAATTTGATTTATTACGACTAAACTGAAAATAATGAACAAAACACATGAAACATTTACAATACGTCAAATTGGATACTCAAATAAATCCTGTGAAGGTGAAGTCGTCCATAAACTAGCTTTTGACATTTATGACCATGTATGTAGAGCCAATTCTTTGCAACTCAAATCTTAAGAGAAACACCCAGTCAACCCAACATTAATTGTTGCTGCAGTAGTGAGAATTCAGACAGTGAACACCCAAGACAGAACCACGTTAGAGAAGACGGGAACAGGCGTGCTCTGCTGAGCTCTGATTATCACACAGCAAAATTCCCTAATCTGCCGGTGGTGCGGACATACATTATCAAGCTATCTTCTTAACTGCACGGACACGATCTGGCGTACAGCAGGCGATGGCTGGTTGCTTCGACGTCCCGTCGTGGTGATGATAATGTCGCGAGTATAGCCCGAAACAAATTATCCTGGTCTGGTTGTTCCAGACTAAAGACTTCCTAACAATACAAATGCGCCTCTGACGGAGACGAAGAAGGCTCGCCACACAACCACTGACATTACAGTGATTGTTTTTAACAAGCGAAGTCACACAGTAACTCCGATATATTCAACTTTAGCCAAAACTGCTCAAGACGGACAACATAGGCCGCTTGTACGCAGAACGCTCAATTGCCAACTGTACTCGGAAAATTACGTTGAAGTCGAAACTTCAGCAACTTCGTCAGACAGTTACAATTAAATGAAAGTATATTAGACAGCCAAAGAGAGGCAGGTTATCAGTCTTCTAACCTCCTCCGACTGAAAGGCGAGAGTCGACTCCTTCAAGAGCACACGTACAGGCTGAACACAGAACATTGCCGCCCCCACGACCGTGGCTGTCGTTAAACGTGCCAATCAGCAACTCGAAAACCAGCGGAAAATTCCACTCTATTGCCGAAGCACTACTATTCCACCAATGGAAGTACCAAATCACAGTCATGATTTTGCAGAAAATGCGGGACTTTGCCCGCGAAAAATGCCTGGGAACACAAGTCATTCCCACGCCTCGTTCATAGCACGTCAGAAAATGTTTTCACTAAGTTTCTGCGAAGTAACGGAAACTCTAACCCCAGCCTCTTCTTCTGGCCCCTGTGGGCGTGTCGCCCCCGCTCTTATGACTATGTCGGCGTCCGGATCGAATCCACTCGGCTCCCTCGCACTCATTGGCATAACCCTTTCAAGATCAGCGGAACCCGCCTGTCACTGGACCACCCGGGTGACGAGAGACGCTGCGTGGAAAGTCCGCGTGTGAAGGATTAGCAACTTTTCACTGCACGCAATTAGAGAGGAAAATATTCATATCTTCTGAGTTCTCAATACTAGCCTTGTAATGACTATACTCGGCTATACTTCCCCAAATCGAATTACTCAGAGTGAGATAGAAATATGAGAGGGGGCATGTCACTGTGTGCATCGTAGATACGCTGTAAAAATACCAACGATACTTCAAAAGTTTAACATTGCTTTCAACTCGGAAGGTGAGCTACTACCTTTTAACTTATCGCGTGGCATGCAGAATGTGAATGTTGTCACCACAGCAGAGTATCTACAAAGAATCTGATGCACTCTGAAGACATTTCGTGCTGTGTATATCGGAATGATCTTATGAAAAACTTCATGCTTTCCCGCCAGACGATGTGGCAAAATCAGTTGAAATGAATTAATTACACAGAGGCTAATAGCGGTGTATTTTGACAACCCCGTCGGTAATGAACCCCATACAAGATTGGGCTATGACTAAGATACTGGACATCTACTGTACAGAAACATGGTTCATCGACATGAATATTCAGCAGGCCCACATATTAAGTGTGGCGGAGGGTAATTCATGGTCTCCAATACTATTACCTCCTTTCCTGTTCCATACACGAATGGAGTGTGGGAAGAGTGACGCTGTAAATCTCCACATGAGCTTCAAGTTCCCGTTCTGCCATTCAGATTTAGGATTTTCGTCGTGTCCTTAAATAAGTTAAGGCAATTGCCAGGACGCTTGTTTCAAAAACTCCCTATCTTCCCTAATTTGAGAAGGTCCTCAGATCGTCGTCAACGGGACGGTAAATTCATATTTTCTATCTTATTCAAAATAAAATCTTCGGGAACAGAGGAAGTGTCCACAAGCAATTGCAGCTGGCGAGTCAGCTGTGTTGTTTGAGAGGATAGAGTCATCAAACAGCAGTAAACGTCAGGAGAGCGCAGACTGGTTTCAGACCAGAGGCGCTGTAGTTTCCTAAGTGGCTGTGAAATCGATTCGCGGCGCCGAGCCGCTCACAATAGGCCATCGGCGCGTCTCGCCTCTTCCACCACCTGCGCCGCCTAAATCGGCGTGGCAGTGGGATCTGCCGCTGCTGCCGGCTGGGGAGGAGAGGGGGGTGCTGGGGTGAGCTCTCGGTCTTCCACACCAACACATGTGCTGCAGGCACCTAAATTTGAACTGGCATTTCGAAATCCGTGACGTCAATGAATTATAAAATGTTATCTGAAACATTATACAGACTTCCTCAGGCTACACATTGTTGATGATAATTATGCCTACAACATAAATGATCGACACTGCAATACATACTCCATCATCAGATATATCTGCTAAACCAATCACATCTACAAGGTATCCCAGAAATGTTGCGACAAACTTCGAGGGTTTCTAGAGGGTGTCTTGAGGAACGAGTGGCCACGGTGGATGACCGTTTCGGTCATGAGTTTCCATCAGTAGTTTATTTTCCTGCTGGAACCCTCTAAAATCTCCAACGTTACTCGTTACACAGGAGAAAAATTAACTGCGTGAGCGTACAAAATCACTTTTGCTGCTGAAGAGCTGGTCCAGCGGCAGACGCCAGTACCTATAATGTAGATGCTCCATAGCGTGATGGGATGACGTTTCCGGTCACGCGTTCCTGCTCTCGGTTTGTTCCTCAGGAAATTCTCTACGACTCCTCGATGCTCTCGGTTTGTTCCTCAGGAAATTCTCTACGACTCCTCGAAGTTTGTCGTAATATTTCTTGGATACCCTGTATATGGATTCACTGAAATACGTACACGGATGTATAGCTGATAACCACTGGCATCCTGCCACGACTCTGAACTGCTCCTTCCACCGGTGCCCGGATGTATCCGAAGAGTCTCGCGAGATTCTACTCGCGACTCCAGCCGGAGTCCACACCCTCTTGGCGATGTGTAGCGCGCGAGTCCAATTACAAGACGTACTGATCCCCAGATTTAATTAGAAATTCTTAATGACGAACTTGGGCTAATGCTCTGCTCTGTTACACCACCAGCCATTCTAAATAAGGGACGCTACGAGCCGCGAGACAAAGGGTAAAACTTCTCAAAAACACAGAATAAATAATCGAAGGTTTTGTAGCAGTTGTAATCTCACCCTTTCCTTCCTACTTCCATCTATTGTCCACATTAATCAATGTCTAGTCAAAGCAATGAAGATTTGAGTAGATCGAAGATTGCCATAAACTTTCTTGTTTACTCAGCTTGTCACGTTGAGATGACTCCAGTTCTTCTTGTCAAGGGGCCTGATTCTCGAAGCTGAAAATTTCGCATTAGGTCCTCACGGTTGGTTTGAACTAAATAAATCTGAAGATTGTTGTTGCAGCATTTTTTTACGCAAATGTATTTTCTAATATTTTGGCATAGTAAACAGTACAGGATTGCACAATTAATAACAGAAATTTTAAGTGTTCCAGTAATTCTTAATTTGAAACGTTTCCAAAAAAAAAATATTTCAACTCCATATTCAGAATTACTACTTATCTATTATAATATCGCAACTAAAATATTTTATAAAGTAATTCCTTTTCATAAATTTTAACTTGAAATATAACGTACAGCCGGCCGCTGTGGCCGAGCGGTTCTAGGCGCTTCAGTCCGGAACCGTGCTGCTGCTACGGCCGCAGGTTAGTTAGGTTTAAGTAGTTCTAAGTCTAGGGGACTGATGACCTCAGATGTCATGTCCTATAGTGCTTAGAGCCCTTGATTTGATGTGACGTACTGTGTATAGAATTACATGAAAGTTTTCAGAAAATCAGCCGAGATGATACTGACCTGTCCAAAATGCGAAAAATAATGCCGGTATCGACAACTACAATTTTACTTTGCTTAGATACAGATATATACCAGGCGTCTTTTCTTTTAGGCTGAAAGAACAGACACCACACATATGTAAATATATACTGCTTGATGGCCATCATCTACATCTACATCCATACTCCGCAAGCCACCTGACGGTGTGTGACGGAGGGTACCTTGAGTACCTCTATCGATTCTCCCTTCTATTCCAGTCTCGTATTGTTCGTGGAAAGAAAGATTGTCGGTACGCCTCTGTGTGGGCTCTAATCTCTCTGATTTTATCCTCATGGTCTCTTCGCGAGATATACATAGGAAGGAGCAATATACTGCTTTACTCCTATGTGAAGGTATGTTTTCGAAACTTCAACAAAAACGTATACCGAGCTACTGAGCGTCTCTCCTGCAGAGTCTTCCACTGCTCCGTAACGCTTTTGCGATTACTAAATGATCCTGTAACGAAGCGCGCAGCTCTCCGTTGGATCTTCTCTATCTCTTCTATCAACCCTATCTGGTACGGATCCCACACCGGTGAGCAATATTCAAGCAGTGGGTGAACAAGTGTACTGTAACCTACTTCCTTTGTTTTCGGATTGCATTTCCTTAGGATTCTTCCAATGAATCTCAGTCTGGCATCTGCTTTACCGACGATCAACTTTATATGATAATTCCATTTTAAATCACTCCTAATGCCTACTCCCAGATAATTTATGGAATTAACTGCTTCCAGTTGCTGACCTGCTATATTGTAGCTAAATGATAAGGGATCTTTCTTTCTGTGTATTCGCAGCACATTACACTTGTCTACATTGAGATTCAGTTGCCATTCCTGCACCATGCATCAATTCGCTGCAGATCCTCGAGCATTTCAGTACAATTTTCCATTGTTAAAACCTGTCGATGTACCACAGCATCATCCGCAAAAAACCTCATCATTTTATTGTGGATGCACTCTCTCTCCTGAACTCTTTAGGTAATGCAGTGTGATGCAGTGAGCATGGGGGACCAGTGGCATTATGTCAGCAGTGTGGTTCAAGTTGGGAGTTTGGGTTGGACATGAAGTGCTATTGGATAGTGGAGCGGTTAAAATGAGTCTGCCTTCGTCGACAGAGTGGTGCTGACGGGGCTGTTTCTTCCTAGCGTGGCGCGTGCTTCTGAGGTGTTTACGTGCTACAGCGGCTTTCGTGCAAGTGCATATCTTTCGAAGTAAATAACCAATTCAAATCGAAAATCGACGCTCAAATGAATATGTACATTCCAAACTACTGGGAATAGAACGATTTCTTCCTGACGATGTGAAGATCCCATGTACTGATGTTGTTGGAATCCAACTCTCAACTGTAAGTAGCATGATTTACGTTAAATTTGTAACTGATGCTGCACGAGTCTCGATTTTTGTAGAAGACGAGGGATAAGCTCAACTTCCGGCGTTTGAACAGCAACATAGCTCCAGTGATTGCGAATCATGCATGTCTCGGACTCAGGACGACCCACATATTCGATCTACCATTTGAGAGGTGCCAGCAGAAGATTTGGTGGTTGCACTGAAGCGATATGGAACGATTCATAGCCACAATGTGGAGAAATGGGCACATTTTCACCAGGATTGCAGCAGGTATGCATTGAACTCAGATGCATCTCCCATCCTACCTCTACATCGGCAGATGCAGAGTGGGCATCATATAGGACGGCCAGCTATAGACATGCTCAGACTGCGGAATAGAGAGCCATATTCGCTCAGAGTATCTGCAGTGACGGACTGCCCAGCTTCGACCTACAGAACTGATACCATCCACTAACCTGACATCTTTACCTCTCACGTATGTAGCAGCGCTCCAGATGGACCTCAGTCAAATGCATGGACCAGACCATCCACAGGATTTTTTGCAACTGGCGATGTCAAGATGGTACTAGGAGGGGCAGCCGGTGTGTAATACAGTCCTCTCTCACACCCTACCGCCTCTAGAAGGAGGTGAAGCGAAGCCCCGTTGGGGTATGGAAGTTGAGCGATGGTTGTGTACATGGCCGCCTTTACGCCTGGTGTCTCTGCGCTTCTCTGCGCTTCCCTGCACGCAGCCAGGGTAGCTGTGCATTAGATGGGGAAATACGATAAAACACTCAAATATCACAGACGTAACGAACACAGGCATTCATATCCAGTTCCAGGCGTCGTGAGCTTTCCTGAGAAAGGTCTTGCTGTACTCAATAAGTGTTTGTACAAGTTTCTTTTTCATGTCAAGAGGGAACAGCTTTATAAATTTTTGTAGAACATGAGATGCTAATGCTTTCTTGCACATTAGAGTTATGTCCTCAGTCCAATTTGAATTTTAGATTATTACACTCAGACTCCATGCTGAGGGTAAGAAGTTGATATTTGTCCCATTTAGCATTAGAGAGATAGGTCAGTATTGAAATTATCGATAGGTGCCTTCCGGTTTATTGTAGTCTTTTATGCGAATGGCGAATTCACACCTACGTGTAAATTTCTCCAGCGCTCACTAAACCGTCCTCAAATGGAACGTGTTTCTCTTCGTGGAGCACGCCAGATATGGTGTCTGCGATTGTTGCTGCACGCTCTGCAACAATCTGCTACACCTCACGGAACGTGCTCCTCGTCGTGATTTTGCGTCCTCAGCGCTCTCAGCGGCAGTTCCCTGGCGCGTAAATCACACAGTTTCTATACCAAAATAGACGTGCGTAAAATGGCTGCGCTGATTGACGAAAAAGAACGCCGAAAATCACGAAAAAGATTCTGGAGTCGTCGATGGCTTGAACAGCGAGCTGCTGGTCGATAAACATTACATAATGTTCTACGATGGTCTAAGATAGATGGCCTGTTATTGGAAGTTATTCAGGAACTCAACTGAATCTTCGTCCCATCTGCGGGACAGCCACCTCCACCAAGAGGCGTATTCGTGCTGGGGTGCCACAGGGATCGGTCCTGGGGCCCGTTTTGTACAGTCTGTACACTGCGGACACACCAACGGCCCCCCTGGTGCACGCCGCTCAGTACGCTGACGACACAGCCTTCTACACAAGAAACGCGAACAAGGACCTGGTCATCCGTAGGCTACAAAGGGTTTTAGATGACACAGAAACTTGGGCCCGTCGCTGGCGAATCACCATCAATTCCGAAAAGACGCAGGCTATGCTGATTACCCGTAGGCTCGGAAGGCGCGAACCTCCTCAAGGCCCCCCCCCCCCCTTCGCCTTCACCTAAACGGAACCCAACTCCCCTGGCGCAGAACCGCCAAGTATCTTGGCGTAACCTTGGACTCTCGTCTTACGTGGAAACCCCACATAGACGAGGTCCATAGGAAGGTCTGCGCCAGAATGTCCATCCTGTACCCAATCCTCAACTCATCCAGCTCCCTTTCCTGCTCAGTAGGAGTGAACGTATACCAGGACCTGATCCGGCCAGTCATGGAATACGCGTGTCATGTCTGGGGATACGCGGCGAAGCAGCACCTGGACAAACTCCAGAGGCTGCAGAACCGCGCCCTCAGGAGGGCACTGCGTTTACCTGTTGGATTCCCCATTGACGATTTGCATGCCGCTGCTGAAATCCCACTCCTGAGAGAGCGTTTTCAAGACCTGGCAAGGGCCTTCTATGAAGGTACTTCCAGGTCGGGAAACGCCCTCATCCACTCCCTAGGTCCGTATGACATGTCCCGCGATAAACACAATCGCCCCATGACGATCTTCGACGACTAAGTCGAAGAGAAAAATCCCAATATCCATTCCCAAATCCTGCTCCTACCCAAATTACTACAGTTATCTCGCCAAACCTCAGGCAAGTACCAGACTCACACAGAACAATCATCACATTTCACAGACACCAAAAAGTACAGAAATAATCACACACACAAGTACACAGGGGAGTAAAAGCCGAAAGGCTACAAACTCCCCCTCACACTTCCCCAAAGAGGGGAAAGTAATAGATGAGAGCAGCAACCCATCTGCGGTTTGTTGCATTGAGTACCACACTGTGAAGTAACGTACTTCATCACATAGATTTCAAGATCAAGTTTTGTTTCGTACTTTCATTTGAATGGAAGAGGAGGTCTCTTCCGAAGTTGCCCACCATCATTGAAAAACATATTTACCCGCAAAATGAAAACATGAAACAGTTCATATTTTACACAAATTTTCATAATAGCAAAAACTTCCAGTGTGAAACTTGTATTTTAAGACTTCTGCCCAGTGGCGAAATATTGAAGTCGCCTTTACAACAGGAATTGCAGCAACTACATTATTTATAAGAGATAAAATCAGCTATGCAGATAATGCTTGTATTAAATTAATAAGAAAGACCCAAAATCTTAAAAAAACTAAGATTAAAATAATCGCAGTAGGTGGACGCAAACGTGGCACCTCTCTCTTCACGGCTCACGATGCCAATAACAACACTACTGTTTCAATATCAAAGTCGGGTCTCCATACATGGAATACACTATTTAAAGACTGTATTTACAAATCTCATTATTTGATATTTAACTACGACAAATTGTTCGAAGATAACGCGCTTTGGATAGATCATCATTGTGCCGTAGCATTGTAAGGGTATACTTTCATAGCACTCAAGTTATGAGACTAAAAACATCAAATACATGAAGCCTTTAACTACCAACATGTAGTTTGCTGTAGCTAAAACGCCGTGTTTTCGAGAGAGTCTCAATCTGCTGATGCTTTGCTACAGCTTATATTCTTATCACATACTCTATGAAAATAACCTACTAAATACGAAGTTTAATTGCATACAACATGGCAGTTCATAAGGTCTGCTTGTACTGTAAAAAAGATGTCGCATCTCACTGGCCATGTTCCTCTGCACGAGGCAAATATCTGCCATGCCAGAGTCTTCATTTCAGTCTCCACAGTATAGAGGAACGTGGAATGCCACGCTGTTAACGCTACCAGCTGCTCGTCCACGTGGGTTTTCACGTCCCGTGATAGGACGGCTTAGACAGTGGCAGCTAGTACCTCTGTACGGCGACGTAGACTGGATGCGGTGTGTTGGGGAACGACCTTGTCCAAGGTACAACGATGGGCTTTGTCCCATAGCTCGACTATAATTGTCTGCAGTTGACAGGTTTGATTAGAACTTTTGTGATGGTTGACGTCTTGTGGCGTGGTAGTTGTCGAAAACTTGCATTCTTTATCGACAGTAGCCAGTGTCCAATCACCTGCAGTAGAGATTGGCAAAACCGTTCTTTTCAGGGATCGAATCAGAACGGCTCACTCAATGCAAGGAACTAGCTCTTTTTCATGACTCACCACTCACCATTCACTTACTAAAATAACTGAAAGCAAAGCAGCTACCCTTTTTTTAATTAAATGTTACTCTACCTAAATTTTTACCTTTTTTCAATATTTTTTAAATGAATATAGGAAGACGACTAATAATGTTCCAACTATGGCCTCGTCCGCCAGTTCGCCATTTTCTGCATTAAAACAGCAGATCGAGTCTCCCAGGACTACCCAATATACCTGCGGCTGTGCTCCTAACTTACTTCGTCTCTGAACTGACACCAATAAAGCGGCCTTTTCGCTATCTCTTGCTGGCGAGCTGCCCTTCGCCCATGTGCACAATAGAAAATCGAAGCATTTGAGAAGTGTTGCAACGGAAGAGAATTTAAAATGAGGTGAACTCATAAGGTAAAGAATGCGGAGGTTCTCCAGGGAATCGGCGAGGAAAGGAAAATGTGGGAAACACTGAAAAGAAGAAGGGACAGGATCAGAGGACATCTGTTAAGACATAATCGAATAACTTCCATGCTATTAGAAGGAGCTGTAGATAGTAAAAAGTGTAGAGGAAGACAGAGACAGGAATACATGTAGCAAATAATTGAGGACGCAGGTTGCAAGTGCTGCTCTGAGATGAAAAGGTTGACAGGGGAGGAATTCGTGGCAGACCACGTCAAACCAGTCAGAAGGCTGATGAGTCGAAAGAAAAATCAAATTAGTCTCATAATATCATATCTCTCAGCTCACCTTACCTACTTCCTCTTGTCTTTCTGTAGTACTGTCCTCAAGTATGTTTCCCTTATATAGGTGTCCTAGAAATGTTGCGAAAACATTCTAGGGGTTGTAGACGGTGCATTGAGGAATAAATAGAGGAAAGAAACCTGAGTCCAGGAACGTCATCGAAAGACGCTACAGAGCGTTGAAGTTACAGGTGTCAGCGCCTGCCATTGGACCACCCCCTTTGGCAGAAAACTTGATTTCGCGCGCTGACGGTCCGTAAGCGAAAGGTCTCGCAATGTAGTTTGCTATTCAGAGATCACGACTGATTGCCACGATCGCCAGTGGGAAAGATGGACCTCTCTGCTGCGTAGAAATGCCTTGTCTCCTATGAATGCTATGTTAAGTTGCCTGGTGGCTGACGGTTTCAGACAAGGATTTCCATCTGCAGTTTATTTTTCACCTGTTTACCGAAAAACACTGAAGATTTTATATGGTTCCAGGAGAAAAAATAAACTGCGAATGGCTACCCCTGTCCGAAACTGTCATCCACCGAGGCAACAGAGCATCGCATTCATAGCAACAGCTAGCTCCATCTTTTCCACAGGTGGTCGTGGCAATCAGTCGCGATCGTCGAATAACAAACAACATGGTGAGACGTTCCGCCTACGCTCCGTTCGCGTACAAAATCACGTTCGCTGCTTAGAAGTGGACTGGTGGCAGGTGCGGTTTCCTACCCTCTGTTTGTTCTTCAAGACACCCTATACAAACTTTCGTCACTCCTTCAATCTTTCACCTTTTCCTTCTTTGCTTAGTATTAACTTGCCATCTAAGTTTTTCGTATTCCTTATCATTGTTTCTCTTTTCTGCAAAGATCTCTTCAATTTTCCTATGAGTGGCTTCCATATCTCCCCAAGTTACACATGGTTTACGGCCTTGCATTTGTTCTCTAGCAATTACTGCTAAGCCACTTTACACTTTTTGCCATCATCTATTAAATTAATTTTCTCCCCTGTTATCCAAGGGCTTCTACTGGATTTTGTCTTTTCACGTGTATTCGTCTGCTGCTTTCCATATTTCGTCTCTCAAAGCTGCCATTCATCTTCTGTTGTATTGTTTTCACGCGTATCGGTTCATTTTTGCATAATACTCAGTCTGAAACTCTCAAGAACCTCTGATCCCTTCAGTACGTAGATCCCATCTGCTTAATTTCCTACCTTTTTTAATGTCGTAATCAATAAAATATGATCAGAGTCCACATCTGCCCCTAGATACAGTATAAAATTTGGTTTCGTAATTTCTGTCTTACTTTTATATAATCAGTCTGAAACCTCCCAGAGTTTCCAGTTCTCTTTCACGCATTTCATCAATCTTCAACGAATTGTCACCGTTGATTAAATTTTGCTATGTGCAAAATTCGACCAGTTAGCTTTCTCTTTAATTTTTTGTCACCGGTTCACATTCTCCTAATATTCTTCCTTCTCTTCCTTCTGCAACTTTCGATTTCCACCCAACCTTCAAAATTAAATTTTCGTCACCCTTATCTATGTGTGTAATATGCTTTCTGTCGTCCCATCTCCATCACCTGCGGAGCTAATCCGGATATAAAATTGTACTACTGTGATGAGTGTTGGCTTGGTGTTTGTCTCGACTGCAATAATGCCTCCACTATGCTCTTCGTAATAGCTTACCCACATTCTTGTTTTCTTAGTTATAAGTAGGCGTACTCCTACATTCCCCTTATTTGACCTTGTGTTCATAATCTTGTACTGTCCTGAACACAAAGCTTGTTCTTCCGACTACCACACCTCACTACATCCCACTACATTTAACTTCAAAATATCTATCTCCATTTCTAAATTCTCCAGCCTACTTACCTAACACTCCATGCAGCGACTGTAGAATTCCAGACTTTTTTTTTATGATGACGTCCCACCGAGTAGTCCTGCCTGGAGATTAGAAGCGAACACTAGTCTATCTCTGGAATATTTTACTCTAGACGATGGTGTCATCATTATGCCATATAGCAGTGCTACATGCTGTGGGCTGCTGGTTGAGCTGTTTAGCAAAGTCCTAAGACGCTGTATCCCAATCTCTGGCGACCTACACAGAAGGAAAGCTCACCATCTGATCGTTAAATTTTTAAGGAAATCACAATATCACACAAACGGAAACATCCCATTGAATGATAATTAATATGGGTGGCGCAATCAAGCATGAAAATGTACGTATCACAGCACAAAAAAGTATAGTAATGAAACGAGGGATCCTCTGCAAAGGGGACTGTATATAGGACGGTTGTGGAGATGCTTCGGGAACGCAAAAGCCCGAGGAGGGAAGGCGACGCTCATTTCGAGGAACACTATCGAGAAAATTTAAATGACCAGCAGTTGAAGCTGACTGCAGAATAATTCTACTACTGCCAACATACGTTTTGCGTAAGGACCACGAAGATAAGATACGAGAAAGAGCTTATACAGAGGCAAGCAGACAGTCGTTTTTCACTCGCTCCATCTGGAGTGGAACAGGAAAGGAAATAGCTATTAGTGGCACATGGTACCCCCACGCAACTCGGCGTATGGTGGCTTACGGAGTATGTTTGTAGTGTAGATGTACATCTATCTTCAACAGAAACAAATGGTCATTATAACAATCAGGTTCATTATCATAAACTATCAACATTTGAGTTACACACTGAGATAAGAAACTGAACATTTAATAAGTGGACAAGGAATTATGAATGTGAAATATAACCTTGGTACGCATGGTTGAGCACGATAAGTCCACAATTACGAGAATAAATTTCTGATACGGCCAATGACTGCAAGAATGGTTAGTGGATCAAAGAAAGAACCCGGAAAAACACTTAGAAGCGCCAAAAAGATCGTGAAAGTGCACGGTGGAAGCAACTAGCTTTTAAAACTGTGCAGTTAGCCCCTGATAGGAATTAATTACAATATGACACGACTACCAAATTGGTAATTGCAATGCCAGCCACATCTTACCACAGTCAGTTACGCAGTGTGAAAGTGGAATGCGGTGGCAGCGATGGCTGAGAATTCTGAGTGCAACTCGCCCTCTGTACTCAGTACGAAACTGAAGACATGCTTCCATGCGATGCCAAGTCTCGTCTCATTGTATGTCTTTACTGTTTGATTGCCAACTCGCAAGTATATTTCCTCTTCTATCCCCCAGTAGCAAGTATTCTCTGTCTTAACACACTGAAATTTGGTTGTTTCTGCCAGAGTAGGAATCTCACCGACCAGTAGCAGCAGACTTGAAAGTTCCGTCCAGGAGTAAGCTTACAAACATGTCAAACACTGCTGCCCTGTGAGGAGGAAGCCAGGGAATATCTCCCACACCATGGCGTGATTCTCAGGCTGATAAATTGAAAGGCTGACTTGTAGATACACATGAGGAAGTTCTTGCTCTACAGAAATAAATACTGTGATCCAATTGGAAAGCCTCTTACAAAGATTTAAAACGAACGTTTCTCCATGGAAATGTGCCGAGACAAACTGCCATCCTCACGCCACACCATCTCTGAAATGATGCACATGGCTTATATTTTTATCTTTCCTAAAAGGATACGTCCCATTGTCTTCAAATATACTGTTTTTTGGCACACAGGCGGTACTCCTAATTGCCCGGAGTGGGGGCGGTGGGTAAAGCAAATTCCAATTTCGACTACTTGTTCTGAAAGTCAGCCTTCAGCCTTTCCTGGCACCTTTAAGTAAACTTCTAAGTCACCCCATCCTGCTTGGAAGCTTTCCTATCTGCAGAAACATAACTAGGCCATCGCAGTAATGAAAGAAGGGTAGAGAAGAAGTATTTAGCACTCATCGTCTGCAGTTATGATGCAGCGCAAGACATCGACTACATTGACTAAAGCGGTTGAGTATATAATATCACGAAATATGTCGCGCGATAGTTTTGGGGAAAAGCTGCCACATAACAAATGTTCAGATGTGTGTGAAATCTTATGGGACTTAACTGCTAAGGTCATCAGTCCCTAAGCTTACACACTGCTTAACCTAAATTATCCTAAGAACAAACACTCACACCCACGCCCGAAGGAGAACTCGAACCTCCACCGGGACCAGCCGCACAGTCCATGACTGCAGCGCCCCAGACCGCTCGGCTAATTCCGTGTGGCCTGCCACATAACAGCGCCATCGTGAAAGAAATGTCAGGGCTGTAATTCCCTTTGCTTCCAGCAGTACACATTACCAGCACAGCCATGGCACGTCGGCTAACATTACGAGGCCAGATCAGTCAGTCACCCAGACTGTTGCCGCTGCAAGTACTAAAAAGGCTGCTGTTCATCTGCTCTCTCCACAGACACACCTCCATTGTTGTTTCAACTACGGTACGAGGCTTTCTGTATCACTGAAGCATGCAAGCAACTCCACCTCGGAGACATGCAAGGTTCGTGACGTTATAGATAGAAGATTAAGTAGGTAGCTATATTTTTCCTTAACTACACAGCATTACTCGAACGCCCCCTATGTGTCTGTAGTGGGTCGTAAAACGTTTATGTGCTCCTCCTGTTAGGTGGACTCTGCCCTGCCGACGCGAAAAGTGGGGCCTCGTTCTCGGTAATGAGACCGCACTGTGTGCAGCGGTAATCACGAGCGAGCTGTGCGCTGCTCGCATCGTGGGTAACAAGATAAGGAGTTCAGTCTGCGGCTGGCACGGGGACGATCGCCACGCCTGCTGCCGTCGGCTCGCCATTCGCGGCGCCGCTCGTCTTATTGCCGACTGCGCGGCCGCCGCCTCAATGGCCAGCCGATGAATTAATGTATGAACGGGAATCCGAGCCGCCAACCGCTACAAATTGGGGCTTGTTCTGTGGCTGCCGCTGAATAATGGGGCCGCTGCCCTATTCCGAATCTCATGCCATTAGTCCCGTCACGCAACGCTAAAAGTAATCCTAACCAATGCGGTTACCTGCAACAGATACAACAAGAAGAGGCTTGTAGATGGACTATGAAGTGAGTGGCGTCAAAGTTTTTAGCGGGAAACACCTTTTACTAGAAAAAAAAGACGTGGAGCCTGAACCTTGGATGAATAGCATGTTAGTGTCAGACAAATCCTCATTAAACTCTTACAGAGGGGAAAAAATGACTGAGCCGGTAGGCATGCGACACCATGCGCTACCTAATATGTTCCAAAACTCCGTACATCAAAACAGGATTTTTCCGGGCCTCGCACCTCGGGTTCTATTGGTGACAGAAAGGTAGAGTCAAGGTTTTGGATATCCCTTGGGCTAAGGACCATTTATATACCCAACAGAAGGATCGTTGTACTGTGACTATCCTGCACAACAGGTTTCACTTTGAATATTACACACTTCCCCCAGTTTAGTCAAGCGGAACAAATGCTTTTTTAGCATTTCATGTGGTCTACAGTGCGCCTTAAGAAGCTTATGAGGACACCATTTAATTCATAGGCGGTTCCCGAGAAAACCCGAAAAACATGATTTTTGGGTAGCAACCGGAACCGCGGATCCCGAGACGGCTCTCCACAGCAGATGGCTGAAATTTTTACAGTATATTCCTAAAATCCCGATCTAGAACAACCTCGAAAGTTTTCTCGATATCTTTATTTCTGAATATAGAGGTTCAAAGTTACCCCACTTGTATACGTAAAACACACACGTAAAATCCGGAATCAGAAGAAAAAGTATTTTATAAACCGACGTAGCACGGATAAATATTCTGTAAAGTGTCTCCATTACCACCATAACGTTCTAGGAACTCAATGTTGTAGTACTGAAGCACATGTAATTTTTGTTTAACCTAAAAACCATTCTCAGGTGTAAAATTATTTTTCCTTTATTTCAGTTTCAGCAACGGCCTAGCCGCAGTAGATACACCGGTTCCCGTCAGATTACCGACGTTAAGCGCTGTTGGGTGCGGCCGGCACTTCGATGGGTGACCATCCGGGCCGCCATGCGCTGTTGCTATTTTTCGGGGTGCACTCAGCCTCGTGATGCCAACTGAGGAGCTACTCGACCGAACAGTAGCGGCTCCGGTCACAGAAAACCATCGCAACGACCGGGAGAGCGGTGTGCTGACCGCACGCCTCTCCTATCCGCATCTTCATCTGAGGATGGCACGGCGGTCGGATGGTCCCGGTGGGCCACTTGTGGGCTGATGACGGAGTACATTATTTCAGTTTCACATAACTAAACTATCAAAATTGTATGATCCATAAAGTTCTCTTCCTATGAGTGACATGCCCTGTTGTAAGAGGAGAAAGAATGGAATCAGCGCAAAAATGCTCCTATCGGAGCACAAAAAAGGCGAATATGATCGTGTTTAAAAGACTGACTGAAAACTGTGGTACCAGTTGCCTCGTTCTACATTCCTTAGCACCTTTAAACATTTTCCCAGAAATGTTGCCATGCGAACATAATCGTGCTTTTTACGCTGAGAAAGGAGGGGGACAATGGCAGTGGGGAAGAGCTGGAAAAGCAATAAACTCTGAAAGATGGTGGACAATGTGGTATAAAAAGTGCGAAAGAGACAATGGAAGTGTCAGAGAAAGAGAGGGATCCAGTGGCAGTGGAACATAGTTGACAGTGACAGAACAGCGCTTGGAAAAGAATGAAGGAGACAGTAAGAGTGGAGCAGGAACAAAGGGAAGGAGAAGTGAAAGTGGATGAGAGCGAGCGATAATGAGAGATAGGGTCAAAGACAATGACAACAAGGACGAGAAAGATACTGACAACAAGGACACCAGCAGTGGGAAGGCTTAAATGAAACAGTAGCAGTAAGACTCGTAGTACGACAGAACGAAGAAGGCTATAGCTGTGAGATAGGAGACACTGACAGAGAGACACAAAGAAATGACAATTAGTTGGGCTGAATGAGTCAGTGAGAAAGGGCAGGTGGGAGTGGATGGGTATGAGCGACTTACAGCAATGTATCCGTAGGGGGCGAGTTATATTTAGTGAAGCTCCTGGTAGTCAGATGAAAGTTGCACGTTATAAAGAGCGCGAATCTGTTCGCATGCCAAAACTTTTGGAAATATTTTTAAATATGCTGAGGAAGGTAGAATGAGGCAGCTGGTACCCCACTGTTCAGTCAGAGTCGTACCACTCTGTTTTTTCTCAGGTAGCAGCTAGAGTACAAAACTTAACATAACGATACCTCTTGGCGGAATGATCACGAAGTATTTTGCGACGAAATTATTATATTAAATGTTCTCGGTGGAGTTGCCGTGTTAATTCTCCATAGAAATCTGAGATGCCGACAATATCCAGCAGTTTCGTCGTCAGGAAAGCAATTGACTGTCAAAAACGTGATTATTCTACTAGTGCTAACGAGGTAAAATAAGAGGAGTTGTCATGACGTCACAAACTTGAAGCCTTTGCCCGCCACATTAATTGCCCCTAAACATTAGCTTCTCGTGGAACCTTGTTTGATCAACAACAACAGCTTGCGTCATTTACAGATGTACTAATCGTTCTGATTGTAGTCTCAAGTGTAAAGGAACTATTTTTCATTCGTAAATGGATTTTATTTTACACACATGAATTTTGGTTGCACTGTTTATTTTTCCTGTAGTGGTTTTATTCTGCCATTTTACTTTAAATTTCCTATCATTTAAACTCTCTGGATGAGCTCTGTGAGAAGGAAAGATTGGAAACTGACAAAACATAGCAAAATGTGTTCTCAGAATCTTCGGGAAGAGGAGGTAGACCGATCACTTCAGTAAGTCCGTGTTAAGGAAAAGTATTACTAAAGTAGCCTTTTCATATCACGTACTTCTCGTCCTGTTTATTCTAAAAGTACAGCGAAAAGAAAGTTACGTTAACGAGGCCAAATGCTGGATCCAACGCATGTCCTAGGCAGAAAAACTGCAAATGCCTTCCTGACACTGTGTTAATCCCGGAAGCTCTACAACGTTTACTATTTTAAACAACTGTTACGTGCACAGACGGGAACTACGAACACTCGAAACAAACGTAAACAGTAGTTCGGTAATTTTTTAGGGAACCTACCATGGCGGCGCCAGCTTAAAAGCAACTAGCAACGTATAGCATAAGTGTGTAGCACCGCCTCCCCTTATTACACCTCCATGACTGCTTATTCCGACCAAGATAGCAATGGCGCCAACGATTAAACCTCATCTGCAGAGCCTGTGTTTCCATCACGATATATAATACACGGCATAGTCCCAAGAAGTTCCTCTGCAACGAGTGATCACTTCCTTGCACTGCTAAGTGTAAATCCTGTATCTTTGTTAAAGCTGTTCATAAACGTTCTAATTTTCACACTCCTGTTTGCTGATTGAGTCCAAGTACTTTGAAGTATGGATCTGTATCTGTTGATACAAGACAATGTGCTTAAGCATTTGGCTGTATTCTGCTGTCTTGCAGTGTTCACTCTTTTGAATAACTTCTCCAACCGTTGTACACGCTCATCCAAGTCCTTGGAAAACACAATTTCGAAACGAATTTTCTGAAGGAGGGGGTAGATGTTACGCCCTGAGATAGTATCCATAGCGGGCACTAAAAAGTGTCCAAGTTCTACCTTGGCAGCTCACGGAAGGCGAACCGCCTGCGTCAGTGACCAGTAGACTGCCAGGTGGAAATGCTGAGCCAGTTGCTGCAAACACAGAGGCAATCGCAACATGGGGGAACGAACAAACACCCAGTCTGCGAGCGAAGCATAATGATATCATGGAGGCCGAGAGATACTACCACACTAGTGACAAAGCAGAGTTTTGTAAGAAAGACTGGGTAAGTACTCAGGTGTTGAGCCAGCAACAAACAGCCTCTGAAAGGCGAAGTTGCCAAAGTCTGAAGTCACTAGGAGAGCTGACAGCAAAGAAAACCAGGACACATGATGTCATACCCATCCCCAACGCCACAGAAATCACGGGAAGCGCCAACATAAATACTCCACCCTTCTTAACAAATGTCTGATTCCTGAGTGCTGATCGCCAAATGCCCAGTGCGTAGTCTCGGCCCTCGTGTCAGTCGCAGCTATCTGGTATGAGGGGAGGCTATAGAGGTCAACCCTTGGCACACCTAGGTGTCTTCGATCGTCTATGGAGCCACGCTGCTGCTCAAATCAAATGGCTCTGAGCACTATGGGACTTAATATCTGAGGTCATCAGTCAGACTTAGAACTACTTAAACCTAACTAACCTAAGGACATCACACACATCTATGCCAGAGGCAGGATTCGAACCTTCGACCGTAGCAGCAGCGCGTTTCCGGACTGAAGCGCCTAGAACCGCTCGGGCACAGCGGTCGGCACGCTGCTGCTGCCAGCTGGGCTACCAACTTCCGAAACAACACTGATGGGGCGCAGAGGCCGCCATCTCTCGGAAGACCTGTTGGAGGCTTGATCTGCGTGACCTGGACACTGTCGGTTATTCGCCTTCAAGTGGTTGAATGCAGCTGCTGCTCATTCCATTCCTGTTTCTTAAATGGGCGCTGAGTGCTGAACCCTGCGAACCAGTGAATAATTCAGGTGGACCTGGGTCGAAATTTCTGAGTGCAAATCATCGACGTCCATGAGAGCACTTTTGAGACCGATATGCAGGGCTGGAGGCCGCTGGACTCGGCGAGTCGGCTGCCACCCGTAACGTCGCAGCTGCCTCCCGACGCTTCGCTGCACCGGCGATACTGCTAGTCGATCGCACGCCAGTTCCTCTGAGGCGTGACGCTTCGGAAGGCAATTCTGTATTTCTGCCTAATAAATGTGTAATTGCCAATTATGTTTTCTTGGCGCTCTCGACTGTAATTTGGGCCTCAGCGCTGCATCCCACCTATTTCTCTCCTGACGGTTATAGGAGTCTGGGACCAGACCCCTATACACCATTTAACGAACTTATGTACTTGGTTAGTTTTCTGGCTGCTGGATGAAGGTCCATGAAATCGTAAAAAGTTTTAGCAGGTTGTTTTCTTTTCCCTGTTGCATGCATTACATACTTTAACCTCAAAATGATTTTTGAGGTAGTTTCACTACAAGATAGTGTGGATGTTACACCAAGTTTGATGAGTTATTGTCAAACAATATGTAACATCACATTCTTCATTAAATAATATCTATGTTCACTAAATAATATCTACACCAACAATATCTGTAGCACTTAAGCAACAAACTTTCTTGAGGACATAAACAGAATACTTCACCAAAGCCAAAATAAGCAGGACGAAACACGATCATTCACAGATACCGGAATCAGCAGTTGCCATCGTACACAATATACTCTCTAAGGCAAAGAAAACGACGCTCTATGGATGAATTTTCCGAATAGGACGGAAACCCAGAATGAGATTTTCACTCTGCAACGAAGTGTGCGCTGATATGAAACTTCCTGGCAGATTAAAAATGTGTGCTGTACCGAGACTCGAACTCAGACCTTTGCCTTTCGCGGGCTAGTGCTCTACCAACTGAGCTACCCAAACACGCCTCACGGCCCATCCTCACAGCTTTACTTCTGCCAGTACCTCGTCCCCTACCTTCCAAACTTTTCGGAAGCTCTCCTGCGAACCTTGCAGAACTAGCACTCCTGGAAGAAAGGATACTGCGGAGACATGGCTTAGCCACAGCCTGGGGGATGTTTCCAGAATGAGATTTTCACTCTGCAGCAGAGTGTGCGCTGATATGAAACTTCCTGGCAGATTAAAACTGTGCCAGAGCACTTGCCCGCGAAAGGCAAAGTTCCCGAGTTCGAGTCTCGGTCCGGCACACAGTTTTAATCTGCCAGGAAGTTTCAGGACGGAAATCGGTAGATGTGGTTTACATGTACAGACAAACAAATTGGTAAAGTTTCAGAAAAAATTGGATGATTTACTCAATAGTAAGAGCTTCGCAAATTGACCAAGTCAATAACAATCCTTATGCAAACACTTATTCGGCTTGACATTGATTGATACAGTTTTTAGATGACCCCGCGAGGAATATCGTGCCGAATTCTGTCGAAATGGAGAACTGGAGCATCAAAATCCCGAGCTGGTTGGAGGGCCTTGTCTGTAATACTCCATACATTCTCAGCTGGGGCAGATCAGACGAACCTGCTGGCCAAGGTACGGTTTGACAAGCATGAAGACAAGCAGTAGTCACTCTCACCGTGTGTGGGCGGGTATTATTGGGCTGAAATGTAAGCCCAGGATGGCTTGCCACGAAGGGCAGCAAAACAGAGCATAGGATATCATCTACATACCGTTATGACGAGAGGGAGGCACAGATGACAGCTTTGAAATGAAATAGCACCCGGACTATCAGCTCTAGTTTTTAGGCCGTATGGCGGGCGACAGTCAGCTTTGCGCCCCATCGCTGTCTGGGAAGTCTTCAGACACGTCTTCGGCGTGGAAACTCATTGACTGGAGGGAAATTGTCTTCAGTGATGAGTTCCGCTTGGAACTCAGTCCAGATGACCAACGAAGATGTGTCTGGAGACGACCTCTGATGCAAGTGACTGTGGTACAAGCTACTGGTGGGATGGCACGTTTATGACCAACCACAGAAGTAGCTTACATCGTGATCCGCAAGATAACTGTGTGTTGGGTATGAACCATGGCCAATTCTGATTTAAGTAAGTTACTGTCAATAATTGCTTATGTCTCTCGCTGTAATTTAATTATTTATAGTTTGATGTATTATTATTAATAATGCTATACGACAGGTAACCACGAACGCTTTTACCAAGTGCTATAGAAACATCCAGTAAATCGCAAAATCACGCATCTTTCCTTTCGTCTAAATGTAAACCTATCCCACTCTTAAAATCCGTGGACTTAGGTGCCTGTCGTGTAGCTGAATATCGAGGTAAAAATCACATTCTTGTAGGTCTTTCCAAGCACTGAGAGCCAATGATTTATGCGCTGATACTTTTTTTCCTACAGTTACGTGCAAAACTCTACTTGTACCAATAAACATCTCCGCCTACACTAACCACGTTGTGACCTCTAAGATCAACTTCTCATAGTTTGGGAAGCAAATGCTCAACAAATATAACATTTGGACAGAAGTCCTGACCGAAAATGCAAGATGTAAAAACGGATACATTTTCTCACTATATCGAGGCTATTGGCTGGCTACACATGACTCGTGTATTGTTCAATTTTCGAAGAGCTGCGAAAGTTCCTTCTCATTCTCAGTAGAGTATGAGCACCGCCTTTGGTACATATAGTTGAACTCTTACTTTCTTCAGTGTTGGCGAATTACAAGCGTCTTCTTCCTTCGTCTGACATATTCTTCTTTACTCTTGTAAAATGACACTGTACTACAATAAAATTCTGTTGTAATGTTAGTTGTTGTGTTGAATGTTTCTTGTTTTTTGTTTCTTTAACTTAGATTTAATTCATAGGAAACAGCAAATATCCAGAAAACTTAAGGCAACTGATAGCACAGTTGATGTTTGCTAAGCACCGCAGTGTTGCACAAACGTAGCTCATACTTATAAGAAACGAAGGAACGATAGAGATTAACATTATGTTGTCGACGTCGGTAGGAACAGAACACAAGTTCGGACAGGACAAAGACTGGGAAGGAATTCGGCAGTGTTCTTTTCGAAACAACCAGTCCAGTAATTTCCTTAACTGACTTATGAAAACCACGGAAAACCTAAGTATGTATGACTGGAAGGCGTTTGAATCCACTCTCCCATGATGCGAGCCTGTTGTCCTAAGCACTGTATCATATCGTTCGGTAAACACGAATAAACAAGTGAACGATCCCTTTCCATCAGGTGTACACAACAGACACCTGCATGACGGAGTCTGGACAGCATTTAACTCTGTCAGATAGATGATAACGCCAACCGAGCACAATACCGTCAAGGCGACATTTATCGTACGAATCAGATGTGGCCAGGTGGTTAAGCATTCGTCCTCCTGTAGTTAATATCCACAAACTCGGTAAGTAGAAGTGTCAGCCAAGGATGTCAATAAGTGTGAGACTTATCGTGGGCCGTTATTTGCTGCTAAACTCTCAGTATGGATCTAGGATTCTGTGCCAACTACGGTCTGGCCTAGCTGGGATAACCGGAGGGGTGATATCACTGAGTACTGAGCACAAGAGGCACCACGGAAGTGGTAAGAATCTGAGTCCAATGATTTTTTTCGTCACAGGAGGGAGCGTTTACAGGGGGTACTTATGAAGGTGAACTAGAAGGTGAAGCAGCGGAGCATCTCTCCTTAATGATCAGTGGAACGTAGTTCCCTTTGTCAGTGAATACTGGCTTCGCTTGCAGTAGAGAGGAGACGTTTTCTAGCTGGGTGATTAGCTCTAACTCGTTTCTTGGCACCAAAGACCCAGGCAACGCCTTCAAATGGAATGATATGTAATTATATTGTGGTGTACATTTAGGTTAACAAACAGATTCAAAATGTCTTTCCTCGTGCGACTCTGAGTGAACATTGTTACAGAGTGGAGGTACCTGAGGTGTATGTACGTCCATAAGCCGGTGAATGAGACAAAGATGTCGTTCCGCGAGAGGACAACAAATGTCATTTATGTTCTCAAGATGTGTGTTGCTGTTTAGAATTCTCAGTTCATATCGTCTCACGCATAAAGTGGATTCCAAAAAGGACTGGATTCTTATCCCATAGAGCTCCTAGATGTAATTTAAGTAGGAGCAGGTGTCGCAGTGCTGTTAATCGCAATGAAAGTAAAAACCTAATCTGCAAGTTTAGCATAGCACCATCAAGGTGGTATGCTAAACTTGCATATTAGGTTTTTACTTTGCAAAAATTTCTAGGTTTTATTAATGTCAAGTTTCATGCTCTACACTCGGCCGAAGAATCATCTTGACTCTTTCCTGAG
Source organism: Schistocerca nitens (assembly GCF_023898315.1). Lineage (NCBI taxonomy): Eukaryota > Metazoa > Arthropoda > Insecta > Orthoptera > Acrididae > Schistocerca > Schistocerca nitens. The sequence continues at coordinate 436,647,554 of NC_064620.1, read as the reverse complement.
CTATGATTGTTTTATAATTTTCCTTTAGTTACGCAGTTTAATGTTAATACCCAGGTACAAGATGTTAACAGTGTCTCGTTCTCTGCGAATACCGAAGTTGGAAATGCGCAGCTGTTAGTTGCACCTGCGTCTGGTAGCAGGTGTGTTTTCCCAGGCGCAGCGCCAATGGCTGGCCAAATATTGTCCTTACACGCCGGACACAACATTTCAATCCGTGTATTTGCCTTCACACATGCCGACCTCTGTTTGTGGCTACGAAACTACTGCCACTCAGCTACACATTCTTCCTGTGTAATATGAGGAATGATGGAGTGTGGTTACTTAGCGAAATGAGACAGTTTCGACCTGCTGAAGAGACAGGTGACCCTTTGTATCGGATTACATTATCAAACTTTATCCCACTTCATTAAAATAGATAACAGAGTTTGTCTTTGTAGACATCGACAAGTCGAAAAATTACAGAAGTGACACGCAGGCGCATAGCTAGTTAATGATGTCGCTGCTTTAAATTCGAGATCTAATGGTAGCTCCAGAGCTGAAATCGGTATCATTTTCAATAAAGGAGCATTAGACCAAGACACTGACATTTATAATCTAATACTTGCTTATACCACCTGCAACTATGCGATGTCCAACTGCCTGGATTTGCAAGATTTTTTAGAATTTGAGAATATGACCAACATCAATGTGACTTATAAGCGGGGAGTCAGTTCATTATAGAGAGATATAGACAGACCTCCCTCCCCCCCCTCTCTCTCTCTCTCTCTAGCTTTGAGACATACATACACACACAGTGTGCACGGTCTCTGAATGGACACACAGAAACAGCACATACCAGACAGGCGCCGGCCTTGTGGCCGAGCGGTTCTAGGCGCTTCAGTCCGGAACCGCGCTGCTGCTACGGTCGGAGGTTCGAATCCTGCCTCGGGCATGGATGTGTGTGATGTCCTTAGGTTAGTTAAGTTTAAGTAGTTCTAAGTCTAGGGGACTGATGACCTCAGATGGTAAGTCCCATAGTGCTTAGAGCCATTTGAACCATCTGAACCAGACAGGCGAGGCTCGAACCAACGGGCTCGAATAAGTTATCTCCGCACTTCAAAGCAGTGGCTCCGAATCAGGAAGGTCACCGCAGGCGATTATTTATAAACAGCGTATCACAAATAAAGGGTCTCTTCTTCGATACGCCTTAACTGCCTCCCACTGCGACGCGGAAGTCTTACGTTGAGCGCAAAGGTACCTACACCCTTCCTTCGCAATGGTGAAAGAGCTTGGAAGCCTGCGACATCACTCTCGGAGTCGGCGATGTTTCAAACAGGGAGGTGTCGAAAAATACGAAAGGAGGTCAAAGCTGAGTAGTTCATGTGAGGTGTCAATTGGGCTAATGATGGCACATTGGCACCAAATTTCACCACAATTCTGCCCAACGACACCGTGAACGTGTCACTCGATAGGAAGGTCGTCACACCGCCTTTTACCCACATTTCACCCCGTCCTTTGACTCGTCTGCGATGTGGGTCAGAACTGTGACGCTCAGTATTGAAATCATGCGGTTTTTTATCAGTGGCTAAGGAAAACATTTCACTTACACCGCCACTCGGAATCGATATGACATGACCTTAATGGGTGACATAAAGGGTGTCACTGGAAGCACCCGTTTCGCGGTCGAAAACGACAGCTAGGACTGCATTTGGGTCTCTGTGGCCGTAGTTTGCTTATGATTTTCAAGCCCTACTATTTCGCCTCTCCTGTGACCCAATCACAGAGGGGTGGGACATTGTCACACATGTCAATAAAATGGCACATGATCCCTTTAAGACAACCCCCCCCCTCCCCCCCACACTCGACAACACCTTTGGTACCCACCCGCCCACCTTTGTCGAGTACGTTAAAAATGTAGCCGTATAAACTGTAACAAGTGTCCTAGGCGCTTGCAGGCAGGCTACGCAACTGCTCTTGCACCTGCTAATAGGTGTGCATATTCCGATGTGCGTCAAGAGGTTGCCTGCCTTCAGGCGCCTAGGACTCTCAACACAGTTTGTCTCTGTATAGGTACATTTTCAAAGTGCTCAGCTTAGGTGGGCGGTTGGCACAGAACGTGTTGCCAAACTGGGGAGGGAGTCTGAGAGAGACTGTCATGCACATGTCAATGTCATACTCCCCTCTGATCCCGTCACAGGAGGTTGTGAGGCAGGAGTGCAGAAAAAGTATAAGCACCTTTTTCTGCCTCAAATCACGTTCAAATTTCGTAGAATAGTTTTGAAAGGTCCCTAATAGTACCACCCTGTATAGAGAGAAAAACTGCAATGGCACATGACTCCAAAGGAGTGCCATCAAGTTCATTGGGATTGTTGGCCACGATGTACTTAGAGAAGGGTTGAATCGTCCAGGGGGTGTCAGTAGTGTCAAAGACAGTCGTCTTGTTGCTCATCACACTGACAACTGTCCTTTTCGACCGCAAAATATGTGGGAATCAACGCCACAAGGAAAGGGATTCTTTCATTGAAGGATTGTATGCCACACCTTAAGACATTTTCGTGTCGATTCTGAGCGGCTGTATGTCTGAAATATCTTCTTCTGCCACCAATAAGAAAACCGCGTGATTTCAAAGCTGGTCATCGAAGTTCTAACCTCCAGCGCAGAGGCGTCGAAAGAAGAAGTGAAATTTGCGTAAGATGGGCTGTGCCGAACATCCCATCGCCTGACACGTCCACAGTGGCGTTGGGGAGAATGATCTTGAAGTCTGGTGCCAATGAGACACCCTCGCACCTCACACGAACTTTTCAGTCTTGGGGTTTTTGGATGATCGACAACTTGTTGTTTGAAGCGTCACTGAACACACATGTGACTTCGCAGGGAGCCACGCATTTGCACCATTACAGACGATGGTTGTAGGCACCTTGGAGCCAAATTTCAAACTTCTATGTCGCAATGGGAGGCGATCATTTACTTACGTTGTGCAGAGTACTACTCTCAATACGATGGCGTCAAGCCCAGGTAAAAGATATCTGATCACTTGTTTGTTGTTCTTCGGAGCATTTCAATGCAGTTCAGTGTAGATTAGTTTTGCTGAGAGGTGTACTGGTGTCTTGAAAGTACGGAATGATTCTTAAGTATAACACTTACGTACCTCAATCGGTAATTCCACTAGTAAAAAGTATTACCTCTGGCCCAAAACTTTGTGCTTGTTTCCGAAATCAAGAGCTGAGAAGAGACACCTACCAGTTTTTCAGAACTTTACTGATCGCAGAGGCAAATTCCACTTCATATGCCCATCCTTTACTCATAGGCCGATAGTCTACACCTGCACAAAATATTGCTGACAGTTTCGTTCAGAGACAGGAAAGTGGGTACAGTTTCACTGAGTGTTCAACAATATTGACGATTTAGGTTACGATTTCAAATCTTCAGGCCGAATGAGAGTGTGTACAGCACTTTTCTAATGGTGCTATAAATACGAAAGGTGTTTGTGAGTGCACTGTGGTATAACTGTGGAGAAAAGAAGCAGGAAGGTAGGATTCAATTTTTATCTGACATTCAATAGCATTAAATATGCACAATTACACTGCGCCGCATATTATTGGCAAGCATAATAGAACTGAACATAGTATGACCAAGATGAGACCTGCAAACTATGGATGAAGGGCAACAGGCAGATTCTAAATTTATAGATTTCCGAAAAGCATCAGACTGTTGATGGAGGTCGACCTTAGCTTCCCAGTTATGTGAGTGGCTCGAAGACTTATTAAGTAATAGAACCCTGTACGTTCTTATCGATAGGGTATGGTCAGGGGTGCTCGAGTGAAGTGTAATAGGACGGCCATTATTTTCTACATACATAAATGATCCGGCAGATGGGGTGTGCTTTGGTTTACGGGAAAGTATCGAAGTTGAGGAGGATGTAAGATGACTAAGACAAAATTTCTAGTTCGTATGATTAATGGCAGCTGGCTCTAAATGTAGAAAAATGTAACTTAATTCAAATGAGAAGGACAAACAAACTCACAATGTGCGGATGAAGCATTAGTAGTGCCTACTTGACATAAGGGAACAATTGACAGGAATGGGGGAAAGAAATACAGTAGAAGAAGAATGGGTAGCTTTGAGGGATGAAGTAGTGAAGTCAGCAGAGGATCAAATAGGTAAAAAGACGAGGGCTAGTAGAAACCCTTGGGTAACAGAAGAAATATTGAATTTAATTGATGAAAGGAGGAAATATAAAAATGCAGTAAATGAACCAGGCAAAAAGGAATACAAACGTCTCAAAAATGATATTGACAGGAAGTGCAAAATGGCTAAGCAGGGATGGCTAGAGGACAAATGTGAGGATGTAGAGGCTTATCTCACTAGGGGTAAGATAGATACTGCCTACAGGAAAATTAAAGAGACCTTTGGAGAAAGGAGAACCACTTGCATGAATATCAAGAGCTTTGATGGAAACCCAGTTCTAAGCAAAGAAGGGAAAGCAGAAAGGTGGAAGGAGTATATAAAGGGTCTGTACAAAGGCGATGTACTTGAGGACGATATTATAGAAATGGGAGAGGATGCAGATGAAGATGAAATAGGAGATACGATACTGCGTGAAGAGTTTGACAGAGCACTGAAAGACCTGAGTCGAAACAAGGCCCCGGGAGTAGACAACATTCCATTAGAACTACTGACAGCCTTGGGAGAGGCAGTCCTGACAAAACTCTACCATCTGGTGAGCAAGATGTATGAGACAGGCGAAATTCCCTCAAACTTCAAGAAGAATATACTAATTCCAATCCCAAAGAAAGCAGGTGTCGACAGATGTGAAAATTACCGAACTATCAGTTTAATAAGTCACAGCTGCAAAATACTAACGCGAATTCTTTACAGACGAATGGAAGAAGTGATAGAAGCCGACCATGGGGATGATCAGCTTGGGTTCCGTAGAAATGTTGGAACACGTGAGGCAATACTGACCTTACGACTTATCTTAGAAGATAGATTAAAAAAGGCAAACCTACTTTTCCAGCATTTGTAGACTTAGAGAAAGCTTTTGACAATGTTGACTGGAATACTCTCTTTCAAATTATAAAGGTGGCAGGGGTAAAATACAGGGAGCGAAAGGCTATTTACAAATTGTACAGAAATCAGATGGCAGTTGTAATAGTCGAGGGGCATGAAAGGGGAGCAGTGGTTGGGAAAGGAGTGAGACAGGGTTGTAGCCTATCCCCACTGTTATTCAATCTGTATATTGAACAAGCAATAAAGGTAACAAAAGAAAAGTTCGGAGTAGGTATTAAAATCCATGGAGAAGAAATAAAAACTTCGCCGATGACATTGTAATTCTGTCAGAGACAGCAAAGGACTTGGCAGAGCAGTTGAACGGAATGGACAGTGTCTTGAAAGGAGGGTATAAGATGAACATCAACAAAAGCAAAACGAGGGTAATAGAATATAGTCGAATTAAGTCGGGTGATGCTGAGGGAATTAGATTAGGAAATGAAATACTTAAAGTAGTAAAGGAGTTTTGCTATTTGGGGAGCAAAATGAGTGATGGTGGTCGTAGTAGAGAGGATATAAAATGTAGACTGGCAATGCAAGGAAAGCGTTTCTGAAGAAGAAAATTTGTTAACATCGAGTATAGATTTAAATGTCTGGAAGTCGTTTCTGAAAGTATTTGTATGGAGTGTAACCATGTATGGAAGTGAAACGTGGACGATAAATAGTTTAGAGAAGAAGAGAATAGAAGCTTTCGAATTGTGGTGCTACAGAAGAATGCTGAAGATTAGATTGGTAGATCACATAACTAATGAGGAGGTATTGAATAGAATTGGGGAGAAGAGGAGCTTGTGGCACAACTTAACTAGAAGATGGGACCGGTTGGTAGGACATGTTCTGAGACATCGAGGGATCACCAATTTAGTATTGGATGGCAGCGTGGAGGGTAAAAATAGTAGAGGGTGACCAAGAGATGAATACACTAAGCAGATTCAGAAGGATGTAGGCTGCAGTAGGTACTGGGAGATGAAGAAGCTTGCACAGAATAGAGTAGCATGGAGAGCTGCATCAAACCAGTCTCAGGACTGAAGACGACAACAACAACGACTTGACACAGGCATGTCGTTTAAAAATCTGCATGTAACGTTGCAGAATGATACGAAATGAAATGAGTATTTGAGGATTGGGGAAGGGAAGGCGAAATGTCGATGAGCCATGTACGGCTCGTCTTCATCCCATTAATTAATTGTTTGTCATCTTCTATTATGGTAGTGCCGCCTCGTTTTCTTATTCCATTTACTGGCGTCACTAACTTCCTTCTTTACTTGCTCTTGAGTGGCAGCAGCAGAGCATATCGCTAAATTCACTGTCGTACCATCTCTGGAGCGACTGATAGTATTTCCGGGTCGTCGTGTGTCGGGTAGCGAGTGAGTGGGAGGCGCACCAGCAGTGCAGTCTCGACGGAGCATCAGTAGCGGACGGACCAGCAGTCCAGTCGGTCGGTTGGCGTGGAGCAGCAAACAAGGCCCCGACCTCAGAATCGGGCTGGAGCCGGCGGCGGCGTGCACACACGGTTGGAATGTGAGGTGGTGCTTGCGAGTGCTATGAAGTTCGTCGTCCACTGATCTTGGGCATGAAAGTTGAGTCCTCACGTAACTTACAATCGAGTCTCAACTGTTTACATTTTCTTGTTTTATCGTGGTTGTCGCCTTTGGGACATTCTTGCGAGCAACAACGTGTGTGTATTTAAGTCGGCTAAGATTCCAGCCGTCTTCCTGTGAAATTTAACTTTAATTTATTCCCTGTTATGGAAGTTCACCAGCGTTATTTTCTGCCTTCTGGCCATTGACGTTCCAGTTACCTGCCCTGGTCGTTGAGGTAATTTTAGGAAGTGTATTTTCCTCGTCGTGTTGTTGCTGTCCAGTGCAGCGTGTTGTTCGACAGCTGAGGTGTTGGTCGTTGTGGGCGCCAATATTCTGTGTGCCGTGTATTGAAATCTTGTGGTCGTTTTGCTGGTTGCGTGGAGCGGACCCAATTTCGTTGATTTCTCGGTCGGCTGTCTGTCGGTTGGGTTGTCTCCAGATTAAGAAGTCGCTGGACAGGCTGTCTCACCTAAATGGGCGTTAGTGTTACAATCCTAGGCCAATCCTTGGAAACTTCTGAGTGCCGTTCCTTGTGTGTTATGTAGTAATTTCCCTGTTTGGATTTTAGTTATTTGGTTGATGTGTGGCTATCAGCCGAGTATCAATATCTCTTAAATTAATGTTTTTGTCTTGCCCTTAAGGCATGAGATTGTTATATTTTTATATGGGGCCTTCAGCCGAATTTTACTGGAGAGATTTTAAGATAAGGCCTTCTGCCTTTTAGATTGAAACTCTTTCTAGGCCTTAAGCCGTTAAACATATTTTGTTGGTATGTGACTTTCAGCCGAGTATTTATATCTCTTAAATTAATTTCCTTGTCTTTCCCTTAAGGCATGAGGTTGTTTTTCTTTATTTTATATGAAATGTTTTAAGATACGGCCTTCTGCCCTTTAAAATTGAAACTTCTCTTTCTAGGGCTTAAGCCGTTAAATTATTTGTTGATGAGCGGCCTTCAGCCGAGTTTTAATATATCTTACATTAATCTTCTTCTCTTGCTCTTAAGGCATAAGATTGTTATGCTTTTGAATGGGACCTTCAGCCCAATTTGCATGAAAGGTTTTAAGATAAAGCCTTCTACCTTTTGATTGAAACTCCTCTTATTGCTTAATATGCGACCTCCAGCCTAGTTCCATTAAAATTAAACTGATAAAGCCTTCAGCCGATTAGATTGAAGATTTAGAAACTATGCCTGGATGAAACCTCCAGAAGAAACTTGTATTTCAATTTTGCTTAAGCCTTGTGTCTTACATTTTGAATGTGGTCTTCAGCCGATCTAAAGTTAATCAAAGGAGGTCGATTAAAGTTCTGAGTGTTTTGCATCCTTGTTGTAATATTGTGTGTTGATAAATAAAGTTTGCATGTTGAGTGCAACTGACAGGAACGCATTTTGACCCCTTTCAACAACCCCACAATCTAATCCACTCTGTCCTGCTGGCCCAAGCATTTCAGTCCACTTCGCGTTATTTGGAGAATTTTAGGAAAGTGTGGTTCACCTATAAATGATACCGCGTATAGGACGCTAGTGCGACTTATTCTTGAGTACCGCTCGACTGTTTGCGATCCGTACCAGATCGGACTGAAGGAAGATATCGAAGAAATTTTTGTGCGGGATGCTAGATTTGTTACCAGTGGGTTAGAATGCAAATATTACGGAGGAGCTTCAAGAACCCAAAAGGTAATCCCTGGTGAGAACAGGACATTCTTTTCCAGGAACACTACTGAGAAAATTTAGAGAACAAGCATTTGAAGTTGACTGCAGAACTATTCTACTGCCGTCAGCATACAAATCGCGTAAGGACCACAAAGGTAAGATACGAGAAATTAGGACTCATACAGAGGAATATAGATAGTTATTTTTTCCTCACTCTCCTTTTGAGTCGAATAAGAAAGGGCATGACTAGTAGTGGTTTGTGGAGTATGTATGTAGAAGTAGACCTATCGATACACTTGACAATGGTCTTCAAACTACGGCATACAGTTTTATTAAAATGGTTCAATGTAGGTATATTCGGAAATACGGCGCTTGAGAACTCTTACGTTCCTAACTGGTCAATGGAGGTATTTAAAGTGTCCAAGGTACAGAGGACAAACCAGAGAACTTAAATCTTAAAGGACAGTGACGATGAAGAAATCGCAGGGAGATTTTACATAGAAGAATTAACGAAAAGTCCGAACACGACGTGTTCCTTGTAGTGCTTTTCATATGGTGTTGCTGGAACCAAGGCTTTAGTTCACTTTCCAGCATCTCAGAACAGATGCGAGAATGCTCATGATTTTCTATCTAACAGGGCGTGTAAGACTCAAACAGAGCAGTAGTAAACCGTGAGGAAAGGAAATTGGTGTACGTCTTTAATTGAAGCAGAAGCGCCGGCCGAAGTGGCCGAGTGGTTCTAGGCGCTACAGTCTGGAACCGCGCGACCGCTACGGTCGCAGGTGAAAACCCTGCCTCGGGCATGGATGTGTGTGATGTCGTTAGGTTAGTTAGATTTAAGTAGTTCTGAATTCTAGGGGACTGATGACCACTGCAGTTAAGTCCCATACTGCTCAGAGCCATTTTTGAAGCAGTAGCGGTGCTATGAGCATAAAGTAGAAAAACAGCCTACACATCACTCAGTATTCTACTCTGCAGCAGAAGGGCAAGGTGATAACATGTCGTAATTATGAGTTCCTCAAAGCGATAGCATTGAAACCTCGCAATGATGTCAATCGAAATAGCAATTTCAGTTCAATATGATGAACGAATCACTCATCAGGGATATATCTCCCACAAACCATATACTTCAACGATGTTTAATAATAACAATGATATTAGAATTCTGGTTCAATATCAAGATGATTTAACAGTTGTGATTAGCAGTTTCCTATTTTTGCCAGGCAAATTTATGAAGAATAATGGAGGTGCTCTACAAAAAACATTAAAAATTATGCTAAATGCAGTCAACTCCCTGTTTCAAGAAAGTGTTATTAATGGCCCTGAAGTTGACTGCACAAGAGACAATGGAATCACATCAACACTCACAATTTTTGTAGCCACATCAAATTCGGACCTGAATGTTCTGTCAAATGCAGGACGGGTCATTCACAGATCATAAGTAAGCTTTTTGGTTTGTGCGCCCCTTTCAAATAGCTTATGAGGTTCTTTGAAGACAATAAGCGATTCATTAAGAATCTCAATCATGAACTGATTCTCGTGCGAAGTGCTGGGAATTACCACCGATCTCTGTATCAGGTGAGGCCTAGATGAAAATTGTACGTGTGCCAAACTCTGGAGTTCACCTCCCATTTCTAGTCATAGAAACTCAGTATCATAGTCTGTCGACGACTTTAAAACATAGTTGGTCGATTAAGACATCTGTACAGTTAGAAATGCCTCGGTTCATAATTCTGGGGCTGCAAGACGGAAGGAGAGGGAATTTGACTAAAGATTCCGGCATGTTTCGAAACTGTAACCTAGCTAACGCGAAAGTGCTCCTGAATTCACCCATACAGTAATCTACCACTTGACTCGAACAATGCCAGTATCAGTCTACTGTAGAATATGTACTCAACGTTTTTCTCTTCTTACTAAGAGAGTAATAAATTTGGATGTATGCTCAGCCCATAGAATTTTAAACAATTAGCACCAGTTGTCATGACTGACTGCCCGAAACAAGACAGTACCTGCAGACATCTGTGCTGATTTTGAACCATCAGACAATTTCCCCTCTAAACACAGTGACACACGCTTTATTGTTGTACAATCGTGTTATTAATTACTCGCCTCTCACAGGAATTCTGCAGCGATTAATATAAATGTGGCAGTACTGCTGAGGCACTCCACGGTGGCAGCTCAAAGTGTATACATCATAGTGGACGTGCATGACTTTTACAACGAGTGTGGATACTTTGTGTTCAGAGAAGTGGCATTCCTTGCATTCGAGAAAAACTGGACGAGTATTGACAAAGTTATCAACAATCGTCGCTTCACCCAAGCAATTTCGAAGAGTACAGATTGTCAAGATTCGCCAGACTGCTGGCCGGTTAACCCACAGTTACCAAGGAAAGCGATGGGATGAAGATGGACTGCAGGAAGCCGAAATAATGACATAGACCTGAATCAACGAACATAACAACATCATTTTTTATGTAAAATGTCACGAAAGCTTTTGTGCCTTTGTGACATTTTCAAAAGTGGGTCAATAAGGAAGCTTGAAGAGTATAACTGCCTGCTATTTGGAGACCCATGAAACTTATGGTAGCAGACACATAAGAGATTACATTTGGGCTTCAGAGCGTGTATAAATATTTTCAGGTTGGCTTATAAATAAATGATATTGTCTATTTTTGAAACTGCAGTCTCTTTATTTATTCACAACCTCCTTCTCCTCCTCTTAGGGGGTTTATGTAAGTATTCATTATATGCTGCTGTGTGGTTCGCTGGATACTGGAATTGTAACTGTAGAAGCCTCCTCAATACACTTTAGGAAGCGCCACCTGTCCACAGACCCCTGCATCCAATGACCCACTTGAGCTCCTCTGCATGCAGTAAGTGGCCAGTCATTTAAAACGTGAACTGTGGTACAAATCTCTTCCAGAAGATGTACAATCTTCACCATCACTGCAGCGTCTAAGTTACAACACTTTCTTGTACAAAGACGTGTGTGAGCGCAGTATATCAAAGCCAGAACTCACTGCCGAGCCACCTCGGCTGGCAGTTCCAAAGTCAGCAGTAGGCGAGTGTGTCAGGTACAAGGCCCTGGTGGTATCGCAGCCGCAGCAGCGTGGGCAGGCTCTACAGATAGTGGCGGCCGGAGGCTGCCTGCTTTTGCTGCCATATGAGTACATGGCTAACGATGTTACCATTACCTGAGCAGTCCACCATAATCTGCAATGATACACCGGCGGCCAGGCTTGCAGCAGCACAGTGAGGTACGTACGACAAGAATTGCAGTGGCGGCTCGATCTGTCATCTGCAGTGCTGCGCAGGCTGTTGACGCACGAGCCAGCCCGTAGCACAAAATCATGACTCCAGCCCATTTAGCACGGTCTGGACCAGGCTCTCCGTGCTCTAGTCCATCTCACAAATGTCACCATTGGAGATAAGAGTGACACTGCACTGGTTGTAGCTGCAAGCAGCACCTCCACCCACTCTATTACGGATCACCATGTTGGGCTGCTCAGTGGTTGCTGGATCTCAATTGCTCACATTGATAACGCCAGTGTACGCTATCCGGGTATTTTCCTTAATGCTTGTCAAATAATTCTGGAAGGGATCTCCTCAGATTTTTCAACTACCCACAGTATTTTGCCATTAAGTACAGAGAAGTTTTGTATTATGAACTGATGCACTCGCCCCTCCCCCTTCCAAAAAACGGGCAGTATGCTGTTGTTGAGGAGAAGACCATCTTACAAATCTGGAAGAGAAATTGTGTCATATCGTGGGGCAAGTGAACTGCAGAATGATTCAGGACTTTTACCGAGAGCATAATACCGGGGCATTTTTCCAAAATGCAGGAAAAAGGGTCTAGAAAGGTCCTCGGCCATGTACTCCACCTCAATCTATAATTGCATATCCTTGCTCCATTTATCGGTGTTTTCAGTTTCGACCTTTTTTCGAAAGATATGTTGCTAAAACAGGCATGCATTAATGTCCAGGACCTTACAGTTAGTTACGGCTTCGCATTACTGCTTCTGGATAGCGATAGAAATTACACAGAAAACGCATTTGATACGGAAAGATATCATTCATCTTAAGTCCGCAGGCATTACAGTCTCCAAGGCAATTCATTCCCCATGAACTTCTAGGACATTCCAACATTAGACAGGCAGAACACCGATTATGTGATTCACTTACACACACTGGTTGTTGAAAACGCGAAGATTAAGGCTTCCATGATTCAAAACAAAGATGTCACGCATAAAGTAGTTGGACCCCTCTGCACTTTCAAATTTGGCCGTCAACACCCTAGACTTTTGTCATTGGTCATTTGACTAGTTTCATATGGCCCACCAACAATTCATCTCCTGTGCCAACCTTTTCATCTCAGAGTAACACTTGCAGACTCTGTCCTCGGTTATTTGCTAGATGTATTCTAACTCTTGTATCTCTCTGAAGTTTGTATACTTTACATCTTCCTCTAGTACCATGGAAGATATCCCCTCATGTCTTAACACATGTCCTGTCACCCTGCCCATTCTTCTTGTCAGTGTTGCCCATATGTTTCTTTACATCGCCGATTCTGCGGAGAACCTCCTCATTACTTACCTTACCAGTGCACTCAATTTGCAACGGTCTACGGTAGCACCACATCTCAGATCCTTAGATTATCTCCATTTCGATTTTCCAACAGTCCAGGTTTCACTACCATACAGTGCTGTGCTCCAAATGTACATTTTCACAAATGTCTTGCTCAAATTAAGGCTTCTGTTTGATGCTGGTAGATTTCTCGTGACCAGGAATCCTCTTTTTGTCAGTGCTCGTCTGCTTTTTATCTTCTCTGATGTTAAGTTACTCACTGTTCTCATTTCTGCTACTTCTCATTATTTTCGTTCTTCTTCCATTTACTCTCAACCCATATTCTGTATTCATTGGGCTGTTCATTTCATTCATACATTCTCTAATTCTTCTTTATTTTCACTGAGGACAGCAGTGTCATCGGCGAGTCTTGCCAGTGATATCCTTTCGCCATGAATTTTTATCCCACTCTTGAACTTTTATTTCCATCGTTCCTTATTCGATGTACAGCTTAAACAGTAGGGGCAAAGGACTACATCCCTGTTTTATACCATTTCTAATCCGAGCACTTTATTCTTGGTCTTTCTGTCTTATTGTCCCCTCTTGGTTCTTGTACATATTGAATTTTATACGTCTTTCTCTATAGCTTACCCCTAGTTTCCTCAGTATTTGGAACATCTTGCCCCATATTACGTTTTTGAACGCTATTTCCACGCCTACAAACGCTTTGAACGTGTCTTGACTTTTCTTCAGTCTTGCTCCCACTATCAACTGCGACATCGGAACTGCCTTTCTGTACACTTATCTTTCCTAAAGCGAAACTGATCGTCATCTAACGATCCTCAATTTTTTTCCATTCTTGTGTATATTATTATTGTCAGCGATTTGGATACATGAGCTATGAAGCTGACTGTGCTATAGTTCTGAAACTCGTCGGCTCTTGCTATCTTCTGAATTGTGTGACTGATGTTTTTCCTAAAGTCTGATGGTTTATTCCCATTCTCATACATTCTACACATCAACGTGAATAGTTGTTTCGTTGCCACATTGCCCATTGATTTTAGAAATTCTGAAGGAATGTTATCAAATCCTTCTGCCTTATTTGATCTTAAATTTTCCAGAGTTCTTTTAAATTCTGATTCCAACATCCCTTCCTATCGAATTCTCGACTCCTGTTTCTTTTTCTATTATTTCATCAGGCAAGTTGTCCTCCCCGCCGGCCGCGGTGGTCTAGCGGTTCTGGCGCTGCAGTCCGGAACCGCGGGACTGCTACGGTCGCAGGTTCGAATCCTGCCTCGGGCATGGGCGTGTGTGGTGTCCTTAGGTTAGTTAGGTTTAAGTAGTTCTAAGTTCTAGGGGACTTATGACCTAAGATGTTGAGTCCCATAGTGCTCAGAGCCATTTGAACCATTTTTGTCCTCCCCCCCTTCCCCCCACCCCTCCCCCCTCCAACAGAGGCCTTCAACGTACTCTTTTCACCTATCCATTCTCTCCTCTGCATTTAACAGTGGAACTCCCATCTTATTCTTAATCTTTCATTATTACTAACATTGCTGTCAATTTCACCAAAGGTTGTTTTGACTTTTCTGTATGCTGAGCCAGTCTTTCTGATGATCATTTCTTTTTAAATATCTTCAAATTTTTCATGCTGCCATTTCGCTTTAACTTCCTGCACTTCCTATTTATTTCATTCCTAAGTGACTTGCATTTCCGCATTCCTGAAATTCCCTGAATATTTTTGTACTTCCTTCTTTCTTTGGTCAACTGAAGTATTTTTCTTTTACCCATGGTTTCTTTGCAGTTACCTTCCTTGTCCCTTCGTTTTTCTTTCCAACTTTCGTGACTGCTCTTTTTAGAGATGCCCACTCCTCTTCAGCTCAGCTGACTACTTATCTCTTTATTACCTATAGCCTCAGAGAGTGTCAAGCATATCTCTTCATTACTTAGTGCTTCCGTATCCCATCTTTTTACTCATCGATTCTTCCTGACTAGTTTCTTAAACTTCAACCTACTCTTCACCATTGCTAAATTGTGATCTGTATCTGTATTTGCTCCTGTATATGCCATAAAATAAAATGTCTAATGTCGGAACCTCTGACTGATAATGATGTAATCTAACTGGAATCTTCCCATATCTTTCACCCTCTCCCAAGTATATCTCCTCCTCTTGTGATTCTCGAACAGAGTATTCGTTATTACTAGCTAAAATTTACCATATAATTCCATTAGTGTTTCTCCTCTCTTAGTCCTACTACCATGACCATAGTCTCCTGTAACCATTCCTCCTACACCTTCCCCTACAACTGCATTCCAGTCCTTCATGACTATTATATATCTATCTCCATTTCCCCCTGAATTACCCTTTCAGTTTCCCCATATGCTTTCTCCATCTCTTCCTCTTCTACTTGTGACTGTAGGGGGAGGGGGGCAACAGGGGTGCTGGTGCATTTTGTTTGTGCGATTTGCCTACATCAGGGGCAGGTACGCACTCAGGGGCAAACCTGCTGTCCTCCTTTGATGAACTGTGAATCAAAGGAGAACAACAGGTTTTCCCCCAAGTGCATACTTGCCCCCTGATGTAGGCAAACTGCACTAACAAAATGCACCAGCACCTCTGTTGCCCACCTACTTGTGACCGCCAAGTATATCTGAACTATTGTCTGTGTTGGCTTGCTGTCAAATCTGATGAGTACAGTCCTACCATTGAACTGTTCACAGTAACTTACTCTCTTTCTATCTTCTTAGTCATAATGAATCGTAGTCCCAGTATAGCATTTTCTGCTGCTGTTGTTATTACTCTGCACTCATTTGATCAGAAATCCTTGTCTTCTTTCCATTTAACTCCACTGGTCTCTACTGTATCTAGATTGAGCATTTGTATTTCCCTTTCAGTTTTACTATCTTCCCTATCAAGCTCAAACTTCTGGCATTCTCGCACAATGTTCCCCTTTCATTGGTTATTTCACCTTTTCCTCATCGTCACCTGCTCCTTGTGAGTCCCCTCCCAGAGATCTGAATTTCTGGAGTCATTAGACATTGGAGAGATCATTAGGACACTTTTTCAATTACAGGCCTCATGTCCTGTGGATACACATTACGTTTCTTTAATGCAATGGTTTCCATTACTTTCTGCATACGTAAGCAGTTGATCATTGCTGAGTCTTCCACCTTTCAGGGGCAGTTTCTCACCCCAAGGACAAGAGAGTCCCCTGAACCTCTGTCTACTCCTCTGTCCTCTTTGACAAGGCTGTTGGCAGAATGACGGCGACTTCTTGTGCCAGAAGTCATCGGTCAACATTGCTGATGAATTTCAGTCAAAATTTAAGTAACAGTTGGACTTGAAACTGAAACCAAGAACGTTTGGACTACCAGTCAAAGACTGTACTGCCAGACAATGGATGGAACACTGTGTAGTGAACAATCCTGCAAGATGGTTGCTCGCTGAACTCGAAAAACGTGTGTGGGAAGTTGATGTGATTTATTGCAGCAATGTTCTCATGATCGACTTGGAAAAGAAGAGCTGCTTGTGGGCTGCTGTTGGATGGAGAAGCAGAAACTCGATCTAGAGATCAATGGTATCTAATGAGGAAGTTCAGTGCCACAAAAGAGAATGATGCCAAGAATAATGCTCCGCTTTCTGGCTTCACTTCATTTCATGCACACTTCTCCTCAGAAACTTGCTGAGACAATGCATAAGGACGATATACATATCACAATAGCCACATACCCCGATGATGCAAAGTTTCAGCCTGTGACAAAGAAAAGTGTCTTTCTATATGAATACCACAATTCAATGGAGAGACTCCATACTACCACACTGCACAACATAACCACATTCTCCAGTAAACTATCAGGCACTGCCGTAATGGATGTGGACTATGACCACGCAGTGAATGTTCGGCAGAAGTTTGGCATCCCTAAAATAAGTGAAGATGCTAGATCAACATTAACACAGATGTACATTTGCTCATTGAAATCTTCGAGAAACACCAAATTGTATGCCTTGGCACCATCCTATCTAGATCCTGCCTTCTATTTCATTGCACCCAGGTTTTCGTGGTATGCAGTGTTAAGGAGATTAGATTAGATTAGTACTTGTTCCATAGATCATGAATACAACACTTCGTAATGATGTGGAACGTGTCAGGTTAATAAAAGGTGTCTATACAAGATATTACATTACACAAAATATTACATGACACTTAATATTTTTAATTTTTTTGTGGGGTTGGGGAAATTACCCACTTACCATCTCCAAAAATTCATCTAATGAGTTGAAGGAGTTGCCATTAAGAAATTCTTTTAATTTCCTTTTAAATGTTACATGGCTATCTGTCAGACTTTTGATGCTATTGGGTAAGTGACCAAAGACTTTTGTGGAAGCATAATTTACCCCCTTCTGAGCCAAAGTTAGATTTGACCTTGAGTAGTTAAGATTGTGTTGTAGCCATGTACACTGCAATTATTTTTGAATTCGTTCGGATTGTTAATAACAAATTTCATAAGTGAATATATATATATTGTGAGGCCACAGTGAAGATATCTAGCTCTTTAAATAAGTGTCTGCAGGATGATCTTGAATGAGCTCTAGCAATTATTCTGATTAAACGCTTTTGTGCAATGAACACTCTTTTACTCAATGATGAGTTACCCCAGAATATGATGCCATATGAAAACGGAGAATGAAAATAGGTGTGGTAAGCTAATTTACTGAGATGTAAATCGCCAAAATTTGCAATGATCCTAATAGTGTCAGTAGCTGAACTCAAACGTTTCAGCAGATCCTCCGTGTGTTTTTTCCAGTTCAACCCCTCATCAATACATACACCTAAAAATTTTGAATATTCTACCTTAGCTACCGATTTCTGATCGAAGTCTATATTTATTAATGGTGTCATTCCATTTACTGTGTGGAATTGCATATATTGTGTTTTGTCAAAGCTTAATGAGAGCCCATTTGCAGAGAACCAAATTAATGATTTTCTGGAAAACATCGTTTACTATTTCACCAGTTAATTCTTGTCTGTTGGGTGTACTTGTATCATCGGCAAAAAGTACCAGCTTTGCATCTTCGTGAATATAGAATGGCAAGTCATTAATATATATTAAGAACAGCAAAGGACCCAAACCGAACCTTATGCCCCCCCCCATTCTTCATTGTTCCCCAGGTTGAGAAATCACCAGTTTTTTTTTCATATTATGTGAACCGCTTATTTCAACTTTTTACACTCTTCCAGTTAGGTATGATTTAATCCATTCGATCACTGTCCCATTCATACCACAGTACTTGAGCTTATCTAGAAGTATTCCATGATTTACACAGTCAAAAGCCTTTGAGAGACCACAAAAAATCCCAACAGGTGACTTCCGGTTACTCAGAGCATTTAATATTTCATTAGTGAAAGTATATATAGCATTTTCCGTTGAAAAACCCTTCTGGAAACCAAACTGACATTTTGTTAAAACTATTTTTACAAAGGAGTGAAGCTACTTCACAATACATTACCTTTTCAAGAATTTTTGATAAGGCAGTCAGAAGAGAGATTGGGCAGTAGCTGTTGACATCAGATGTATCCCCATTTTCATGCAGTGGTTTAACAATGGCATACTTTAGTCTGTCTAGGAAAATACCCTGATTCAGAGAGCTATTACATATGTGGTTAAGAATCCCACTTATTTCTTGGGAACAAGCTTTTATTATCCTGCTGGAAATGACATCCATTCCATGTGAGCTTTTATTCTTGAGAGAGTTTATTATCTTCCTAATTTCAGAAGGAGAGGTGGGTGGAATTTCAATTATATCAATTGGTATGGGTAAGGCCTCTTCCATTAACTGCCTTGCTAGCATCAGACTGATAGTTGGTGTTGACATGCTGTCCTCTTAGAACGTGGGATTTTCAGGGGATTTTGGGAGAGCATGCACAGGTACACCAAGATGAATAAGCTGAAGATGAGTGTGGAGGAGTACAGGCCATCTGATGATTTAAGCTACATCCTTTGCTTGGATGTAAACAACCTCTGTGATATGCAAAACATCAAAGCCCACTGTTTGAAGGGTTCCAATGGATGTCTAAAAGGGAAATCGCCAGACTGAAGGAAAAGATCCATGATGTGGTTGAGGATGTTGGTGAGGGGTATGTCCTGGAGACAGAACTGGTGCAACCCATCCATTTGTATTACGAGCACAGTGACTTACCACTGTGTCTGAAAAGCCTAGTCTCGTAAAATGGTTCCAAGCTGAAACTGTAGTTAACACTTGGGATCAAACAACATTATATCTTACTGTACAGAATCTTCCAGCAATGTCTCAGGTTTAGGATGGTACTTGTTAGTACTACCCATAGAATCTACTTCAAGTGGATTTGCTGGATGAAAGAGTACATTGATGTTAACATTCAACAGAGGGCTCTTGTGATGTGTGATTTTAAAACATATTTTTATAAGTTAATGAACAACTCGGTTTTCGGAAAAATCATGGAGAACATTAGAGAATACAAAGAAATTCGTTTAGTTTACTGGTGGAATGGGCATTATGGTGGGTGAGATTACATCACCAGACCAAAGTTCAAATGGGCCATCATCCATAAAGAACTACTAGTCGCTCTGGAGATGGTCAAGGTTTCATTGTAGTTCACAAAGCTTGTCTATGTTGGTATGTGTTTTCTGGACCTCTCCAAACACCACATGAACTGTTAACACTATGACTTTGTGAAGCCAAACTTCGCTGACTCCAAGCTACTTTATATGGATACTGGCAGATTCAGCTACTGAGTGGAAGTCTGTGATCCATATGATTTTAATTAGTTACAATCATGTACATCCGACATATTTTGATTGTGGCCAGTAATCCTTTTTGAATAACATCTCAGTAGAGGAAGGTTACTGCCCTCATGAAGGACGAGGTGAATGGGTTGCACGTAATAGTGTTTGTGAGGCTCAGATCAAAGATGCATACATATCATATAGACGGAAGTACCTCCCACAGATAGGCTAATTGTGCATATTGTGTGGCCTCAAAGGCTCTCATTAGTAAAGATCACAAGAGATGTCCCCTCCCCCCCTCACAAGGGTATTGATGCAGTTCTGCATATAGTGCACCAGGTAACCTTTCAATTGAGACGCCATGGGTTACATAATGCATTGCAGCTGTAAGTAGGACTGTCACGAAATGATAACAAATGATTCATCTGTAGGGTGGGATTTGGCACACTACCTCACTCACACTGTTCATTGGAGTGATGGTTGTGTATTTATTTGTAAATATAAATTTATATACATAATATAAATTTGTAAACATACATATACATGCAGAATAGTAGGATGAATTGCTTGTCATAGATGTGTGTTTATGTGTGATAATGTGTGTCTGATTGCACAAAATGCGTGTGCACACCAAACCTGAAGATTAGTAGTTGAAACAATGGAACAATAAAAAAATGAAATGGTGCAGGAGAATGCACAACTACTTTAGTAAATGATGATTAATTTTATGTTTAGACAGAGAAACTCCCTAAACTATTATGTACCAAGTATATTACTGCAAATTGTATATATAGATTTCTGTGTGCATGTACATGTGCATGGTTTTTTCCTTCACGTGATGCTGCTAGAACTCAGTTCCTATTTTATACTCATGCTCATAAATTAAGGATAATTGCAGAATGTGGTGCACACAATGTGGCACTACTCAAAACTAGTGCTAATAGCATAGGCACATAGGGAACACACACGACACATGGTGTTGTTGATAAGTTGAGAAAACTGAACTGAGCCTCCCAGTCTTGCACGTGGCTGTTGGAGCTCCTGAAGTGTTGTAGGGGTTTGAAGACGTGCAGCAATGCGTCGACTGAGAGAATCCAAGATGTGTTAGATGGAGTTTAGGTCTCGGGAACAGGTAGGCCATGCCATTCGCCTGATGTCTTCTGTTTAAAGGTACTCCTCCACCATGGCAGCTTGGTGGGGCCGTGCATTATCATCCATCAGGAGGAAGGTGGGACCCACTCCACCCCTGAAAAGGTGGACATACTGGTGCAAACTGACATCCCGTTACATCTGACCTGTTACAGTTCCTCTGTCACAGATATGCAGGGGTGTATGGGCACCATTATCCTTAATTTATGAGCATGAGTGTATATATATATATATATATATATATATATATATATATATATATATATATATATAGGGTGGGTCACTAACTATTGCCACTAGGAATAGCTCCAAAAGTATGATAGTAGCTGAAACGTTTGTGGGACAAATGTTGCATGGGAGAACAGGGGCCATAATATGATGTTCGTTATTTGTTTCTAGATGGGGTCACTTCAGAGATATGAAGGTCGACTTTGTTTTTTAAATGGGATGCTATAGTCTGATACTTATTTGCTGACAGTGGCTATTGAGACAAATGAAATGATGTGTAACTGTATGGTCTTTGAAGGTCAATGAAGGTCACAAAGGTAGCATGAACGTGTATTTACAGAATGTGTTCGAAGTGATGACCATTAGTATCAATGCAGTGCAGCAATCTTCTTATCATGGATTGAGTGGTATTCCATATTACATTGGCACTTATCGAAGCACGTGCCCTGACAATTCTCTCTCGCATATCTTCAGGTGTAGTTGAAATGTCTTTATAAACAATGTCCTTTACGAATCCCCAAAAGAAAAAATCCAGAGGCGTCAAGTCTGGTGACCAAGCCGGCCACGACAAATCTCTTTCGTCTCCAATCCAACGATTTGAGAATTGTCTCTACAACTCATTTCTAGCCATCAGCAAAAAAAAATGTGCCGGACACCCATCATGTTGATACCACATTCTGTTCCTTGCTCCTAAAGGTATTTCTTCCAATACCAGAGCTAATGATGCTTGCAGGAATGTGGTGTACTTCCTGCCATTAAGAGTTCCTTTGATGAAATAGGGGCCTATAATTCTGTCCTCCAGAATGCCACACCATACATTCATGGACCACAGATTTTTTGCATGCACCTTGCCACAGCCAACATGGATTTTCAGTAGCCCAATAATGGATTTTATGCAAATTAACATTTCCATGGTTCGTTAATGTAGTTTCATTAATAAATAAAATCAAATTAATAAATGTGTCATTCCTCTGAATCTGAAATTGAGCCCATCGGCAGGATTCAGTGCCACTCATACAATCCATACCAATTAATTCTTGGTGGAGGCTGATATGGTAAGGATGATATTCATGGCGACGCAGAACATGAACAACATTACTCCGGCTCATGATAGATTCCCTTGCGATTTAATGTAAACTAACATAGGGATCTCGAACCAGAGTGGCAGGAGTACCAATTTCCATTTCCTAGTTAGTAACTTTCCTTTTCTGGATATGTTTCCAATGCGTTAAAGGTCCGGTTCTTCTCAATTTATCATACACACATTTGAACATACGTCGTGCAGGGTGAGTACGTTGAGGATACCTTTCAGCGTATAAGTCTCTACCTCTCACAGGATTTCGTTGGCATTTTCCATAAATGAGAAGCATATCGACTTGTTCTTCAAAGGAATACATCATTCACATTCGCTTGATTCGACGATTCTAGTCTTACCGTTCTTATGAGTGTTGTATTGCAAAACCGGCGAATGGTGTTTACATGTCAACAGCACGTTAGATGAATACGCCATATTCGGCGAATATTTACTATTTGCGCAATGTACATGAGTGAATTGTCAGAGCCTGTGCTTCGATAAATGCCGAAGTGATTAGGAATACCACTCAATCCATTACAAGAAGACTGCAGCACTGCACTGATACCAACGGTCATCCCTTCGAACACCTTCTGTAAATGGACGTTCATGCCACCTTTGTGAGCTTCGTTGACCTTTCACATCACTGGAGTCGCTTCGATAGACGCTATCAGAAAATAAGTACCAAACTATAGCATCCCATTTAAATAAACAAAGTTGATCTTCATGTTTCTGACGCGATCCCACCTAGCAAGAAGAAACCAACGTCATATTATGGCCTCCGTTATCCCATGTAACATTTGTCCCACAAAGTTTTCAGCTACTATCATAGTTTCGGAGTTATTCTAGGTGGCAATAGTTAGTGACTCACCATTTATATATGGGGGGTGGTAAAAGAGAGAGAGAGTAAATACGCCAAACATAATTGAAAATTATCGTTATAAAAAATGCACTGTCTAAATAACAACGGAATGTAGATCAAAGAGTTGTGTTACTTATGGATTTGTAGAAAAAGAAAAATATATTGGAAAAAATTGTTAATAGCAAATTATTAGTAAATCTGTTAATTCCAAACGTGCCACTAATAGAATTATTGTTAATAAGTGGTGTATAATCTTTCGCCAGCGATGCACAAACCTAGAATGACGAACCTTACACAGTTGAGCTAGTTATGAAGGATGATAAGGGGGAAGAAGTAGTCCACTTGCCTAAGGTGTGTGGGGATTCTCCTGGATGATCCCTGCCAAGTCCAGGTGGGTCCTTGTGGGACCTAGTAATTGGGGGGGGGGGGACAATGATCAATGATGACGTTGACTATAAGTCGCCCAACTGTGTAATCCGACACTGGATTTGTAACCAGACAGCAGAAGTGATTAAATTGTAGTCTGGGTCTCTACCAGCAGTGAATAACTACTGTGTGTCCGCCATCCGTATTTATGACAAGTTTAACTCTACCGGTCTGGTATCCCAATCCGATAATTTGGACGGACCGCCAGAGGGCATGGACATAGATGACAACCGCTAGGCGGCGCCCCTATAAACGGCAAGCGCTACTTTTGTCGTCACAGCGCATTGCGCGGACCACACGTGCTGCACCAGCCTATCGGCACTCATGGGGGCCCTATAAAGCCTATAGCGCAGGGGCTCGGAAGTCAGTTGTATTCCGACTGCACTCATGTGTTCTATACCATATGCAACGTTGTTGGTTCTTGAATCTCGTTACGTCTCGGTTCCCCATCTGGTTTATTATAAGGAATTATCTACTGCCTTATCCGTTCGTGGTGGTTGTTGTCGTCTTTGCCATATCCGTTTGTAGTTGTTGTCCTCGTTGCCGTCCATTGCTGTATTTCTGTGGGTCGGACGACTCACCGTCGACGTCCTCGGCCGGTCGACCTGCAGTTACCGATCTGATTTCATTTACTAGAATTGGCGACGAGGTAAAGGATTAATCGTGCATTATGGATACGAAACTTGTACAGCTCGAGAAACAGCAGCAGCAACAGCTGCTCCTGCAGCAACAGTTCCAGCAGCAGTTCCAGCAGCAGACGGACCTTTTACGTCAAGAAATTCAGCTGCTGTCCGACTGATTGCAGGTCCAAGGTTCACAACCTGTCCCGACTGTGGTCACCTCCTAGACAGAGTCCCGCCCACCCACGTTTCTGCCGTTTAACGACGTCAAGAAGGATTGGAATGGTCGCTTTTTCTTTCTTGGGCTTCCCCAGAGACGTTTTTCTTACTTGAGAATTTGGCTTCCCTCTCAAACCCGGCCGCACCCACATTCGAGGGAATGTGTTCGTTGCTGTCTGCCTATTATTCACAACGACTTCACGTGGTCGCATCGACCTTGAGTTCCATCAGTACCACAAGCAAGTAGGCCAGTTTATAGATCGTGGGTGACGAATTTGCAGGGTCTGAGCCGTCTTTGCGATTTTACCTATGACAACCCGTCTTGCTAAACCTCATATTCCCTTATATGTGTCGTAAGGTCCTATTGGCTCCCGTTCCAGAAGTTCGTACTGCAGCCCTCAAGCTCGACAATCCTTCTTTGGACGACATACTGAAAATCGAGCACTCTTTTGAGATCGCGCAGGCAGCAATAAGCGTCTTATGGCCCACCCCAGGTCGCTGTGGTTCAGCCAACGCCGTGGGGTTGAAATTCTCGCCAGCGTTCTTCCCGAAGGCGGCGTCGCGATTCGTCACTTCGGAGCAGCCAGTCCAGCCACGTCGGCGAAACCAGCGGGCTCTGCCTTCTTGTCCTGACTGTGAGGCACCAATGGGCAGACTGCCCTCATCGTTGGGCGCACAGCACCCATTGTGGCCGTCGTCGGCCGTCAGGTTAGTCTACTCCTACTCCCACCTTGCGTCTCGGGACGGTCCACAAACTTCAGATCATCGTTCCGCACAACAATCTCTGCGCCTCCAGGTTGTTTATAGATCTGACGATTCCTCGTCAGGACTTCGTTTCCAAGTCGACATGGGAGTGACAGTTTCTCTGGTCAATCTCGTCTGGGTTACCTGGCATTCGCCCCACCATCTTTCAAGGTGGTTGCATATTCTGTTCTATTCCCATCAGAGTTCAGTTCACCACTAATGTTACATACGAGACGGTTACACGGCCGCTAACGCTGTATATTGTCAACAGTCATTACGTAGGCTACATGCTTTCTCGCTGTTTCGGTTCTCCATCGCCGAAGAAATTCAGATCGTCTCCAACACGGCTCCCTCCCAGAAACTTGGCGACCTTTATGTCTCTTTCGCGTATCTGTTTGAACCTGGCTTGAGGTGCGCCACTGATTTTGAGGCACACATTTCTTTAAGTCCAGATGCGGTGCGCCGGTTCTGTTATGCTTGTCCTCTTCCAGTCTCCTTACTCGATCGCCTTCGAACCAGTCGAAACTATTGCTTCGGCCGCACCCCTGGTAGTAGTCCAGAAGCCATGTGGTTTTCTCCGGCTTTGTGGAGATTTGAAGTCAACGATCAATCCCCAAGCTCTGGTGGAAACCTACCACATACAATGTCAAGAGGACCTCCTCTCAAAATTTGTTGGAGGTGAACGTTTTTCTAAAATAGACCTTGCTGATGCTTACTTACAGATTCCACTAGATGAGAAATCCAAACACATTGTTGTCATCAATGCGCCTTTTGGCTATTACAAATACAAGTGTTTGTCATTTGGGATCTCTTCTGCTGCAGCGGTCTTCCAGAGATACCTGGAACAGCTTTTACCAATTACCTGGATGACTTAATTGTTACAGTTACTACACGCCAAGACCACCTGCGTAACCTACATACCCTCTTTATTACACTGTGTGATGCAGGGCTCAAGTGCCGTCTGCACAAATGCCAGGACAAGGTGGATTACCTGGGCCACTTCCCCACCAGAGAAGGGATTCAGCCCACTGACCATAATGTTTCTGCTATTGACTCTCCCCCACATCCAGGAGTTGCAGGCTTTTTCTTTTTTTTTTGGGGGGGGGGTGAATTATTATTCTCAGTTCGTTCTGCAGGCAGCACACACTATGTATCCCCCCAACCAGATTCGGAAGAAAGGCGTTCCGTTCCAGTGGTCGGCGGCCTGTGAACAAGCCTTCACATAGCTGAAGCGCATTTAACGTTGTGCATCCTGTTTGACATCCTTTTCTCCGTCACGCCCCCTTGTTTTGGCTGTGGACGCTTCTCCCTATGGCCTTGGTGCAGTGCTGGCAACCGTAATGATGATGGTACAGAGCAACCATCGCCTATGTATCCAAAACACTGACACTGTCCAACACAATTACTTCAAGATCGAGAAAGAGGCGTTGGCCATCATCTTGGCACTGGAGAAATTCCATGTGTATCTCTGCTTTCTGGAGCAGAGGGCCCAGAAGTTCCAGCGTTGAACTCTTTTCTTTAGCTCCTACAGTTACACCATCAAGTGCAAGCCTACTGCACAACATGCAAGTGCGGATGTCCTCTCATGTTTACCCTCAGGACCAGACCCAGCGTCCGACAAGCTGGAACTCTCCTGTTTTCACGCTGACATGGAGTGACAACACACCTTGGATAGGTTTCCCATTACCGCTACTCACAAGGTGGCGGACATGCACCGTGACCCTATCTTGCGGTGTGTCATGCACTACGTCCTCCATAGGTGACCCACTTATTTTTGAAGCCAGCGGCTCCTGGGCTCTGGGCCTGGGCTTGCGTCTCTCTTCGTTTGTCCATCATCTCCAAAGTGCTCCTGCTGGATGCAGAGGCAAGTGCCCACCCTGTGTTGTCATCCCACTTACCCTATGCACTCATACCTTTGAACTCCTCCATCATGGGCACTGGGGTCTGACTTGGATGAAAGGCCTTGCCAGGCGACATGTCTACTGGCCTGGACTAAACAACGACATGGCGGCTACAGTGCACTGTTGTTCTGCCTGTGCTCAACATCAGGCTGCTGCACCCCAGTCTTTCGTCCCCTGGTCTACTGTCCGTTGCCTTTGGAATCACATTCATCTAGGTTTTACTGGCTCCTTCCTCGACTTGATGTGGCTTATTGTTGTGGATGCTCATTCAAACTACTGTGACATGGCCTGCCTGTTGTCCAGCACCAGAGTGGCCACACTCAATGCCATTCTTCAGATTCTCTCTTCCCCGCTGCACCATCAGTGGCAATGGGCCCCAGTTCACTTCTACAGCTTTCGAACAGTTCTGCACTGCCAATGGCATTAAACACCTGTGTAGCCCTCCGTTTCATCCCTCCTCCGATGGCGAAGTGGAGCAGATGGCCCGCCCATTTAGACAACAAATGTTGAAGGCCATGGGTGCAGGTACCAAGACAGTGACACTCACGATGTTACTGAGCACCTACAGATCCATCCCTGTCCATGGACAAAAGCCCATCAGAACTCCTTCATGATCAACAGCTCTGTACTCTCCTCCATCTCCAGGCACACCAATACAAGGAATCCCAGACCAAACATTCTGCTCGATACCCTCCTGGTTTGGCTGTTTGGACACATTCCTATGGGGCAGGAACCCTGTGATGCCAGCTATGGTGGTGGCCACCCATTAGTGGTGCCTTACAGTGGTGCATGCCCCAAGAGTTTTCGACCATCAGCACATGAACCTACTCCGTCCTACCAATCCAGTATTCAGAGTTGGAGTCCCTGCCCTCACACATCCCTCTGGGTCACAGGTACTACTTTTGCTCCATAAAACTGTCAGCAGCTACCATAGGCACGGGTATCAAGGTCGAGCCATCACCACTGCTTCTGTGTGCTCCACAGTCACCCACCACACTGCAGTTCCCCAGTGCAGTGCCTGATGTCGTGTTCCTTCTCCCAGCTGGCTGCTTCTGCTGACGGTACATCACTTGTTCACTCCCCCTAAACGTTGGCCAGGGCGCTTCAGCCCCTATGCGCCCATTTTAGGGGATGGGAGGGATCTGGCATCCTGGTCCAACAATCTGGCTGGCCTGCCAGACGGCATGGAGAGACGAGAACCGCTAGGCGGCGCCTGTATAAACAGTGGGCACTACTGTCGCCACAACAGCACTGTGCGTTGGCCACGCCTCCTGTGCCAGCCTACCAGCACTCACAGTAGCCTTAAAGCTTGCAGGGTAGGGACTCGGAAGTCAGTGGTGTTCCGCAACGCTCTTGTGTTCTATACAGTAAGCATCGTTGTTCGTTCTTGAATCTTGCTACGTCTCGGCCCTCCATCTGGTTTATTCTAAGGACTTGTCTACTACCTAATCTGTTCGAGGTGGTTTTTATTGTTATCGTCTTTGAGATATCCATTCGTGGTTGTTGTCTTCATTGTCGTTCATAGCTATCTGTCTGTGGGTTTGGGCGACTCACCATCGACGTCCTTGGCCAGTCGGCCTGCGGTTCCTGATCTGATTCCGGTTACTAGAGCTGGGAGGAATGGCAGCTGAGTCTTCCTCATGAGCAGAAGCTAGGAAAGGTTGAAAGCTGGAGTATAGAGCGAAGTCGACATTGTAAATCGCACCATAGGTGTTCCACTCACTTCAGGTCAGCACCCTCAGCAGGTCTGTCCATTTCAAGAACATTATTTTCATCAAACCATTGCCTCACAGATAATGCTTAATGACAGAGTGCATTGTCATATTGATGTAAACAATCATCCTCTCAAAACTGTTCCATTACTATATAATGATGTAGAATGTGTCCATACTTTTCCACATTAAGTGTTTTCTTAAATGTAATAAGAGGACTACACCTGTAGGTAACACTGCCTCCGAAAACTTCACTGTTGAGACTACACAAATGGTAGGTTACGTCCTTCTGGCATTCGCCAAACCCAAAGCCTTCCATCACAGTGTCATAGGGTACAGAGTGATTCATGACTCCAAATCACTCATTTGCAGTCATTCACTGTCCAGTGTCGTCCCTCTTTACACCACCTCAGATGTAGCTGAGCAGTGATGACAGAAATGCATGGCTTATGGGAAACTGCTGCACCTCTGTACCCCATTCGTTTTAACTCCCTACAAACAGTCATTATGCTACTTCGACTACTGGTGGCACTTTGGAAGTCAGGAGCGAGTCCTACCACTGATTGCATACCATTATCTACAAGCACACCAGGCAATGCTCGATGGTCCCTGTTCTTCAGGACATGGGGCCTGTTAGTCTTTGTTTAGCTGTGGTTGTTCCTTCGCATTTTCACTTCAGAGTCATGTCGCTATCAGTTCATTTAGGCAGCTTTAGAAGGTTCTGTAATGGATATGTTACACAGGTGATGTCTAATAACTACACGACATTCGAAGTCAAGTGACTGACACATTCCATTGTTACTGCTTTACTGACAACACAGTACTTCCTGTCGTGACATCTAGTGGTCAGATGTAAGTCTTCAAGCTTTCTTGATGGATATGTTGTAAATAGTCTTCACTGCTTTGCAACCAGATGATGTTGCGCAAATTCCACAATATTTCCTTCAGGTGATTGAAACTGGCTGGTGGCTAGGTACGACTGACAGTATCTGCATGTCGACGCCCCTGTATATAGCACATGCATGTGAAGCCAACGCATACAGACTGTTGTAGTGGCACTACCATTTGGGATAGGAAAAGTCAGTTTTGGTGCAATATTTCTGAGTATGCAAGTTGCAGCCAGGTGCGGGCCTGTTTACGGTGAGTTACACTCACCAGCAGTTGCGAAGTAAAGTAGAGGCCACAGGGGCGTAGAAGAGTCGGAAAAAGTACACACAGCAGTTTGCATGGCGCAAGTCACAGGCAGACGGGACCCAATGGCTAACCTAAGTTTTATGAGTACGTGACGTGGAGTGGTGCGTTTAACAAAACAGAGGTGCACAGCCACATATAAATAGGTGCCAGTTCACTAACATTGCATTCAAGTGTGGCAGTTCTCCTGGACGGCGGGGTGTGTCACACCACCAGCACACACAGCAGCAGATGGGGCGCCAGTGTTACAGTCCACGGCAGGTCGCTGGTTCGACCCTCCGAGGCAAATTCGGGGTCTGTAGCCAGCCAGCGGCGGGCCACTCCATGGCTCGCTACTGCGGACAGTCTTCTTGGCTCCCAACACGCACCAGAGGCATCCAGGGCGAGGGCCACAGATTCAGCTGCCGGATTGCGGGGGCTTGTTGTCACTGCGACCCAAGCCACGCCGGCGGGGATGCATGGTGTGGGCCAACTTGCAGTTGTCAGTGGGCAGTGCTGTAGCAGCACAGGATGAAGGCTGTTGAGTCAGCTGCCAATGCAGCCCTGTCGTCGTCATATCACCACGGCCGTACAAGGCCGACACATTAGCAGATCGCTGGATGGGTCGCTGAGGTGTCTTCCTCAGCATTGCGGGACCTGGTGACACAGACCGAGGGGAACGTGGCACAGTAATTGGAAACAATAAATCATTCGGAAAGCTCGGACGAGTCTTAATACGGTGCCTTCTACCTCTTCCAGCTACATTTGGTGTTGCTGTTACATTTGGTGTCGGAACTTGCCATTACACTATATTTGCAATTCACAAACCACCATCACCCGGCACAGTGCGATAGTGCACTGCATACGTTAGTTCATAGAGCATGTGTGGTATCTGACCCTGAAAGACTGTCAAGTGAGCTACAACATTTGAAGATAGTGTTCTGACAAAACGGTTTTTCTGAGAGACAGATACGTAGTGCATTCAGGCCCAAGTGAGTTCAATCCATGGAGAAGAATGAAGATACTAAGAAACCCAACACTTTGGTCTTCTTGCCATATTTTGGTGCCATGTCGTCAAGAATCAGAAGAGTCCTCAAAAGATATTACATTAAATGTGTTTTAGACCATTTGCAAAACTGAGCAACCTGTTGTGTTCGGTTAAGGACGATATTGGCCTGAGAAAATGTGATGTGTATAGGATTCCTTGTCAATATGGGGTGGCATATATATGCCAAACAAGTCGCACAGTACAAGAACGCTCTGATGAACATCAGCGTCACACGCGCCTACGCCAAACAGAAAAGTTGGCAATTGCAGAACAGTGTCTGAATAGAGGACGTCGCATCATTTATAAAAATACGGAATTTTATCCCCGGCTTCCTCTTTCTGGGATTGCGTCATTAAGGAAGCAAACCATAGGTACAGCTGGTAATCTCATCAACAGGGATACGGGATGTAAACTGAGCACAGCCTGGAACCCTGCATTGGCTGCTTGTAAATCACGACGAGAAAATCAAGATTTTTCGATAACAGACACGTCATAGCATCGGTCTCCTACGGCTTTTTACTGAGTAACGTCTAGTCGCACTGTTAGTAAACAAAGCGTTCAGTGCACGCGCAGAAGGGTCGCTCTCCGATTGTTGGCAGAGGGCGTTTGAGTATGGCGCCATCTATCTGCAAATCATTGCGCATGCGTGTTTTCCGCACCTGCGCATTCTTCGCGCGCATATTCTGTATATAGGGGCACCGATCTGCGGATATGTCAGTCCTACCTAGCCACTAGCAAGGTTCAACCACCTGAAGATGTCAGACAGTTGCTCCGAGGAAATATTGTGGCACTTGCACGTCATCCGGCGGCAAACCCGTGAAGACTATTTACAGCTAGTCGTCAGTTCCGCTTAACACAGGAGTACCCGGCTACTTTTGATCAGACCGTCTGTGTTACGTCTATCCGTGGGTGCACAGAAATTGGGATATTTTGTATTTGTGGTGAATTCGTACACCTATTACGCGACCGGTTTGTTTCCAACTTTTTGCTGACCTTGTAGTGGAAGAAAGGGAGGGCGACGTGTACCCGATAATGGAAATGCCGTGTGGCTAGGGCCACCCGTGGGGTAGACCGTTACCTGGTGCAGGTCTTTCAAGTTGACGTCACTTCGACGATTTGCATGTCGATGGGAATGAAATGATGATAAGGTCAGCACAACACCCAGTCCCTGAGCGGAGAAAATCTCCGACCCAGCCAGGAATCGAACCCGGACCGTTAGGTATGACATTCCGTCGCGCTCACCACTCAGCTACCAGGGCCGGACGTGTACCCGATAACCGCAGGGTTCTGCAAAGTTTCCTGCCTCACTCTCAACACTGTGGCATTGTACACAAAAATTAAAGTGCAGGGGATCTTGGCAGTTCAGTTACCTCTGCACACACACACACACACACACACACACACACACACACACGTTGTCCTGCTTTACCAAACTGGGAGATCAGTATGAATCTGGGAACGTTTGCCTTCGTGTTTAAGGCCGTTCTGTCCATATCCAGGTGTCTTTGGAGAGCCAGCATTTAATTTCCACTCGCCGGCGAGATTCCGCTATTTCCGTGTCGTTCTCTGCGGTTTCCTCTTTCTTCTGTCCCATTACATCGCAGAGGAAAGCCATTACAGCAGGCGCGTTGTCGTCCAGAGCTGGTCACCTCATTTACGGCCGCTTTATGAAGAAGCCTACCCAGCACTACGTCCTTTGATCTCGGCCAGCTGCGTCCATAGGCACCAAAACCGTAGGTGCGTCCGTTTTGTTTTGCATAGTTCGATAATTTTCACTTTAGGATCTGTCCGATTATATCAGTGTGTCTCAGTCTGTTGATGTCTGTAAGCACTATCATTGGATTTCTTTCACCCAAATACATTTTTTTTAGTCATGTTTTTCTTTACTTCTATATTAACACTTCTATATTAACAAAAAGTGGTTCAAATGACTCTGAGCACTATAGGACTTAACTTCTGAGGTCATCAGTCCCCTAGAACTTAGAACTACTTAAATCTAACTAACACACATCCATGCCCGAGGCAGGATTCAAACCTGCGACCGTAGCGGTCGCGCGGTTCCACACTGTAGTGCCGAGAACCGCTCGGTCACACCGGCCGGCCTATATTAACATTCCACCAGTAATATTATATCGAAATTTTATTGGAGGAACATCAATAAATCTGGTTGAACAGAGAAACTATTCTGGTCGACTTTTAGCAACTGTTAGGGTTGATCAAAAAGTTTCCGTTCGAAGGCCGTACAGTCCAGAATTGGTACGTCAATCAGGATGTGAACATTAAGCCAATCAATCCACCGACGCACCATGTTAAAGATACCAGTTTCGTAAAACAATGTGTCCTGTTCGTGAAGAAGTCCGTTACTGCCTGCTGCGCATTATCGTCCGACAGGGATCGCCGACTCTTCAAGACCTTTTCTAAGAGACCGAAGGAGTGATAATTGCATGGGTGAGATCAGGGCTAAAGGACGGGTGCTCGAGTGCCTCCCACTTGAGTTGGCATAACGTCTTCAGTACGACATTAGCGATATGAGGGTGTGCGTCATCACGAAGTAGCTGGCTGGTTCAAATGGCTCTGAGCACTATGGGACTTAACATCTATGGTCATCAGTCCCCTAGAACTTAGAACTACTTAAACCTAACTAACCTAAGGACATCACACAACACCCAGCCATCACGAGGCAGAGAAAATCCCTGACCCCGCCGGGAATGGAACCCGGGAACCCGGGCGTGGGAAGCGAGAACGCTGCCGCACGACCACGAGATGTGGGCTCACGAAGTAGCATCTAGAACTTGGGGCACCATTCCACAGCGGAGGTATTCGACAGACATGCTGCCCCATACACATTCTTCATTCTCCTTTAGACGTTAACCGATGTTTATCTTTCGGTAGCCAAGAATAGAATAACTGCACGTTGGTTCTGTTTGGACGCATTTGGTTATAACGGCCCCCCTAGTTCGTGTTCCCGCATTTGCCGCACGTAAGTCTGAAACACACAAATGCCACATTAATCCCTCTCCTATAAGTCGATCTTATATACTTGCACCGGAGACGCACTATGTTGCATATACGCAGTGGCAAACCTTTTGATCGCCTTTTATGCCTCGCAGATTCTAATGTGAGATATTGTCTAAGTTTTTATATGGCGTACAGGGGGAAGTGAAGGAATTATGTTATCTTGGAAGCAAATAATTCATGACGCATGAAGAATCGAATACCAGTCTTAATATGAGGAAAAATTTTGAGAATGTACGTTTGGAACGCAGCATTGCATTTAAGTGAATCGTGGTCCGTGAGGAAACCAATAACGAAGAGAATCGAAATGAATGAAATGTGGTGCTATAAAAGAATGTTGAAATTTTGGTGGGTGTATAAAATAACAAACACATTTCTTCGAAGGATCGCCGAAGAAAGAAATACGACAAGAGAGGCGATGACAGCACATGTGTTAAAACTTCAGGAAACAACTTTCATGAAGGGAGCTATGGGGATAAAAGCTGTTGCAGAAGGCAGAGAGTGGACATGCCTAACGAAAAATTGAGGATTTTGGGAGTAAATGCTGTTTTGAGATGAAGAGATGGACACCGAAGATGAAGTCGTGGCGAGGTAATACACATCAGGCTGCAGATTGATGACAAAAAATTGCAGAAAACTATGTTGACTAATTCATTAGTGATAACGAAAATCGTTTGTATTTTATGTACACGACAGCAGAATCTTTCCATACGCACTTAACCTAACTACTGTTCTGGCAAATCGTTTTGTTCACATCGACGTCCCAGTCCTTTCGGTCTATACTGTCCAACAGTTTAATTACACTACATGTCTTTTTTTATTCAAACAATACGCAACGTTTTGTTAAATTTTGATCTCGGCAAAACTGTTGTTGTTGTTGTTGTGGTCTTCAGTCCAAAGAGTGGTTTGGTGGAGCTTTCCACGCCAGTCTGTTCTGCGCAAGTCTTCTCCTCCCTGCATAACTACTGCAACCTACATCCATTTTAACCAGCTTACTCTACTCGAGTCTTGGTCTCCCTCTACAATTTTTACTATACACATTTCCCCCCATTAACAAATTTTCGCTTTCTTCGTGCATAAGGAGTTCCTATCAACCGATCTCTTCTGTTGGCCAGGTTTAGCCGTAAATTTGCCTTTTTATTCAATGCGGTTCACTATATCATTAGTTACTTAACGTACACAAGTAATTTTCAGGATTCTTCTGCAGCACAAAATTGGGAAATCTTTTATTCTCTTTTTGTATGAACTGTTCTTTATTCACGTTTCACTTCTGTAACAGACTTCACTTTAGGAAATACGTTGAGAAAATACTTCACAACACGAAACTATATTCGTTCTTTCAGTCATGCGTTACTTGCTGTTGCCTGGCTGTATTCGACCAACATCAGTTATTTTCCAAAATAGTAAAAATCATCTACTACTTTGAATGTTTCATTTCCTAATTTAATTTCGTTAGCATCGTCTCATTTATTTTGATTACGTTCTGTAACTTGTGTTTTACTTTTCTTGATATTAATCTCATAACCTCGATTCAAACCACTATCTATCCCACTCAACAGTTCTTCCAAGTTCTGTGATATTTCTGACAGTATTACACAGTCCAGTCACGTCAATGTGACCACCTGTCAAAAGACTTTTGCAGCGTGGATCGCTACAAGAAGTGCAGGAAAATAGTCAGTGAGGCTGTGGGAGACATCGACAGGGATGCGGAGCCATTCCGACTCCAGCGTCGCCACCAGCTGTCCAAGGTTTCTCTGTTGAGGATCCATGGCGCAAACAACCCGATCGAGGTGGTCACATAGATTCTTGACTGGCCAGAGGAGTATGGTAACCTCATCCTGGAGCTCTCCGAACCACGCTCGTACACTACAAGCTGTGTGACACGATGCATTATCATGCCGGTAAATGCCACAATGCAGAGGAATAACAGACTGCTTACATGGATAAACATGGTTCCCAAGGATAGAAGCATACTTGTGTTTATCCATTGTTCCTTCAGAAATGAGGAGATAACCCAGAGAATGCCACACAAAAGTTCCTCAGGCCATAATACTCCCTCCTCCAGCCTGGACCCTCCTGACGATTGTTGCAGTACGTTTGCCTTGAGACGTTTCAAGCCCTTCTCGCCAGCCGGCCGCGGTGGTCTAGCGGTCCGGAACCGCGCGACTGCTACGGTCGCAGGTTCAAATCCTGCCTCGGGCATGGATGTGTGTGGTGTCCTTAGGTTAGTTAGGTTTAAGTAATTCTAAGTTCTAGGGGACTGATGACCACAGATGTTAAGTCCCATAGTGCTCAGAGCCATTTGAACCATTTGAACCTTCTCACCAAGGGCATGTGTCTGACGCAGTACAACTGTGATTTATCAGAAAATGCCTCCTGTCACCATTCAGTGGACGTGCGATATTGGCGTGAAAATGCAGCCTTCGGCGCTAAGAACAATAGTCAGCTTGGGTGCGTGAGACAGATGCCTTCTGGCAACGCAGCAACGTTCACAGAACGATCGTTGAGGAGGCACTGTTGGTAGCCCCTTGGTTCGTCCGGGTGGTCAGTTGCCCAACAGTTGCACGTCTATTCGCCTGTACGCGTCTCCAAAGCCACATTCACCCCCCCCCCCCCTTTTCATCAATGGCCCGTGGTGTACAGCAGTTGCCTTGGCGCTAGTTGTAAATAGATCCATTTTGCTATCCACGGTGTACTTTAACCACGACGGCACATGAATAGTTTAAGAAAATATCCGTCTCGGAAATGTTTCCACTCTTGGCTTAAAAACCAGTAATCATGCCCTTTTGGACGTCAGATAGTCGCTCCATTTCCGCATCACGGCAACAACTGCACTGTTTTACGTGTCCCTTGACAGACTTTGTACAGTGTTATTGGCAAACCGCAAAACTTTTTATTTCTTCTTCCTGAACCGTAGCTCCCTATCCATATTTCTCCTTGGTTTCCTTTACTGATTGCTCAATGTGCAGACTGAATAATATTTATGAGTGGCAACAACTGTGTCTTACTCCGATCTGAATTACTGCTTCGCCTTTCTTCCTGCGATTCCTATATCAGCAGCCTCGTTTCTCTAAAAGTTGTAGATAACCTTTCGCCTCATGTATTTTGCACCTGCTAACTTTGAAAATTTCAAAGGGTCCATTCTCGTTGACATTATACAAAGCTTTTTCTGTATCTACAATTGCTCTAAAAGTAGGTTTGGCTTCCTTCGATCTGTCGTCAGAGTAAGTCATAGAGTTCAATACTGCTTTTTGTGCTGCTACATGTCTCTGAAACCCAAACTGATCGTCTTCGACATCGGCTTTTACCAGTTTTCCCATTATTTAATAATAATTCTAGTCAATATTTTGCACCCATTATTTATTAATCTGATTGCTCCGTAATATTCACCCCTGTAAGTACCTAGATCATTTGGAATTATTACATTCTTATTGAAGTATGGCGGTATTTCGCCTGTCTCATATATCTTGCACACCAGGTGCAATAGTTTTGGTAGGACTGTTTCTCCCAAGTGTGTAAATAATTCTGAGGGAATGTCGTCTACACCAGGAGACTCATTTCGAGTTACGTCTTTCTGTGATCTGTCAAATTCTTGTCGTTGTAGCATATCTGCCGTTTCGTCTTCATTTACTTCCTCTTTTTTCAGAAGTTTATTTCTTAGCAAAATGAAAGTAAAGTTCGGACATTGGTATAGAAGTAAAAGCAGAAGGATGAAGCAGACAATGAAACTGGTTGTTGTCAAAAGAGATTACCTATTCTGTTTGAGCAGGGAATGAACTCTGGTCCCACATGATGAGATGAGTTCTGTTAAGGAAGTACACCGATGTAAGTCGTGTTTCTGTCTACGAAAGAGTTAAAATCAATATTGAGAGAGGCTGAGACCCTGAAGGGGTTGATGCACAAGGCAATATTCACTGAAAGGACGTGCAATGGGCAGGACAGAGTGTGTGCATCGTCCCTCCCCCCTCTTCTTTTTGAGCGAGCAGTAGAGATGCAGCCTCTGATTAAAAGTATCGCGACTCCTATTTCTGGACATCAATATGCGGTGTGTTCATCCTTCGCCTTAATTGCAGCCTGAACTCTGCTGGGCACACTTTTAAAGATGTCTGTAAATGTTTGTGGAGGAACCACAGCCCCTTCTCTCTCAGGAGCTGAAACCACAGAAAGTGATGTGGTCACTGGGGTCTGGAGCGAAGTCGATGTTCCAACCCATACCAGAGCTGTTCCACTGGGTTCAGGAATTTCATGACTGTTAGTATATGTTGATACGAACTACCATAATCTTCGAATTGTTCTGCTGTCGTACGCAGTATATCCAATTCCTGTACATATTGGAAACGTGGCGGGGAACGGCTAATAACAAATAAAACAATTACAAAAGCATTTGATCCGCCTTTGAATGGTGCTCGAAATCATGTACATCAAACGTGACTACACAGTCTACATAATCCACCAGACAAATATCCTCTAGTACTTATTAAAATTCCAAGATTCTTACATAAACATTAAACTTTAAATTCTCAATTAGTGCCTTATTTGCTGTACGTGATTTCCAGCGTCAGTCAAAGACACGTCAAATGTTACTCTAATCTTATCTTTTACTTCCAGACAAATCATTTCACTAGACATTTGACTGTATAATTTTTAATAATTTTTTATTTCAAACCTTTTTATTGTCAGTTAAATACCGCACCAGTCCAATTTCTAATGTGCAAAATACACTGAAGCTCCAATGAAACTACTATAGGCACACGTATTGAAATACAGAGATATGTAAACAGACAGAATACGGCGCTGCGCTCGGCAACGCCTATATAAGGCAACAAGTGTGTGGTTCCGTTGTTAGATCGTTTACTGCCGCTACAACGGCAGGTTATCAAGATTTAAGTGAGTTTGAACGTGCTGTTATAATCGGCGCACGAGCGATGAAGTGGGGATTTTCCAATATAGCCATTTCAAGAGTGTACCGCGAATATCAGGAATCTGGTAAAACATCAAATCTCCGACATCGCTGCGGGCGGAAAAAGATCCTGCAAGAATGGGACCAACGACGACTGAAGAGAATCGTTTAACGCCACAGAAGTGCAACCCTTCCGCAGATTGCTGCAGAATTCAATGCTGGGCCATCAAGTTTCAGCGTGCGAACCATTCAACGAAACATCATCGATATGGGCTTTCGGAGCCGAAGGCCAACTCGTGTACCCGTGATGACTGCACGGCACAAAGCTTTACTCCTCGCCTGGGCCCGTCGACACCAATATTGGACTGTTGATGAGTGGAAACGTGTTACCTGGTCGGACTAGTCTCGTTTGTTACCGAGCGGATGGACTTTTACGGGTATGGAGACAACCTCATGAATCCATGGACCCTGCATGTCACCAGGGGACTGTTCAAGCTGGTGGAGGTCTGTAATGGTGTGGGGTGTGTGGAGTTGGAGTGATATGGAACCGCTGATA
Source organism: Schistocerca nitens (assembly GCF_023898315.1). Taxonomy (NCBI): domain Eukaryota; kingdom Metazoa; phylum Arthropoda; class Insecta; order Orthoptera; family Acrididae; genus Schistocerca; species Schistocerca nitens. The sequence continues at coordinate 436,608,348 of NC_064620.1, read as the reverse complement.
CGTCTAGATACGACTCTGACAGGCGACATGTACGTAACCATCCCGTCTGTTCACATGCATCCATTCATGTCCATTTGCATTCCGACGGACTTGGACAATTTCAGTAGGACCATGCGACAGCCCACGTGCACAGAATTGCTACTGTGTGATTCCAGGAACACGCTTTTGAGTTTAAACACTTCCGCTGGCCACCAAATTGATATGAACATTATTGAACATATCTGGGACGCCTTGCAACGTGCTGCTCAGAAGATATCTCCACCCCCTCGTACTCTTACGGATTTATAGAAAGCCCTGCAGGATTCATGGTGTCAATTCCATCTTGCACTACTTCAGACATTAGCCGAGTCAATGTCACGTCGTGTTGCGACACTTCTGCTTCCTCGCGGGGCCCCTGCCCGATATTAGGCAGGTGTGCCAATTTCTTAGGCTCTTCAATGTTGCTAGAACTTGAAGAGATAAACTTTTTGACATTTCATTTACGTGGCTGCTAGTGAAATATTTCGATTTTCTATAAATTACTTTAGTTTTTATTAATAACCGTGATTACTTCCAGGGTTTTTTTTTTATTTTTTAGGCGAAACTAGACCTTACACTGTAAAATTTGAAACCCTGTTCGTCCCTTTCCCACGCTATCCTTCGCTATAAAAATATTTTCCTAAAATTAGTAGTTAAATTTTTCTTAATAACACTCATTACATACAAGCAATGAAACCTTGTCGTGCAAAGTTGTACCTCATGCTGATCAAATTCATATCCAATGTGTCCATGTCTGGCTATGAAAATTTGAACAAAATTTTATTCAAATCGCTGTTTAAATATTTCTTAATTACCCTTAATATTGTCAAGCAATTACATCTTCCTTTGCAAAAGTAGGCCTCTTGCTAGACTGTTTGATACTCTATATGACTATTTTCCACTTTCCGTTTTGCCATGAAAATTCGGACAAAGTTCCACTGTGTAATCTTGTTTTCGCTTCACTAACACATTTGACCAAAAAGTCTGTGACAAGCTTCGTAGCACTGTCTCAGCTCGCTCCCACGAAGGGTAACGCCGCCGAGAGCATGTCAGGTCCGTCCACTGACACGAGAGTACCGAGTTAATCACCGAACACAGGAACCACTTGTTTGTTCCACCGCTAGCCTGAGAGATCATTAACTGTGTTCTGCCTATGTGGAGCAGGATAGAAAATTTTACGCTTGATTTCCTCTGGCCAGGAACACAGGTTTCTAACAGGTGAAATATGTCTCACTCGTTCAGTTTCAGTTTCAATAGAAAGCAACGCCTCTAACGTGTTGGTATGAAAGACGATTATACGGCACTGTGTGCTCCGTGGTCTCTGTCTTCACTGCCCACGGCCCCTCGACATACCACTGGTACGTCACAGTCACCTGGAACAGTAGTGATAGATCCTATACTTCCTACAAAGAGAACTGTATGTACAGAAAAGGAACAGTGATATGTCTTTAGTATCTGTGTGTGATACATGCATCCCAGTAGCCCCCGAACACATCCTCCCATAGCGGATTCCAATCTCATGAAGCAGTCAGGTTGACTTCCAACAGCTTTTGTACTGCAGCTAGTTCTGCATCTACATATATACTTCGCAATTCACCGTACGGTGCGTGGCGGAGGGTACCCCTTACCACAACTTGTCGTTTCCTTTCCTGTTCCACTCGTAGATAGAGGGAGGGGAAAACGACTATCTATATGCCTCTGTATGAGCCCTAACCTCTCGTATCTATCTTTACGGTCCCTACGCGAAATGTATGTTGGCGATAGTTTGCCCGTTCTGCAGTAAGCTTCAGACGCCGGTTCTTTAAACTTTCTCAGTGGTATTCATCGCAATGAATATCTTCTTCCATCCAGCGATTCCCACTTGTGCTCCAGAAGCATATCCGTAACATTTGCCTGTTGATGGACTCTACCGATAACAAATCTAGCAGCTCGCCTCTGAATTGCTTCGAGCAGTACTCCACAAAAGGTCGCACTAGCGTCCTATAAGCGCTCTCTTTTACAGATGAACCAGGCTTTTCTAATATTCTCCCAATAAACCAATGTCAACCGCTCACCTTCCCTACCACAATTCTCACGTGCCCGTTCCATTTCATATCACTTCGCAGCATTACGCCCGCATATTTAAACGACATGTCTGTGTCAACAGGACACGACTAATGCTGTATCCGAACATTAAGGGTTTGTTTTCCCTACTCATGTGTATTAACGTACATTTTTCTACATTAATATCCATCCACCATTCATTACACCAACTAGAAATTTTGTCTAGGTCATCTTGCATCAACCTACAGTAACTTGTCTTCGACATCTTCCTGTACACCACAGATTCATCAGTTAACAACCGCAGATTGCTGCCTATTCTGTCTGCCAGATCATTTATGTAATACAGAAAATAGCAACGGTCCTATCAGACTTCCCTTGGGCATTCTTGATGTTACCCCTGTCTCCGATGAACACCCGCCGTTGGAGACAACATACTGGATTCTATTACTTAAGAAGTCTTGGACCAAGTCACATACCTGGGAGCCTATTTCGTATGCAGTACCTTAGTTGTCGAACGCTTGTCGGAAATCTAGAAACATGGAATGTGCTTGTTGCCCTTCATCAATAGTTCGCAGGACATCATGTGAAAAAAGAGCAAGCTGGGTTTCACACGAGCTTAGAATATGCTCTAGAATTCTGCAGCAAACGGACGTTAAGGATACTGATCGGTAATTTTCCGGGTCCGTTCTTTTACCGTTCTTGTATACAGGAGTCACCTGCACTTTTTCTAGTTGCTTAGCACTTTGCGCTGTTCGAGAGATTCACGATAAATGCAAACTAAGTAAGGGGCCAATGATGTAGAGTGCTCTTTGTAAAACCGAACTGGGCTACCATCCTGACCTGGCGACTTATTTGCTTTCATCTCTTCAGTATTAAATTTGGGGGTGCATTGTGGCACGAGTAATGCTTTTGTCAGAACAATAAAGAAATAAAATTAAACTAAAAGAGCCGATTTTCTTTTAATTTTTCTTTGTGTTTTGGCATATGGTATACAAGGTCTCTTTAAGAACTGAAATGATTTTCTTTGAAAACCACCGTTACAGTATATTTCTCTTGGTGGGAACTGCCATACAAAAGCTGGGAGAGATAGAGAGAGAATAGGAGGAAGTCCAGTTCGTGATAGTAAGTGAAGGAACATTCTCGACGAAGCCTTGTCAACACCTCTTGCTGCTATTCGCCAGTATGACGATTTACTTACGCTAGGTTTTTAAAAGTGTAGGGGAACAGAAGGGAAGAAACATTACTATCAAGAGAAGCATCTCTGCGGTCCTGCCGGCACCGATTGCTTCGACTCGCTGTTGCGACGAGTCACCTGTCCACAATTCAAGCGTGTTTCGGAGTGATACTGTGCTACATGGCTGAACAAAGTGTGACACACTTGAGTGGAAGGAACAATGTGAGCGAGACAAGCGCCTCCGAGATCCTTTCCAGCACCGCCCATTGTGACTGCTACGAAGATGAATCGCTTTTCCACGATTCACACCTGTCTCGGTATCATACCGTGACACAAGGTCCTGCAAGTGTGTCACACTAGAACAGCAGAAGCGTCCCCAGAGAGAGGAGCGACACCATGGTAATGCCAGCACTACCCACTGCAGTTCATCGCTACGACGAACTAACAGTCTGTTCACTACCTGTAAGGACCCTATAAGAAGACCAGTATAAGTATTTTAGTAAATATTTTATTGGGCAGCAGAAAAACAAAAAAGGGCAGGGCATAAAAAAATAAAACAGCGATTCCAAAAAAAGTAGAATCAGATAAAAAAATCACCTTAACCATAGTGAAAGAACTGTTTAAAGAACTGTTGGCAATCGTAAAATGGCATTGAATAAAGGCTGTTGTCGTCAGCCGCTTCACCTGGTAGTAAAATACAATACATAATAATTATTCGAGTAGCGATAAGTTTTGCAGGTGACATTCCCATTTCTTCCAACGATAGATATGGTACCAACAATACTTTCCACAGTGCCTCATGGTGTAAGGATTGTCCATCAGGCGGGGAAATAAAACCAAGCACATCCGTTAGCGCTGTTTGAAACAAACAGGCTACTTCCTAGCATCTACACTGTCCACTAATACCAATGTGACCACTTGTCAAAAGCCTGAATGATCACATTCTGCAGCTAGATGTGCTGGAAAAGAGGCAGTGAGGTTCTGGAAGGGACCAACAGCGTTCCAACGCTGTGTCCACCGACGCTGCGTTTCCCGGTTGAGGGTCAATGGCGCGAACAGGCCGATACAGGTGGTCACCAGATTCTCGACTGGGTTCAGATCAGGGAAGTTTGGTAGCCAAGGGAGTATGTCAAACTCATCCTGACACTCTCAGAGACAAGCACGTCGTGCGAACAGTGTGACGCCTTGCATTGTCCGGTTGGTAAGTGCCATCGGCCGAGGAAAGACGAATGCATGTAGGAGTGGACATGGTCCTCAAGGATAGATGCATACTTGCGTTCATCCATTATCTCTGCCAGAATGTCGAGATCATCCAGGGAATGTCGTGAAAACATTCCGCAGATCACCCACGGAATGACACGGAATCATTCCCAGATCATAGCGGTCCTGCCTCTGGCCTGGACCCTTCAAACGATTGTTGCAGGGTATTTGGTTTCTTAAGTTTCACGCCAAGGCTCTCTAACCAATGGAGCATGAAACGTGATTTATCTGTAAAGGCCACATGTCGCCACTCAGTGGACGTCCAGTTGGGGTGCAATTTCCAGTCTACGTCGCCGATGAACTGCTGTCAGCATGAGTGCATAAACCACGCGTCTGATGCGGGCCCCATATGCAACAACGTTGCTGAACCATCGTTGAGGAGACACTGTTGACAGCCCTTTGGTTGGTCAGTTGCCCAACAGTTGCACGTCTATTAGTCTGTACACGTCTCAGCAGCCGTTGTTCACCCTGTCATCTATGGGCCATGTAGCATCACATTTGCCTTGGCCCCGGTTTTGGATAGCGCCATTTTCCTATGCACGGTATCCTTAAACCACGACATCGCGCGTACAGTTCATAGACTTACCCGTTTCGGAAATACGTCCAACACCTGGAACCATGCGCTTCTGGACGCCAGATAAATCGCTTAGTTTCCGCGCTACGACAACGTTTGCACTCTTTTCCGTATCCCCTCCACACGCTTTATATATCCTCCACATCAAGTGTTGTCACTTCCGCCTGTGAGTGGTTGACGTCGAACACAGGCTGAGCAGTGTAGTTTCACTCGCTCAATAAGAAAATAAACACTGTTCTTTACACACACCACCTATGTAGACACAGCACTCACACATTGTGAATATTGTGGCAGAAAGTGTCATGATTTATGCAGGATGATATCCTTTTTACACTGAAGCGTCAAAGAAACTGGTATAGGCATGCGTATTCAAATACAGACATATGTAAACGGGCTGAATACGGTGCTCCGGTCGGCAACGCCTATATAAAGCAACAAGTATCTGGCGCAATTGTTAGATCGGTTACTGCTGTTACAATGGCAGGTTATCAAGATTTAAGTAAGTTTGAATGTGGTATTACGGTCGGCGCACCAGCAATGGTAGCGATGAAGTGGGGATTTTCCAGTACGACCATTTCACCAGCGTATCGTGAATATTAGGAATCCGGTAAGACATCAAATCTCCGACATCGCTGCGGCCGGAAAAAAGATACTGCAAGAACGGGACCATCGACAACTGAAGAAAATCGTTCAGCGTGACAGAAGTACAACCCTTGCGCAAATTGTTGCAGATTTCAGTGCTGAGCCATCAACAAGTGTCAGCGTGGGAACCTTTCAACGAAACACCATCGATATGGGCTTTCGGAGCCGAAGGCTCACTCGCGTACCCTTCATGACTGCCCGACACAAAGCTTTACGCCTCACCTGGATCCGTCACCACCGACATTGTACTGTTAATGACTGGAAACATGTTGACTTGTCAGACTAGTCTCGTTTCAAATTGTATCGAGCGGATGGACTTTTGAGAGTATGGAGACAACCTCTTGAATTCATGGACCCTGCATGTCACCAGGGGACTGTTCTAGCTGGAGGAGGTCTGTAATGGTGTGGGGTGTGTGCAGCTGGAGTGATACGGGACAACTGATACGTCTAGATACGACTGTGACAGGCGACATGTACGTAACCATCCTGTCTGATCATCTGCCTCCATTCATATCCGTTGTGCATTCCGACGCACTTGGACAATTCCAGTAGGACAATGCGACAGCCCACGTGCTCCAGGAACACGCTTTTGAGTCTAAACACTTCCGCTGGCCACCAAACTGAGATGAACATTATTGAGCATATCTGGGACGCCTTGCAACATGCTGCTCAGAGATGTCCACCCCCTCGTATTCTTACGGATTTATGGACAGCCCTGCAGGATTCATAGTGTCAATTCCGTCGTGCACTACTTCAGACGTTAGTCGAGTCCATGTCACGTCGTGTTGCGGCACTTCTGCGTGATTGCGGGGCCCCTACATGATATTACACAGGTGCACCAGTTTCTTTGGCTCTTCAGTGTACATCGCTGACCAATAATATTGCACAATCCGCGAAGATAGCAAATAACGAAGTTTTATTTATCATATGATTAAAACATCTAGGTTGTTCGGTGTGTAAGCCGTGCAAAAATTAGCACACAGAACTGCCACGATAATTCTAAGCCAGCTGCGCATCGTGTCGATGCAAGACAAAGGTACGTGGTTCTTTGCGGCTTCAACTTCTATTCCAAGTTTATAGTTGCCGTGGCTGGTGAGTGGTGGAGTATCAGGGAAACTATGACCAGATGCTTTTAACAGGTCAGGAGAAAGCCCTGGCCATGGCAATAGGGTAACACCCTCTAGTGAGAGAGAGCTCATGGCAGCATGGGCAGCTTGCGGTGTTGTGTTGTTTTGTCGAAATATAACCTCATGGAGACCTTGTGGATAGGGCACAGACACCGGCCTGAACGCGTCAGAAACAGAACGGGTTCTGTCTAAATTATCGATGTTGTTGTTCTGGTCTTCAGTCCTGAGACTGGTTTGATGCAGCTCTCCATGCTACTCTATGCTGTGCAACCTTCTTCATCTCCCAGTACTTACGGCAACCTACATCCTTCTGAATCTGCTTAGTGTAGTCATCTCTTGGCCTCCCTCTACGATTTTTACCCTCCTCGCTGCCCTCCGGTGCTAAATTTGTGATCCCCTGATGCCTCAGAACATGTCCTACCAACCGGTCCCTTCTTCTTGTCAAGTTGTGCCACAAACTCTTGCTTGAAATAAATACTGACGAGGATGGTGGAGCTCTGTTAAACATAGGAACAAATTTTAAAACCAAGTTCTGTCCTCGCGCAAGTATCAAAATTACAACCTAACATTGTAATTTTCGTAAAATAGCAACCACAAAAGTCAGACAAAATAAAGCAGAATAATTAGATAAAATCAAGGATTACATACCAGTAAAGATACAGTTAAAAAGATGACAGATGATTGTGGCTCGGTGACTCTCGGTGACTTCTTAGTGGATGACCGAACCACTCTCCGACGTATTAAAGTCTTGCACCCAATATTTTGGGAAATAGTCCTGATATGAAACAAAATCTTAAAACACGAACCACACTCGCCCCATTATCAGCTAAAATCGAGGGCAGGTCCTGTGAGAAATCCTAATCTGCCCCTATATCATAATATGAAACACGTTCAGTTATGTTATTTCGTATTTCAAGCTGTGTTACCCATATCTGACACGCCGGGGGCTACTCGCGACGTAAGAGAATGCTATGCGTAGATGGCCAATGGCCGGCCGGAGTGGCCGTACGGTTCTAGGCGCTACAGTCTGGAGCCGAGAGACCGCTACGGTCGCAGGTTCGAATCATGTGATGTTCTTAGGTTAGTTAGGTTTAATTAGTTCTAAGTTCTAGGCGACTGATGACCTCAGAAGTTAAGTCGCATAGTGCTCAGAGCCCTTGTAAGGGCTACTTCTTAGGCTCGTCGTTTGCCGGAAGAACATGAAGCACGGTCGCACTGAAGGTTTTTGGGGTCGCAGCTCATTGGTCCTCACTTGTGCGGTATGGGCCGCCATTCGGTCGGTCGGCCCTCAAAAGAAGCGCGCCGCCAGTCACGCCGTCGCGTTCCCCACAGCCGCCACCGTGGCATTAGGGCGCTGCCACGATCGCTTACGTCGCTACCGCTGTTACCCAAGCATCCCCTCTCCGGATCTCCAGCAGCGGATCTACTTAAATTCAAACTTAGACGCACAGGGAACATTTTTGTTTGTTTGCCATCCCGTAACATTTACAGACTTTCTAAGCGGTCTGGGCTCGTCATCTACGAAATAGTCATTTTATTGAAGACTGAATTGTAAACCTTTCTATCTGTGTATACTTCAACATGCAAATCCACTGTTAGCAGCTGACGCTGCAACTACAGCAAATAAAGTTTTACTATGGTATTAGATGTAGAATAAATTAATATCTGAATTCTCTGTCCAAGAAATGCGTGCTAGGGGACTGAACAGGGAGCAGGGGATAGAAAGAAGCAAGTCTCTTTGGCAGCCGCATCGACTAATTCATTTCCCCGGGTCCCAAAGTGTCCTGGAACTCAGTAGAAAGTTATTCCCTTTCCCTGCCTTTGTAGGAGAAGGAGAGCATCGTGCACTTTTTGCATCACCCTATGTGCTGAGTACATCTGACCAATAGCAAGGAGGACAATTTGAGAATCTGAGCACCTAAGGAATTTCTTGCCACGATGTCTCATCTTATTCACTGCCTTCAGCAAAGCAAATAATTCTGCATAATAGAAGGAAAACTGCTCTGGGATCCTTAAGGATAATGTCAGGGAACACGAAGGAATAACCGATAAAAACCTCCTGCTTAGACCCATTCGTGTAAACGCTTATAAAATCCGGGTGCCACTTTAAAATCTAGAGAAGTGATTGAATTGTGTACACAGTGGCATCTCATGCCATCATACCAGGCGCTGGGCCCGTATTACGGTGGCGAACGCAATCTGGCAACTTTCATTCTCCAAGGAGTCTCCACGCACCGATGTAGTCAATCAAAATATTTTACTCTATGCTGCCGAGTCAAGGAAGAACGTTAGAAAGGTAGTTGTGCTAATAGTCCATCGTCGTCAGACGTTCTCTGTTGATACTTGTCTTGCTTCAAAAAAGCCCATTTCATGACTCAACGCACGTGACGTGGCTTGTGGATGGGCCCGCTGGAGTGGACAATAGGTACTTAAGTCCTCTCGGGCGGTAGTCGTGTGTGGCTGTTGAGACGCTGCTTGGCGTTAAGTATGGCTCTCCTGAACCCACTGATTCCACATCCGCATGAGAGTCGTAGGATCCAGAGCAACGCTAGCAGCAGTATCACAAATCTATAAAACACATACATGATAGGCTACGATCTTGCCGCTGTCAAATTATATCACATGCTGGTAGACAAGTATCCTTCTTACAAGGAGCATAACACGATCTTTTCACCAACAAACAACATTCGAATGTAATTTCTGATTGAGAAACTCGCTCCGCAGACATTTCTTACATACATAACGTAGATGCCGGTACTTCAACCTACGAGGGCGTAGTTATCGCTGAGCAGAAGCAAACACGTTTCTGTCACCGTACGCATGACATCAGAGAGGAACACATCGCAACAATATTTGTTTTGGAGGCTGTGTGATATCGTGAGTGTTGTCGTTCTCGATAAGTTACCTTTTTCTGTTGATTTATTTACAAGTTAAAGTGTTTTGAATGTGTGCAAACAATGGCCTACCGGGGTGGCCGAACGGTTCTAGGCGCTGCAGTCTGGAACCGCGTGACCGCTACGGTCGCTGGTTCGAATCCTGCCTCGGGCATGGATGTATGTGATGTCCTTACGTTAGTTAGGTTTAAGTAGTTCTAAGTTCTAGGGGACTGATGACCTCAGAAGTTAAGTCCCATAGTACTCAGAGCCATTTGAACAATTTTGTGCAAACAATGCCAGGTTGTGTTAGTCTTGCCCGTAATTCTCACAATCGCAACACTAAAGGGATTGAAGCAGAGCTTCATACTATCCCTCGCAATGCAAGCCTGCAAAATATTTGGCTGTCAAATTCTGTAGAAATGACACCGTGAATGTTGCAAATGCCGTCATCATTTCAAAGAAACTGGATTAGACATGCGTTCGGAACTGCTAAATTTACCGACAAACCGTGTAGTTAACAGCGATGGCTTTCCATAGTGTAACTTGCGTTGTTGTGCTAACGCCTGGGAAAGCACACCACGTGCAGCAGAAGAAACGAACGAACGTCTCAACAAACGTTACATTCATAGAACAAGCACCGAGACTTTGGAAAAGATTTCACCACGGAAGAAGAGTAAGGATAAATGAATATTTACGGTCGGAGTTCTTTGTTGTAATTCAAATGAGATCATTTTACAAAATTGCGTAGCAGCACTACAGAGGAGAAACGCTTGCCTGATAAATAGTGCATGAAACTTCGAGCACGCATTCAAGATCTTCGCAATCAGTCCCCATCAACGAGACATCTGCACTATGAAGAAAGCAATCAAAATGCACTTGTGTCTGAAAGAATTAATCGAATTTTGGGCGAAATATTTTCATGTTATCAAATTAGAAGTTTGTTACAGACATCAAAATGGGTTGACCGATCAAAGAGGACATTTTCAAGTCTAAGACATAGTGCACCGTTTCCCAGAATAGTTAAGAGTTTTCTAAGGAAGAAACTCGGATATTCTCTTTTCAGTTGTCACTCAGGTAAATTTGAAGGATATATTTATTTAAATTAGCTGATTCAGTTGCTTTCTACAAGTAAAGCATTTGCATAATTTATTGAGTGAAAACGACAGTGTCCACATGTTAGTTGTAGTTCTTTTACACATCTGATGAATGCAAAAAGGAAATGAGCATTGTACACGCTTAGGTGCCAAAGTCATTGGATAGCAATATGCACGTACACAGATGGCGGTAGTATCGCTTACACAAGGTATAAAAGGTCTGTATATTGGCGTAGCTGTCGTTTGTTCTTAGGTGACTCATGTGAAACGGTTTCCGATGTCACTAGGCCAGCTCGACGGCTATTAACAGATTTTCAACGTGGCATGGTGAGTGGAGCTATAGGCATGGAATATTTCATATCGAGATCAACAATGTCAAGAGTGTGCCGCGAACACACATTTCAGACATTACCTCTCACTACGGACAATGCAGTGGCCGACAACCTTCAATTAACGACCGTTAGCAGTGCCTTTTATGTAGAGTTGTCAATGCTGACAGATAAGCAACACAGCCTAAAATAACGGCAGAAATGTGGGCCGTACGACGAACGTATCTGTTAGGACAATGCGGCGAAATTTGGCGTTAAATGACTATGGCTGCAGAAGACCGACGCAAGTGCCTTTGCTGACAGCACGACATCGCCTGCAACGCCTCTCCTGGGCTCGTCACCATATCGGTTGAGCCCTAGACGACTGGAAAACCGTGGTGTAGTCAGGTGAGTCGCGATTTCAGTTAAGAGCTGCTTGTAGGGTTCGGGTGTAGCGCAGACTGCAATGGGCTCAGGCCATCAACAAGGTACTGTGCAAGCTGGTGTGGCTACATAATGGTATGGGCTGTGTTTACATGAAATGCACTGAGTCCTCTGGTGCAACTGAACCGATTATTGACTAGAAATGGCTATTTTCGGCTACGTGGAGACCATTTGGAGTCATTCATTGACTTCGTGTATCCAACCAAACAACAATGGAATTTTTATGGATGACGATGCGCCGCGTCACCGAATCAAAATTGTTCGCAATTGGTTTGAAGCACGTTCTGGACGATTCGAGCGAATGAGTTGGCCACCCAGATAGCCGGGAATGAATCCCACGGAACATTTATGGGATTCAATCTAGAGGTCAGTTCGTGCACAAAGTATTGCACCGGCACTACTTTCGCAATTAGGGACGGCTATAAAGCCAGCATGACTCAATGTTTCTGCAGGTGACTTCCAACAACTTGTTCAGTCCACGGCACATCGAGTTGGTGCATTAGGCATGGCAAGAGGAGGTCCGACACGATATTAGAAGACTCACCTCGTTGTAGATCTTGTTTACTCTGCAAAATTTTCTCAGAGCTAACTTAGAAACTTGCACGCTCATTTCGAAAACTTAGTTTGACAGAAAACTGTGAAAACAGATTATACTTTACGCTTCTTTTTGCGTATTTAAATTCGATAGATGCTCGATTTTTTAAAAATAAGTAGTATCTGCTTAAAACCCGGACAAGTTACAGAATGTAGCGCTAACATTATAGCATTTCATTATTTCAGTAGAATTGAAACATATCACAAATACTTCGCATACATGCGCGGCCCACATGAGGCAGTGTTTTTGCCGACGGAGACACTGTTCCTTAGTGACGTCACAATATCAGCCAGTAGCAGCACAGAACGCTTAGTGCTCAACTTCATTTTTCAGCGGACCTCGGTTGATATGCTAATCATTCGTATATTCGTGCATGTAGTACAAGTCAAGCTAGTTGAACGTTTGTTACATGTTGCCTTCATGGTGTTGCAATTTTAGTGGCTAGCAGTGTAATCTGAAAAAGCCATTGTGGGCTCCTGGCGAATGATCTTTCATTTGTCACTGCTAAATCCTATGTCTGCCAGCTTCCTGCCATATTCAGAAAACCCTCTGGCAGCTCAGTTGAAAATCCGCAGAACAATACAGAAACTGAGAAATGATGTATGCTATAGCACAGGACAAAGCAGCACGTAGCTTGAAGTGTAAACGGCCATGTAACGGCCGCGCTTGTGAGATACTGGAAAGTCGTATGTAGTTCGCCGAACGATTCCGAAGCGTCAGTGTTAGTCCGAGAGCAGCATTTATGTCAGCGCGCTTCAAACAAGCCTTGTGAACATCTTGCAAGGCTGGAACTGTGTGTTTCACTAACATGAGTGGTGTAATCCGCATCCAAACTGCCACATCCTGCCAACTCTGTAGACCTCACTTGCCGTGTGGTTCTTGTTACGGTGCAAATGTACAACATAACGTCAACTTATGTTCATACCTGCATGTAGGGTTGGCAAATGAGACCGTGAATCTTAAAATATCTAGAACAATATCCCACACTCAAACAACATTATAAGTTTTAATCATTTGTTTCTTCGGTTCCTTTCAACCATTTTTGTTGGGAATATCTTTTTTCTTGTCAAGAGCTCTGCACTTTCTTGCTTTTTTCGGTTCTATTTCTGGATCTAGTTTTGAGCCTGGTTTCAGTATTAACTGCAAGTTACCACTATTTTCTTTCATCTGGAAATAACCTCTACTGCTGTGTACGGACTTTTTCCCCTTATTCCCTCTGTACAGCCTTCCATAACTTCTTCCATCCAGTTGTTCACTGTTAAGCATGTTGCCTTCCATGTGTTCTTAGTCATCACGTTGTCGTCCATCCTAGTGATCCCAGCAAATCCCAGTATTCTCTTCCGTGTCATGTCTGAAATTGGTTTATTACGAAACAACACTTATCTTGAATTATGTATCCCAAGTTTGTTCTGTTTTTCCGTGCCCAATGTGTCTCTCTAAATAGTCCCTCTTCCCCCACCCACATTCAGATTATGTTACATAACGTTTTGGTGTTCGTGGCATATAACTCGGTATTTCTGGCTATCAATAAAAAATTTCGCAATTTTTCTTTCCTCGATATCTTGTTTATCCATACGTTGTCCTTGCAGTTTACCGTTTCTGCAGATTTGGGACCTATCAAATGTTCAAATGTGTGTGAAATCTTATGGGACTTAACTGCTAAGGTCATCACTCCCTAAGCTTACACACTACTTAACCTAAATTGTCCTAAGGACAAACACACACACCCATGCCCGAGGGAGGACTCGAACCTCCGCCGGGACCATCCGCACAGTCCATGACTACAGCGCCTAAGACCGCTCGGCTAATCCCGCGCGGCTGGGACCTATCGATTGCTCCCTTGTTCATCTGTAGTTTACTTTCTATGTTCTACTCCGCTGTGTCCACTGTACATAGATAACCACCCAGTGAACCATCAGCGAGGCAGTCGCCAGGTGTGACGCCATCAGTCACGATCATTCACAACTTAGATAACAGGAACCTTGTTCCGCTTCCGCTACAAGACGCTAAAACAGTTTTCTCCATCCGACGATAGTTGTGTCTTCCGCCATGGAGGGCGCTGACACCAGGAACTATTTCCTGCACCTACCAATCAGAGCGCAGATGATTATCCTTTCTCAGTGCTGGCTGAAAGCGGCCACACATCTTCACTCGGCCAGTTACCAACGAGATGTCACAGTTACCAACCAGGTCCTGTTACAGAACAGTTGCCGAGCAGTTATCTATAGTTGTCGCAGCTATATCGCAGCACTTATCAACGAGAAGACAAGATGAAGGTAATGGTGTTCGCAAGTAACTTGATGGTCTGGGGAAACACGGAGGATAAGATTTAGGAACAGCTGGATGATTGGAAAGAAACTGTGAGACAGTATGGAATGAAATGTAATGTAAACAAATGTAGGACCCTGATTACGACTAGAAAGAAAGACAGACCAAATAACGGATTAAGAATTGGAGGTGAACAATTGAAGAAGGTGGAGATTGTCAAGTATTTGGGAAATGTGATAGAGAACAATGGAAGAAAAAAGAAAGAGATCGGTGAACGTGGCACACAGGCAGAAGCATTCCTCCGAACTGTTATAAGCCTGGCTTGGAATAAAGAGTTCCCACAAAAAGAAAAGAAGTAACATGTAGAAATTACTGCGTCTCATACTGACCGATGTATCTGATACACAGGTAATGAAGAAAATAGTTGTGAGCAAGTTACAGGCATGTGAAACGAAGTTCCTCAGAAATAGGGTAGGAATAACAAGTAGAGACAGGAAGATAAGAGAAACAATGAAAGAGGTACCCTTGCAGAACAGAACAAATATCAAGGCTTCACTTACAGAGAATGGAAAACAGGAGTTTTCCCAAGAACATACGTGAAATGGAGATTCGAAGGAAACGACCAAGAGGAAGACCAAGGGATAGATGACAGGGTTGTGACGGAGTGGGAGCGATGACTGGAGCAGAGTGAGCACGGAAAAGTGAGAAAACAGGGCTAAATAACAAGGTTTATGTTCCGAACGGATCCAGCCTGGAAACCCCTCCCCCTCTGGGAAATAGCCTTCCCCTCGCATTCCCACCTGGCTCTCCTTTCCCTAATCCGGAAAAGAACCCAGCCTTTGCTGGACAGGAAGGATTTCATGATATGAAATTGAAGTCAGTGTCCATTACATGGCAGATGATATACTGTTTATAAAATTCAATTTTCTGGGGTTGAATGTCTTTATTTGGCGGGAAAATCACACATCCAACAACTGTGTGCCCTAATTACATAATTTAACTCTTGCAAGTTGGAAGTGGCATCTCATTAGAAAATTTTCGTGTGTGTGCTCACTCTTACATGCAGGGATCGACGGAGATAGTGCACAGTGCCACCACCATAGGACAACCCACTCTCACCCCTCACCACCATCCCCCCATCCCTCCCAGAAAAAAATTGGTGAGAAAATGATTCAGTCTGCGCTGGAGAATAAGGATCTAATGAAATGAAATTCAGATCAGTGTCAATAATATATTGATGCATATTTTTATTTAAATCAGTTTACAGGAGACAGGGCTCCCCCACTTGGGTAAAGTTAATATCTGCACCCCACGACCCCCGCATCTCATGACGTAATAGCTACAAGCGCTGAGGAATGGATTGAAGTGCGGTATAGTAGCCACTGCTTGGGGGTCTCCAGCGTGTATGTCTGTTGTCCGGGCGCCGCCATGGAAGTCAAAAACCGCCCAATGTCCTGATTACAGATCCAATACAAAATACCACCGATCACGCACCGGATATTGGCCTCCTTTGATCTTGCAGCCCCAGGCAAAACATCAAGTGGCGGCATTCTGTTGACTGGGAAATTCCAGACTCACTTCCTGTGTCTCTGTCTGCCTCAAGAGGCTACTTCCTGTTTGTGTGTGTGAACCAACACCACCAAACAAGCAGATGGAGGTTTTCATCTCTCCTCAGAAAACTGTGTTCCTATTGGCTAATGCTGAGGACAAATGGTGAGCCAACGCAGTTTTGATATAAAAAACATAGTGAAATAATCCACTTGCACTACCCTATCAAATTAATTGCTTAACAATTTACAGGAAGATCCTTCTTCATAATAAAAAATGGCTCTGAGCACTATGGGACTCAACATCTTAGGTCATAAGTCCCCTAGAACTTAGAACTACTTAAACCTAACTAACCTAAGGACATCACACACACCCATGCCCGAGGCAGGATTCGAACCTGCGACCGTAGCAGTCGCGCGGTTCCGGACTGCGCGCCTAGAACCGCGAGACCACCGCGGCCGGCTCTTCATAATAAAAACCTAGTTTCAATCGTCTGAATATCACACGCAAACATCATGCAAATCAAGTAATTAAATTTCCACCACAAATAGATCGTAGTGCTAAATACACCTGAGGTTTGTACGGACCGACATTTGAGAACACAAGCACCCTCCTCCACCTCAACGTTTCCACTAAACACATCTGGTGAAATAATCCAACCAATCACACACATGCGCTCAGTAGTGAAGAGAGCACTGTCCGCTGATTGCTGGAAGCCGTGGAGGCGCCGTCCGCCACCGGCAGCCATCGCTTTGTCTTGCAGGTGCTGGCCAGGAGACACCCGCACACATGTCGACCACGTTGGCAGCTACATGCCCATCCCCCAGCGTCCACATGCCGACCCTACCGAACACTCAGAGGTTGGAGAGACCGTCACCAAGCAGTCAACCAATCCATTCACATGGGGCAATTCCATGGCAGAGAACGAAACTGCCCCTCATGAGTACCACCCTACTCCACACCGCATAATGCCGCTATCATGGCCGGTACATCGCTTTATATTCTGTCTGTCTATTGCACTCCCAAAACTATGTCCGGGTACAGTAATATACTCAACTGTATGACTATTGCACTGTACCACCCCATCCAAACGGAATGTGTCGAAGTACAGTGCAATACTATACATTCTGTCTAATGTGCTGGCTCTATCCTATACATAAGAACTGAACTGGCGAGGGGGTCTCTCGCTGACACAGACATTGCAAGGAAACTGGGGTAGGACTTACGTAAAGTGTACGACCAGAAATCACATGACCGGAAGTGCCGCCATCTTGGAACTTTAGAGTATAAAAGGAGGCCTGAGAGCTGCAACTGATCAGTCTTCCGTGGTAGCTGAAAGTATCAACTCAGCTATTAGGGAGGAAGACAAGACCAACAGAAGAACACTTCGGTTTGTGATTATTCCAGCAGAACCTGGATAAGCTGGCTACACAGTCTTAAACCATCCCCTATTAAAGAAATCACACGTTTAAGTACAGTTAATATGTTATGTGCACAGAAAAAGAAACAACATAAAACACACCGAAAATGGTATACTACTTAGCAAGAAGAATGTAAATGTGCTTACACCTATTACAGAACAGTTTTGCGATATCATTATGCTAGTTAAAACCTGTGATCAAGTGGACTGTCAAGAACAATTAGAAAGGGGACGGTCTGTAATGTTAAAGAAGGCGATGTGTGGCTCATTTAACTATTATCTACGTTGTAAATTCAAAAATTTCGTCACTGTGAGGCATGCTGTGAAGGCGAAGCGACCTATTCTCCTATCTTGGAACGACATTGTGGCAACAAAGAAGATACAGGAAAAAATCGGCAAGGAAATGTTGGAAAATATTTCGAGGAAACATTGAAATCCTGTGGTTATAATAGACAAAGTGCAGTTAGCTGACGTTAAAATGGATGTTCTAACGGAAGGGCTTCCTGGAATATTGCAACAGCTACGAGTAGAAGACTATTGCCTTTTGGATTTGTACATAACGCAAGACTCAGCGCGAATTTTTAATAAAACGGAGACGTGCGACTAATTAAAGTCAAACCACGATTTCTGCGAGGAAGGAGATCGCCAGGGAAACAACAATGCCATTATGGACAACGATAAGACATTTGGAATTGACTGTCTAACGTGGTTAAGCTCCAACCGTAAAGGTGTAAAGATATATAAAAAATTTATTTGTCAAATCCCATGTACTGGAGTGAACAAAGATATTGGTAACCACATTATAGATTATATATAGCGTCCTGACATGCGACTATGAGTAACTTTTCGGTCTTCCTTGGCTAAGTAGCATGGTATTACCAGGTTGGTGGCTACAACATACAACTACCGAATGGATCGGGTATTCACCCTGTGCAAGAATGTTTATGTGTATTAGACACAAGGAAGCAGTATTTACAATGTGCTCCACTCTACTCTGTGCCAACTGCGTCCATGTGTCGTCAATTAGCAGATAACTTACAGAACAGCTATTGTGTTGTGTATTGGAGCAGTAAGAATGCCCGAAAATTGACAGGTATACAAGTAAGTCTTCCATCTTTCAGACACTCAAGGCCGAGGGAAACTTATTAACTATATTCTGTCTGCATACTGTTTTAATTATCTACCTATAAACTACAGAGAGATTCGGAGATTCTTAATTCTGACACCAAGAAAGACGATGTAAGTATTATAAAGAAGTGTTATGTTAAAGCAGGAGAAACTTATTTTTCTCAGTCTAGAACACTGTTCTCCACAACACTGTCTGGTATAGATATTGCAGAATTGAGGTTGGTTGTCACGAGCAAAGTTATTCCATAAGACATAAGAAGAAGACTAAAAGTATCACACAGACTTAAACCATTCCCTATTAAACAAATCACACCTTTAAGTACAGTTAATATGTTATGTGCACAGAAAAAGAAATTGGAAATGGGGACATTGAAGTAAAGGAAAGAAAACTGGAGTATATGGAGACGACAACTGCCATAAAGGAAGAATACAAATTGCCATTGGAAAAGGAGGAAGAAGCTATAGCAAACGTGCTGGCGAGGTTTACATATGGATTTAAAAACACTCTATAGAGAAATCTGACTACGAAAGATGAATATAAAACATTGGCATTTACAGTAACGTGCAATGGAAACTGGTCACGTGTTGGGACACTGGCCAAAATCAATGGAATCGGGAATATTTACTACCTTAAGCGATACACGAAAAATGTGTTTATTAAGCTGTATTTCCATTTGGATCAGCTTAAAAGGAATGGTTGTATTCTATCTAAGTGTGCCAAACTGGATGTTGTCCACCTAGCAACAGAACAGCCATTTGCCAATTTCATACTGATGGAATAACTACACTTAATGGACACTCGTTTGCAGAGGATGTAAGCTTAAAGATTTGTACAGAAATACCACAAGAAAGTGGAGCGGAAGAGTTGCCGACATACACACAGGAAGATGTGGAACACTTCAAAAATAGTGTCATGGAACAGATAAGAGTAAAAATTAAAATCCCCGAATTCTCTCGCCTAAGAGAACTACAGGAAGGAACAGTACTACTAGGTAAAGTAATAAAACAAATATTTTACAGGAAGAAAATTAGATATATATTAGAATTTGAGAATCTATCTTCTCTGTGTTTGTCAAATTACTGGCTGGAGAAAGAAAAAGAAGATTTAGATGTGGATTTAACTTATAAGTTAAAACTTAAATTAGACATTATTAAAACTACACCTAAGAAAAATAATTAAAGAGTTATTTTCCATGTGTAAATGTATAATCGAAAGTTAGTAAATGTTTTGTACGAAAATATTTATCTTTCTTATCCACTAACCTGCCAGAATTGTTTCCTATATACAATGATGTATGTGCCTCTATTCTGGATGGGGGAAATTGTTGGTTGGATGACCTTTAAAAGAAGTTGAAACCAGGCAGTTGAAAGCGTAGCAACCCCTTTTTCATACCAATATGATATACAAATTGAATTTCTATAAATAAGCAATACATTATTTCTACTACATCCTCTACCATATAATGTAATTAGCGTTTGAATTTACCGCCAAAATTCGACTTTACCACGAAATTTTAATTTCCATCCATTTTTGAATTTCCCACCATTCTTTTCTGGGTGGGGGGGGGGGTAGGGGCAGGGAAGGGATATTTCAGAGAACTGGTGGGGGAAGGGGAAACGTGCCAGATGGGGAAAAGCCATGGTGTCATCAGATGGTGGGAATAATTAATTGATCAGTTAATTAATTTGCATAATTAATTTGATATCAGTTTTACATCAAAAGTGCACCAGAACCCACTTTCTTTACACTGCTACTGGGGTGTACGTGGCTACAGGTGGAGGTGCTGGACTGTGACGCCTGTGATAGTGGTTTTCTCAGCAGTGGGCTGTATGCCATCCAACAGGGGTATTCTCTGAATGCGGTTGGCGTGGTGGACAGATGCCCTGGACATCTGTGTTCTTGCAGTACTTCCACAGGCCATCGTGTAGTGATGCTAGCAGAGCACGGAGCACTCACAATCCCGGAGAACAGTATTAGCCTGAAGGCTTCCACAGTGATTGGAGCTGTCAGCATGTGGCACTCCATCTGGTGCTGGTGGCACCCCGTCAGCAGTTGCAGCCTGACCTCCATGACATGCAGGTGTGCATACTCAGCACTCCATGACCTGGCCTGCTGACATATGTGTGAGTGACCCAAAATGGTGGTTAATATACTGCACTTAAGGTAATTCCTCAGTGCTCATAGTTATTATGTCATGGGAAGTGGAGGTGAGAGAGTGCTGATGTGAGCTCTACCCAGGTGAGGCACACCTCTCTCCCACAAACTGATTAAACAAATAATATGCAAATTGAATTGCACAATATATTATTGACAATGATTTGAACTTTGTGTCGTGAGATCCTTCTTTTCCAGCACAGACTGAGTCTTATTGCCACCAATTCACAAGTGGGGGAGTGTAAGGGAGTGGTTGAGGGGAGTGGGAGGGGGAGGTGAGAGTAGGATTGTGGGATTTCCTAGGAGGGGGAAAGTGGCTCAGAGCTGAACTGGGAAGGGATGACAAAAATGTCCCTTTTCCCAGAGGGGTGGGGCAGGACGTGGGGCAGGGGGAGGGGAGGGGGTGGTGGTTTCCCAGAAAGATGGATTATCCCCAGGGGTCATAAATGAATTAGCATAACTATGAATTAAGGTCATATATCGAT
This sequence comes from Schistocerca nitens, assembly GCF_023898315.1. Lineage (NCBI taxonomy): Eukaryota > Metazoa > Arthropoda > Insecta > Orthoptera > Acrididae > Schistocerca > Schistocerca nitens. The sequence continues at coordinate 436,587,189 of NC_064620.1, read as the reverse complement.
TATCTGTCACATTTTAATTAATTAGCATATCAATTTGATATCAAAAGTGCACCAGAATCCCTTTGTACCACTACTTACAGTCTCCACTTCTACATGCAACTGCAAGCAACTGAAGGACGCACCATATGTTTGTGATAATGAATCCACACCGCCTACAGTGAAATTCTGACCATAATTGGTGAACTGAGCAGTACCATCTAATTTGAGAAAGAGTAGGTTATTACAATGTGAAAATCCTTTCTAGCTGTGTTACAATATCATCCAGTACCTTGAAGGACATCTGCTTGTTTTTTGACATCAATGGATTGCCAATGTATTCATCCAATATTTGAGTTCTACTCATGGAAGCTTCAGCTTGCGAATTAATCGAGAGTTTCGTAGAATTTAAAAAATCTATCAATTTATCTTCATTTCTTAAGGTTTTCATGAGAGCTATACATTCTGAGACAGCATTGTCGCACGACTATGCTCTGTTGTGTTTTTCTTCTGAAGAATATTGAAAAGCAGTTAATTCTTTAAAACCAAGCTTTGAATAACAGAGAGAGGAAAAACAAAGTGAAAGTCTAGGCGGCTGTTTTGAAACCACAAGCTTCTCTTGTAGTCGTTATCTTATAATTTTGACTGTCAATTATTTCATTTAAAATCTCAATTAGCCCCAGGAGGTTTTTGTGAAGGGCAGATATTAATCTGGCCTTACAGTTCCATCTTGTTTCACTGTTCGCAGAAGTGCGTTTGCCAAAAATTTGTCGAGAATTGTAGTGCGCTTGGATGACCGTTAGCAGAAAGCAGGAATACCCTAAAGCCAAGAGAAAAAAATTCTCCCTGGTTTTATACAAGAATAGCTCTGCTGCAAAACTAAATTTAAACGATGTGCAAAACAGTTAGGATAAAATGCTTGCCGAAGAGGGAGAGGGCACATTCAAGGACGTTAGCTTGCAGGCCATTTAATTATCCTGCCAGAACAGAAGCACCAACATAAGTTTCGACCCCCAGTTTCTTCTTCATATCATAATTCTGAAACATGCCACTCATCACAGTGAATAAAGCAGCAACAGTTCTAGCTTCGCCAACATGAACGTCAGGAAAGTGTTATTGAATGTCGTCGTTCGAGTCCACTAGTCTCACAACAATAGAGCATCGTGAATTCTCTGAAACATCCACAATGCAGGCATAAAATAAGATTCTATCCAAATTTGAATCCATATATTCTCAAGTCTCCTTATTTACTCATACAATCAGTTTATTCTGTATAGTTATTGAAAATACCATTTTCTTCCAGAGTGCTTTCAGATCATCGTTTCTGTTTAGCAAAAGTTTAAAAATGGCTCTAAAATTTCCGGTATTCAGGGAATCTTCTGACTCATCACGACCTCTGAAAGCTAGCTCCCGCTTACATAAAGGACGTGTGAAATCAATTAGAATTTTCATGATGTCTCTATTAGCTTTCACTTCATTGTTGTGTCTGATTTTTATCAGTTAGTGATGTTCATTAAACACCTCTGAAATACTAAACACTTGTTTGGATAATTCTTTGAATGAAATAAAGCTACTTAGATTATCTTTACAAGGCGCATGCATTCTTTGAATGAAATAAAGCTACTTAGATTATCTTTACAAGGCGCATGCATTCTTTGAATGAAATAAAGCTACTTAGATTGTCTGGAACCGCAAGACCGCTACGGTCGCAGGTTCGAATCCTGCCTCGGGCATGGATGTTTGTGATGTCCTTAGGTTAGTTAGGTTTAACTAGTTCTAAGTTCTAGGGGACTAATGACCTCAGCAGTTGAGTCCCATAGTGCTCAGAGCCATTTGAACCAAGCTACTTAGATTATCTTTAAAAGGCGCATGCCACGCTAAACCTCTGGGCAGATCGTCAAAAACCCAAAGCAGATCATACATTTTTCTTGTGCTTAAGAGCAAACATGGCCAGCAGAATAACTACCCTTTTGTAATACTAGCACATAACCACTTGTGCTACTGATACCATGAGCTTTTGAATGCAAATTTTCTGAACTGTAACTTTCTGAAGAAATTCTAGCGCCGCTACAATACGCAACGGCACAAGCTGAGCACGATAGGCTGTGGGGTGGTAGGACTGGACCAAGTGACACATCAGGTAATCACCATCGACAGTTGCACTGAACATTCATCTGGCACATTTAAACAAGACAAATAACAAATAAAGCCATCAACACATTTTTAAAATTTCCTTTTAGATGAGAGCAAGTTACTTCAAAATTTAAACATGCATAAACCATGGCACTTATGGCCTATTACACATTTAGTGAAATGATTTAAAAATTATCACGAAAGTAATTCAGAGTACAGGCAACAACAAATAAGATACCATGGGACACAACCACGTTACTTAAGTGTCAGGCACCCTACAATGTAGGATATAAAGTATAAAATTTCATGTGACGAAGCAACCTCGTGGGATTCAACAAACTACGCTCAGAAGCGGACGCTTGTCCACTCAGCTGTTTCCAATACCGACTGGGCATGGACCCCCAAACGGGAGCGGCAATGGTCACGAATAGACACGAAAAATCCCAGAACTAGTGGGTATCTATAACAGACTGTCATCTGCCTTAAGTAACTAGAAACGCAATAATTCATTGCAGCACGTCATCTGTAGAATTAATCAACCTATTAATGAACATCAGCTAAGCAGTACAAATCTATTACCTTATGTGCGTAAAACCAATTTTACATTAAGCCACGAGCGAACCAGATACACGCCCAGCCGGCACGTGCGGGCAAAGGGGGCGGGAAATACACAACAGCACAAGCAGGACGCAACCCATGACCCCGCACCCACTACCAAGACAAACAGCAGACGTCCCGATAAAACGAAATCAAATGCAAGTAACCAGCGTTCAGGCTAACGGTAAATCGAGACCCCCCCCCACTTAAATTTGTGATTAAATCAGAATTAATTACCATATCCACATACTGTCATGAATAAATTCTTGTACTTTCATTAATAGAATCAGTTTCAAATTATTTAAACACTCAAAAACAACTGGCCTCTCAGTAACTTGTAAGAAATTATGAAGCTACTCATTTAGAACTAACACGTTGAAAGGGTACAGTACCGCCCAACATTGAAAATAGGTAAGAAATTCTTGTCAGAACAACAAATTTTTTATGTGTAAAAGTAACTCAATTTCAATTAAGACAGCGAAGCCAGATACCAGTGTGGGAAAGAATGACAATTTATTTATTTAATTGATCACATGTGCACTCCCTCAAAATAAATCCCTACATCCAGTTTGGTGAGGTCTGTGAAATGAATGAATGTATGGTCGTCTGCTAACCACAGATAGTGAATCGGAATATATGATCATCTTTGAGTCGATCCTTTGGCTACCTTTGGTGAGACCAAAGAGATGGAAGTTACCAGAGCTTTGAGCGTCTGAAATGTGGCTGACCAATAAGGTAGCAAGGTGTTTCTCCCACTTCGACAGAGGTGCGAGAGAACCGGAATACGGCCATGTTTTCGGCACTCTGGCACTGAACCTTCTGCTGTAAAGACCTGTTTTTTTGTTGTGCTCCGTAATGAAAGTGTGGAGGCATGGTATGGATGTGGAATATTTAAGAGTAGTTAGAACTAATCATTTCTCTTTCCCAGGAACTTTTGTGGGGAAAATTACAAAGTGAGGCAGGTAATTTTAAGGGGATTGTAGTAAACCAATGGTCACAATGAGCCCACGTGTAGTTATAAGTTGAGATACTAGCGTGTGTACAATAAGCTGAAATATTTAAGAATTAATAGCGTGTGTACAATAAGCTGAAATATTTAAGAAATAGCGTGTGTATCATAAGTTGAAGTATTTAAGAAATATCATTCCGTGTGACGCTAAATTTAAACTCTGAGAGAGAATCAAGGTGAGTCGGCCGTTTTTCCAGCAACGCCACTTGGCTTGCATTGCACAGGAAGATGTGCGTTTATCTCCAGAGTTCACAGTAGGAAAGTAGAATTACAAAGTGGGGCAGTGTCGTGTGAAACTGGGATAGATATTGATTGAAGTGGGAAAGCGGAAAGTGATGATGTTGTAACAGTTCTTTGTGTTGTATTTCATATTGTTGTGTTGTATATGTCATGTAATTTGGGTATGTGTGTTTTGCATGGGGGTAGCAAGGTAGTTTCGAAAGATTTGTGGGTATGCCTGTTCCTTCTGTATCGCTCGATCTGGAGGAAAGTTTCGTGAGGATGATTGTGAGAGGCGAAGTGTGAGGTATAATAAAAGATCCACCATCCGATCCAGGGAGTGCACTGTTGCGGTAAATAGATTACGAGACCATAGTATAGAGATTCACTAACGTAAAGCCATGCCCACTGGGCGGAATTTCTCATGTGATTTTGTTGTAGGTTGTAGAATTTGTGTGTTTAGGAATAAATCAGATAGTGAATAGAAAGAGATTGGTGGCCTTTTTCATTAAATTGTATGTTGTCATAATGTCCCGAATTTATATAAAAGCCGTTAAATCAAAGACAAAAAGTAAATGTGGTATTGCCAGTGCGTAGTGTGCAGTCAGAGTTCTATAAATCACTGATAGTCAGATGCGTGTTTCCGTTGCGTATTATTCATGCAGGAGGATAATTTGTAACTAAATAGTAAGATACGAGAATTCATGTTGCTCGATAAATTAAAGAAGAATCCACTCGCTTGGCAAACCACTCATCTTGCAAGCCTGACTGCTTGATGCGACAGTATGAGAAAGGCAATTGGGTGCCTCTCATAATTTCGACCCTGCCAGGATAGATTTTGTTAGGATATTTTGTTGTTATGGTTTGCTGTTAATTTTTTTTTATTTTTTGATGGAATATATTGTGATAGCGCTAAGAAGTAAAGTTTTTTCTGTTTGCAATTTCTTTCTGGATTGGTGAGGATCTTTTGTTTTATTTTATGTAATTAATTGCTATATCGCATAAGGCTGGAAGATCGTTTCATAATTTTTTTTTTGTGCGTAATGTCCGTAGTAACTAGGTCGCAGTCGAAAAACGTAGCCACAATGGAGAATAGCGATTCTGGCGTGAACGTAGCAGTGCAGCAGGAAGTAGGTGTTGACCATGGGTTAATGAAAGGGGACGGCAGGCACTCCGAAGAGGCTGTATTGTTCAGTGGACCGCTGCAAGGGGATCCTTTGTGCGGCGGGCTTTGTCCACGAACGCGGGCTTTTCCCGACGACGCGGGCGAGCCGAGACTAGGCCAGGTGTACGGTGAAAGTGCAGCTACCCTTAGCGAAGCTACGGTTTCTCAGGCGAACGAGGTGAGCGCGTCTAAAGTAGCAAATCACGATGTGATACTACAGTTATTACAGAGGATGGATAAAAGAATAGAAGCAATGCGTAGAGATAATAAGGAAAGATGGGCAGAGATGGATAGGGAGAATGAGGAAAGAGATAAGGAGAGAGATAGGGAGGCTGACGAGAGAGATAGGGAGGCTGAGGAGAGACATAGGGAGTTAATGGAAATGATGGACGCGATGTTTAAAGGTAATGAGGAGAGATGGGAAGCGATGGATAAAGATAGTGAGGAAAGTATGGAGGCATTGAATAAGGGAAATAAAGAGGCAATGAGGAAGGTACACTCAGTTACCGATGAGCGTCTGTCCGCAGTTAATAATCGGTTAGATGAGGGGGAGAAGAATCTGGATGCGGTGCAGCAAGAATGTGATGCTGTGGAGGGAAAAGTCAATAATTTGGAGGTACGAATAAGTGCAATAGAGAGCGATATTACAGAACATAGGGGCGTGTGGCCGGATGAGCGAATCAAAGAGATAGTGGAGGACTTACTTGCAGATAAACAAGGGGCATTAGACAGCGTGGAAGCTCAAGTCACCCGACAGGAAGTGGCGCTAAATAAACACAGGGAAGAAGTTGCGGAGGTAGTGGTCAGAATGAATACGATTAGCGCAGATGTAGAAAAGATCAGTATGAGAGGCGAAACAGGCTCTGACAGTACGCAGCGAGAGGTTTATGCCGACCAGGAGGAGATACAATCACTATTTCAGTTTAAAGAGGCACAATTAGAAACAAATAGGAAACATAGGGAAGAACTAGCACAGTTGCAATTAGCGTGCAGAAGCGAAGGTGAAACACCACCAGGTAGATTGCAGGAGGAGAGTGAGATAAACTCAAAAGGCGAAAATAGGCAGAAAGAGGAAGACGAATTCAGAGAGTCAGAAGAACGGTTGTATCAGATAAAACAGGTGGCAGACCCAACTGGGTATAGTCCAAGGCTGTCTCAATTTCAAGATTCATTACCTTCATCGAGGGGATTGCTCCGCAAAACGAAGTTTGCGTATAACTATTTGAGGGACGAGGCTAGAGCGAAAATGCAGGAAGACCTTAAAGACTGTAGTAGCTATTTAAATGAATTCTGGTCGAAAAGTAAGCAGGACCAGGTTACGCAAAGCATATTGCAGATGCCAAATCGTAACGAATGTGGTATAAGGGATTCAGTGTCATGCCATCAGGAGATGTTCAGACGAAACAGGTACTTGGATGTGACATACGAACCAGCGGAGTTCATTAGGATCCATATAACGAAGTTGCCAGTGAAATTGCGCAGAGCTATAGTGATGGCAGGCAGAGGCTTAGACGATTCCGCATCATTTCAACACTTGGGTAATGAGAGCGATATCGTGAACGGAGACAGGTCAGATAGTGTCGAGGGTAGAAACTATCTGAATGACAGGAGAGCATGGAATCCGGGTATTTCTTTCATGTCGTAATAGATTGAAGAATAGGAGAAACTAATCCAACATATCAGCCCTTAATATCTTGCTCTAAAACACATGCAACTGGCACTGAAAATTGTCTATGTAGCAGACAAACTCAACTAATATGTAGGAATGAAAATACCATACTTCTGATCAGAGAATAAAACGGCAGTAATGGAATCTGTTAGGCTGGTATCTCAGTAAAATTTGCAACTTTTTATTTCGAACAGTAAAGTAAAAGAGCGGTTTCTTCAAAGAATCCAGTTGCTAAAATGTTATGTAATAATGCCAATGAGTCCAGTTTAATTAGTGTGATTTGACTATTGTAGATACTAAACACGTAATGTAAGAAGTAAACATTGTGATCGAAGTTTTTAAATTAGATGCCATCTGATCTATAGTATGTCATTGTCGTGGTGAGAGCTATAATGAAGTGCTGTGTATGGTTGTTCGGAATCTGGTGTTAGTGAAAGAGGCCACTAGCACCAAAGTTACTAACACTTGGGCTGCCCAATTCTCCCAGCTTGTATATTCTCTGCACACATTTAATTTTCAAGTAAGCACATATTCCTAACTAGGAAATTCTTTACTGTGTATAGTGGACCATTCAGAGTGAGGCGGATTGTCCATGAAAATGCTGTACTGATTGAGACGATCAAAGGAAAACAATCTCGAGGGCTTCATCACATTTCTAACATCAAATTATGGAAAAATTAAGGATAGATCTAAAGTAGGCGATTTATGGTAGATAGTCAGTGTATTTATTTGTGGTGTGTAACGTTGTGCAGGGTCAGATCGAACATAAGAATTTTCAGGCGGGATGTCAGGAAGTGTGACGGAATAGACTGGTCAAATGAGTCATGAACAGGAATCGACAGAGTGGTGTATGTACGTATTTTTGTCGTATGAATAAGGATCAAACAGAAACGACGTGATGATTAATGAGTGAATAAAGATAGTAGATAGAGAAGCGACGTGATAAATAGTAGTGGATAAAGGTGGTATATGAGGAGAAGCGACGTGAAGCAAGGTGATTAATAGAGAGAGATTCGACGTGATGAAACAGTGGTAAATAAAGGTGAGTAGAATTGAATAATGTGGAGATGTCTTAGATGTATGTTACAGAGAGGCCTGTGTATGCTGCAATAGAGATTGATGCCAATGGCGAAGGAAGACCAGGAAATGATGGAGTAATGGACGGACGGAGAGCCGAAATACGAATGAAGAGATGAGGACAACTGCACAATGTGAAAGGACGTAAAGGGAGTATGAGACCCAGATGGTGAACGTTGTGGAACACTGACGTAAGATGTAATATAAGTGTAGATCTAATTCTTACCATAAAATATGCTATTTTGCAAAAATAATATTTTTTGTTGTTGTTGAAGCCTGGTACCAGTGTAACTAATTAAAACGGTACCAAGAATGTGTACAGTTATTTTTTGCAGGTTGATTGATTTGTGTATTTTTTGTTCTTGGATGAAATGTTGGTGTTTAGCAGAATGATTAATGGGTAAAGCGAATGCGGAGGTAAGCCGATGGAGAGAGGTGCCAGAGTGAAAGGACGAATTCGGAGACTAGAAAGCTATCTCCGAAGCAGCTTCATGTGTTATGTGGTTGAGTATAAGGGAGCAAAGGTATGGTATGTTGTAGTGAGTGTGGTGGTGTTAAGGTTAGCTGACTTCTAGACCTATTCTGTTAGTGTATTAATGGATTTAATGAGAAGGAAAATGTGATGTCTGGTGAGTGAGAGTCGTAGAGTAGTGTGATCAATGCGCACACTCCTGTAAAGGGGATGCTACCGATCTGTAACTAAAACATTATTATGTATTGTTTGATTGGGACGAACCTCGATGGCAGGTCAGGATCTGACATCATGTGGATGGTTCATACATGTCCTAGAAATGTTGTTATATATATAAAAAAAAGGTAAAATATATAGAAAGATACTAATTTCAGTCAGTCACAAGCACAAAGGTGCATTGTATGTTGTAGATTTAGAGTCATCAGTTTCTAAAATGTTTGTTGTGTTAGGAGGTTAAAGTAGTTTACTATTTAATAACATGTGGTAGGTAATTGTGAGCTATGTAGATTATTCTTATTTTTTGTTAGAACACTTTCAAGGGGTATTAATTTCAGTGTGTCACAAGCACAGAAGTTCATTGTATATTGTAGTTTTAGGATAAAGTTTCTAATATTTTCACTGTGTTAGGATGTTAGAGTAGCCTACTCTTTGATATTGTAATTATGAGCGGTATAGATTGCTTATTATTCCTTTTGTTTTATTTTACACTTTCATGTTTTGTATGAGGGACGACAGGTACAATGAATAGCACGAGTGTGGGCTGTCTATAGAAAAGAGATAAATGTTGATGTTGTATGTGTAGAAAACTAGAGTGTATAATTTTATGTTCTTTTTAGAACAAAGGTTCTTTTATTACCAATGTATCTAATAGATCGTACATGTAATCAATGAGTATTTAAATAATGTAAGAATATCCTTTTGTCTGTAATGTTGCGAGATGCACGGAAGATCTGGCTAATTGGGTGTCGTAACGCCCATACCGCTAACGGGCCGAGCTGACGTCGCCATGGCGACAGGCGACACAGCCGCGGCACTCCTCACTCCACTGTCGGACGAGGTACACTCCACGCGCCCGCTACAGCAGGTCAACGGCCTGGGGCGACACGCATGTATCACTGGCCATTCATGAGTTCCGCCACCCTTACGACTGGGGAAGGTATCCCGCGGAGGCAACAGCGGGTGGTTTCTTCTGCTCAACGGCGCGCGCAGCGGCGCTACTGCAGAATGGACGAGGCGCGGCAGAGCCCGGCGGGCATTTGTTACCAGCAACTATTACCTAGTACTGGACTGTGGAGCCATGAAACAAGATGACTGCGACTTTCCATAATGTGGAAAGTGAAGGACTGGTGTTTCCACGTTGTGAGTGGGGGAAAAGATTTTGTTTGTAGCAGACAGGACGATTGTTTTGTTTTGTCTTGACCACTGAATGGTGGGATCCATAAACTTTTGACAGTGACTTGTTAAGTGTGCTTTGTGAATTGCATGTGGGACACTTGGTATACTTAGAGGACAGTTGTCGTATGGTGAACAATTATTGTATGTAGGCAAGAAACTAGAGTGGGACATTGACATTTGCGTCTGTAGTAGGAGACATTTCTTGAATTGGCGCGGGAATAAGTGCTGTTTGTTGAAACTTACGACTTTTAATTACACCATGAACTGAAAGGACAGAACCGTGGGTAATAGTAGTTGTAGGGCCATTTTTTGGACGAACAGATTCGTGTGGATGGTACTCTGAGAGTGACTATGACATTTGTGTTTAATGAGAGATACAGTTTACTGTTCAGTGCGTGCTCAAAATGCCGAATTGAGTGACTCAAAGACTTTCGTCCGGGTAACCATTGGAGAGCTTTGACACCGAGACAGTGGTTCTAGGAAAACTATCAGCAACCTTTTGACCCCAAGAAAATCACAGAATGAAATGTTTCCGTGTGACTCGCAAGATAGGGAATAATGTATTTGTAATTGTGTAAATGTTTTTTTTTATATGTTTCATTCCTGAAGGGACAGCAAGCGTAATTGTATTTTATTAATATTTGTGTTTAGAATAGTTAGTGTTTTTTTTTTTTTTTTTTTTTGTTCTGGGTTATCAAGTTCACGTAGCATGTTTATTAGAATATTTGGTACAATGATGCTTTAATTATAAGCCAGTGGCGTAATACTAACGTAGCGGTTCATGTAGCATTGATCAGTAAGATTGTCACAGGGGACAAGAGTTTGCATTGCACAACAAATATCGGAATTAACTGATGTATTTTGATGTCGTGCATAGTAATAATCTTGTTGGTATTTTGACTGAAGCCACTTATTTTTATTATCACAGTGGTGATATTTCACATTAAAGTGTAACGAAGGCTAGTCAAAATGCAAGTTCTTGTCGTCTATATGTGTGACAACAGAGAAATGAACAGTAGAGTAAGATAAGAGAGCTACTGGTAGATTCAAGCACTTATTGCTAACTATTTATTGCGAGTATTGATCAAAGTTGATAGACTGACTAGCTCAGCAGCAGGTATTTGTACTGATGGATATAGGATAAGGTTAAACTCACTGTCGAGTAGCCGTGGCAATTGTTTAGGTGATGATAGTTAATGAGGTATGACATGATGTCTTAGACGAACTATATTACGTAACCAGTATGTAACTTGTGGTATATTTCATTGTTTTTCTTCTCAGTTTTATTTCTCTGTAGGTTTGAGGTATATTTTAGAGTAATGGTATGGAGCCTGACATTCTACGTGTAACTAGTGTACGAATTTTTTTTCTTTTGTTGATTTTGTTTTGTATTTAGACTTTGCTGTGTAAGGGTTTTTACAGCGCAATTTATGAATGTCAGATTACTTGCTCTGTGTTTGGACGGTGAGCTATTTAAAATTTCATGAGTACAATTAGTATTTTTTTTTATTTGTTTTAGAATTATTGAAATTTGGATTACTCATAAAAATAACGAAGATCCCAGTAACTAAAGCAAATTTTTATCTCAATATTATTTTTTCATTTCTATGATGTGATGTTTTATTTGTCATGTGGATTGTTATATATTTGTATGTGTACGTTACTCCGGATTGTGGAGAGTACAATAATGCAACAACTGTCAATAATTTGGTCGTCTATTTGAGGTCACCAGGGGCTAAGGTCTCCTCCTGCTTATTTTGATGAATTGCTACGTTTGTTTTAATACAGTTTTCTTAAAAAAATGTTCGGAACTACCCTCGCATTGCAAGGATAGTACCGTGCCATTTTTTTCTGCATGGGTAGCCGGTGGTGAAAGGGTACAGTACCGCCCAACATTGAAAATAGGTACGAAATTCTTGTCAGAACAACACATTTTTTGTGTAAAAGTAACTCAATTTCAATTAATACAGCGAAGCCGGATACCAGTGTGGGAAAGAATGACAATTTATTTATTTAATTGATCACATGTGCACTCCCTCAAAATAAATCCCTACATCCAGTTTGGTGAGGTCTGTGAAATGAATGAATGTATGGTCGTCTGCTAACCACAGATAGTGAATCGGAATATATGATCATCTTTGAGTCGATCCTTTGGCTACCTTTGGTGAGACCAAAGAGATGGAAGTTACCAGAGCTTTGAGCGTCTGAAATGTGGCTGACCAATAAGGTAGCAAGGTGCTTCTCCCACTTCGACAGAGGTGCGAGAGAACCGGAATACGGCCATGTTTTCGGCACTCTGGCGCTGAACCTTCTGCTGTAAAGACCTGTTTTTTTGTTGTGCTCGGTAATGAAAGTGTGGAGGCATGGTATGGATGTGGAATATTTAAGAGTAGTTAGAACTAATCATTTCTCTTTCCCAGGAACTTTTGTGGGGAAAATTACAAAGTGAGGCAGGTAATTTTAAGGGGATTGTAGTAAACCAATGGTCACAATGAGCCCACGTGTAGTTATAAGTTGAGATACTAGCGTGTGTACAATAAGCTGAAATATTTAAGAATTAATAGCGTGTGTACAATAAGCTGAAATATTTAAGAAATAGCGTGTGTATCATAAGTTGAAGTATTTAAGAAATATCATTCCGTGTGACGCTAAATTTAAACTCTGAGAGAGAATCAAGGTGAGTCGGCCGTTTTTCCAGCAACGCCACTTGGCTTGCATTGCACAGGAAGATGTGCGTTTATCTCCAGAGTTCACAGTAGGAAAGTAGAATTACAAAGTGGGGCAGTGTCGTGTGAAACTGGGATAGATATTGATTGAAGTGGGAAAGCGGAAAGTGATGATGTTGTAACAGTTCTTTGTGTTGTATTTCATATTGTTGTGTTGTATATGTCATGTAATTTGGGTATGTGTGTTTTGCATGGGGGTAGCAAGGTAGTTTCGAAAGATTTGTGGGTATGCCTGTTCCTTCTGTATCGCTCGATCTGGAGGAAAGTTTCGTGAGGATGATTGTGAGAGGCGAAGTGTGAGGTATAATAAAAGATCCACCATCCGATCCAGGGAGTGCACTGTTGCGGTAAATAGATTACGAGACCATAGTATAGAGATTCACTAACGTAAAGCCATGCCCACTGGGCGGAATTTCTCATGTGATTTTGTTGTAGGTTGTAGAATTTGTGTGTTTAGGAATAAATCAGATAGTGAATAGAAAGAGATTGGTGGCCTTTTTCATTAAATTGTATGTTGTCATAATGTCCCGAATTTATATAAAAGCCGTTAAATCAAAGACAAAAAGTAAATGTGGTATTGCCAGTGCGTAGTGTGCAGTCAGAGTTCTATAAATCACTGATAGTCAGATGCGTGTTTCCGTTGCGTATTATTCATGCAGGAGGATAATTTGTAACTAAATAGTAAGATACGAGAATTCATGTTGCTCGATAAATTAAAGAAGAATCCACTCGCTTGGCAAACCACTCATCTTGCAGGCCTGACTGCTTGATGCCACAGTATGAGAAAGGCAAGTGGGTGCCTCTCAACGTGTCTCTCAGACACACTATCACTTCAGATAGAAACGTAGCAATAATGTTATTACAATTCGCAGAAAAATATATCCAGGGAAAATTTTATCCATGTATATCTATAGCAAATCGCCAGCTTAACTCCGTCGTATGATATAAATACAACAACCAGGCGGCACTTAGACAAGTACTGTGAAGGGCTGGAAGCAAGGGGACTCCATAGAACATGCAGCTCTAATGTATGGTTATTCCGGAGGTAAAACAGTGCCCCATTCGAATCTCTGGGTGGGGACTACTCAGGAGGATATCATCATCAGGAGAAACAAAACTAGCATTCTACGGATCGGAGTATAAAATGTTAGATCCGCTAATAGGGTAGACGGTTTAGAAAATTTAAAAAGGAATGTGGATAAGTTGAATTTAGATATAGTGGGAATTAGTGAAATTCGGTGACAGGAAGAACAGGACTTCCGGTCAGGTGAATACGGGATTACAAATACAAAGTCAAGTAGGTGTAACGCAGGAGTGGGTTTAATAATGAATAAGAAAACACGAATGCAGGTAAGCTACTACGAACAGAATAGTGAACGCATTATCGTAGCTAAGGTAGACAGGAAGGCCACACCTACCACAGTAGTACAAGTTAACATACCAAATAGCTCTGCAAATGGTGAAGAAATTGAAGGAATGTATGATAAGGTTAAAGAAATTATCCAGATAGTTAAAGGAGACGAAAATTTAATTGTGTCAGGGGACTGCTATTCGATAGTAGGAAAATGAAGACAATGAAAAATGGTAGGTGAATATGGACTGGGAGGAAGGAATGAAAGAGGAAGGTGCCCAGCAGAGTTTTGCACAGAGCATAATTTAATCATCGCTAACACTTGGTTTAAGAACCATAAGAGATGGCTGTATACGTGTAAGGAACCAGGAAACACTCTAATGTTTCAGATTGATTATATACTAATTAGAGAGAGATTTAAGAACCAGATTTTAAACTGTAAGTTGTTTCCAGGGTCAGATGTGGCTATGAGCTAGATTAAAACTGAAGAAACTGGAAAAAGGTAAGAAATTAAGGACATGGGAACTGGATATGTTGAAAGAACTAGAGGTTGTTGAGAGATTCAGAAACAGCATCAGGCAACAGTTGACTAGAACAGGGGAAAGGAATAGAGTAGAAGACGAACAGGTAGCTTTAAGAGATGAGCTAGAGAAGGCACCAGAGGATCAAATAGGTAAAAAGACAAGGACTAGTAGGAATTCTTGTGGAACACAATAGATATGAAATTTAACTAAGGAAAGGAGAAAAATTAAAAATGCAGCAAATGAAACAATCGAACGTGAATACAATCGTCTAAAAAATGAGATAGACAGCACGTGCAAAATTGCTAAGCAAGAATGGCTAGAGAACAAATGTAAGGATTTAGAAGCATATTTTGTAACACCCTACCCTTCACTTATCTGGTTTTGGCGTGTGTTCACCCCAGCTAATTGACTAACAGATCAACAGAGAGTGCAAATCTGCCACAATATCGAATAACGCAAAGAAAGTAATAAGGCCATGTGACTCCTGATTGAACTGCGGTGGCAGTGTTGACATTAATTGATTCATAAGTGATCACTTTCAATTAAAAAGGGGTGCACATTGATGTTATATTCAGCTATTGAACACCAGATGCAAATATTGAACATAAAATTAATTAAGAAAGTGACTTGGGATATCAACTACTTGATTGAAAACAGTTGCAGTCGATTAGCACAGATTTATTTTAACTTAGGACCTTCAATCATCACATTACATAACTCTCCTAACAGGCAGTGGTAATAAATTGCGTTTGCGTGGACTAAAGCGCGATAAATCAAAAGTAATTCCTATCGACTGACCCAGGCGTAATGCGAAGTGCGAGAAGAACTCTAAAATACACGGCCCATGAACCCCTCGTGGAAACTTTTCCGACGTGATCCAACAAATTACTCAGTGGCCGGAGCGGGCGCAATATCACCGAATACAGCGTGGCGGAGCGGCGCCGTTGTGTGGACGTCGGCCGACCTCGTGGTGCTGCAAGGCTGCGCTCGTCTATTCACTCCTAGCTATCTTGCTCAGTACATAGCTGAACCAAAACTTCCTACCTCCAAGCTCAATCGTTCCATTTGCTAAGTCCTAAACTGCAGAGATGTTCACTCTTTCTCAGGCAAGCTGAGTAAAGAACGCCACGTCCGCACTCTTGGAAAGCTGGGAACAGAAGACCTCTATGGGTACTTCTCCCAGTCCGCTCTTCACCTCCGTTTCCCCTCCAGCAAAATCAATTACGCCAATTGCAGCGCAAGTCGCGTTAATTATGCGTCGCCTCCCAGAGCCGACCAATGCCTGCTCTGGGAAGTTAACAAATTCCCACAAAATTTCCCTTCCTCTCAACTTCTGCTATTTAGTTCCTCCCAGGCGACCCATCAAGGTTAGCGTATGCACAAAACACCAATTTTTACGGAATTCTGATTCCCAGGAGGGTACTTCAAATTCATTGGTCCTACGTTCCCATTGGAGGCAAGTGTGTTTCATTCTGTCGCTCTTCACCTGATTTACTTCAGACTCTGCAGACCGTGAATTCAGCGTGAAGTTGCTATAGTCACAAACACACATATTTTGCCCTCTGTTGACCGCTCCACTGTAGCTTTGCGCGGCTTTCTCGCACGTTTGACTGAAAACGGGATGACGGACATTTATCAACAGGCTTACAAGTTCTCCATCTGCTTCCCGGTACACCACCATAGAGTCAACCACCCCCTCACTGTCACTCATCTTAAGGCGGCTGGTGGCCGCGCCCTGTTACCGGCCGGCCGCGGTGGTCTCGCGGTTCTAGGCGCGCAGTCCGGAACCGTGCGACCGCTACGGTCGCAGGTTCGAATCCTGCCTCGGGCATGGATGTGTGTGATGTCCTTAGGTTAGTTAGGTTTAAGTAGTTCTAAGTTCTAGGGGACTGATGACCACAGCAGTTGAGTCCCATAGTGCTCAGAGCCATTTGAACCTGTTACCGCTTTCTCAGAGTTTGACCCGTCCTAAGCTGCCTATTGTCGCTTCCCTTCACCACTCCCCAGCCCGGCCGCGGTCAAGTCTGAATACTTCATTGGGATAAACTAGCCTCCAGTAAATTGACACATTTCCAGAAAGTTTTCATGTTGCTTGAATTACTTTAAAACTATCACCCAACATTAATTATTCCAATACGTCCATACTATACCCTCTACAAGATGCATTATGCCTTGTCAGTCATTTTTGTTCTGCTCTACTGTTCTCTCAACGTGAGTTTGGTGATCTTTAATAACTTCATGTAAGAAGCATAGTTCTTTCCATCTTACAGTTTCACAAGGGGAAGGTATAGATAGCCTACGGGAAAATTAAAGAGGTCTCTGGGGATAAAAACAAAAACAGCTGTAAGTTTCATATCAGTGCAATTCCGCTGCAGAGTGAAAAATCTCATTCTGGAAATATCCCCCAGGCTGTGGCTAAGCCATGTCTCTGCAGTATCATTTCTTTCAGGAGTGCTAGTTCTGCAAGGTTCGCAGGAGACCTTCTGTAGAGTTTGGAAGGCAGGAGACGAGATACTGGCAGAAGTAAAGCTGTGAGTACCGGGGGTGAGTAGTGCTTCGGTAGCTCAGATGGTAGAGCACTTGCCCGCGAAAGGCGAAGGTCCCGAGTTCGAGTCTCGGTCGGGCACACAGTTTTAATCTGCCAGGAAGTTTCATATCAGCGCACACTCCGCTGCAGAGTGAAAATCTCATTCTGGAAGCTGTATGAAAATCATGAGCTCAGATGGTAAACTAGTCCTACATAAAGAAGGGAAGGCAGAAATGTGGTAGGGTATGCAGAGGGTCTATACAAGGTAGATGAACTTGAAAGCGATATTATAGAAAGGGAAGTCAACGTAGTTGAAGATGAGATGAAAGATATGATGCTGTGAGAAGAATTTGACAAAGCTCTGAAAGATCTAAGTCGAAACAAGGCCCCGAGAGTAGACAATATTCCGTCAGAACCACTGATAGCTCGGGAGAGCGAGCCATGAGAAAAAACTTCCATCTGAAGTGCAAGAGAAATGTAGGAATACAGAAGGCAATACTGACCCTACGACTTATCTTAGAAGTTAGGGTAAGGAAAGGCAAACCTACATTTAAGGTACTTATAGACTTAGAGAAAGCTTTTGACAATGTTGACTGGAATACTCTCTTTAAAATTATGAAGATAGGAGGGGTAAAATACAGGAGTAAAAGGCTATTTACAGCTTTTACAGAACCAGACGACAATAATGAGAGTCGAGCGGCATGAAAGGAAAGCAGTGGTTGAGAAGGGAGTGAGACAGGGTTGTAGCTTGTCCCTGATGTTCATTTGGAAATTTGTGGTCAGGTCTTATGGGACCAAACTGCTGAGATCATCGGTCCCTAAGCCTATACACTGCTTAATCTAACATAAACTAACTTATGCTGAAGACAACACACACACCCATGCCCGAGGAAGGACTCGAACCTCCGGAGGGGGGAGCCGCGCGAACCGTGACAAGACGCCCGAGACCGTGCGATGTTAATCATAAATGGTTCAAATGGCTCTGAGCACTATGGGACTTAACTTCTGAGGTCATCAGTCTCCTAGAACTTAGAATTACTTAAACCTAACTAACAAAAGGACATCACACACATCCATGTCCGAGGCACGATTCGAACCTACGACCGTAGCGGTCGCGCGGTTCCTAACTGTAGCGCCTAGAACCGCTCCGTCACCCCGGCCGGCGATGTTAATCAATCTGTACAATGCACAAGCTGTCAAATAAACCATAGAAAAATTTGGAGTAGGAATTAAAGTTCAAGGAGGAGAAACAAAAACTTTTGAGGTTTGCTGATGACATTGTAATTCTGTCAGGGACAGCAAAGGACTTGGAAGATCAGTTTAACAGGATGGGCAGTGTTTTGAAAGGAGGATGTAAGATGAACATCAACAAAAGCAAAACAAGGATAATGGAATGTAAACGAATTAAATCAGGCGATGCTGAGGGAATCAGATTAGGAAACGAGACTCTTAAAGAAGTACACTAGTTTTTGTTATTTAAGCAGCAAAATAACTGATAACAGGCGAAGTAGAGAGGATGTAAAATGTAGACTGGCAATATCAAGAACAGCATTTCTGAAAAAGAGAAATCTATTAACGTAGAATATAGATTTACGTGTTAGGAAGTCTTTTCGTGAAGGTAATTGCCTGAAGTGTAGCCATGTGTGGAAGTGAAATATGAATGACAAACAGTTTAGATAAAAAGAGAATAGAAGCTTTCGAAATGTGGTGCTGTAGAAGAATGTTGAAAATTAGATTGGTCGATCACGTAATTAATGTGGAAGTAATGAACAGAATTGCCGGCCGGGGTGGCCGAGCGGTTCTAGGCGCTACAGTCTGGAGCCGCGCGACCGCTACGGTCGCAGGTTCGACCTGCCTCTGGCATGGATGTGTGTGATGTCCTTTGGTTGGTTAGGTTTAAGTAGTTCTAAGTTCTAGGGGACTGATGACGTCAGAAGTTAAGTCCCATAGTGCTCAGAGCCATTTCAACCATTTAAATGAATAGAATTGGGAAGATAAGAAATTTATGGCACAACTTGACCAAAAGACGGGATCAGGTGATAGGATACAATCTGAGATATGAAGACATGACCAATTTAGTATTTGAGGTAATTTTAGGGGGGGGGGGGTAATAGTCATAAAGGCAGTTATTCGACGGTGAAAAGGCACGCACAAGATAGAGTAGCATAGAGAGCTGTATCAAACCATTCTTCAGTCTGAAGACCACAACAACGTACCCTGATCTGAAGTTAACGTTAGTATCAACGTCCCGCTGTAACTGGTTAGTTAAGTTCCTTTGAGGATTGGAGTAAGGCAAGGGCATTTACATCTACATAAAATACTGTATAGGCGACTGGACGGTACAATAGAACCATGCTTAGTAAAGCACTGAGATGTTCAAATCGATCTTCGGGTTTAAGATGGCTTTATCTTTCCCTTTTATTAGGACTTATTACAAAACAAGAACTCAACAGCTCTGTGCTGGACTTGTTTACCACGTCAGGTACAGAGCACACGTTCGGAGATGCCATCGAGGCAAACACAGGCGAATCTTGTCCCCGTCGGCCACGTGACGGAATGCGGCGTGCTCGTTGAGCAGACGACGCGCAAATAATGGGCAATCAACTGCCATCACGGTGGCTCGTTAGCAAGTGGATTCAAATGACAGCGCGCGGTCTGTTACGGCCGCCATTAGAGCACATAACGCGGGCCCGTGCAGGTGTTACACAGGTGTACGGGGTTCAGCCAGCGGGGCAGACGTGAAGGGGCGGCCGAGCCGCGGCCACGGGCCTGCATTTGCATTCAATGGAGGGCGTGCTCGCCGGCCGCGGGAGCCGCGATCGCAATACAAACGAGCCCCGGCGGTAGCATCTGCCAGCTATCGATTTGCAAATAATTGCATCTTCCATTGTGCTCCCCGCCGGCCTCGCGGAGAAAATAGCACGGGGCGATCGCAGCGGGGTGCAGCTGTCTCTGCGGCCGACTGGACCGCAGTGAGACGCACCGTCGTTCTAATGCGGCTTCACAGTCCCGTCACATTAATGTGGCCGCCTGTCAAAAGCCTGGATAATCAACTTTCGCAGCGCGGACATGCAGGAAAAGATCAGTGAGTTTTTAGAAGGTACCGACAGGTATGTGGAGCCTTGGCGGCTCCAGTGGTGTGACCAGGTTGAGGTTTCATGGCGTGAACGACCCGATCGAGGTAGTCCCACAGATTCTCGCTTTCGGGTATTTATTGGTCAGGGAATTACGGTAAACTCATCCTCTGTAATGGGACGCGAAATTAAAGTGTCACCCATCCACAAGGATCAGCTCAGTTTGCAGGTAAATATAAGTTTAATTTAGTGTTTTGTTTATGTATTTGTAATATTTTGTTATGTTTGTAAAATATTTAAAGTTTTGTATTTTTGTTTTGTATGTTTCATGTTTGGAGAGAGCAGTGCAACTCGCGGAAACAGCATCTTCACTGCCGGAACCAGAAAGATAATTGCTGGCCAGTAGACGTCGCGGGTCGACGGCCAAAGAGCAGCAGAATATTCTGTGACCGGGTTGTTGCGTCGAACCTCCAACATCCAAATAAATAAAAATTTGTAATTTTCCATTCTAATGACGTCAAAGAATGTTTAGTACATGTTGTTCTTTGTTCAGTTCTGTTTTGTCGAGTCTGATGTTCACGTCTGTATGTAGCATATACGAAGACAATAAAACAGTGTATGCTCTAAAGCTTAAATACGTGTTCGAGAATTATTTATGAAGAGTTATATTGAGGAAGAATTATTACTGAATTTTTCCAAGATATTAATTTTCAGAGAGTTTGATTTCGGTTTTTGAATTGTAAAGGTTTTACAGTCTGGTTTTAATATGGGAAAAATAAGATAACTTGGAAGAATATAATTTCCAAGAAGAAACAAACGACATCTAAATTTTAAAAGTTTTGCACAAACCAGTTGGACTGAGTGACGTAATTTTGCACAAACGACTCAACTGAAGGTGTTTTAATTATAGTCTCGTTCAAGAATCTTTTATAGAGAACTTTAAAAGAATTTAAACAATTTTTTTTGAAGTGTTTTGTAAACGACGTAGGTGATGAGGGCTGCACATGGTCATATTTCAAACAAAAATCATTGAGTCATACGCGTCGTTACACTGCACCTCGTGCTCTTCGAACCACGCACGTACACTGTGAGCAGTGTGACACGTTGCGTTGTCTTGCTGGTAGATGTCATCGTGCCAAGGATAATGCAAACTGCATATAGAGGTGGACATGATCCCCAAGGACCGAAGCATACTGGACCGTGTAGTTGCATTCGATTTTATTGTTATTTCGGCAATACTCGTCATTCCTACCAAACGAGGTAAATTGCTGTCGTAGAACTGAAGGAAGGTCATGTTTTCATGCCTCGTCCTGGCAGAATGACCCGTTTGACTCCCTATTCTGCTGTCCTCAGTGGAGTAACCAGGGTACGGCAGTCGGGGCGCGTGCCCTTGGCGCCGTTTACGTTGGGGTGTAGTTTTCTGACAGACGAAGTAAACGTAATATGACGAAAAAGTGGAAGGACGGAAAAGGAGGTGTAAGTAGTGATACTATTAGTACGAGGGGACTTCAAAAAGTAAGTTGCACATTATTACTGCAAGCCAAATAACTTTTATTAAATGCTGCAGTACACAGTGATACAGACACATGACATTATACGGGATGAAAATACATTCGACGCTACAGTGGTGTGTTCTTTACTTTACTCCGGGAGGACATCGAGTGGATAATATAACACGTAAAATATTAGTTCATTTTATTATAACATGGTGAAGACTAATTATTTAACTTTGTACAGTCCACTTCCAGAGGAATGTGAATAGTATAACTGCCACCGAACATTAACGAGGTATGACTATTAAATAACGGGACTAATTACTGTCACTCTTAATAAACTCCACCTTTTCCGCCATATCCGTCCCTACAACGCTCCATGCGGATTTTACACTGATAGAAGTAGTGCTGGAAATCTTCATCTGTGAGCTCCTAGATGACGCATTTCGCGCTTCCTTTTACTGCTTCAACGGACTGAAATCTTCTTCCTTTTGATGAAGATTCCATCTTGAGACCAGATAAAAGTCAGATGGTGCTAGGTCAGGCGAATAAGGTGGGTGGTCCAACACTACTATGCTGTACTCCGCTAGAAACCTCCAACAGATAGTGCGATATGAGCCAGTGGGTTGTCTTGATGCAGATCCCATGACTTGTTCTTCCACAGTTCGGGTCTTTTTTTATTATATTCTCATGAAGTTGAGCAAGAACCTCAAGGTAGCAATGTTGTTTCAGGAACCTAGTGAAGACACACAATTCCACAAATATCGAAAAAATAATCATCATCCCTTTGAATTCTGATTTGCTCATTCTAGCTTTTACTCTGTTGTTAAAGTTGGACACTTCTAGTGCATGGATTGGTGCCATTTTTCTGGATCATAAGTCAAAACCCAACATTCATCTCATGTTACCACACTTTTCAAGAAATCGGGATCTTTTCCAATCGTATTGGAAGTGCCAGCACAAACTTTTCACGAGCTTCGTTTTGCTCAATTGAGATTTTTCGGTTCAAAAATGGTTCAAATGGCTCTGAGCACTATGGGACTTAAATTCTGAGGTCATCAGTCCCCTAGAACTCAGAACTACTTAAACCTAACTAACCTAAGGACATCCCACACATCCATGCCCGAGGCAGGATTCGAACCTGCGACCTTAGCGAGATTTTTCGGCACCAGTTTCTTACACACTATGCTGACGTTAAACTGATTCTGTGAAATTTGCCTTTCACATTCTTTGTCAATTTTTACAGTTGCTGCAGAACTGATAGAATACTCTGTCGCATATTACCTACTTCTTCGATATTTTCATCCGGTTTGGATGTTAAGGGCACCGGCCACTATGACCGAGCGGTTCTAGGCGGTTCAGTCCGGAACTGAGCTGCTGCTACGGTCGCAGGTTCGAATCCTGTCTCGGTCGTGGATGTGTGTGATGCCCTTAGATTAGTTAGGTTTAAGTAGTTCTAAGTCTAGGGGACTGATGACCGCAGATGTTAAGTCCCACAGTGCTCAGAGCCATTTGAACCATTTTTTGATGTTAAGGGCGTCCCGGTTGTGACGTCTTCAACGTCTTCTCGGCCATCTTGGAAACGCTTCAACCACTTAAAAACTCGCGTACGTGATACACAGTTTTGGGAATGCACTTCTTTTAGTAGAAGTAGCAGTTTTTCCAAGTTTCATGTGAAACTTCAGGACAATTCTTTGCTTTGTTATTAAACTTATCATTTTTTCAGCAAAACAGGATAACACCTCTTACACAAATACAGGCCACGGCCACACTGATTTGCCTGCAGACACTAGAGATGCTGCATTCGATTGACAAAGCTTCACGATCGACAGCTATTGGTCGTTCATCTTTGGCGCATGCGTACTTACTCTGTCACAGTATCAGTACCGTAATTTTATAGGCACACTTTGTATCACTTGATGTATAACTGAGAACAACTTTTATGTATAGTTTTGAATAATTCAATGTTCTCACTGCTGGCCTAGTAGAAATACGAATCTGTCGTGTACGTCGATGATCGCAGACTGGACTGAGCGGTAATGTGCTCAGCCGTAAGTAAGTGAGTGGAAGCGGCGGCGTATTGAAACCCTTCTGGGCATGTCTACGCCTGCGCCGCTCATTCGTCGATGCAGGTAACTATATTTACTTGTGGTTGCGTTGTGAGATATGAACCCCGCTTTGCCGCCTCACTCTTCGGACGACACCATACATGACACAAGTTTTCAGCATACTCACCAAATCTCTGTAAACAACGGTAGGAATGTTCT
This sequence comes from Schistocerca nitens, assembly GCF_023898315.1. Classification (NCBI taxonomy): domain Eukaryota; kingdom Metazoa; phylum Arthropoda; class Insecta; order Orthoptera; family Acrididae; genus Schistocerca; species Schistocerca nitens. The sequence continues at coordinate 436,563,515 of NC_064620.1, read as the reverse complement.
ACCATTTGTTCAGTTCCTTGGCGATAGAAAGCCGTCCCTTGGTTAGGGGGCCATTCGAGAATCTCTCCCGTGAACATTCTCATCATCAGAAAATTTCTCAACGTGAGACTGAATATAGCGTACAGGAGACGTGACCCGGCAAGAAAAGTACTTTTATTGCAATGGATATAAAGGGGGATCATTCTAGAAAGGATACGAAACGTAGATGGGGAAATCCACTGACGAAGGACAGACTGTTATGACCCTCCACCTGTGAACGAGCATCTCGGAATCGGCGAAGCTGGTCGTACTGTTTGCGTGTTGCTGTCGTCAGCATCAATGGGAAGTGGTCGAAGGAGTGTACTGGGCGTCCGCCCCCCATCACAAGATGTGGAGGTCGGAACCTTACCCACGCTGTAATGCAGGATGGGCATCGATCTCTGTCAGATCTAACGACAGAGTGCACTGGCAGCGCAAAGCACAGAGTTCCGCGCATATTGGTGAACATGGGGATTGGTAGCAGAGGACTCTTACATGTTCCAGCATTGGCCTGATGACACTGACATTTACAATTGCAGTGGGTAAAGGTTAATCGAGATCATTGAAAACCTGTCATTTGGTCGAATGTGTCAGATATCGTCTTAGACCAGTTCTACATCTACATCTACATTTATACTCCGCAAGCCACCCAACGGTGTGTGTCGGAGGGCACTTTACGTGCCACTGTCATTACCTCTCTTTCCTGTTCCAGTCGCGTATGGTTCGCGGGAAGAACGACTGCCGGAAAGCCTCCGTGCGCGCTCGAATCTCTCTAATTTTACATTCGTGATCTCCTCGGGATGTATAAGTAGGGGGAAGCAATATATTCGATACCTCATCCAGAAACGCACCCTCTCGAAATCTGGACAGCAAGCTACACCGCGATGCAGAGCGCCTCTTTTGTTGAGACTGCCACTTGAGTTTGCTAAACATCTCCGTAACGCTATCACGCTTACCAAATAACCCTGTGACGAAACGCGCCGCTCTTCTTTGGATCTTCTCTATCTCCTCCGTCAACCCAACCTGGTACGGATCCCACACTGATGAGCAATACTCAAGTATAGGTCGAACCAATGTTTTGCAAGCCACCTCCTTTGTTGATGGACTACATTTTCTAAGGACTCTCCCAATGAATCTCAACCTGGTACCCGTCTCACCAACAATTAATTTTATATGATCATTCCATGTATGGAAGTGAAATATGGACGATAAATAGTTTGGACAAGAAGAGAATAGAAGCTTTCGAAATGTGGTGCTACAGAAGAATGCTGAAGATTAGATGGGTAGATCACGTAACTAATGAGGAGGTATTGAATAGAATAGGGGAGAAGAGGAGTTTGTGGCACAACTTGAAAAGAAGAAGGGACCGGTTGGTAGGACATGTTCTGAGGGATCGGGGGATCACAAATTTAGCATTGTAGGGCAGCGTGGAGGGTAAAAATCGTAGAGGGAGACCAAGAGATGAATACACTAAGTAGATTCAGCAGGATGTAGGTTGCAGTAAGTACTGGGAGATGAAGAAGCTTGCACAGGATAGAGTAGCATGGAGAGCTGCATCAAACCAGTCTCAGGACTGAAGACCACAACAACAACAATGTTAAGGGTCAGTTGCCACTCCCTGCACCAAGTGCCTATCCGCTGCCGATCTTCCTGCATTTCGCTGCAATTTTCTAATGCTGCAACTTCTCTGTATGCTACAGCATACTTCAGTGGTTATGTACTTATACGCAGTATTCCAAGTGAACATGGTAAGCGTACACCGTGTGTAGCCCTTGTCTATCAAGTGAGTGGAGTTCTTCAATTGGGTACTTTAATTGAGTGAATTAATTTGCCCCTGTAAGATTTGATACAAGTAAATTATCACTCATCAAGTCAATGATTAAGGAAAGCACCTGACTACCAAATCATACAATGAACTCAGTGATTCAGTTTATTGCTCATAAGTAATCAAAATTTACACGAAATGAAATTAACAATAAATGAAATCAATAAAGTAATGCTTTGACGAACTTGGATAAACGATTTGGAATGATACTTCAAAGATGACGCTCATCTGAACAGCACATCTATGTTCACAGAGGTTGTCCAATGATTGCCGTACGTTAGTACAGAGAGATATAAAATACTTCAGAAACAAATGCATGTGGGTCTATTGCCGGAGTTGAAAGCGTTTTGAACTTGTAACTGCAGTTAAATCTTGGAAATGTAGATTGGAGTTCCTGAACATTGTCACAAAATCTTCACTTTTCCCAACAGTTTGCTTCGCTGTTGTGGCTGTATTTCACCATACTTAGAATCTGCACTTATCAGCTGCAGTGGCTGCAAAATCAGTCTCACCTCTGCCTTGATCTAAATTCATCTCATCTGGATGAAAGTATCTTAATAGGTTTGTTTATAAATAAATAAATAATCTGCTACCAGTCACGATTTTTCTTTATTTTACTATTCGCACGACGCGTTTCGAGAAATAATTCTCATTTTCAAGTGCGTTTTTTTTATGTGTGTTAAGCCATTTCTTTTGATGTTGTCAGTGTGTGTGAGTCTGCTTCATTTTGTTGACTTTTACTGTAATACATAAGAAACGCGATTTTTTAGTTGGGTATCAATTCTTTCTGTGAGGTTAGTGGCTAAAGTTTGAGAACAATTTGTACTTACAGTTTTCTAATGGTCCATTTGTGTAGAGTCTCACACACACTTAACATCACACACAACTTGTACACTTTACACATCGAAAATATCTTATATAAACAAAACAGTTACAGAGATCTTCTTACAGGTAGTTCACAGAGATAACATTATAGGTCTTCCACAGATTATGATATGCTTTTGTACAGAGGTTATTTATCTTAACAGTTTGATTTTACAATTGTGCTTATTTATATGTTTTACTATTTTTATTTAAGTATATTATCGAAACAATATACTTAAATAATATACTTCATTATAACCAACTGCTTAATAGCGTGTTGGTCGACATCTGGAACGCAATAATGCAGCTGCCCAGGTGGCGTAGATTCGACAGGTCCTCGGTATCGTTCCCAGAGGTATGTGGCAGCAGTGTCCGGGTACAGACCACGCAGTTCCCGTAAATTACAGGCTTATAGTTTGTGGGTGCGAAGCTCGAGCTTGATAGCGTCAGTCATCATACCATGCGATATAAGACATACTGTCAAAACGAACTGCAACAAATACTTAAATAACTACATAGCATCTCTTAAGTAACAGCAAATATATAAACTTCATCATTATTTTCATCTGCAAAGAAAAACTTCATTATCCATATCACCATAACTCCATTATTATCATCACCTGTAAAGAAAAACTTCATTATCCATAGTAGCATATTCTTCATCATTATTCATCACCATTCATTATCATCTGCAAAAACGTCACTTCATTATTCATTATACAACTATTCCTTATTTCTAGCATATTTCATCACTAAAACTAAGATGTGTAGTTCTTTCTGACAGCCGGCATCAATCGCCTCGTATTCTGAAAGAAAAAATTAGTTAAGACTGCTATCATACGATGTGTATAGTATATTCTTGTTAATGCTTGTTAATTCTGATCCATTTACTCTTCATCACGAGGTATTGCATCCTCTTTCGTTCATTCCGAAGGTGAAATTCCCATTTCTGTTTAATTTATTTCGTTTACACGTTATTTCTTTCTGAAAATAATAAACAAAGATTAATGTCTTGCATTTAATTCATATACCCATTAGATAAAAAACTGGTTTATAGTAACATAATTGAGCATACAGTATAGCATGACAGAAAACGTAATATGTCAAAAACATTGACAGTGTTCAGAAGCAAAAATGTACACAGTGTATCACAATGTAGCAGCAAAAAAAAGTAAAGTAGTCACGATGTTTAGCTATCATAAGGCAAAATATTAAAGTCAACTGGTGTTTGTTATATCTTAAATATTTCATAGTACATACAAACAAAACAGGAAAACAATCATACATACATAAAAATGGAAAATATGCACGGTCTAGGGTGTATAACGACAAGAAATGTGATCTTGTTTGTGTACAGCTTGTATGTTGTGTAGATAATAGAGGCGAGAATTGAAGATTTTAATAGAGAGAAAATTTGATAAAATTAATATATCACTAGATAGAATTGCATAATTATTCGTAAGATACGTAATTTTATCTGGAAAATGTGCACTGTCTAATGTGTAACGACAGGAAAAACGACCTGCTAACCTTACCTTGCCGGGCACTTGCCAAGACTAAATGCGTAAATCATCAGTAAGTAGTCACATAAATATAATTGCGTAAGTGGTCATAAAATGTGTAAGTTCATTTGGGAAAATATGCACGGTCTGATGTGTAACGACAAGAAAAGCGACCTGCTAACCTTACCTTGCCGGGCACTTGCCAAGAAAAAATTACGGTAATCATCAGTAGGTGTTCATGTGAATATAATTGCATAAGCGGTCATAAAAAATTAGGAAATGGCATTACAGTGTGATAAATCATAAAGTATTTTCATTCAATAAAAGGTTTGACGTTCGACACATGGTGGTTCTCTTTGGTTTTTCTGGTTCTCAAAGTTTCGACGTGTACTACATTGGCGTGAGGAATGCTGCAAATCCGATATGGACCTGCGTATAGAAGCACAAATTTACTGCATCTACTCTTTCCTTTGTTGGATAAATAGTGTGTACGTACTAATATCTTCTGTCCAATGTGAAATTCACGGCGTGTACAAACCTGTTTTTTCTGTCTTCTCCGGCGCTCTGCGGCACGTTTGATGTTGTTCAGCTCAATGTCAATTATCTCATGGTGTCGTAGTCGACGAGATGTAGGAAATGTTACTAATTCTTTAATTTTGTTAGGTGGTTCAACATTTTTCAGTATAACAGACGGAGATAGCATAGTAGATTCATTTGGTATGGAATTAATTACATCTTGGAATGAGAGTATGTGTGTGTTCCAATCAATATGTTTTTTATGGCAGTAAATTCTACACAGTTTACCAACTTCTTTCATTAATCGTTCACAAGGGTTCGAAGAAGCATGGTACCTGGATATATATATCGGAGAAATGTTTCTAGCTCGTAACATACGTGTCCATATAGCAGATCGAAACTGTGGTCCATTGTCGGAAATTACTTTCAACACATGCCCTACATGAAATAGAAAATGTTTTACAAATGCTTTCGAAACAGTTTTAGCAGTAGCTTTGCGTAACGGAGTGAAGGTAACAAATTTTGAAGTGAGCTCAACAGCGACAAAGATGTAGCAAAAACCTCTATTAGTTCTGGGAATCGGACCAAAAATGTCTACAGCGGCCATATGTCTCAATTTAACAGGTACAATGGGATGTAATGGGGGAATATGTGAAGTCTTATCTGATTTAGCTTTCTGGCAGATTTTACATGACGCTAAAACTCGTCGAATACGCTTCTCCATGTTGGTAAAATAACAGTTCTGTCTCAGTATAAGAAAACATTTTCTGGCTCCGTAATGTGCGTAACTTAAATGAGTATACCAGATTAATTTGTTAACAAGTTCGTCAGGAATGCATAATAACCAGTTGTTGCTGTCAGGATGAGAGCGGCGAAACAGAATGTCATTGCGTACAGTGTAATGGTTTCTAATGGTAACATTATTCCTATCTTGCCAAAGGTGTTTACTCTCTTTCCATACGTTGTCTTTACTCTGCTCTTGTGCTATGTCTTGTAATGACGACGAAATGAAATTTTCAAATGCAACTTGTTGAATGACATGATGCTGAAATTTGCTTTGCAGAAGTTGGTTGTGATGTCTTGCTGATTGTTGTTAAGAGAACGGGATAGTGCGTCTGCTACAATATTTTGTGTGCCGGGAATGTGAACAATCGTAAAATTAAATTCCTGCAAATAAAGTTTCCATCTACTTAATCTGTCGTGTGTAAATTTAGCCGAAAGTAAAAATTGTATCGCTCTGTGGTCTGTGTAAACGGTAGTGTGTCTTCCATAAAGAAAATGCCTAAATCTGGTAAAAGCCCATACAACACATAATGTTTCAAGTTCTGTAACAGAATAATTACGTTCAGCAGGTGACAGAATGCGACTTGCAAAAGCGATATTTTTAATTACTGTACAACCATCTTCTTCAATTTCCTGAAAAATATGTACGCCTAAAGCGGTGTTTGAACTGTCGGTGGCAATGGAAAAATTTCTGGTAAGATCTGGGTGTGATAAAAGTGGTGCATTCAACAAGGCTTGTTTCAGGTTCACAAATTCAGAATGTGCTTGCCTATCCCAGGACCAAATAGCGTTTTTACCTGTCAATTGACATAATCTAGGGGTGTCTAAAGCAGAGTAATGAATAAATTTACGAAAAAAGTTAATTAAGCCCAAAAAACTGCGTAGTTGTTTCTTCGTCGTAGGAACAGTAATGTCACGTAAAGCTTGAAGTTTTTCCGGGTCAGGCGTGATGCCCTCTGCTGAAATTACATGTCCAAGAAATTTTATAGAAGTTTTACCAAAGTGCGATTTACTGAGATTAACTGTGAGTCCTTGTGCACGAAAAGTTTGCAACAGTTGTTCAAGAATCAAATTGTGTTCAGAACAGTTAACTTCTGCAATAAGAATGTCGTCTACGTACGTTGTAATTCTGTCTTTAAGTTCTGTCGGAAGTATTGTATTCAAACCGCGAATAAAAGCTGCTGAAGAAATTGTTAAGCCGAACGGTAATTTACAAAATTGATAACAGTCACCAAAACAGAGAAATGCTGTGTACTTTCTGCAGTTCGGATGGAGCTGAATTTGCCAAAATCCCGATTTCAAATCTAATGTGGAATAAATAGCAGTACCATGAAATTTCTGTAGAAGTTCTTCTAGTGTCTGTGGGCGATCTGTTTCATTAATAATAATGTCATTGATGTGACGCGAATCAAGTACGAGGTGAAGTGAACCATCTTTTTTCTTAACAATATGGAGCGGGTTTATGTACGGACTAACTACCGGTTCAATCATTCCTTGGTCAAGCATAGCTTGCAATTCTTTCTTAACTTGTTCTCTGTGAATATACGGAATGGGATAATGCTTGGCTTTAAATGTGTCGTGCTGTTGAACTTGAAATTCATACACAAAACCGGACATAGTACCAGGAATGTTGTCAAAAACTGGAGCTTGCTGTAAAAGAATTTTGCGTAGTTGTGTGCGTTCGTCGTCTGTATTTGCACAGCTCTGTTTAACTTTATCAGAAATTATCTGTATAACGTCATAGTCGGCTTCGTCTGGAGTATTATAGTTGTGTACGTACGTACTGTGAACAATGTGGAATTACAGTCTATGTTACGTGATGCAGAAATGACCTCTGTCCGATTAATTGTGTGTTCTTCTGCAGATAAAGAGTGCCGAAATTCTAAAGCTAGTTGTACATTTTCATCCTTTAACATTAAATAGCAGTTTTGAAAGTCAATAATGCATCGTGTTGTACCAGAAAATTCGTACCTAAAATAATGTCTGTCGTCAATAACGGAATAATCCAAAAATTTGAGTGAAACGAATGACCTGCAACACAAAATGATAAATGTGTCTGTAATTTTACATCTACTCCTTTACTCGATACTGCTCCTTTTACTTCCGTTTTGCCTAATGGTAACGTAGGATAGGTATTCTCTTTGTTACACTCGTTGGAAGTTTCTTCATTTATAACTGACATAGGTGATCCAGAATCGATTACTGCTGAAAATTTCGATGATCCAATTTTAATTTCGATGACAGGGTGTGAATGGTTTTTTGAACAACTGGTCTTTCCTGCAAAAGAGTGTCTCGGATGTCGTCAAAAGTAATAACATTTTCATGAGCAACATTCTGCGTGTCAAAAGTAGTGCTTGTGTTGCTGGAAGATGCGACCTGTATAGTATCTAGTCAAATTCTATCTGACGCGCCATTATTTTCAGGAGGATGCTGCGGCATTTCCACTATTTGTACTGTTCTGTTATTTCTTCCTGACGTATTACGCTCTGGATGATATCTACTGTCTGGTTCATTCATGATAATATGTTGTTGCGGATGATTTTGCAGCTGATAAGATCGACTGTTATTAAATGTACGCTGAAAATTGTGCTCATTATTTTTACTTCTGTCATGATAGTCATTGCTATACGGTGCATTGCGATAGGAATTGAAATAGCGTGTTTTCTGTACATACTGATTCCCTTGTTGCTGTGCGTTACTATTTGTTGGAGCTGATGCTATACGTGTACGCAGCGAAACATTAAAGCTCGGTTGACCTTGTACATTACATTGTTGGTTAGGTATGCTAACCGGCTGGCTTTCATGCTGTTGCGGTGAAAAACGTCTATTATTACTAAAATGTGGTTCCTGTTGCTGATAATTTTTTTACACGTACTGATGATTAAAAATTTTGCCTGTTATTTAAGTTCTGGTGGTTGTCGTTCCTGGAGCGTCTAATGAAAAATTGTCACTTTCGGTAAAACTTGTCTTATCAGGTTTTCTTTACACGTTTCTTAATCCTAGGTAGAGCAATAGTTGAAGAGAAGGCAGCAGTGCAGAAAACTAAAGATGAAACAGCACTACAACGGCTCGGGGCCCTGTGCACGCTACGGCACATACTCATTAAAGCGTAATGAATCCCCTGAGGTCAATTAAGCGCTGCAAATACATTTTAGCTTTTGCGTTATTGGCAATGCCGGTGAAAATTCAAAAATAAATTGCTGTATCCATGCTAATTCTAATTTCTGCATTACAGGCAATGCTGCTGAAAGTATAAAAATAAATCGACGTATCCAGTTCAAAGCGTGTACCTGTGCTCTCTCATTTTTAAATACCTTAGATTTTTTTACAGATACAAATTGCTTACAATCAACGTTCTCGTCACTGAATGTGGGAACAGGTTCACGATTACATAAGAATCTGTTTGTCTGTATCTTTTCGGATTTTAACTCCCGTAGCTTTTCAGATTTTAAGTCGCGTAGTCTCTGTAAATTGCTTAAGCTATACTGGCTGTGTAAGTGTGACAAATGTTCGGAATGTGCCGTATGTTGTGACGTGTTAGTGACTGAAACATTTTTCATCTCCGTTACCTCTTGCTGTAAAGATGACAATTTTCTACGTAATGTACCATTAGACGAATCTATCTCACTGACTGTCTGCTGTAAATTTTGGAATTCAGGTGTTTGATTAAACAAAATCGGTGAAGTATCGTCTGATTTGCTGTCATTATAACTTTCAATAACGTCAATACGACTGGCCAATTCATCATATTTTTCAGTTAGTATTTTTACCTGATCATCGTTTTTAGTGTCAGAAGCATTAATCTGTTTTTGTATTTTACGTGTGGTTTCGTTCAATTTTTTAACGTCAGCTTTGACGACATCGGAATCCTGTGTTAGTTCTAATTGTTCGAGTCTGTCGGTCACTGTCTGAAAGTCTACTGTGTACGTATCTGTTTTTGTTTTAAGATCGGAAATTTCATCACGCAATTCGGTGTTCAACTGTTTGATGGTATTAATTTCGTCCGATACTGTAGCAATATTGTTGTCTACGTATGTTTTTGCTTTCGTAAACAATTTACGTTAATCTTCCTGTCTCTGTGCGGTAATTGTTTCCATGACTTGTCGTTTTACTTTATTCTGTTCCTGTATAAATTTACAGAAACGCGTTTCACTGTTTTGCAGGTGGTGATTAAAACGTTCGTCAATTTGACTATTCTGTTGGTCGAATTTCGCGTCTATTTTTGCATCCAGTGTGCGCGAAAGTTCTACTGACATTAATTTAAAGTCCTCGCGTAACTGTGTTGTGTTTTCAGAGCATTGTTTACCGACTGCACTAATTTCGCCTCTAAGTGATTCTGTTGTAGCTGTTTGCATATCCCTTAATTCTTGAGCAACAGATCTAATTTCTTCACTACTTTTCCAAGCACAAGGCTCAATTTCCTTACGTAACTGTTCTTTAGTATCATGACACTGCGCGGCAACAGCTGCAGTCTGTTCACTAAGCTGTCTGGAATTGTTGTCTAAAAAAATGGTTCAAATGGCTCTGAGCACTATGGGACTCAACTGCTGAGGTCATTAGTCCCCTAGAACTTAGAACCAGTTAAACCTAACTAACCTAAGGACATCACAAACATCCATGCCCGAGGCAGGATTCGAACCTGCGACCGTAGCGGTCTTGCGGTTCTAGACTGCAGCGCCTTTATCCGCACGGCCACTTCGGCCGGCAATTGTTGTCTAATTTTTCATTAAGGTTGTCCTGTTTTTCATTAAGTTGTTTAAAATTTTTACTAAATTGTTTGTTATTTTCACTCTGTTGTATCAATAGTGTAATAATTTGATTCAACCCAATATTACCTACTCTATTCTCTATGCTGTTTAATGGCGTACCTGCAATTGTCACGTTCTCTGTAACCATTCGGTCATTTTGTGATTCTTGAAATTGTTTGCTAATCGGATGTGCACTGTTAGTCACTACACTGGAATTAAATAAATCTGTCGTACTGTGATTACACTGTTCATTTTCATTAGAAAAATTTGTCTGTTCATTACTTAAATTTTGCAAACCGGGTGTGTCAAGCTGGGCAGCGTTCATTGTAACAGAACGTCCCACGTCATCAATTGTCGTCAAATTAACAGAGGACACAATTGAATTTGTTTCATCATCATTAGCAATAAAATCATTCCGGTGATCAGCACGCACTGATTGTCCGTAAATGGGGAACTGTGATTACTACACTGCGTGTCGCAAGTACTATCGGTCAAATTATTAGAGTCGGTTATTTCACTCATTGTACATCGCGATGTACTGTTTACAGTTTTTCGCGGCATTTTTACACAAATCAAAATTATTCACAAATGAAACAAAGACAATGCAAAAAGCAACAAACACAATTACAAGAAAGAGCAACAAATTGCCGATGATCTGTGAAAGAAAAAGTGATAAATTAGTAAATGCGTTGCGCCAAATGCAAACTACGTTTAAGTAAATAAGAGCAGATATATGACTACTTATCAGAAGATTCACAAAGAAATACGATCCTGGCCGGAAGTCGCCAAGTGTAACCTCCCAGCAGAAAATAAAAATGTTAAATAATAAATGAAAATGGAGCCAAGCGTAACCTCCGCACAAAAATGAAGGAATGAAAATGCAAAATGGAGCCAGGCGCAAACTCCCCGCAGAATTAAAAGGAATGGTAATTGACCATGAACCACACAATAATATTAATTAAATAATGAACCATGAACGAAATGTAACCTCCTAACAGAAATAATAATATCTGGTTAATTTTATAAGGACAGCAGCGCTGACCTTCGGCCCTGTATTCTGAATAACAAAAGCAAAAATTCTTACCTCAATAAAAACTGCAACTATTTCTGCTCTTATTTATCGACACAGCTTCGTGCAATGCTGGCGTATATTTTTTTTTGATTCTTGGAAGCAATGATAATGCATTGGAAAAATTCTTTAAATTGAAATTAATGCTTTTTCTTCAAAAGAGTTACTTTATATTATAAAAATTATTATTGGGGCATTTTTTAACAAATTAGATTACAATTAACATACATTATTAAATATGCGCAAGGCTGCTTCTTTACCTTCTACAACAATACTCATCGTCCAGAATCCTGACCAGAGTCGCGAGCAGAGCACACAGCCGACGCATGCCGACACCCGCAGACTACTACCGTCCACTCGCTACTAAAGCCGACCGACTACTACTGTATCCGACTGACTACTACTGCAGACTGACTTCTACTGTCGACTCGCGCAGACTAGCGCAGACCCGCGACAAGCAACAACTAACAATAAACTACTCTCTGGTCAGAGATTCTGTCATGCCTCGCCCATCGCCGGCGAAGCGTACACCTTACACACGGCCATACAACCCGGAAGAATTCTCGGCAGCTGAAACATCCGGTCGTGAAAGTCGTCATTGTATGATTCACAGTCATGCTCCTTAAACCAATGTTACACGATGCTGACCTTGCTACGGGGACAACTATCCCGCTGGAAGTTCACTATCAGGGAAGATCTCAAGCATTAAGGGACGCAGGTGGTACACAACAATATCCACGTAGTCCACATCCGTGAGGTTCCTTAGAAGCACAAGAAAATCTGTTGTAACTTCTTTTGCAAGCTTTGTAGTTCTTTAGTGAACACAGGAGCGAGGAACAGGAGCGATTCGCGGATAGAGAATTCAGATATTAATTTATCCTACATCTCATTCAAATAGTAAAAACAATACATAACTCTGTTTGCCGTAGTTGCAGTGTCAGCTGCTAACAGTAGATTTGATTGTTGAAATATATACAGATAAGCTTAAAAGCCAGTTTTCAATACAATGACTATTCCGTAGATGAAATGAAATGAACGTATGGCATCGTTGGCCGGGAGGCCCCTAGTCGGGGAAGTTCGGCCGCCTGGTGCAAGTCGTATTTCATTCGACGCCACATTGGGCGACTTGCGCGCCGGTGATGAGGATGAAATGATGATGAGGACAACACAAAACCCAGTCCCCGAGAGGAGAAAATCTCCAACCCGCCCGGGAATCGAACCCAGGTCCGCTTTCATCGGAAGCGAACACGTTACCACTCAGCTAAGCAGGCGGACACTATTCCGTAGATGACGAGCCCTGACCGTTATGAAAGTCTCTAAATATTATGAAATGGCAAACACAAAAAAGGGGGTCTGTGCATCGATGTTTGAATGTAAGTAGACTCGCCGCTAGTGTTCCGGAGAGGTAATGTTTGCATATCATTCGCAGCAGCGTAAGCGTTCGTGGCAGCACCTTCACGCCGCTATTAAGAAACGCAACGGCGTGACTAACGGAGCACGTATTTTAACTGCGGTCGATCGGACAGCGGCCGATACCGCACCTCATAGCATAGTTCACGTTTCAAGCAGCTGCTGTTCATGACCGTTTGAACCAAACTGTTCTGTACCCTGAGTAAAACTCATAACAAAGTATCAAATTAAATGGGAATCTGCACTGGATAATGCAATATGAGAGAGTACTAGTGACTCAGCACTTAACTGCTTAGATTTTGATTTCTAATGTCAAATCGCATGTGTAGCTAAACGAGAGACTACCGTGGAAATAGGCTGAATGCCGTTAAGGGCAAGGGACACGCTGTAGGCCATGAAACCCCAGGGAGCTCACACCACCCCACCACCAGCACCACCACCAACGCTATTCGCAGAATAGCCGCTCACCTTCTTGTGTGACTGGAAAAGTGAGGCAGGTAAAACTGGCCAGAGCTGAGTTTTGTCGAGTAGGTGTAAGGAAGTTTCCCTCACTGGCACCGGATGTCTGGAGTGAGACAATGCAGAGTTTCCTTTTAACAAGCCACTTAATGCCCAGAGTCCTAGAAGAACTGTTATTGTACAGGGAAACTTGTGTTAGCAAACTGCATATGGTAATACGTACGTTTTTGACACAATTGTTTCATGAGCTATTGATTGCCTTCCGTTGTTAAGTAAATAAGGGTGACTGAAAATGTCATTACAAATTATCCGTTTAGAACTGAAATACACAACACTCTTATTGCAATTATCAGTGTCGTTGTGTTGGCTAGTGCATGTCAAAACTCTTTACCTTTGATCACAAGGATGTAAATAGCTGCTACGCTAACTATTATTACGTCGCAACGAAACCAAATTTCTTGGTGTTGTGGTCTTCAGTCCGAAGACTAGTTTGGAGCACCTCCCGATGGTAGACTATCCCGTTATAAAAACCTGTATAAATTTTTATTGTTGAACTTTAGAATAGTGTAGTAGCCTACCCTTTGACCTACTTGAGAGTGATCCATCGGTTGGGGAGGATCGGTTTTGGTACCAGAGATGCTACGAGTTTTGGTGCTTAATAACATGATTATTGGAAGTAAAATTTTTGCAGTAATCAAAGTCATTGCAATCTGCACTTCATAAAGCAAAATATTCTCGTTAAACATAGTAGGACAAAGTCACTGCTGTGGGATCCTGCCCACTCGTGTCTTATAGGGTGCCTAGGAAGCTGTTATATCGGATAGTTAGACAACATACAAGTAACTCATATTAATGGACTTTATTACAGTAACTGAATTGACAATACTGAACTCTGATTACAAGGACGTGTCGCAAGCAATTGGCGACACGCAAATAATTAGTGTCCTTCAATGTATACAATTTCCATGCAATTAAATCACACAAGTTCAAAAGTGCTATCGTTAATATCACAGCCGTTCTTCTTGTGCAGCTCTTCTATGCGGGTCTAGTAGTGCGTGTCTTCTACCGTCCGGCCGCGGCTAGGCGGCGCGTCGCTTTTATTTTCTTCGTGTAGATGCCACTCCTGCCGTGGTGACGTCTTAATCAGTAGTGCTACTGGCTGACGTCGTCTCACAGCCGTCTCTGCTGTATCGTTCCTCATCTTCGTGGTGGCGCTTGTCGTTACGCCGGAACAACTGCCTTCGATTTACATACACTCCTGGAAATGGAAAAAAGAACACATTGACACCGGTGTGTCAGACCCACCATACTTGCTCCGGACACTGCGAGAGGGCTGTACAAGCAATGATCACACGCACGGCACAGCGGACACACCAGGAACCGCGGTGTTGGCCGTCGAATGGCGCTAGCTGCGCAGCATTTGTGCACCGCCGCCGTCAGTGTCAGCCAGTTTGCCGTGGCATACGGAGCTCCATCGCAGTCTTTAACACTGGTAGCATGCCGCGACAGCGTGGACGTGAACCGTATGTGCAGTTGACGGACTTTGAGCGAGGGCGTATAGTGGGCATGCGGGAGGCCGGGTGGACGTACCGCCGAATTGCTCAACACGTGGGGCGGGAGGTCTCCACAGTACATCGATGTTGTCGCCAGTGGTCGGCGGAAGGTGCACGTGCCCGTCGACCTGGGACCGGACCGCATCGACGCACGGATGCACGCCAAGACCGTAGGATCCTACGCAGTGCCGTAGGGGACCGCACCGCCACTTCCCAGCAAATTAGGGACACTGTTGCTCCTGGGGTATCGGCGAGGACCATTCGCAACGTCTCCATGAAGCTGGGCTACGGTCCCGCACACCGTTAGGCCGTCTTCCGCTCACGCCCCAACATCGTGCAGCCCGCCTCCAGTGGTGTCGCGACAGGCGTGAATGGAGGGACGAATGGAGACGTGTCGTCTTCAGCGATGAGAGTCGCTTCTGCCTTGGTGCCAATGATGGTCGTATGCGTGTTTGGCGCCGTGCAGGTGAGCGCCACAATCAGGACTGCATACGACCGAGGCGCCAGGTGGAAATGGCATGGCAAGCCGTTCCACAGGACTACATCCAGCATCTCTACGATCGTCTCCATGGGAGAATAGCAGCCTGCATTGCTGCGAAAGGTGGATATACACTGTACTAGTGCCGACATTGTGCATGCTCTGTTGCCTGTGTCTATGTGCCTGTGGTTCTGTCAGTGTGATCATGTGATGTATCTGACCCCAGGAATGTGTCAATAAAGTTTCCCCTTCCTGGGACAATGAATCCACGGTGTTCTTATTTCAATTTCCAGGAGTGTATTTGTTCACGTCTCATCACCAGTCTGGTCAGTACATAGAAATATCGTCACAAACTATTAAACTGATGCGTACTTGTGATTCACACTACAATCCATTAGCCGGTGCGGTTGCCGCGAACATGTACATTACCTGACCAAAAGTACGTGTATCTGGATACCCCTACATAACAGAGTATTGACCACCACGTCACGACCACGAGAGGCGTACCGGCTCAGAACTGAATGTACTTGCACATTCATGACAGGCCGCTATATACATACATACAACAGATAGCCAGATCTAGCCACACGTGACCGTCTTTGGAGATTCACCCCTATGCATCCTATACGGCACTATAGCAGGGGTAGAATATGATTTCAGTATCATCCCTAACACAGTCCTAGAATCTACAACTGTTACTGAGCAAGGAAGTGTCTTTTCATTGCTCTTATAAAAATATGACTCTACGTTGCTGTTGTCAGACTGCACGACCCCATTTAAGAATTTTATCTTACTGGCTCCACAGCTCATAGACAGTGCCAAAAATGTGTCAAAATGGTACGACTTTCCTCTTAAAATTGGACGTCCGTTTGAAAGGTGGCTACACTGAGCCACAGCGCCAGAGATCGCGAGAGAGTATTGTTCCGCCGCCTCCACTGGCAGTGATTATTGAGATGTCGTAGTGGGCAGTGCTTGGGGAGAGCTCGTGGTAGTCAGTGCTTGTCGAGGACTCGTAGTAGTCAGTTCGTGTTGAGATGTGCTAGTAGGGAGTGCTTGCTGAGATGTGATACTGAAAAGTTCTTGTTGAGATGTGGTAATAGCGAGTCGGTGTGGAGATATATTGTAATGATTAGAGTGATTTTGGTCAATATATGAAGGTAACGAAACTTGATTTATTTTTCATTATTTAATGTCGTAAATAATGCTTCATTACAGGTTCAGTCAACAAAGCATCTGGCTTGTGTTCTGGGATTAGAGTGTAATCCTGGTTTTCTTGAGTAATTATGGTATTTCTATTTCCTTTAATTAATTCAGTATAAATGATATTTAAAATTTCTTGTGTTGTTGAAGAAGAACCGTGCCAGATGCGTACGTTGAGTCATACTTCCACACACAGAACAGTTATACTTGTGCTTTGGTTTCGTAGGTTTTATAGTTGCCGGGGACTTAATTAATTAATTGTGTTAATGAAAATTTCCATTTCATTCTTTGTTGTTGTTCTATGCAGTCAGATAGCGTAATAATACTAGTCAGGGCCAACCGTTTACGAGACTTCGTAATCGGACATACAGCGACTGAAAAAAAAATTTAAAAATTATTTTCATTTTATTTTAATTAAGCCCCCATGCACGTGGCGACCCTGCCAGGATCGTCCCTTGGAATTCTTCTGATTGTAAAAAATAGTAGACAGTAGTATTGTTGTAGTAATTTGTAGTTTAGTAATTGTAGTCTATATTGCATGTGTAGATTTGGTAATTGGCATTTTTCTAATGGTATTTTTTTAAATTTAATTTTTGTTGTCTTGTCTATGGGTTTGACAATTTAGTGCAATTATTTCAATTGTTCGATGATCGTGATTGAGGGAAGCATTTCGTGTGAATGATATTGTTGGAGATATAGTGTCATTGTGTGTAATTTTTTATAGTGACGAGTTTTGTATATTTTGTAAATGATCACGCGATCAATGAAAAGGCAAAAATGATGGATAATGAGAATGACGAGATTGTTAACATGGCGAACTCGCCAACAGAGGAAAACAGTGTGATGAATAATGAAGTGGAAAACAATGTAATAAGTCGGGAAAATAGTCCGGAACCATTTCAAAATTTTTCTCAAGCAGAAAATTCACAGAATACGAGATTAACGATAGAAGATTCTGAAATAGTATCGAACACAGATAGCTTTATGGCTATGCAGAAGGAAGTTAGTTTTGTGGGAAATGTTAGGGGCGAAAAGAATTTTGAACCGGCTGATATGGAGCAATTGATGAGTGCAATATTAAATTTGGGATCACAGTTACGATCTGAATTAAAAACAGATAGGGAAACAATGGCAACACGGTTAGACTTACAAATGGGAACAATGGAGCAGTTTCGATCTGAATTTAAAACAGAGATAGGAACAATTACAACTGAGATGGGAACTTTGGGATCTGAATTAAAAACTGATATGGGAACACTGGAAACACGGTTAGATTCACGAATAGGGACATGTTTCAAAACCATGAAAGATGAATTAAAGAAAGAAATTAGAGAAGAAGTACAACCGATTTTCAATTTTCACAATAATAGTTTAATTTCAACAGAAATCAGACAAGAGGAACAGGACAGAGAACGGGAAGAAAAAGATCGCGTGATAGTACAAAAAATTTCAGAATTAAATTTACAACGTGCACACGATAAGGAAGAAATAATTGAGAGAATCGAGGAATCCGTACCAAATGACAGAATAAATAATTTAACGCAACAGTGTGAACAGTTAACTACTAAATGTGACAATACCGAAACCCGAGTCGCGACACTTACGGAAGACGTAAACTTATTGGAAAGAGATGAGGAGATTTCAGATAAATTGACAAGTCTTAGTTTACATGGGGACAGAGATTCGGATGATACAGCTCCATTACCATTTGCAGAAACTGAAGAGTACCAGAACATAAATAGGTATGTTGAAAATCAGGAAAAATTTAATGATCGCGTTAATAGGGAATTTGAGGCACTACAAAAGCAAGACAAACATATTGAAGGCGAAATTGTAGGAAAAGACAGCAAAGGAAATTTAGAATCACAGGTAGCAGAGGGGTTTGAGGAAAATAATTTATTTCATTTACGGGATGCAACAAAAGAGCGCCAGGCGCGCGAACTTGACAATAATCGACATTCAAACTGGGACAGACGCGGTAGCTCTTTGTCGCCACGAAGCGAAAACTTTGACTATAAACACTTTTTGACAGTTCAGAAATTTAAGATTTTTCGCAATTCTAAGAATGACATACATCCATGTGCATGGTTAGATCAATTTATGTACGCACTTCCGCCATTTTGCCACTAAGTCACAAACTGAAATTTATGTGCAGCTATTAAAATCCTCAGGGGATTCACTACACTAAGTGAATATGTGCCGTAGCGTTCACAGGGCCCCGAGCTGTAGTGGTGCTATTTCCCTTTTAGTTTTCTGCACCGCTGCCTACTCTTTCACTAATCTTTGCATCTATAAAAAACAACTCTTCTACTATCCATCTATCTAGACAGTAGGTAAACAATAACCGGATTTGACTGTTTTACTCAAAAGTGACTTCGGAAATCACCGTTTGGACTTACTATATTTTCTGCAGCATTCATTCGCAGTCTAAATGAAATTTTACCTGTTTATCTTCGTGACAATATTACTTCATATGTTGACGATATTCTTATTGCTAAACGTTCTTGGAGTGAGCATAACAAAATTTTGGATTTATTATTACGTATTTTTGCAAGAGTTGGCATTACAGAGAACTTGGAAAAAACTGAATTTGGTCGTTCTCAGGTGAAATTTTTCGGTCACATTATTTCTACAGACGGTATTCTTCCTGATCCAGAGAAACTAGACGCTATTCGTAATTATGCTGTTCCTACCACAAAACGTGATGTTTGTAGTTTCCTTGGTGTCTGTAATTTTCTTAGACGCTTTGTTAGATTGGATGATTTGGCCACACCTCGTTTACACATTTCAGTTATGCGCACTTTGGTCCCAGAAAATGCTTTCATAAATTACGAGAAAATTGCTACTTCAATAATATGGAAAAACGCATTCGATCTGTTCTTGCCAAATGCAAGTTATGTCAAAAGGCTAAGCCGCCAACTGTTTCTCACAGAGCACCGTTGTTTCCTATCATTCCAGCGAAATTAAAGGACATGGCTGCAGTCGATTTGTTCGGTCCAGTGGTTCGTTCTACTAATGGTTTTGCGTACATTTTCTTAGCAGTGGAATTGACATCAAAATATGTGTGTTTTACACCTTTACGCAAAGCAACAGCTCGTTCAGTATCTAATGCTTTCATCAAACATTTTCTTAAAGACGTTGGTCATGTTGATAAGGTTATATCAGATAATGGATCACAGTTTCGCTCTAAAATTTGGCTTCGTACTCTACGGCGTCATAAAATTAAACCAATTTTTATTTCACTTTTTCACCCTCAATCTAATGCTTCAGAGAGATGGATGAAGGAAATCAATAAATTGTGTCGTCTTTATTGTCATCAGAATCACAGAACTTGGGATCAGTATCTTCATATTTTTCAAAACATTCTGAATGAACTTCCTAATGACTCAACTTCTTTACCGCCTCTATTGATATTAAAAAATTAAGTACCAACAAATCGCATTTCTGAAATCGTTCCTTTTCCGCCTTCACGGAAACTGCGGCATTCTGAAGTTGTCAACCTGGCTCTACAAAATATTGCATCTGCGGCTGCTAGAAGAGAGAAATCAGCTAAACGTCCTGGTCGATTAAAAACTTTGTCAGTTGGTCAGAAGGTATTAAGTCTCATCGTTTGTCTCACAAAGGAAAAGGCTTATGTCGCAAATTTTTTCTGCTTTATAACGGTCCATATAGAGTTCGCAAAATTATTCATGATAACACTATTGAAGTAGAAACTCTTAAATCTCGGCGCTCTAAGGGAATACATCACATATCTAACGTTAAACTTTTTGTGGAATGACATACTTTTGAGAAACCAACGGTTATACGTAAACGTGCGGAGAATGCAAGGATACCGCGCCGTGTTCCGGCGGCGGCAGATACTCAAAGCAACAGTGAAGTCTGCGCGCCACACAAGGCAGTCGTTGACCGCAAACAATTACTTCCTACGTCACGCGTCTACAGCTGATCGAGCGCTCAGTGCGAATGCACTGACAGCCGTAATCAAATACACAGTCTAAATTCTCCGAATAAATTCTGTATAAAGCTATGGTGACTTTATAAATTATGTTATTAACGTTCAGTATTTTTCAGGATACGGTTGTATAAAATATTTAAGACCTTCAGGTAAATTCTGTGCGTGTCCGACGTTAAGACGACTTGCCTTGGAGAAAATTTCAGGAAGAATGTAATTTCGAAGAAAAAAAGTAATAAACTAAAAAAAAGGTAACTGTTAATTGAGTTTATTTTTCAGGTAACATATTTCCACTTAGGTACGTACTTCAGACGTAATTTGCTGCTCGCGATTACGTGATTCATACTTTGTGCTAATTTCATGTTCTATGAATTTACTTGTGAAGCGACGTGCT
Organism: Schistocerca nitens; assembly: GCF_023898315.1. Lineage (NCBI taxonomy): Eukaryota > Metazoa > Arthropoda > Insecta > Orthoptera > Acrididae > Schistocerca > Schistocerca nitens. Next base: position 436,542,744 of record NC_064620.1, on the reverse strand, counting down.
TGCGCACATTAACTGATTTTGACAATGAGTGATTAATGAACAGGCTTGTTACTTGTATATAATATGCATCGCTTGGCTGCTATGCTTTTTCACTGACGTCATATTTTTTTATTATGTGCCTGCTGTGCTTATTTATTTACATTTTAATTGTCACCTGATTAATTGTGCTGATATGGTTACGTATGTAAGTTATACTTTGCGATTTATCTGCTTGCGCCTTCATGTTTACTTATTAAGATTACATATGAACATTTATTTGCTTATGCTGATATGATGCTAATGACTTGTTTATTACGTAAGATATAAGTTTGCTGCTGTGCGTATGGATTGCATATTTACACATTTCTGTTTGTTGTCACAACTACTCTTCAATTTAGAATATAGCAATGCTGATATACTGTGCACGTACATAGAGTTTAGATTACACTGTGGTATTAATTATAGATTGTTCGCTTGGCAGAGCCTCGTTGTAGGGATTGTGCTGCATCCACTTGTTGACATTCTGTTCTCTACTGGTATATTTACTCGCTATTGCATGTATTGCTTACGCTCAGTGCCTTATATTTTTAAGATAAGAAAATGAACTGCTATAACTCTACGAACGACATTGGTACAAGAAACTGCATAGAAGTCACATGAGCTGGAGGTTTTATGGAAGCTGTATAAATTTATGCTAATAGGAAGGAAGCTAACGACATGACATACCAACACTAGGTTTAGACCATTGACAGTTATTACACTGCATTCTTCGTGAGCAATTGAAATAGGAAGTGACACTTGACACAAAAAATACTCCACATGTTTGCTTCTGTTTGCCATGATTCTTGAAGTGGTGTACACACTGTGAAATATTATGATCATTCACACTCCGTAATCGTAATTAATTACTGAAAGTTATTCGAACTAAGTCTGTTAGAGGTCATGTATGCATTTCTTTTATTTAATGATGGACAAGGAACCAAAATGTATCTTATAATTTATAATGAGTAGAAGATTTGAGTCAGATGGATTATACAGAGGTTGTGTGTGGACACAGTGTCTTCAGATTGTATGGGATGTCGAATTGAAGTTTGCACTAGGATTTTGTCTGTACTTGTTCGAGGAGACTGACTAGAGGGAAGAGTTGTTATGGAAGTGAAATGATATTGGTGCTGAGGTTTATATGTATCAACGTATTGAAGAGGTATTATAGAGGTATTGAGATTATGTGAAGTTGATGATTATTGGAGTTTTCGTGGACAAGAGGTAAGGTAAATGATATTGATGATAAGGTTTATATGTATCGACGTATTGAAGATGTATTATAGAAGTATTGAGATTATGTGATGCTGATGATTATTGGAGTTTTGGTGGATAAGAGGTAAAGTAAGTGAGGAGCATATTGTTTTTTGTTGGTCTATATGGAACAAGGAGGATGAAGATAGAAGACTAGAACACTAAAGTAGAAGGAAGATAGTCTATACACACACTTTGTTAAATCACTAAGCAGTATATACTTTTTTTTGAAGACAGGAAGTATTTGCATATCTTGGCTCACTGACAGTTGTTCAGCAACCGTACATTTTGATCTGGCTTGGCAAACATTGGTCTTGACATGATGACTATGACGTTGACTAACTATTATTGACTGTTATACATTGCTGCCACTACTACTTGATACACATGATGAACATAAAATTTTGACAGAATTGCATTTACACAGTTAACACTATTCAATTACACAGTAGCACTAAATGTGGATGAAAGATGAGTGAGTGTGTTTTGTGTGTTTTCCTTTTATAATCCCAGAGAAGTGATCCCAATCTATCTCCTAAATATTATTTTACTTGTTTGTTGTGGCTTGCACTGACACCCATAAATATTATAGGTTTACTGGTATTTGTGTATTGTAATAGTTAATAGGACAATTATCTGATATCATTTGTGTGTTTGTTATGATTTGTATGTTTAGTGTAAAAGCATTGTATGTGTATTCAAACTATTGTTCATGTCTGAACTGTCTGATTAGTGATGGTGCTGCACTTTTCAACATGATGTGTGACATTTAGTCACGTTTAATTTCTGCTGATGAACAGTGTGATTAGTGAAAGTGAATATTATGGACTGTGGTCAGCACCTGTTCAACATTGCTGGGTGCCACTGATGGACTGTTTCTACTGAAAATATGTCACCTGTTGCTGTCTGCACCTGCTCAACATTGCTGGGTGCCACTGATGGACTGCTTATACTGAAATGGTGTCACTTGTTGCTGTGTGTACCTGCACAACATTGCTGGGTGCCACTAATGGAACTGCTTCTGTTGAGAAATGTGACTTGTTGCTGTGTGCACCTATTCAACATTGCTGGGTGCCACTGATGGAACTGCTTCTACTGAAATGAAGTTACTTGTTGGTGTCTGCACCTATTCAACATTACTGGGTGCCACTGATGGACTGTTTCTACTGAAAAAATGTCACTTGTTGGTTTTTGCACCTGTTGACCATTGCTGGGTGCTACTGCTGGAACTGTCAACTACTTGTTTCTTGGGCTATGGAAAGCGTTTATGTGAATATTTGTATAAACTGATTTTTTGTGTATTACTATTTGTGAAAAGTTATGAGACTCTTACCTGCACATATTCGTCATTGCTGACGCTATTGATTGAACTGTTTAACCACATAATACTTGTGTAAACTGTTATGTAAAGTCATATGTATGAAAGAATTTGTATTGCTTACTGTATTTTATATATTAGGTTATTGAAAGGTCAGTGCAAAACCAAAATTTTATCTAGTCATATGATATTTACGCATTAATATTATCTTTTATTTTTGTCTGTATTTTTTTGACGAATTTGGTGGTATTTTCACCACCAATGCTGGCAAAAATACCATCAAATTCTAGCCCGTGGAGGAAGGGCATATGAAAGGTGGCTACACTGAGCCACAGCGCCAGAGATCGCGAGAGAGTATTGTTCCGCCGCCTCCACTGGCAGTGATTATTGAGATGTCGTAGTGGGCAGTGCTTGGGGAGAGCTCGTGGTAGTCAGTGCTTGTCGAGGACTCGTAGTAGTCAGTTCGTGTTGAGATGTGCTAGTAGGGAGTGCTTGCTGAGAAGTGATATTGAAAAGTTCTTGTTGAGATGTGGTAATAGCGAGTCGGTGTGGAGATATATTGTAATGATTAGAGTGATTTTGGTCAATATATGAAGGTAACGAAACTTGATTTATTTTTCATTATTTAATGTCGTAAATAATGCTTCATTACAGGTTCAGTCAACAAAGCATCTGGCTTGTGTTCTGGGATTAGAGTGTAATCCTGGTTTTCTTGAGTAATTATGGTATTTCTATTTCCTTTAATTAATTCAGTATAAATGATATTTAAAATTTCTTGTGTTGTTGAAGAAGAACCGTGCCAGATGCGTACGTTGAGTCATACTTCCACACACAGAACAGTTATACTTGTGCTTTGGTTTCGTAGGTTTTATAGTTGCTGGGGACTTAATTAATTAATTGTGTTAATGAAAATTTCCATTTCATTCTTTGTTGTTGTTCTATGCAGTCAGATAGCGTAATAATACTAGTCAGTGCCAACCGTTTACGAGACTTCGTAATCGGACATACAGCGACTGAAAAAAAAAATTAAAAATTATTTTCATTTTATTTTAATTAAGCCCCCATGCACGTTTCAGCTGCAAAACAAAAGGCTGTTATTTCCCAGAACATATACAATATAATGATACGAATGTTCGTAGACAATGTAGAATCAGCAAGTTTATAACTGCTATGCAGTCCAGGAAATATTACTTAAACGAATTAAATTACGGCTATGTTACTACTGTATAAACAAATATGCTTTTCGATTGGACTGTTTTCGTCTGATTTCCCATTTAAGTCATCAGGCACAGAGACAAGCTCCATGGATACTTTCTTAGGCGTTTCAGAGCAAATCTTCCGTACGACCGTACTAATGGATACTAAAGGATAACATTTTATATGCTCACAGGAAACACGGAGAGGACGAAGTCTCTAAAGGTGTAGAATGCGTCAATTGCCTTCAGAAGTCGAACGACATCAATTCGGCACCCATCAAAGTTGTTCCGAAAGTCCACATTCTTCGTCCCATCTAGGACTGTATTTTGTTAACAAGAGAATTCAGTATCGATTTCTGCATTGAACCGTAAGAACAGTGTCACTGGTGACATGGCTATGTATCGTTAAACTGATTCCTGTTCCATTCGCAAATTTGTGCTTGTGTTGACTTTTCGACGTTGATTTTTTAAGCCACATACTCTTAGTTAAAACAAACTGTGTACCAATCACCTCTTCGACAGGATTTTGTACTCTAGAGACATGTTTACTACCTGAAGACACAGGAATTACAAGATATGGACAAAAATATGGAAAGACCGCGAGAAATGGGTACTTGAACACAAATGCAGGTGCTAGCCAAGCCTGAAGCTGGCGCTGCTGTATTTCATCACGAAGGGCACCAGTCCAATGCCCTCAATACGTTGTAGGTCTCAGTCATACACAGAGCAGTGGTTAGTATAAGCATGACTCAGTGGCGCGCGCCCTCCCGAGCCCACCCGCATTGCCAACCCCCCCCCCCTCCCACGACAGTCAGATCGTACGCTATTTGTTCGTTTCCTTCATTAACTGAATCGAATTATCGAGTAGTTGTACTTTCCTATGTAGCATGCGCGTCCACGTCATCGTATTTTATACGTTTCTGTCTGGCACATAGATAGCTAACACACACCTAAGAGAAAAGTCGCGGCCATTCTAGTGATCTCGATACGTTATTCCGTCTGGCATTTGTTCGAGAAAAGTCGCGAATATCTACTATGTTCTTGTACAGAGAACCTTTGATACGCAGCGTTATAAATACGGACTATTGGCCGAATAGGAAGCTAGTTGACATTCAGAAGCAAACATATTAGGACTGAAGAATGAATAAGTAAAACTAGTTGAAGCAAGTGCAAGTGTGAAGATTAGACAAGAGTGAGAGTAATCAGTTGAGTGTGAAGTATTAATAATAGTAATTCATAGTACTTTCTCAGAAAAAATATTGTTACGAGACTCGTAACACAATTATAACTTTTTTACATCATAAGCTGGCATTGTCTTGTGCACGTGTATAATCACTTTAAATAAAACTTTCTTAAACTTTGCCTGTCACTTGATTATTTTTTATTACAGTGAAAGTAAAGGTAGCTTAAGATATCTTTAGCACCCACTCCTCTAGATTTTTCTATGTCCACCACTGGTATAAGTGCATTATGTCGTAGCTGAGTGAACTAGAACGTGGGGTAGTGTTGGTGCTCATATGATGGGAGCTTTTGTAACCAAGGTAGCCAAAGTGTTTGGTGTTTCAAGAGGCACCGTATCGAATATTTATGCAGCATGCAAGGAAAGTGCGAAAACACATCCTCCAATTCACAATCCAAAAATGAAAGACTACGAGGTACACTTAAAACGTTTATTACCCAAACCCGTATTTGGGTACACAAACCATCGTCAGTGGCATTTGTTACAGAAGACAACAAAAATTTTCATGTATATTGATACCTACAACGCGACAACTGTAAACAATAAAAGAAATATAAGTCTACTTAAGATTTATGTTTCTGCTGTTATGTATACAGTTGTCATATTATACAGAGTGATTCACGAAGATATGCAAATATTTTAATATGCTTTCTGCAAGAAAAACTAACGAAAAAAGTTCGTATAAACATAGATCCGCGAATGTTTAGTTACGGAGTTACGGCTAATACAAGATTTTGTCTGAAATTTAGCAACTTCACTAATATGAAGCCATTGCAAAACTGTACGAGGTTAAAGTAAAGCACGATTTCCGTTTATTCTGTTGTCACTGATCTGGTGAATATAATAAAACATGTCCCAGACGTGTATCTGCAGTAGTTTTCCAGAACAGCCAGAGAAGCTAAGACAACTGCACAAAATTTTCAACAGAGGCTGTAGAGAATTTAATTTTTGAAAAATGATGCTAATAACGTTAACTGAAACTGTATGAACGTGTTAGATAATCTGTTTTCATTAATACCATAGCACACGTGAATTCATGTTAAACCGGAAAAAACAAAACTCAGTGTTAAGGAAGTTGTACAGTGCACATAAAATTTCACAATACATTCACAATAAATGTTCAAAAATGTCTCCACCGAGTTCAATGCTTTTACCTGCACGTGTATGAACAGAACAAGTAATGCCTCACATGTACTGACCTCGTCCTCATAAACTATGTCTTTCACCTATTCCCTTACACAAAAATCCATTGGTGTTAAATCGGGCGATCTGAGTGGACACAGACGTGTAGCACAACGACCAATCCATTTCTGGGGAAAATGATCATTTAAATGTATAGCAACCGCGTTGGTGAAATGTGGAGGCGCGCCGTCATGTTGAAAATGCATTTGCAATCGTGTAGCAAATGGGTCATCTTCGAGCAAGCGGGGCATTTCTCCTTGAAGGAATTGTATATGCGTTTCACCAGTTAAACATCCTGGGAAAACGAATGGTTCAATAAAATGTGTGCTGACTATACCGCACCATATATTTATGCTAAATTGGTGCTGGAAATTGCGTTACACCGTTGCTTGTAGGTTTGCTTCAGACCGTACGTGCGCGTCGTGTAAATTGTTTATACCATCTAGAGTAAACTGTGCCTCATCAGTAAATAAAATGTATTTGTGTAGCTGCTGATTAGTATGTAACCAGTTGCACAACTCCAAGTGAAGGTCAGGATCTCCCTGATGTAAATGATGCACTTTTTGTTTACACTAAGGATAGATATTATTGCACTTCAGTGTACGCCAGACCTTAGATTGTGAAATTACAAATTGTTGAGAGATACGTCGTGTATTGGTACCAGGGCTACGTTGAACAGCATCTATAATATTCCCATCATCGTCTTAATGTATCGAGCGCTCATAGTGATTATGAACGCTACGTAGAGAACCTGTCTCCCGTAACATTCGAAACACTCCATTAATTTTTCGTGCATTCGGAATCCTGCGAGTTGGATATCGTAAGCGATATTCGTTGACTGCAGACGTAGCATTACCGTCACATTTTCCATAAAGAAACACCATATCGGCGTGTTCCTGTGGCGTAAATTTGAAAGGCATCCCCATTTCATAAATAATCTGCAAACGACAGTAGTTGCTAGGTGGTTTCACATAAATACACGGTTGTTATTATGTTCTTTCACTGAACAATACAGAAAACTAACTCGTTTCAAGGTTAGGAAACGACTGAAAGAACTCACTAACGGTTGCCAACGATGACATAAACGTTTCTACATTCTTCATGTAAAGTAAACAAATTTACTTGTATAATAATCTTTGCTCCTCTGGATGCTGTGGAAAACTACTGCAGATACAGTCTGGGACATGTTTTATTATATTCACCAGATCAGTGACAACAAAATAAATGGAAATCGCGCTTTACTTTTACTTCGTACAGTTTTGCGAAGGCTTCGTATTAGCGAAGTTGCTAAATTTTAGGCAAAATCTTGTATCAGCCGTAACTCCGTAACTAAACATTTGCTGACCTATTTTTGTATAAACTTTTTTCTTTAGTTTTACTTGTAGAATAACGTATTCAAATATTTGCATATCTTCGTGAATCTCCCTGTAGATGTCGATCTATATAAAATTTTTCTTGTACTCTGTATAAAATGCCCCTGGCGATGCGTTATTCATCCGAATACCGGTATCGCTAACAAACGTTTTAAACGTAGCTCGTGGCGTTAAGAAGATGTCTTTAACAAATATTTACACTCTGCAGAGCACCAGGCACCCACGATTTTGAATGTGAGTGATGAGTATCTTGATAGGAGGTCACTGAAGAGGACTGTGATGAAAACTAAGAGGACGACAGCTGCAAGTCACCGCAGAACTGAATATCGCACTCGCAAATCCGGTCAACACCAAAACAACACGAAGGAGCTCCATAAGCTGGAAATTGCAGGGTGACCTGATATTCCAAAACCACTCGTCAGTGATGAATAACCAGAGAGCCGGCTGCTGTGGCCGAGCGGTTCTAGGCTCTTCAGTCCGGAACCGCGCTGCTGCTACGGTCGTAGGTTCGAATCCTGCCTGGGGCATGGATGTGTGTGATGTCCTTAGGTTAGTTAAGTTTAAGTAGTTCTAAGTCTAGGGTGAAACCTTCCCGTCTCCCCTATACTTCTTTTGTTAATGATAACCTTCCCTTTTAAAATAACCTATGTAACCTTCCCTTAGGATTTCTGTCTCTTGCTTAATAATAACAAATGAAATCTTCCCTTTGAAATTTATTCTCTTTTTCAATCCTCGCATACAAATTTAATTGCTGCTTTTTAAAAGTGATTTTCGGATTATTTCGACGAAACATAGAATGTGATGTCGTCGTGTGGCCCTCAGTCGTTATCTGCAATAACCCAAAACTGTTCCTTACCTTTTTTATTGTTACTGGATCGCCATCTGACTGCTACATCGAACTGCGACATGAATATACTTACTCTGTTTTACTATACTCTATTAGCTGCTGGTGGGCTGTCATAATAATTGGCTGTATTTATTACCAAAGCTGGCGTTATTCTTTAATAGCAAAACTGACGTTATTCTTTAATTAAGTTACGTAATTCATAGTTAAACTTTTTTTTGACAACAATAAAATTTTGCAAAGTTTTACGTTGATGATTTTTGGGATGGATTATAATTAGAAATGCAATATTGCTGGCAAAAGTTAATTATATTCTGAATGAAATGATTTTACAAACGTTCAAATGGGTCTTACTTTTTACAATAATCTTACAACTAGCAATGCGCAAACATACCTTCAGTAGTCTTGAGTTTCTCAAAAAATTAATTCAATGATATTAGTTCCTCTTATTACAATAGTTAGCTGATGTCTCTGTACATCCGTTTATAATCTCTTGTAAATTATAACTAGTGGCTCGCAGGCACACCGCTCCTCTCAACCTCTCGCTTCAGACCTGCTACCGACTCGCTTCACTTCTCGCTTACTACTGACTTCCTACGAACGCTAAACTGCGATCTCTCCTGCCAACAATGCTTTCTGGTGCAGGCAATCCCTGCTACCATTACAAAATGTATCAATGCGCGGTCTTTCCCGCTCTTTTCTTAAAATGTATCCATACGCGGTCTCTCCCACCCTTTTAAAAATGATATCAGTTTGCGGTCTCTCTTGTCAACGATACTTTGGTGCAGACATTCCCTGCTACCACAATTATTTCCAACATGATAAATATTAATTATTTCTATTTAATCCTATTAATAAAATATTAACATCTTTCATAAATTGTGGTTTGACAATAGACAATAGAAATATACACGTCTTACAAGGGGACTGATGACCTCAGATGTTAAGTCCCATAGTGCTCAGAGCCATTTGAAGCCAGAGAACCTGGATCTCGGTACAATCGAAGAAACGCATTTGACGGATGAGCATTGTCTCACACTGCTTCCAACTTCTGGACAAGTTCACGTCGGGTGTGCGCCGTCCCAAGCCTACTACGCCTACTACGCAGACTGCTTACTGCCAAGAGTGACACACGGCGGAGGTTCACTGCTGATCTGGTCAGCCATATCGTAGTACTCCATGGGCTCCAGGATTTCTGTGCGAGGTCGCGTTACTTCCAATGATTATGTCACCATTTTGGCTGATAAGGTCCACCCCATGGGACGATATGTTTTCCAAGACGACAGGTATTCTGTTCACACAGCTCTAGTCTCCCAGGACTAGTTTCGTGAGCACGAGGATAAATTGTCGCATCTCACTTGGCCACTACAGTCACCAGATCTCAATATTACTGAGCCATTGTTGTTTACTTTGGAGAGAAGGTGCTTGATCGCTCTCCGCCTCCGTCACCTTTACCTGAACTTGCCACTATTTTCATGAAGAATGGTAGAAAATTCCCTTGAAAACCATACAGGATCTGTATCCATTCTATGACGACTGGAAGCCGTTTTCAATGCCAACGATTTTCCTGCACCGTATTAACCTTGCGTGTTTTTGGTGGTACCATATTTTTGTCCACCCCTTGCATAAGCATTGTGTATCCATCCTTACTGTATTTGGAAGAATTGAAAAGAGAGCTGAGAGTGAAACCTAGTGGGCCTCACAGCCGAAGTAATCATAGTCCCTATGAGCAAACGTTGGTTTCTTCTGGAACATCAGTACTACGGGGTTCCTCTCAAATGTGTCAAACGAAATTTATGCGGATGTACTGGAGAAAATTCAAAACAATTTAAATGGCAGGCAGCAACTATCTACAATTTAGGTTGAAGAAATTTCCGTATAACTTGGGCTTTATTGTATGAAAGCTATGAGGATAACCAAAACTCGTAATTTGTAAAAACCGCACGTGGAAAATCTGTTTCGAATGACCTGCAAGCGTACTGACTGAAAGAAAAATAACGTAGAGAAACACCAAGAAGCAAGGTGTTTTACCGGTATCGAGTTGAGACTAGTGTTCAGTAAAATGCTATGGAAAATGCAACCTCAAATACTACATCTCAAGACACGGAATGTGAATTTCATATAAATCTCCAAATTATGTGAAATTTTTGTTTTAAAGTTATAATTTCAAGATCCTTATCAGAATACACATTTCTTAGAAGAGGCTCCTATTACTTCGTTCACACAGATCATGGATGAACTGTTATGTAAGAACCTTTTCCACTTTTCTTCTTGTACTGAAGTTACTTATGCTTTCCTTTCTAAGGTTTCGATACTAATTTCTTTCTGCTTTACAAGAACTATAACAGTCTGGTCTTCTGTTGTCATATTTTGTCCAGTTCCTGTTCACATCTTCACTAAATCTTGTTTTAATATTACTTCGTGCTTCCCTTGTTCGACGTTTTCCTTCCTCCAGAGACTACATTCCTCTTGTAATATAATTTTGGTAGCAGTTGTAGTCGCATTGTAGTGATTTTATTCATCTGTATACTTCTTTTACAAGGACATTGGACATTTCGTCGTATTACAACGTCAGGATAACAAAAATAAAGTAATTCACAAACATAGAGACTGACGGACTACAGGTCTACAGGTCTAGATAATATTAAACATCACAGCAGTCGCCTGAAGTAATTTATGGAACTATAGTGTACAATACTGTTACACAAATAAGTTATTTAATAATGAAAAAGGCTAATGGTACGCTATCATTTCTCACTCTCAATCGCAGACACACTACACACATTATACACACATTGGTTCATACTAGTGTACACACTATAGATACTGCCAGCTGATGTCAAGATAATTTTTTATACTGCAACTTCCGATTTACTAGCCATGTTAGTATAATACATTGCATAACTTCGTAAGTTTTTCCAGAAAAGAAATAAAGAAGGAAAAAATACAGTGGTAAAGTGTTATGTGGAATGTTAAATGTTTTATTGTTATTTATTTGTGTTACACTTTTTACCAAACACCTACCCTATGTAATCTAAATAATCTGTCAATGTAGTGAATGTATTGCTTGACAGGTACTTTTTAACTGGCTTTTTAAGTAAGTTTCAGCAATTTCTTTAATCTCTGTCAATAATTTATTGTACAGTCTTATTCCTTGGTAAAAAATGCTGTTTTGAGTTTTATGTTTAAGCTTTCTTGGTAAATGTAATTTCAGTCTAGATCTTGTTCCATGGTCACTGATAGAGCTGTTCCTGCAACAATTACCAATATTATTTTTGATGTGCACAACTGTTTGGCAAATGTATTCACACAGTGCAGTTAAAATCCCCAGTGTTTTGAACAGATCTTTATATTGAGCTTGAATGCTATTTTAGTCTATCAGTCTTATGTACTTTTTCTGCAGTCGGAATGCTGTGTTTATATTTTGTACATTTGTTCGACAGAAAAGAATTCCATAGCCTAGGAAATGAATGTACATATGAATAACATGTTACTGAAAGGACTGATTGCTACACACGGATAGCAGGACTAAGGGCATAACATGCTGATAACATCGTGCTTGCAAGTATCCTTGGGCGTGTTCATACCGCTTCAGCTGTGATGCAGTACTCATTTCTAGAAATTTTGCATTTGTTACTCAGTCTATAGAGTTGCCATCCACATTCAACAGTGTCACTTTTCCACTTCCAACTGAAATACATGGCATTTCTTTTCTTTTCAATGTCACTTTATTACGTATTGACGAATTGTATAATTCCTTGGGGTTTCATTTGCTTTCTCTGCAAGAAGTTCCGTTGTTTTCTCAGTGAATATAACACTGCTGTCATCAACAAAGAGGATTTTTTTACCATGCTTAACACCACTGAGAAAGTCAATGATATATATGCTGGTTATAATTAAACTTCAGGTAATTGAGAGGTCCTCCATAAAAAACCACTGATCTTGGGACAGTGACACTTTCTGGAATTATTTGTAAGGAAGTGCTGAAGAGAAATAACGAATAAGCCATTGAAAGAAACACATTTTAATGATTCGGTTCGCTTCTGGGAGAAGCCGTTGGCCAATAGCGCCACAAAATTGTTCAAGAATTTACTGTTGCCATATCTGAGAATGCTGGACGCAATGTGCTATATTCAAGCAGTTCACAAACTGTGTCACGATAGCTGCACGTTCCACCATTTGAAAAGTGTTGCGAACAATTTTGAAGTGGTATCCCTACAAAATTCACATTACCCACCAACTTTTGCCGCGGACAGAGACATTCGAGTAGATTTTGCTCTTATGTTCGTTGCAAGAGTCGAATCATGACATATGGCCCTGGAACATTTTGTGGAGTGATGCAGCACACTTAACGCTCATGGGACAGTGAACACTCGCAGTTGTCGCATTTGAGGATCTTAACCGCCAACGAATGTTCATGAAGTACCCTCCATAGTGAATAGGTCACTGTGCGGTATGGACTTCATGGTACAGTTCATGATTGGTCCATGTGTCTTTGACCAACTCGGACCCCAAGGACCAAGGACATGCTGCATGACGGCGCAGGTTACTGTGATCTGCTTCGCCAACATGCGGTCCCTGCTTTAGGAGAGGGAGATGCTTTGGACTCAATTGTTTTGATGCACGGTGGAGCTCCGCCTCACATTGCTCCTGAGGTCACACGGTTGCCCCGCAATAAATTTGCAGAAACCCGAATCATTGGCCGACATTCCAAACTGCATAACCACAAAGATCACCAGACATGAACCCTCTCAAGTGGAAATTAAAGTGTGTTTCTTTCACTGTTTTATTCGTTATTTATCTTCCAAATATCCTTACAAATGCTTCAACAAACTTTCATTGTCCTATGATTACTCGTTTTCCGTGAGGGCCGTCTCAAGTAGCGGAAGTTCAATTATAACCACCTTGTATACCAGGAACAATATTGGTCCGATCATACAGCCTTTCGGAGCTCCTATATTGCACTGTTTTGGTTTACTAAAGGTTTACACATTTGAAGTATGTGTTATATTTACTCTTTGTATCCTACCAGGTAGGTATGATCGGAATCAATCATTATCTACCCCTCTTATTCCTAGTGCTTCTAGCTTATTTTGTAGAACCTTATGTTCAACAAAATCAAAAGCCGTAGATCTAAAAATCTGCATGTAATACATTTATCTTCGTCAAGAGCATTAAGTACTATTTTTGCGAATTCTATTATGGCTGATTCCGTGCTTTTACCGCTTCGAAAACCAAACAGTGATTCATCAAACCGTTATTCAAGTAGTTCATTAATGTACCTTTTGTAACTGATTCTATTATTTTTGAGAAAAAGCTGCATGGTATATAGTTGGTTGCAGGAAAAGGGCTTCAGTTATGTTTAGTACAGATGCAATACAGTATTGCATTAAATCTAATACCATTATTAATGTAATTATATTTACGAAACTGTAGCTATATTTACGTTTCATTTCGATGAATGAAAGATACTGCTGGCTTTTTATGACCATCATTCAAAAAGAACCGTCAAATTAGAATTTTTTTTTTATTTGTAGTTGACCCTCTATGGACTCCGTGGTAACAACCAATTTCATTTTAGTGTCTAGGTCTTGTTCTTGTTCCAGCTTTGACATCCAGCCACTATCTTCTGAGCCCACCAAGAAACGCTTGTTTATGCTCTTTGGACAAAGGTCCTCTCCGTCTTTTTGACTCTGATGCCATCTTAAAACCTTGGTAGTTGTTCACCGATCTTCTAAATTTGTTCCTCTCAGGAATTTCTCTTTGTGAGATACCAATCTGCCTAATAACTTTTTCACATTCTTCGAACCATCTCGGCCTTGTTTTCTTAGATTGGATGAAACTCCATATTCATTTTGTTAGTCGGTCACCGTCCATCCTCATGAGAAGACCGTAAAATAACAATCGTTTCTTCTTAATGGACGCTGTGATAGGTTCTGTCTTGCTGTGCCTCATTTGCTCCCATTCGCCATTGTCCATCAACCCACATATTACCTAAGATTTTCCTTAATATCCTAAGCTCTCGCTTTTACAGCAGCCCAGTTTGACCTTATCTATTCATAGTCAAAATTTCCAACGCATATAAGCCCTCAGGTTTTACAACTGTATTATAATGTCGGAACTTGGTCCCCCTACTCAGAGACTTTTTGTTGTAGCTATTCTTTGTCAGTTGATATGCCTGGTCTAACTTCCTCATCCTGACATTAAATGCTTCTTCTTCTAATTCCTTCTCCTGGATGACTTCACCGAGATACATGAAATTCTTAACTCGTCCGATTTTTCCCAGATTGGTGTTCATCCATTCGGGTCCATCACAGATGTTCGTCATATATTTTGTCTTTTGAATAGAAATCATGGAATGTCGTCACAAATTAAAAAATTATTTACAGTTGCTATGTTTTGGTGATGAGGAAAGCGTCGATGCTAATCTTCGTTTTTCATTTACCTTTGCTTGTTGCTACGACGTAATTGTACAGAGGTTTAACTTCTAATAAAGAACATATCGTTGATACATTCATCATGGAGCTGTTAAAGAAATTTTGAACATGCGACTTACTTTGTTTAAAGGTAACAATTGTATATCAACGTTTTCTTCGAATGGTTTCTTCCGTGTAAAAAAATCCTCTTTCACAATGTTAACATCATTGATTATTTAACTGAAACTGCTTTCAGCAAGCGATCTGTCAAGGGCAGTGTTCAGACGACGTAATGGTAACCAGTTGAACCAGAACAGAAAAATCCAGGAGGTCTACATTATTGCAAGAACGTCATAAACAGGATGTTTATTATGTAGGCAGAATATTAAAAATACAGTCCACACTCCAACCTAATGTATTCTGGATCTATCGCATAAAAAGGGCAGCAGCGCTATTTAGGGAGGTGAAAGTTTAATCTCGATGGAAAGCATCGAACCGTATGTTAATAACGAGCAGGAGTGGCAGTGTGAATTGCTGTGTCGCTGCTTTAATCTCATTCCGATACGGTGATTATCGTAAATTGCTCCCAATTACTGTGCCGCCTTGGGCGAAGAGCTGCTTGTCAGTACCGAGACGACGTGTAAAATTGGAACTAAGTCGACGCCAGTTTTATTGGAAGGCAATCAAGATTTCTCGCGCAGGACTTGGGAGGTCTCTTGCTTGATAGTGTGTCCTCATTAACGGCGGAATGGCAATTCAACGAAACTACCACATGTTTTCGCGATAGCTTCCGATATTAAGGCAGACCAGACTGACCAGTGGCACAGTATTATCATCTTTGTGACTTCTTAAAAATTATTTTTGCGAGTGGTTGCCCTCCTTAACCACAGAGTACTTTTAAAGAAATTCACGTTAACATTTGACTACAAGAGTGTGGCTTTGGAACCTGAAGTTCCATCAGTCTTAGTAGAAATTTGAACTTTTACAATAGAAAAAGAAGAAAAAATAGTCAGTTAAATTTCTTGGACATTTCCGTAAAATTCAGAACAACCAATCAGCAATCGTGAAAACAGACACTGTTATACATTAGATATCAAATCGCCCAAACTCTCACAAGCAAGCAGCCCTTAGACAAGTGTTCCACAGACTAAACACACAACCATTAGACACAGAAAACCACCAAAAAGAAATGAATGTTGTAGTA
This sequence comes from Schistocerca nitens, assembly GCF_023898315.1. NCBI lineage: Eukaryota > Metazoa > Arthropoda > Insecta > Orthoptera > Acrididae > Schistocerca > Schistocerca nitens. The sequence goes on along the minus strand of NC_064620.1, from coordinate 436,526,696 downwards.
TAAATATCCACAAACAATAGATACAAAGAAAACTTAGCAACAAAGCTGAACAATAAAATCAAGAAACAGAAAAGAGCAAACACCCAGCTCTCACCAACACAAGGACAGTACCTCACAAACAAACATATAAGACATAAGAACAGGTACAATACATACTAAGAATGAAACAAACGCAGAAGACGGTATACAATGACATATGACCACAAATACGTACACAGAATTTGTAATATTTTAAAAAATCAAGGCATAAAAAACGAACCAAATCAACATTCAACTGAAAAATATTTTCCAGAAACAATAGGAAAAACAGATCTATATCATAAGTAACGAATACCGGTATACCAAGAGAAATATAGTACATATGTCAGAAGATATATAAGTCAAACCAGATAGATATTTGGCACCAGATACAAATATACTTATATAAAACAAACGAACAAACATAAACACTGTAATAATGTGCTCGACGCACATGCTCTGTAGCTAACGTAGTTTTTGTAGGCCAATTTGAGGTAGTCTTCTGACTTGATAGACCACAAGTGCCCCGTACCAAACTGTTCGTCTTTGATTTGCTACCTCAATATGCTATATATGCACACGCACTGATCAGCCAGAACAGTATGACAACAGACCTATTATGGCTATTATCGATATCTATCGATATAAAACCGTCCAGATGATAGCAGCATTACCTGGTGAGGAATGATTGCTACTCAGACACATGCACACGGCATGTAGTGTTAGTGAGCATGCTGTCCACATGTAGAAAAATGGGGAAAGCAGGCGATCTATCTGAGTTTGACCAAAGGCAGATTGCGACAGCCTGGAGACTCGGCAGAAGCATTTCAGAAGCTGTGTGACTTGTCAGGTGTTTGAGGAGTGCTGTGGTGAATGTCTTCAACACTTGGCGAAACGAACATTGATACACCTCCAGACGTCGTGGGGTTGGGCGGCCACCCATCATTACACATGTCGGACGTCGTAGGCTGAGCAGACTGGTGAAACGGAAAAGGCAACGAACTGTGGGGGTACTAACATCAGACTTTTAATGTGGGTAGAGTACAAATGTGTCTGAATACACAGTGCACCGAACAGTCCTAACGACGGGTCTCCAAAGAAGACGACCAATTTTAACACTATGACGTTCGGAACTGCAGCTGAAATGGGCACATGATCGTCAGCACTGGACATTGCCAAAGTTGCAGAGCATTGCATGGTTCCGATACCTACGTCATCATGTCATTAGGTTGGCGCGAATCTGTCGTCTTCCAGAAGAACAGTTCCTTGACAACTGTACATTGGGATGGAGACAAGCGGGCGGTGACTCCATTATTCTCTGGGAAACTTTCATGTGGGCATTCATGGGTCCACCGGAGCTTGTTCAAGGCACCATGGCGGCTGAGGAGTATCGTATACAGGTTGCAGACCACTCAAGCAGTGCGTGACGATCATGTTTCCCGACGCCAATGGTGTTTTTCATCAAGATAATCCACCACGTCACAAGGCCAGGAGTGTGACGGAATGGTTGGAGGAACACAATGGTGGTATCCAGTTGATGTGCTGGCTTCCCATCTCGCCAGATCTGAACCCAATCAAACACATCTTGGATGGAATTGAACTTGCATCAGAGCTCATCACCCTCCTCCCCGACATTTACTGGAATTGGGCGACTTGTCTGTGCAGATTTGGTGCCAGCTCCCTCCAGCAACCTACCAAGACCTCACTGCTTCCATGCCACTATGCATCGCCACTGTTAAATGTGCCAAAGGTGGGCATACTAGCTATTACACAGATGGCCTCAATGTTTTGGCTGACCAGTGTGTAGTAGTGCCGTTCTGTGTGCTACTATAAGTCTACTTTATTACAATCCCACAAAATCAAATCCTTACTACTCCAATGGGATGCGCTTAATTTCATCCAGACAATATCTAAATAAGATGCATTTCATCTCCACGAGTAGTCTCACAGTATATATAAATTGTATGCCATCACAAAATTAGTTTAGTATACAACTCCATGTTGATGAAACACATGTAGTTACTGAAGCCTAAAAGCCACTCAAACACTATGGATGGGGGCAGAAATGATTAATAATAAGAATCAGAAGAAGAGGCAGGGTGTGCTATTACTGATTTCATTAACTGTCACGGTGATGGTGAGTTAGACAGAACATAGGGCGTCATGTATGTTAAGTAATCACAGTATTTGTTTAACTAGGAATGAACTACAAGTTGGGATTAAGGAAGTTAAGAAAACGCCTGGTTTATTACAGATATTAGTCTTAAACACTCTGAACGTCAAAAAATTGCTCCTGAAAGAGATAAAAGCGTACGATGAAATATTATGTATGACTTATATGAATACGACAGGCAACACCTTAAAATGGTGAATGAATGCTTCAAAAAGAAAAAAAATATATAAGAATATAATTAAAACACTGTTAGCACCTGCACATCGCGTTGAATTTGAGAAAACAAAACTGAACAATCCACCTCTGGAGTGTATATATTATGATGACTAGAACAGTATCATAAGGCGACTGCAACTTCTAACAGCATCAGTTGCCACAAGGAATGCACATCACATGAACGAAATCATAATACCAGTTATTTCAGAGCTTTGAGAACATAGACATATCATCACTGTGCAAAACATTCTCACACAGACATGTCACAATATGAGGACAGGATGATTTATGAGCCACGCGGGATTAGCCGAGCGGTCTAGGGCGCTGCAGTCATGGACTGTGCGACTGGTCCTGGGGGAGGTTCGAGTCCTCCCCCGGGCATGGGTGTGTGTGTTTGTCCTTAGGGTAATTTAGGTTAAGTAGTGTGTAAGCTTAGGGACTGATGACCTTAGCAGTTAAGTCCCATACGATTTCACACACATTTGAACATTTTTTGATGATTTATGGCATGCTGATCTCATAGATATCATGATTCATACTGACTCTCACTAATGAAAGCATGAGTCCAAAACGTCAGTACATACAAGGAATCTGGCTATTGCTTCCTTAGTTGTATATTACATGATGCATTATACATGTCCATATGTGATGAAATACACAAAAGTTTTTCAGATGAAATACTTATAAATGCCACAACATATTATGGTGTCCATGGGGCTTCTCTTGACATTACACATTTATGATGCCAAAAGCCAAGAAGTATAAGCATATGTGTTGGTATGAATTACTGTTTATTATGTTTGGAACTCTGTGACCTTAGCTGTATTATCTTACTATGTCTTGTACTGAGAGCACACTTGCAGCTGCCATATCAGCGCTTGTAGCATTTAGAGGTTGTGTGGGGGCATACAAGTGTACATTAATATACAACGGTGTGCTGGAAAGCAGTGCACTCGAATTTTATGTGTGGAAACTCTTGGCTCTTTTTAATTCAAACAAACATTATTAATATTCTACATCTTTATCCCTCACATCTACATGTTTACAGCCCTCCGTCACCAGAGGATACTGAATTGTAGTGTATAACACAGCAGTGTTTAACATATCAACTTCGGTGCATGAGAAACACTGTGCTGTAATCAAACTTCGAATTCAAGGAGTTCATCCACACATGGAGCACCCTCTCCTTCAACATGACAATGCTGTGCCATCTGCAGCAACCCAGCACCTTTGATTCACTGTCAATGATAATCCTCAATAAATCCTGACTTAACCTGATTTGATTTTCTGCTGTTTCCAAAATTTAAAGAACATGTTTCAGGACTTCACTTTGGTAGTAATGAAGTGGTGCAAGCAGAGGTGAGGTTGACTCTGTCAACCAAGTCACCGATTCTAGAGTGACAGCATTAACAAACTGGTGTCTCATTGGGAGAAATATGTTTGTCACCAGTGTGGCTGTGTTCAGAAATAAGTATATAGACATGAAGAATAAAGATGCAGATGGTAATAACGTTTGCTTTATTTAAAAAGTTTTAAGAGTTTTCACATAAAAAATCCGAGGTATTACTTTTCAGCGTGTTCCCTTATGCATGGTACATATAGATTCCCCTGAATTCAGTCATCCATTACTTAAACGAAAATAAATGAGCAGATTCTTTATAAAGGCTCACTAACTTTGATAATTTCTGTTTGCAATAAACCCCTGTGGGGGGGAATAATTTCTTGGCACCACTGCATTCCAGCTTATCAGATGAATGAGCCACAACATAAGTCTACTTTTAAAATGCATTCAAGCAATTTTATTTGTACAAGCAATATTATTATATTTTGTACAGAATCCCATTACTGTAAGCAAGAGTCCAAAACAACAATAAACATCAGGATTCTGACTCTGCCTCATGATGTACGTTTATCCATATCTGATGTAATACACTTAAGTTTTTGAGATGTAGTACTCATATATTTTTTGATGCAGCATATTATGGAGTGCAAGGAGCCTCCCCTGATATCACACACTGATCTTGTCAAAAATAAGCGTAACACAGATACATAGGTATATCCCTGTCGCATATTACCTTTGGAACTAAGTGACCTTGGTCTGTATAGAATCACATTAATGAAAGAGAGAGTCAAAAACGTCAATACATAAACCAAGACTCCAGCTATGAATCCCTTAGTTGTTTGTTATATGATGCAATGCACAGATCCTTATTTGATGAAATACACACAAGTTTTTGAGACGAAATACTCATATAATCTTTGTCACAGCATATTATGAGGTTCAAGGATCCTCCCTTGATACTACACATTCAACTACTTTTTAAACATCATAGATACATTTTCCAAATTTCCTTGGGTTCTATCTGTGAAGGTTAAGATGGGCAAGGAAGTTGTGCAAGTGTCTGAGCAATTGCTGTAGACTGGAATTAATCAGTGTCCTGAAGATCTTCAAATTGACCATGAAGGTGAATTTTACAATAAGCATTTCAAAGCGGAAGAGAAATTATATGGAATAAACCATTACTCAACTTTCTCCCATTTGAAAGCTAGTATTGTTGAATGGTTGAACAGGTCGATAAAAACCGGATGTAGATGCAATTTAATCTTCAAGGATCATACAAATGGTTAGAAATTCTATCACAAATTATTGCTGAGTATAATCAGATCACTCTTCGTACACTTATAGATGACACCAATCGAATTCTAAATACAGCATAGAATCGTATTGAGATGGTGGCTCCATGCTAGCCAAAGTTCAGTATAGGTGGTTCGGTGAACATATTTCGAAATACAAAAATTGTATTTGAGAAGCCTTACCTGCTGAACTGCTCAATGGGGATATTTACATTTCCAAAGTGCAGCACACAAACCTTAGTACTAATGTCTGAAAGAACAGCAAGGCTGCAGAAATTGTAGGGAGTTTTTACACAGAGGAATTACAGAAAAACTCTGAACCGGACGTGTTCCTCACAGCTCATTAGAAGTGGAGGGAGCCAGGCATTAGTGAAATGTCTCGGATTTGAATCAATACACAACAGCTGGGTGAACGCTCATGATTTGCTGTACAAGAGGATGCGAAAATCTTAAACCTCAAACCAGCAGTAGCATGACATGAGTGCTAGGAAAGCACCAGCAGAGAGAGAGGTGGTATTCTCGATAACCTACCAATTGAACTTCATATCTCTGGACTTCTGTGGACCTCGAAAAGCTGAAAAAGCATCTAGCTTGTGGCAGTCCAGGAATTAATATCCTAGACGATACATACAAGGAACATGATACTGCTTTCACCACAAATAAAGATCGTTGCATTGGAGACCAAATATTGGCTGACGAAGCCAAGCAGATGTGTCAAAGAAAGGACTTTGGTATAGGACAACGTATTGCTGCATTCACAGCCAATAAGGCAGTGTATGTCAAGCTTAAACTGGGTGCCTGAATAAATTTTAGGAAAATTATTAACGCAGCTCATTGTACACTAAAGAAGGAGAAAAAAACTGAATACCATCCGAAGTGGCAGTTGCGAAAGGTGCATGAGTTAAAATGGAGGAATGAATAACGTGTTAAAATGCCTAGTATTCTAGCAATATCTAAGATACTTGGTGGAATAATTCCATACCAGTTGCAATTGCAGGGTAGTCAGTGATTGCTTCATCAATAGGAGGAGCTGCTGCCATAAGCCAAGCTGTAAAGAAAGCGCAAAACACAGAAAAACAATTACAGCAGTCTAAAAGACATAATAGGATAATGAACGACATCACTATCGATAAAGGACTATATCTAAAACCGCACAGGGAAGAGCTAGAGCTCTTCACGATAAAAAGCTCGTAGCGACACTACTGGACAGACCACTTACAAAGATAGACCTGCTTAAGCTCGTCAGAGAACTTAAGTACCAAGATTTTGCGGTATGTTGAAATGTGACACATTAACAGAGATGACGTGGAAATCCAGATTGTCTACTTAGATGTTGTGCAAGGATATGGGACACACTGGGTTGCGTATTAAAAAAAAATGAATACCAACAACTATTTTGATTTAAGACCACCAGACGAATGGTGTCATTACTTTACCAACAACAACCTTGACCAACTGAAGAACTAAAACAGCTCATGGATCTCAGAGACACTGCACATTGGACCTACAGAGTACACCCCACACCTGGCAATCATGTTGCTTACAACCAGAAGTGTTCCGGCGTAACGACAAGCGCCGGCACGACGATCAAGAACGGAAGAGCAGAGAGTGCTGTGAGACGACGTCAGCCGATAGTACGCTGACTAGGACGACACCAAGACAGGAGCGGCCCCTATGCGAAGAGAATATAAGCGCCGCGCCGCCGAGCCGCAGCCGGAGTGCAAGAAGAGCCGTCATACAAACGCTATAGCAGTGACTTATGGACTGAATGGTTTTTCTTGCATTGAAATTTTATATAAAAAGGACATTGATTATTTGCATGTCGCCAATTGCTTCCGACACACATTTGTGAATACACAAAGTTAAGTATTGTCAGGTTATCTTACAGTAATAAACGCCATTAATACGATTTGCTTGAATTGTTGTCCAGAAATCCAAGAAAACAGCTTCCCAAGGACCCTACATTAGACGAGTGGGCAGTATACAAAAAGAAGAGTGACAGAGTCAGTCAAGCAGTGAGAAATGCAAAGATCAAGCTCGCCCATACATTAACCTACAACAGAAATAGACCAGTTGTTCTACAGAAAAACTTATACAGTTTTGATCTAGGCAAAGTAAAAGCTACAGCTGAACACATTGCCCCAACCAGACATTTCACATAATCTGCAACCATAATGGGACTACAAACAAACATAGATTCGTTGATTACTTCAGGGCGTTAAACGATTGTAAAAACCAAAAATTGTATCTAAAGCATGTTATTTCCAATAGCGTAGAAAAAGCCATCACGCGGATCAGCTGAGCATCTACTGGGCACAGTGTCATCACAGTCCAAATGAAGCTTATTATTGAGCCACTACTGCCTACTATAAAAGATATTTTCTACCAATCCTTAACCACAAATATTTTCGCTGAGGCCTGGAAACTGGGGCCAGTTAAATCATTACCTTAAAAGGGAATTGCCACAGCACCCTCTGATTTGCATTTTCACTGCAATGCTCAGGGCCTCAGAATACGCAGTCCAAAACCAGCTAACAATCTAACTACATGCACTCTAATATATCAATACCAATCAGGTTTCTGTAAACATTGCAGCACATCTCCCTTAATAAACGTTACCGATGATCTGAAGCTTGCCATGGATGCACCAAAGGCGACTATCATGCGCTTCTTCTACTTCAGCAAAACCGTCGACTGTCCACGTCGACATTTCATTTGCCAAACTTACTATTCTATATTTCTAGCCAAGTACAGTTCAGTGGTTTTGCTCTTATCCGACGTCTCGCCAGCAATGCATAATGCCTGCAGTTAGTATCAGGCATCCCATAGTATTCGATATCAGTTTCCATACTTTCTCCGTTTTTGTGATTTGTTCTACTACAAATACCACATGTATGCTGATGACTTCCAGTAGCATCTAAATGCAGCTCAATAAATCTGAAGACACCTATCTCACTACTGACTTCTGTGCATTGTCAAAATGGGCACATAATACAGCGGTAAAACTCTACCCATCCAAAACCCAACCAGTACTGGTTAGTCATTCTAGGCTCATTAGTCCGGAAATATCGGAAACCTCTACCATCTTTAATCCTTAATCTGATACGTATCGGATTCTTATCTCAGCAAAGAGTTTAAGAGTATCAACAGATGAAAATCTAAATTGAACTGAGCACGTAACTGCAATCTGAAAGAAGGCATCAGCATCTCTCCATGTCCTATAAAAATATAAAAAGCTCTTCTCTCTTGACCTGAAAAAGAAACTTGTAAGAACATTTCTACTTCCAGTTATTGATTACAGTGATCTTTCCCTGGAAAGTTCATGGCGTCCTGAACCACTTATGAATGGCTGTGCTTGTCGTATCTGTTATCATATTTCACCAACGTATGCTCAGCTAACCTGGCTGCGTGCTGACAAGCGCAGAGATTTTCATACCCTCTCACTTTTTTATTGTGTTATCACCGAAGACTGCCCCTGATAGCTCTCCACGACCTTAATGCTCTTGTGTGAACAACATGGCAGAAACACTCATTCCCATCTGAGAAAAATTCTTTCTGTCCCATTCTGTCATTCAGCCACTTGCTCGAAATCCTTCTCAGTAGCAGGAACTTGACTCTGCAATAACCTCTCCCTGATTAACATCTCCGGCTTCAGAGGACACTTAATGACATATCTGCTAAAGTAATAACAAGGATTACCATTGTTCCTCTACCCACTTGCTACACTTGTACATACATCTTTCCAACCAGATCTTCCTGGAATGAGATTTTCACTCTGAGTATGCGCTGGTAAGAAACTGCTTGACAGATTAAAACTGTGTGCTGGACTGAGACTCGAACTTGGAACCTTCGCCTTTGGCTGCCAAATGCTCTACTAACTGAGCTACCCAAGAGCGAGGCATGACGCGTCCTCACAGCTTTACGTCCGCCACTACCTCGTGTCCTACCTTCCAAACTTGATAGAAGTTCGCCTGTGGAACTTGCGGTACTAGCACTCCTGGAAGAATGGATATTTTGGGGACATGGCTTAGCCACAGCCTGATAGGAGGCTAGGTACTGGCGGAACTAAAGATGTGAGGAAGGGTCGTGAGTCATGCTTAAGTAGCCCAGTTGATAGAGCACTTGCCCGCATAAGACAAAAAACCCGAGTTCGAGTCTCGGTCGACAACAGTTTTAATCTGCCAGGAAGTTTCAAATCTTCCTCACTTCACAGTATTCTTATCTGATGCAACCTCCTGTTCTCAAGGGGTCAAGTGCTGCAGAGTAATGCTTATAAAATTTATAAGTCGAATCAGCAAATGTATCTGCTGCCTGTCAGTCGATTCTTATTGAGTGGAATATCACAATGAATTCGTACCTTAATGACTTATTAATGGATACTATATAGGGATTGTTTCCTACAGTGGGTCCACGTGCCTATCAATCCAATATACCTCCAGTGACTATTCAGACATTACACCATCTCGAGCTGAATATCATAGATCAGAAAGCGGAACTGGTAGATTTTTGTAGCGTGGAAACTATAATATATCTTCATCTGAAGCATCATCAGGAGTTTAAAGGATAACTACAATGCACGCAACTATGAGAAGACCACGTTGCGGTGGAATTACTTGTGATAACATCGAGAATTAAAGGTTTCTTAACCTTCTATTACGTCAATTGATGTAACAACTCCAGTTCCATGTGACGAGCAGGCAATTAATGAGAAATATTTTTCCCAAAAACCTTTTGCTTCACCGACGTTCAATAAAATCAACATAAATATGGTTTAACAATTCCAAGCAAGAGACTACTGCATTTGGAAAGGATATTTATACCTAAGTATGCCTAAGAGGGCTCCAGCATCAATGGTGAATCACACCTTACACATAATACATTCGCCTTTTTGTTTCAATAATTACGAACTTAATGGCGTCGAAATCGAGCACCAGAAATGCTGGAATTTATCGACACTCAAAACATAGTCTCTTTATCAACATCGAACCTGAATAACTTACAAAATGCTGGTTCGTAGATGTATTGATATACGGCTCCTTTAGTGCGTGCACCCCACCCAAAATGTTAATGGGCTTATTTTAAGATGCTAAACAGAAGTTGGTTCTAGTTCGTAGTGTTAGTGATACTAACTAGTACATTCTAGGAGAAAGAGGAGAAGAGTACAAAACTGTACTAGATAAATTGATGTAGAAAGTGCTGCATATATCTGTATCAGACTACTTTTATGTGTACCGAATTCCGGAGTTCAGCTGCCATTAACGTTCCGTTCATTGGAGCTGTTTGAATATCCAGTCCTGCCAGAATCATCTCACCAAGCATGGGCAATGCAGGTATCTGTTCAGCTGTAAATACCTCTCTTTATTATTCTAGCTCTTCAAACAGGCAGTAAAGGGAATCTGAAGAAAGGTTCCAGCGTATTTCACCATTAGAGTTTACCGAAACTTTTAGTTTTTCCATGTATAAACTTACACCTTGACTGGGAGAAAAACGTGTGTGGGCTATTGTATGACAATGAAGCAAGATTTTGTCCTTTTTTTTCTACGAGACTGATGTATGTTGTTGTTGTTGTGGTCTTCAGTCCGGAGACTGGTTTGATGCAGCTCTCCATGCTACTCTATCCTGTGCAAGCTTCTTCTTCTCCCAGTACCTACTGCAACCTACATCCTTCTGAATCTGCTTAGTGTATTCATCTCTTGGTCTCCCTCAACGATTTTTACCCTCCACGCTCTCCTCCAATACTAAATTGGTGATCCCTTGATGCCTCAAAACATGTCCTACCAACCGATCCCTTCTTCTAGTCAAGTTGTGCCACAAACTTCTCTTCTCCCCAATCCTATTCAATACCTCCTCATTAGTTATGTGATCTACCCACCTTATCTTCAGCATTCTTCTGAAGCACCACATTTCGAAAGCTTCTATTCTCTTCTGTCCATACTAGTTATTGTCCATGTTTCACTTCCATACATGGCTACACTCCATACAAATACTTTCAGAAACGACTTCCTGACACTTAAATCTATACTCGATGTTAACAAATTTCTCTTCTTCAGTAACGATTTCCTTGCCATTGCCAGTCTACATTTTATATCCTCTCTACTTCTATCATCATCAGTTATTTTGCTCCCCAAATAGCAAAACTCCTTTACTACTTTAAGTGTCTCATTTCCTAATCTAATTCCCTCAGCAACACCCGACTTAATTCGACTACATTCCATTATCCTCGTTTTGCTTTTGTTGATGTTCATCTTATATCCTCCTTTCAAGACGCTATCCATTCCATTCAACTTCTCTTCCAAGTCCTTTGCTGTCTGTGACAGAATTACAATGTCATCGGCGAACCTCAAAGTTTTTATTTCTTCTCCATGGATTTTAATATCTACTCCGAATTTTTCTTTTGTTTCCTTTACTGCTTGCTCAATATACAGATTGAATTACATCGGGGAGAGGCTACAACCCTGCCTTACTCCCTTCCCAACAACTGCTTCCCTTTCATGTCCCTCGACTCTTATAACTGCCATCTGGTTTCTGTACAAATTGTAAATAGCCTTTCGCTCCCTGTATTTTACCCCTGCCACCTTCAGAATTTGAAAGAGAGTATTCCAGTCAACATTGTCAAAAGCTTTCTCTAAGTCTACAAATGCTAGAAACGTAGGTTTGCCTTTCCTTAATCTTTCTTCTAAGATAAGTCGTAAGGTCAGTATTGCCTCACGTGTTCCAACATTTCTACGGAATCCAAACTGATCTTCCCCGAGGTCGGCTTCTGTCAGTTTTCCATTCGTCTGTAAAGAATTCGCGTTAGTATTTTGCAGCTGTGACTTATTAAACTGATAGTTCGGTAATTTTCACATCTGTCAACACCCACTTTCTTTGGGATTGGAATTATTATATTCTTCTTGAAGTCTGAGGCTATTTCGCCTGTTTCATACATCTTGCTCACCAGACGGTAGAGTTTTGTCATGACTGGCTCTTCCAAGGTCGTCAGTAGTTCCAATGGAATGTTATCTACTCTGGGGGCCTTGTTTCGACTCAGGTCGGTCAGTGCTCTGTCAAACTCTTCACGCAGTATCTTATCTCCCATTTCATCTTCATCTACATCCTCTTCCATTTCCATGATATTGTCCTCAAGCACATCGCCCTTGTATAGACCCTCTATATACTTCTTCCACCTTTCTGCTTTCCCTTCTTTGCTTAGAACTGGGGTTTCATCTGAGCTCTTGATGTTCATACAAGTGGTTCTCTTATCTCCAAAGGTTTCTTTAATTTTCCTATAGGCAGTATCTTTCTTACCCCTAGTGAGATGAGCCTCTACATCTTCACATTTGTCCTCTAGCCATCCCTGCTTAGCCATTTTGCACTTCCTGTCGATCTCATTTTTGAGACGTTTGTATTTATTTTTGCCTGCTTCATTTACTGCATTTTTATATTTTCTCCTTTCAGCAATTAAATTCAATATTTCTTCTGTTACCCAAGGGTTTCTACTAGCCCTCGTCTTTTTACCTACTTGATCCTCTGCTGCCTTCACCACTTCATCCCTCAAAGCTACCCATTCTTCTTCTACTGTATTTCTTTCCCCCATTTCTGTCAATTGTTCCCTTATGCTCTCCCTGAAACTCTGTACAACCTCTGGTTTAGTCAGTTTATCCAGGTCCCATCTCCTTAAATTCCCACCTTTTTGCAGTTTCTTCAGTTTTAATCTACAGTTCATAACCAATCGATTGTGGTCAGAGGCGACATCTGCCCCTGGAAATGTCTTACAATTTAAAACCTGGTTCCTAAATCTCTGTCTTACCATTATATAATCTATCTGATACCTTTTAGTATCTCCAGGGTTCTTCCATGTATACAACCTTCTTTCATTATTCTTAAACCAAGTGTTAGCTATGATTAAGTTGTGCTCTGTGCAAAATTCTACCTGGCGGCTTCCTCTTTCATTTCTTAGCCCCAATCCATATTCACCTAATACGTTTCCTTCTCTCCCTTTTCCTACTACCGAATTCCAGTCACCCATGACTATTAAATTTTCGTCACCCTTCACTATCTGAATAATTTATTTTATTTCATCATACATTTCTTCAATTTCTTCGTTATCTGCAGAGCTAATTGGCATATAAACTTGTACTACTGTAGTAGGTGTGGGCTTCGTATCTATCTTGGCCACAATAATGCGTTCACTACTGCAATAATAATGCGTACTGTAATAATAATGTGTACTGTAATAATAATGCGTACACTACTGTAAAAGCACCCTTACAAACCACAGAATTGATTAGATAGCACATAGACATGTTTTATGTACATGTCAGTCATTTATGTATATTGAGATACAGGACAATTGCAGTCTTAATCTAAAGGGCTACTCCACCATGTTTGCAACATTTGTAGATACAAGACTTCCATGCTAATTCTGCTAAGCTATAAATTGAGACTTTAGAAAAGCGATTATGTGGACCCTGATTGCTTAGGTTAGATAGAAACGGCTGGAAACTCAATTTCAAAGTAAAATTCTTTGTTTCTGATGCATAATTGAAAAATTTAGTTGCATCCCCTCTAGACATTAGGGTTCATCAAACGAAAATGGGGGTGATATGATGTGTAGTACGCCAGTTCCCTGTTACATCTTGGATATAATTCGAGTCGTTCAGTTTTATAGATGTAGCGATTCTAAGCCAGTGACAGAAAGTGTTGAGATTCTGTCAGCTTTATGTCTAAGTTTCTATGGCCATTTCCTTGACAGTTATTGTGAGAGAGATTGTGGTGATCTAGCATTTTGCACTGTTCTTCTTCACGACGTTTGCGCAGTATACTGTTTAAGTTTGGACATAAAGTGCTCCCGTCTTGCACAAATGTTTTTCTGTCAAGGAATTTGCTTTCATTCAGTTGGTTTTATAGCTAGTGAAGTAAATATTTAATGACAATTAGTTTCCTGTATATTGGCTAACTTGAATCATACGGCGTGGGAGAAGTGGGTGGAGCTCAGATTTGTTTGAAAAGTCCCTGGAAAATGACAATTTTTGAAATGATACAGAGTTTCAATTACTATAAATAGCAATTTGTCTGTTTAATGTTATACAGTGTGTACACTAGTTTGTTTAACATTTCTGTGTTAAGTATGCATAAACATTTCATATCGACCCTTATACAAACTTTCTACACCTAGAATGGTCTTACAAACGTAAACAGAAATACGATAACGATGGAAGTTGAAGAAGTGAATTAAAATTTGTACTGCAGCCGCACTCGAACACGGTCTTCTTGCAAGAAGACCTGGGTTCGGATCCCCGCTACAGCCCAAATTTTAATTCACTTCTTCAGCTTCCAACATTATCGTAGGTAAACTGGAGACTTAAATGTCTCAGGAAAAATTTAAACTAAGATGCAAACAGAAATGGTGCGGTGAGACGCAACTTAGTGTATAGGAAATAGTTGTATCGACATTCTTGCGGTCACTGATTCACTTACTTGCATTCGTTTTCAGCATCTGCAGCCCTGCTAGCGAGAAATATATTTTTGTCAGTTCTATTTCAGGGTTTTGTTTTCCTCATGTTTTCGTATGTTGCTAGTGAAGATTAATTCAACTGCGTTTTAAGATACTTTATTTGTATAGGGTATCTATTTGTTTATTGTATTTTTTTGTAGGTCTGTTCGTCGAATAGCAGATTAAATTTGTGTCCTTTTCGAGTATGGAAAGGGATAATTACGCTAGACTGAGAGAGACTGTTATTGTGAAAGCAAGATCATGGCGTTAGTGCAGTATCATCAGCATACTGTTCCAACCTCAAACGCTGCTCTGCTGCACACATCTGTTTCTATCAGGGAGTTCGCTGTCATTGCATTGATTTTATAACTTGCGTAATAATTATATTTAATAACAACTCGTTTGCTATATAGTGGGTTACTTGAATCGTTCCTTGACTTTTTTTAAAGTATAGAATTAGTGGGTGGAAGGCTTAGCTTTGGTGGAAAGTTTCTCGAAAAATGACATGTAGTGTAAAGGAAGACACTACTATGATCTGTTCTGGAGTGGATGACAACACATATCAAACGAGGTAAGAGACATACTGCTAGGAACATAACAATTATGTATAGCTCTGTTGAAGGTGTAATGGTATGACGCCAAATCCACTTCTTTAAGTACAGTATTCACCGATTTCAGCACAAAATTGGCAGATTTCGAGGTATATTCAGTTATTTTCTGTATGTGTATCAGCTGCCTCCATTTAAAAATGCTATGCGAACATCTGATGTTACCTATGGAATGTGGAACACGTGTTGGAGCTTGAACCCTTAGATGTGAAATTCTATTACACATTTGCTATCACGTGTCATTTTCTGGGCAAGTAATTACATTTGATACTTCAATTATGTGTCTAACGGTAGCGGGATAGATTTGGCGAGAGAATTTTCTGATTTACGTGGAAAACTTATTATTTTGTAACGTATTCGGCAATTTGAATGCAAGATTCAGTGTCGTCCGTTCAATATTCGTTACAAAAATGGTAATACTACGCCTAAACAGGGACTTTGCTATTCTTTAGGTTCAAATTTCATTTAGTCAGTTACAGTACTCGCTGACTTCAGCATGAAATTGTCCTGAAACTTCGATAGTGTGAATTATCACCCGTCACTGATCGGTTATGGTCAATAAAATATTTCACAAGTCAGACGCGGCTAGCAGCTGCACAGCGGTGACTGTTGTTAGCGCTGCGGCAGCCACGTGTGCCCCACAGAGGCGTTGTCAGCCTGCACTCTGCCATATGAGTCGGAGTACATCCTTGCCGTCGCGGTGGCACATGAATAACATGCGCGCTATGCAGCTAGCTAGCACTTTCTCCTGTGAATACCGTTAAATGGCTGTTACTAGAGGCTCCTGACTGCGTATTTTGTTCAGTATAAGGCGAGGGCTCCTGCAGCTCATGGCAGTCCAACTTTTCGTCTTGAAAATTAGTGTAAAGTAGTGTACTGACCACTAATCCCATAGAAAAATCAGAATTTACCATCATATGTATTACCCGCATTTCTGATGGCTGCAGTTCGACTTGTAAATAGGTATAAATGTATTTTATCAGCAAATGTGTTTAATACATGGCTGGATAAAAGAACGACGGATTCCTGGGAAAGCTGTGGCCTTGCTATGAACAATGCATCTCACTGCTTGTTTTAATAGCTTGTCACCCATCCCACACAATGATTTTTGTGGTGTATTTTGCAAGCTTAGCACCTAACATTTCCTTACATAAGTCCTGCCCGCCGAAGTAGTCTGCATCACTGCCTGATTTTTAAATTTCCCCTGCAGAACATCTGTGTGGGCCACAGATCATTTTGAATTTCCCACCATTCATATTTACGATTAAAGCATACTTGTGATACTTGCGTTTCAGATTTCCCCACCATTTTAACTTAGTTACATTGGGTTGTGGCTGCAGCTCAATCACAAACAATATATTAGTGGGGAAAAATCTGGACTACTATTCCACACTTCGCATTAGGCTGTCGAATCAGTTGTATGTGTGCAGCGTCCCTACGTACTTAGCTGTCACAGCCCAACTTTGACATGACTTCCAGTTACCTAGTTGGTGTTGTACTGGACTTTTATGTCTGCTGCGGGGCAATATCAGTAGCAGTAGTAGCACGGGGACCTTACAAGCCGTATGTCTGTTGTGAGGCAGTACCAATAGCAATAGCAGCACGGGATCTTACCAGCCGCCCTGGTACGGTTCAGCGATACACGCAGGCCCAACAAGGCTTGGAGTGTCTGTCAGTAAAGTCTGCGACTGTAGACGTGCTGGGTGGAGGGCTTTTCACCTAGATGTTTCTTTAAATACACTGGTGTCCAGAACAAAAGCAACAAATGAAAATTTTGTAAGGTTGCCTTTATTTTGCCACAAAACAGAACAAATAGGTGATAATAAAGTAGAAACAATGTAAAGAATACAGAACGTAACCAACTGCAATATGCATAACGGTAGACAAAAATGTCCTTCGTTTTTTTCCAACTTAACTGATTTCCACTCACAGTCTGACAATTGATTAATGAGCTCAGTATGGAATGTGACTATCTCTGGCACCAAAACACTCCTGGAAACGACGGGACATGCTCTCTAAAACGTTTCAGATAGATTATATAATGGTAAGAAAGAGATTTAGGAACCAGATTTTAAATTGTAAGACATTTCCAGGGGCAGATGTCGACTCTGACCACAATCGATTGGTTATGAACTGTAGATTAAAACTGAAGAAACTGCAAAAAGGTGGGAATTTAAGGAGATGGGACCTGGATAAACTGACTAAACCAGAGGCTGTAGAGAGTTTCAGGGAGAGCATAAGGGAACAATTGACAGGAATGGGGGAAAGAAATGCAGTAGAAGAAGAATGGGTAGCTCTGAGGGATGAAGTAGTGAAGGCAGCAGAGGAACAAGTAGGTAAAAAGACGAGGGCTAGTAGAAATTCTTGGGTAACAGAAGAAATATTGAATTTAATTTATGAAAGGAGAAAATATAAAAATGCAGTAAATGAAGCAGGCATAAAGGAATACAAACGTCTCAAAACTGAGATCGACAGGAAGTGCAAAATGGCTAAGCAGGGATGGCTAGAGGACAAATCTAAGGACGTAGAGGCTTATCTCACTAGGGGTAAGATAGATAATGCTTATAGGAAAATTAAAGAGACCTTTGGAGAAAAGAGAGCCACTTGTATGAATATCAAGAGCTCAGATCGGAACCCAGTTCTAAGCAAAGAAGGGAAAGCAGAAAGGTGGAAAGAGTATATAGAGGGTCTGTACAAGGGCGATGTACTTGAGGACAATATTATGGAAATGGAAGAGGATGTAGATGAAGATGAAATGGGAGATACGATACTGCGTGAAGAGTCTGACAGAGCACTGAAAGACCTGAGTCGAAACAAGGCCCCAGGAGTAGACAACATTCCATTAGAACTACTGACAGCCTTGGGAGAGCCAGTCCTGACAAAATTCTACCATCTGCTGAGCAAGATGTATGAGACAGGCGAAATACCCTCAGACTTCAAGAAGAATATAATAATTCCAATCCCAAAGAAAGTAGGTGTTGACAGATGTGAAAATTACCGAACTATCAGTTTAATAAGTCACAGCTGCAAAATACTAAAACGAATTCTTTACTGACGAATGGAAAAACTGGTAGAAGCCGACCTCGGGGAAGATCAGTTAGGATTCCGTAGAAATGGTGGTGTAACACCCCACCCATCACTTATCTGGTTTTGGCGTGTGTTCACCCCAGCTAATTGACTAACAGATCAACAGAGAGTGCCGCAATATCGCATAACGCAAGGAAAGTATTAAGGCCCTGTGATTCCTGATTGAACTGCAGTGGCAATGTTGACATTAATTGATTCAGAATTGATCACTTTTAATTAACAAGGGGTGCACATTGATGTTATATTCAGCTATTGAGCCCCAGAAGCAAATGTTGAACATAAAATTAATTAATAAAATGACTTGGGATTTCAACTACTGAAAACAGATGCAGTCGATTAGCACAAATTTATTTTAACTCACGAGCTTCAATCATCACATTACATGACTCTCCTACCAGGCAGTGGTAATAAATTGCGGTTGCGTGGAGTAAAGCGCGATAATTGAAAAGTCATTCCTATCGACTGACCCAGGCATAATGCGAAGTGCGAGAAGAATTCCCCAATACATGGTCCATGAAACCCTCGTGGAAACTTTGCCGATGTGATCCAACAAATTAATCATTTCCCGGAGCTGGCGCAATATCACCGAATACAGCGTGGCGGAGCGGCGTCGTTGTGTGGACGTCGGCGACCTCATGGTGCTGCAAGGCTGTGCTCGTCTAGTCATTCCTATTTCTTGCTCAGTACATAGCTGAACCAAAACTTCCTATGTCTATGCTCAATCGTTTCATTTGCTAAGTCCTAAACTGCAGAGATGCTCACTCTTTCTCAGGCAAGCTGAGTAAAGAACGCCACATTCGCACTCTAGGCAAGCTGGGACAGAAGACCTCTACGGGGACTTCTCCCAGTCCGCTCTTCACCTCAGTTTCTCCTCCAGAAAAATCACTTACGCGAATTGCAGCTCAAGTCTCGTTAATTATGCATTGCTTCCCAGCGCCGACCAATGCCTGCTCTGGGAAGTGAACAAATTCCCACAAAATTTCCCTTCCTCTCAACTTCTGCTATTTAGCTCCTCCCAGGCCACCCATCAAGGTTAGTGTCTGCACAAACACCAATTTTTCCGGAATTCTGACTCCCAGAAGAGTACTTCAAATTCCTTGGTCCTACGTTCCCATCGGAGGCCGGCGTATTTCATTCTGTCACTCTTCACCTGATTTACTTCAGACTCTGCAGACCGTGAATTCAGCGTGAAGTTGCTGTAGTCACGAACACGCATATTTTGACCTCTGTTGACCGTTCCACCGCAGCTTTGCGTGGCTTTCTCGCATGTTTCACTGAAAACAGGACAATGGACATTTATCAACAGGTGTACAAGTTCTCCGTCTGCTTCCCGGTACACCAGCATGGGTTCAACCACCCACTCACTGTCACTCATCTTAAGGCAGCTGGAGGCCGCACACTGTTACCACTTTCTCAGAGCTTGAGCCGCCCTAAGCTACCTATTGTCGCTTCCCTTCGCCGCTCGCCAGCCGCGCGCCGTGGTCATTTCTGGGTACTTCCCTTGGATAAACTAGCCTCCAGTAAATCGACGCATTTCCACAAAATTTTCATGTCGTGTAAATTACTTTAAAACCATCACCCGACAATGATTATTCCAATATGTCCATACTATACCATCTACAAGATGCATTGTGCCTTGTCAGTCACTTTGTTCAGCCCTAGGTGTTCGCTCAACGTGAGTTAGGTGATCTTTAATGACTTCATGCAAGGGGCATAGTTCTTGCCATCTTACAGTGGAACACTACTGACCTTACGACTTATCTTACAAGAAAGATTAAGGAAAGTCAAACCTATGTTTCTAGCATTTGTAGACTTAGAGAAAGCTTTTGACAATGTTCACTGGAATACACTCTTTCAAATTCTGAAGGTGGCAGGGGTAAAATACAGGGAGCGAAAGGCTATTTACAATTTGTACAGAAACCAGATGGCAGTTATAAGAGTCGAGGAGCATGAAAGCGAAGCAGTGGTTGGGAAGGGAGTGAGACAGGGTTGTAGCCTCTCCCCGATGTTATTCAATCTGTATATGCAGCAAGCAGTAAAGGAAACTGAAGTGTTGGCAGAAGAGCCAACACCGTGTTGCTAGAGGAGGCCGAAATGCACGCTTTTAAGCTCACGTAGATTGGCGTGAGATCTGGAACAAGGTAAAGTAATTATCCTATAAAGAAAAGAACGTAGTTCTTGGAATACTTAACTTTAATCCACAATTGGAGAACATTGCTCTTGTTTAGACATTAATATAATCTCAATATAACTGGTAATGGCGCCTTGCTAGGACGTAGCAAATGACGTAGCTGAAGGCTATGCTAACTATCGTCTCGGCAAATGAGAGCGTATTTGTCAGTGTAGCATCGCTAGCAAAGTCGGCTGTACAACTGGGGCGAGTGCTAGGAAGTCTCTTTAGACCTGCCGTGTGGTGGCGCTCGGTCTGCAATCACTGACAGTGGCGACACGCGGGTCCGGCGTATACTATTGGACCGCGGCCGATTTAAAGGCTACCACCTAGCAAGTGTGGTGTCTGGCGGTGACACCACAGAAACAAAAGTAAAATTCGGAATAGGTATTAAAATCCATAGAGAAGAAACAAAAACTTTGAGGTTCGCCAATGACATTGTAATTCTGTCAGAGACAGCAAAGGACTTGGAAGAGCAGTTGAGCGGAATAGACAGTGTTTTGAAAGGAGAATATAAGATGAACATCAACAAAAGCAAAACGAGGATAATGGAATGTAGTCGAATTAAGTCGGGTGATGCTGAGGGAATTAGATAAGGAAATAAGACACTTAAAGTAGTAAAGTACTTTTGCTATTTGGGGAGCAAAATAACTGATGATGGTCGAAGTAGAGAGGTTATAAAATGTAGAATGGCAATGGCAAGGAAAGTGTTTCTGAAGAAGAGAAATTTGTTAACACGGAGTATAGATTTAAGTGTCAGGAAATCTTTTCTGAAAGTATTTGTATGGAGTGTAGCCATGTATGGAAGTGAAACATGGTCGATAAATATTTTGGACAAGAAGAGAATAGATGCTTTCGAATTGTGGTGCTACAGAAGAATGCTGAAGATTAGATGGGTAGATCACATAACTAATGAGGAGATATTGAATAGAATTGGGGAGAATAGGAGTTTGTGGCACAACTTGACAAGAAGAAGGGACCAGTTGGTAGGACATGTTCTGAGGGATCGGGGGATCACAAATTTAGCATTGGAGGGCAGCGTGGAGGGTAAAAATCGTAGAGGGAGACCTAGAGATGAATACACTAAGCAGGTTCAGAAGGATGTTTGTTGCAGTAAGTACTAGGAGATGAAGAAGCTTGCACAGAATAGAGTAGCATACAGAGCTGCATCAAACCAGTCTCAGGACTGAAGGCCAAAACAACAACAACAACTATTCACGACATTTTTATTAAGAAAGCTGATAGTAATTATCTTTCTGGTAACTGTCAAGATGCAGTGTTCAAGTCAGTATCAAAAACAAATCTCTGCTTAAAAAATTAAAAAGAAAATGACTACAACGTTATTGTGATACATATTCTAAGCGATTTGGTCATGGGATTCAATATTTTTCAGCATAGTAAATATTCCACATACAGCGTAATGTACCGTAGAACATTATTTTATGACCAGTTTTATAAAGCCGATAAAAACTGGCATGTAAATTCTAAATGTGTAACTGAAACAATGTATGAAGAGTTTTGCTATCGATGGAAGACATATAAGAGAAACAGGCAGTAGCTGTGCAGATTTAATATTGTTTCAGCTTTTAGGTATTAAATCCGTGTCAGCCTGTGTCAGTTGGTGATGTAATAAACAAGTTGTTTAAGGAATTAGAATGTTCGACTTCATCATTTAATAGATTATCTCGATGCACGGCACCTGACATACGTCGAAGAACACAGATAATATTATAGGTAGAGAAAATGCAGCGATTTGGAGTTACACAATTCACTGAAGATCATCGATAATCGAAAACCTAAGCAGCTGAATTGTAGACTCAAAAGCTGGCTATACTTGAATTTGGTTGGAGTAGCTGGGAAAAGATAAATAATTTTTAAGCTTCATTCTGCAGGCAAAGTGTGAGTAAAAGGTTCAAATGGCTCTGAGCACTATGGGACTGAACATCTGAGGTCATCAGTCCCCTAGTCTTATAACTACTTAAACCTACGTCACACACATCCATGCCAGAGGCAGGATTCGAACCTGCAACTGTAGCAGCAGTGCGGTTCCGGACTGAAGCGCCTAGAACCGCTTGGCCACAGCGGCCGTCGTTAGTAAATCTCACAATATATGTGATAAATAACTTCCTTTGGAAATGTTATACCTTTCACTGTTATCCTCTTTGGTCACCTGCCTCGTGACTGTGTATTTACAAGGGCGGTTCAGAAAGTAACCTCCGATTGGTCACAGTGCGGGTTGTGGGGGGAGTAGCGACGCCATCTGTGCGTTCACGCACTCAACAGGTCAGTCGGCATCAAGCCGTGGTCGAGTGAACGTCGTACCTGCGCTAGTTTAGTTTTTGTGGCAGTTTGAAATGTGTGCTGCAATAGAAAACCCCGCCAAATGTGAGGTGCTTGCTGTCATAAGGTTTTTTACAGCCAAAGGATATTCTGCAGCAGCTATTCATCGTGAGCTTTGTGCCGTGTACGGACCAAGAGTTATGAGTGAAGGAGTTGTCCGTGAATGGGTACGTTTATTTAAAAGTGGACGAGAAAACGTTCATGATGAAGAGAGGAGTGGTAGACCATCATTGGTGACTGACGAACTCGTTCAGACAGTTGATGCAAAAGTTCGTGAAAATCGACGTTTCTCAATGTCGGAGTTGTCTACTGGTTTTCCACAGATTTCTAAGACTCTCTTGTACGAGATAGTGACAGCAAGATTGGGTTACCGTAAGTTCTGTGCACGATGGGTGCCCAAAATTCTTACCGACCACCACAAAACTCAAAGAATGGCCTCTGCATTCGACTTTCTGTCACGTTATGAGGACGAAGGAGAACCATTGTTAAACAGAATCGTGACCGGTGACGAAACCTGGATTAAGTACGTGAACCCTGAGACAAAAGAACAATCAAAGATGTGGGCACATTCAAATTCGCCTACCAAACCAAGAAAAGCCTCGCAAGATTTTTCTGCCAGAAAACTGATGGCAACGGTGTTTTGGGATGCCAAAGGGGTGTTGTTGGTTGAATTCATGGAACGTGGTACGACCATTAATCAAGACGTGTACTGTGAAACAATAAAAAAGTTACGACGGGCTATACAGAACAAACGCCGTGGTATGCTGACTTCCGGTATCGTTTTTTTGCACAATAACGCCCGTCCTCACTCTGCTCGCAGAACAACGGCCCTTCTTGAGTCCTTCAAGTGGGACGTTATCAACCATCCACCTTACAGCCCAGACCTGGCGCCAAGTGATTATCACCTCTTCATGCATTTGAAGAAATGGCTCGGGTCACAGCGGTTTGATGACGACGAAGAACTCAAAGATGCGGTCACAGGCTGGCTCCAGGCACAAGCGGGTGATTTTTATGCAGAAGGAATTTCAAAGCTTGTGAAGAGATACGATAAGTGCCTCAATCGCTATGGAGACTATGTAGAAAAATAGTGCAAAGATGTAGTTGTAAGATGTATATATTAAAATATTTTTATTTAACTTGGTGTATTTTTTTAAATCAACCGGAGGTTACTTTCTGAACGGCCCTCGTATAAACAGTCCATGTTATTCTATAGTTTATGTGATACATCGTAAGAAAACTTCTTTTCCCTTCTTAAACTCAAACACTTAAAAAAAAAATTTCGTGTTATGCATGCGTCTGATGGTACTTCAATTAAATTCTCGTGTAGTTCTTCACAGGGCCGGTCGAAGTGGCCGTGCGGTTCTAGACGCTACAGTAAGGAACCACGCGACCGCTACGGTCGCAGCTTCGAATCCTGCCTCGGGCATGGATGTGTGTGATGTCCTTAGGTTAGTTAGGTTTAAGTAGTTCTAAGTTCTAGGGGACTGATGACCTCAGATGTTAAGTCCAATAGTGCTCAGAGCCATTTGAACCATTTTTGATACCTCCTAACATCGTGTCGGACGTCGTTTTGTCTGGCATAGCGTTGCAACTCGACGCGCCATGCACTCAACAAGTCGTTGGAAGCCCCCTACAGGAATATTGAGCCATGCTGCCTCTATAGCCACCCACAGTTGTCAAAGTGTTGTCACTCCAAGATTTTTTGCAGGAACTGACCTCTCGATTGTGCCACGTAAATGGTCGATAGGATTCATGCAGGGGGATGCTGGTGGCTAAATCATTCGCTGCAACTGTCCAGAATGTTCTTCACACCAATGGCCCGATCACACGACTCATTGTCATCCTAGTAACACAACATAAGAATTTCCAGTCAATGATCGGGTCTGTTGGACTCAGTCTGTTCCATGTAAACACAGCCAACACGATAATGGACGCTCCGCCAGCCTCCTCAGTGCCTTGTTGACAGCTATGGTCAATGGCTTCGCCGACCGGGTGGCCGAGCGGTTCTAGGCGCTACAGTCTGGAACCGCGCGACCGTTACGGTCGCAGGTTCGAATCCTGCCTCGGGCATGGATATGTGTGACGTCCTTAGGTTAGTTAGGTTTAAGTAGTTCTACGTTCTAGGTGACTGATGACCTCAGATGTTAAGTCCCATAGTGGTCAGAGCCATTTGAACCATGGTTTTCTTCACAGGTTTCTTAGTGAGCAACAGTCCCGAATGCAGCAGCAGTTCATGTGTTATATAAGAAGCGAAGGTTTTACACTCCAGAATTGGTTCAGCAATCTGACAAACCCATCGTGAGCATTGAGGCAATCATGCCACCAACGTTCTAAACTGAAGATACCATTTTAGTGAAACTGCGTGTCCTGCTGCACAAGGCTGTCACTGCCTGCTGCAAATCCTATTCCGACAGGAATCGTTGACCCTTCTTTTTCAAGGGACCAAAGGCGTGATAATCGCATGGGGAGGGTTCTAGACTTTAGGGCGGGTGCTCGGTCTCCCACTTGCGTTTACATAACTTCTGCGTTACGACATTTGCGGTATGGTGGCGCTCGTATCACGAAGCAGCAGCATCCCTTGGCGCACCATTCCACAATAGTCACGCCGTGCCATACACATTCCTGATCCTCGCGTCGAGGTCTACCAGTGTTTGTCCTACAGCAGTCAAGAAAAGAATAACAGCACATTGGTCCTTTTCGGATACCTTTGGTAATAACGTCGTCACATTTTAAAAGATTGTGGTATTTTTGACTAGCATCGTAGCAGAGGTACAGCAATTAATTTGAGCCTTACAATGTTTTTCTTGTACTTATCATCATCACTATCTGACGGGATATATGTGAAAAATATTTTTCTGTCGAGAGACGCATTTTAGAGTAGTGTGACATTTTTGACAAACACCATAGATGAGGTAACATAATTCATTTTGGCCTTAATTTTTTTTTCTTTTTGTCCTTAACCTCGGCGAGATCCCCAGTAACTTCCAGTAATTGTTATCGATTATTTTCTAGTGATTCATCATCTTTACTCTACCCTTCCCTCTGACATGTATTTTAGAGTTCGCAATCATGTTTTATCCATTGAAAATAACTTGATGAAAAAGTAACACTGCGATAATCGATGTAAACATCGTATGTTTTGTGTTACCGACGTGTTTTACAGACATTTTAGAATACTACGACATCATAGATGTGGAAAACAATTAACTTAAGGTACTGTAGTGGCTTACACGAAGTGTGGTCCATAGATCGAATTTTGAATGTTTTTATTAGTACAGACTTCTTTTGGTGTCAGTGAGAACAACTCATGGTACAGAGGTCGGATTTTGTCTCTTTTTAATGCCGGCACCATCCGTTGGCGACCGTAAACAACTGAGGTGTTAAGCAGTAGTTGGTTTTATTTCGCGTTTTCAGGGTTTATGGAAGAGTATTTAAGATAAAACTCATGTTTGACAACTATGTATTCCTAATTTGTTATACACTCATTCCAATGTCGCATAGCAAATATATAGCTTCGATTGAAATTTCCAGTAGGGCTGGTGTTCCAGTCCACAAACGATTTTTGGGAGTTAGTAATGAAAAGATAGTTCGTCATTTCAGTATTTTTCGGCAATTCAGAAGCTTTTACCTTTTTATGAATATTTCAGGTACTTTTGATAACAGCTCAGATTGAGCAACATTGTAATATTAACACTAGGCTCTGATTGGAGGAGAGGAGACAGAGATGTGTGACACATTTTTTAAATAAATAAGTCAGGTTGTGCAGATACTTTTGAGCAGAAAACTCAGATGGGGCTACATTGTAATTTGCTCTTACATTTAATAAGAGGTTCTGACTGGAGTACAGAGAAGTATGTAATGTATTTTATTTTCGTTACATGATTCAGGTCGTTCGTATACTTTTAAGCTCAGCCCCAGGTGGACCCACACTGTAATTAGCCCTTGCATTTTAATACAAGACTCTAATTGGATTTTCCCCTCGTCGGAGTTTCGTGTCCTCACTCGGGCATGGGTGTGTGTGTTGTCCTCAGCATAAGTTAATTTAAGTTTGATTAAATAGTGAGTAAGCTTTGGGACCGAAGACCTCAGCAGTTTGGTCCTATGAGACCTTACCACAAATTTTCAATTTTTTTTCTAATTGGATTTGATGAGAGAGGGAGAGAGAGAGAGAGAGAGAGAGAGACGTGGAACACTATGCCACGTGTGTGTGCGCCATTTTGTGTGTACAGTGCATATCTTTGACCCTGTAGTCATTTTAATGTTATGTCAAAGAGACATATGTGTGTATAAATAATGTAGTTTGGCACAATTTTTACGCCAAAGGTAAAAGTCTTACGGAAATAATGAATATCTTTGACTTTAGTCTAAGTGTTACGTAATTTTTCCCTGCATCCTTACGCCAGTTTCAGTAGCACATTCTTATTGGTTGTAGTTAGGAAAGTTGCATCTCAAATAACGTACTTTGACATCATTTAAGTACAGTGCTCTGATTGGTTGGAAGGAGGAGTGGGAGTGTGGTATAACCCACGCAACTGATCTATTTCCATAAACTTGGAGTATTTATATTGCACTATGATTGGCTAGATATATAGGGGTAGGCATTTTATTTTCCCATTAACATAATTGTCATATATCCGTCATCTTGGATGTCTCAACGCTATTATTGGCTGTAGATAAGGATTAGTGTATTATCTTACTGGTTGGAGATAGGGGGAGTGATTTTTTAAATTTTATGTTAACGCAAGTTGACTATTTCTCCCATCTTGAAACTCTTATTGGCTCTTTCATAACTAATACTGCGCTGTTATTAGCTGGAGATAATGAGGAAACGCCACTGGACTTGACGGCACACTAGTTCGACTCTGTAATGTAATGCAGGAGGTATTCCAGAGTCGGATTCCTGCTACTGAGAAGGGCTTTGAGAAGTGGCTGGACGATGTTGCGGGACAGAAAGAATTTTGCTGTTATGGGAATGGGCGTTGCTGCCATGTTGTTCAGATATGAGGCACAGTGTACGTTGATGAAATAGTGGAGAACACAGAGGGTGTGGATGTCTCTGCGCTTCTCTGCATGGAGCCGAGATAGCTGTGCTTATGATGGTGGAATATGATCGAAGAGGCGAACATCGTAGATATAACGAACACAGGCATTCATATGCAGTTCCAGACGCCGTGAGATTTCCTGAGAATGATCTTGAAGGATAGCATCGCTGTAATCAATTTTAAAAAAAAATGGTTCAAATGGCTCAAAAAAAATGGTTCAAATGGCTCTGAGCACTATGGGACTCAACTGCTGTGGTCATTAGTCCCCTAGAACTTAGAACTACTTAAACCTAAATAACCTAAGGACATCACAAACATCCATGCCCGAGGCAGGATTCGAACCTGCGACCGTAGTAGTCGCACGGTTCCGGACTGCGCGCCTAGAACCGCGAGACCACCGCGGCCGGCGGTCCAAATGGCTCTGAGCACTATGGGACTTAACATCTGAGGTCATCAGTCCCCTAGAACTTAGAACTGCTTAAACCTAACTAACCTAACGACATCACACACATCCATGCCCGAGGCAGGATTAGAACCTGCGACCATAGCGTTCGCGTGGTTCCAGACTGAAGCGCCTAGAACCGGTCGGCCACTCCGGCCGGCGCTGTAAGCAATAACTGGATGGATAAGTGTTTGTAGATATCTCTTTTTCATGTCAAGAGGGTAAGAGGTTTTTATATTTTTGTAGGATATAACAGGATTTGATGTCTTATTGCACATTGCAGTTGTGTGGTAAGACAAATTTAGATTTTCATCTCTTATTACTCCCAGATTATTTTCGGAACGAGAGAAGTTGATATTTGTCCCATTTTGCTTAAAGATAGTAGGGATTCCCGATATTTCGGGCTAATGAGCCTAGAGTGACCAACCAGTACCGCTTGGGTTTTGGATGCGTTCAGCTTTAACCCTGCATTCTGCGTCCATTTTGATGGTGCACACAGGTCGGTACTGAGATTCCCTATACCTGTCTTGCTTTTGAGCCCACACGGACGCTTACCGGAAATCGCTCTTCCCATGAAACATACGCACCTGGAACCGAAAAACGAGTAAGTGACACTAGTACACAAAGTACCCTGCAACACACACCGTAAGGTAGCTTGTGAATTATAAATGTCGATGTAGTATGTTGTTTTGTATGACCTGTTCTATATTTTTACAATGCTGTGGTCTAAACGTACATTCTCAGAAATTGATTCTCATTTCCACTAGTGCTCATTACTTCCGTCTTTCTTCTATTTATTATCAATCCATCTTCTTTACTCATTAAACTATTTATTCTATTGAACATATTTTGTAATTCTTCTCCACTTTCTGTGGCGTTAGCAATGCCATCAGCGAATCTTATCACTGATATCCTTTCACCTTGAATTTTAATCCCACTTTCTTTATATTTCTGACATTGCTTCTTCGATGTATAGTTCGAGCATTTAGTGCGGAAGACTATATTTCTGTGATACACAGTTTGAATTGGAGCACATCGTTCTTGGTCTTCTGTCTCATAATTCCTTCTTGGTTCTTGTACATATTTATATTAAGAGTCCTTCCTTATAGCTTGTCCCTATTTATCTCAGAATTTCGAACATCTTGCACCATGTTACATTGTCGAACGGTTTTTCCGTGTCGATAAATCCTATCAACGTGTCTTGATTTTTCTTCAGTCTTGCTTCCATTATCAACTGCTACGTCAGAAGTGCCTCTCTGGTGCCTTTACCTTTCCTAAGGCCAAACTGAACGTCATCTTACAGATCCTCAGTTGTCTTTTCCATTCTTCTGTATGTTATTCATGTTAGCAACTTGGATGCACGAGCTGTTAAACTGATTGTGCGATAATTTCGCGGTGTCGGCTCTGGCAAACTTCGGAACTGTGTGCGGATGATGTTTTTCCGAAAGTCGGATGGTACGAGTATGTTGCCAGACTTACGTTCCTACACACTAAAGTGAATGGTCGTTTTGTTGCCACTTTCGCAATGATTTTAGAAATTCTGATGGAATATTATGCTTCACTCGTGTCTTATTTGCTTTTTTAAATTCTGATTTTAATACACAATTGCCTATCTGTTCCGTGTCAGCGGTCTAATGAGTCTTGTTCATAGACCTAACCACCCTCGCATTTGGAACACTTTGCCTGCTAAGCATTGGATAGAGTTGTCCGAATATCGCTCGTGTTCGCGACGTATGGTCCTCTGTGGAGCCCCGGAGTCGTGAAACGTTGCGCACTGCACGTCGGCCAATCTAGCGCGGGTGCGCCGAGACGGGCCCCGTCTCCGGCATTCGCGGCCCACGCACTGTGCGGCGTCGCTGCCCCGCAGGCGCAGCCGGCACCGCCCCTGCCAAACCGCAAGTCAGCAGCACCCACCCCTACCTGCTCCCACGCTGTAATTTGCCGCCGATATAATTGCTCTCTAATCTGACATTTTTTGTCTCCGGCTCGACTCCCTCCCCCCCACTCCGTCTCTCTCTGTCTAGCACGAGCGCGGGCGCGCACACACACACACACAGGTGCACACACTTTCCCCGGGCCGGGGTTTTTTGTGCGGGCCTTCCCATTTCTCGTGGACCCAGATGTCCGAGCGGGCCGCGTTTTTCCCACAGCAGGGGCGGCCGCGCGGCACGTGAGGAATGCGGTGGCAGTGCAGCGCGCCGGGTCGTTAGCTGGGCCCGCGCTGATAATGGCCAAATGGATTTCCGGCGCTGAGAGGCGCGGCGCGGGCCTCTAATCTCGGCCGCGGACGTCGCGTCGGCCCGCGTTTCTCTCGTGTGACTGCGCCCGGCCGGGCTCGCCTCGGCTCACCTGCCGCGTTTCGCAGCTATCGTGGTATTCGGCCAGATAAGGACGTCTCCCCGCCGCGTTGACATACCTCTGACGGCGGATGATTTCCACCGTTTCCGAAACGGATTCTTTCCCCTGCTTTAGTAGGACGGGGAGGGGGAGTGTCACTCCAGCATTTCCTCTTCGCTGCGAATAAGGCGAGGCCAACAGCAGTGCTGGCTGTCGTGTCGTGTCTTGCTCGTGCTATCGTCTCCGTGTCGGGCTTGTCAGAGACAACTTACCCTCTCTAGCACTTTGGGTTGTTCTTTTCGTACCAGATGGTCATCGATTTACAGTACAGTAGGAAGAATACAGATCCATTACAGTCGGAAAAGTCACCAGAGGAAGCTGAAAACGTAGAATACTGAAAGGCAGCAAAAAAAGAAGCAGGCCAAAGAACAGGAGGGAATACACAGAGTGGCCATGCTATGTTAATGGAAATTTCACTGGTGAAATGTGCAACTAGGTTTCATATTACTTTATTTACTCCAGAGATAGTGAAGTAATCGTTACCAAAACACCTCAGTCTGACGACCAAACATCAAACTAGCTTATTGCTCACTGTCGTTATGTGGCAGTAAAGTTGCGTTGATGCTACTGTGCAGCAGTAAATAAAAACAGTAGCTGAGGAGTGTAACATGCAGATCAGTGGCTTTTTTCTAAGCAGCTATTTTTCTTCTGCATACAGGGTGAGTCACCTAACATTACCGCTGCATATATTTCGTAAACCACATCAAATACTGACGAATCGATTCCACAGGCCGAACGTGAGGAGAGGGGCTAGTGTAATTGGTTAATACAAACCATAAAAAAATGCACGGAAGTACGTTTTTTAACACAATCCTACGTTTTTTTTAAATGGAACCCCGTTAGTTTTGATAGCAAATCTGAACATATAAACAAATACGTAATCAGTGCCGTTTGTTGCATTGTAAAATGTTACTTACATCCGGAGATATTGTAACCTAAAGTTGACGCTTGAGTACCACTCCTCCGCTGTTCCATTGTGTGTATCGGAGAGCACCGAATTACGTAGGGATGCAAAGTGAACGGTGATGGACCTTAGGTACAGAAGAGACTGGAACAGCACATTACGTCCACATGCTAACACATTTTTATTGGTCTTTTTCACTGACGCACATGTACAGTCGTGGACAAAACGAGCGAGACCCCTCGCCTTTTCGTTATGCTGATCCGCACGGCTTTAAAGTCTGCTACACAGCATAACAGGCAAGGCGACGAAGTGCTACCAACATACTATGCGCAGGCGTGAAATTGACAAACTATCTGAACTTTTTTAGACTGTATTCCATAATTTCTAAGACTATATTAATGCTGATTAGTGTGTTAAATACAACACGTAAACATAAGACAGAACTGAAAGAAGAAACGCTAATTTGTATGAAACGGACGAATAAAAATGAATTTCAGCTTATCCAGATAACAGTCAAAGAACCCCAGACCGTTACGAATTAGCAAAATATTATCCGCATTCGCCCGCGAAACGGTCTGTGTCAACGTTCAGACCAGTCATACTGGATTACCATTGCTGACCTACCATGAAAGTGTGCAAATTTAGCAATGCGTGAAGATTCATAACGAAATTCACTTAAACATCATTCAGTGCCACACTTAAGTCAATTCCATTATTGACAGAAGCGGAAAAAGGAGGCAGTATCATGTATGAAATTCTACAAGAGTGTCATATTGACATCCACAGAGCGCCAGTACAGAATAAAGGTAGCGATAAATCGTATTGGGTGCGCGAGAATTTCTTAAAATTGCTTTACTGATATTCTACCTGCCTCCATAGAGATTAGAACCGAAAACAAACCAGACCTTCCTTTCACTATGCTTGCAGACAACCTAGGCAAACAGCCCTCTATTATTACCCCAGACATGAACAAGCCGGCAATTTCGCAATAAAAATCTGCAGTTTCTGTTGCATAGAGCTTTCTGGACTCAAAAACATGAATTTTCTTCCTTTATGTCACCACTTATGCGACAATCATTCGGGATGATTATCGAAATAACAAATTACTGTTATTAGAGAGTAAATTTTGTAGGATAATTCTGCACCACCCCAGGAAATAAACGGCTACATATCTGCCAAACGTATTCTGCATTGTTTCGAATTCTCCACTAGACTCGCCACAGCCAGAAAACGTTCATTAGCAGAAGTGTTTCTTAAGCTAGCTAGCAATGAGAATGTTCGTACTTCTAAAACGCGGTGGCATTAATACTGGGATGTGAATTACCACGTGTATAGGCAAATACATTCTATTTGCATTCCTGTAAACGTGATTTGGATCGAAAACGTAGCTACGACTAATATGCTTATGTATCGACAGCAACTAGAACATTTCGAATAAAGAGTAGCGGGTGTTATTTATGCGGCCCTCATCTTCAGTGTTTTCGTTGTTAGGATTTCGTCACCTAAACCGGTAAAAACGGAACCCTACTAGTCTCACTTTCTTGACCGTCTATCGGTCTACCCAACCCTTAAAACCCGTTTACCTCCAGAACGGGTGGACATAATAAGCGGAAATGTATCGCACTTCTTGCTGTAACCGGTCCCTTGCTGGTGTAAAAAAGTGAGCTTCTATGTCAACGCAATCAAAAGATACGACGGTTTATGTAAAGAAAATTTACGCGAAAGGTCAAAAAATGGCTTCAAGAACTATGCGACCTAACTGCTTAGGTCATCAGCCCCTAGACCTAGAACTACTTAAACCTAGCTAGCCTAAGGGCATCACAGACATCTATGCCCGAGGTAGAATTCCAACCTGCGACTGAAGCAGCCGTGCGGTTCGTCACTGAAGCGCCTGGAACCGCTCGGCCACCGCAACGCGGCGAAACCCTACTCACCTCATGTATAATGATAATATATACTGTCTAGTGAGGATAAACTGTATTCTCCAGCAACTCAGATCGTTTGATCACGGAACTTTTACGAAGCTACATTCAAACTTTGTCGAAGTCGTCTGCAATATCCAATACAAACACCCTAGGAACTTCGTATGCGATATCCACTTCTGAATACGCTGGCAGATACTGCAGTACTATAACAAGTAGGTGGGAACTTATTGTTATTGGTCCATGCATGACACTTTATTTCAATATCACTTTAACGCGCCTAGGTATTCGTATATGGCTGAAATTAATTAACAAAAAGTAAATAAACAGTAAACAACTTCGATGTTCAGATCAAGTGAAAGTCACATGTCGTAATTACAACATAATTTCGTTGTTACATCTACATGACTACATCAACAGGATTTCTTTGCAATCCGGACTTACGTGCCTGGCAGAAGGTTCGGATTATTTCTCTACTGTCCCACTCATTAACAGTGTGCGGGAAAAGGGACTACTTAAATCTTTTCTTGCGAGCCTTGAATTACATTATTACTATGGTTTCTTCTTGTGTAAGTACCCTAGGAAATAATGTTTTGGCATTCAGAACATATGGTGGTGATTGAAATTTCGTGAAAAGATCTCGTGGCAACGAAAAACGCATATGTTTTCATGAATGTTACCCCAACTCGATTATCAAATCTGGGATCCTCTCTCCCCTATTTCGTGACATTACAAAGCGTGCTACCGTTCCTTGGACGTTTTTGCGTGCACAGTCAATCACGTCTGTCAAGGATATTATAGCAGTGGACGGACAAACGTAGTGTAGGCAGTGTTTTCAGTTGGCCTGTTGCGTATTCTTAGTGTGCGGCCAATAAAACGCAGTCATTCGTTTGCCTTCCCCACAAAAGTATGTTTTCGATCTTTCCAGTTTAAGTTTTACTGGGTACTGAGATGAACTGACAGTGCTTCGACTTGTGTTTTGTCATGTAACCGAAAGTTAATTATTGTTATTGGACGCAGCTTTCGTGTTTAATGTATTCCTCAGTCATCAACAGTAGACTCCTCGTACACCACACATAACTGTTTCAAAGTATTAAATTGTTACTGATCTTACCATGTTGCAGTGGTCATCTTAACTTGCCGTTTTGAAAAAAAGGAAAATATTTTAGCGAAATGTAGCAACTAAGAAGCGGAGTATCCAAACAAACAAACGTTTCCGGTTTAAGTAGTTGCAGTAGGTCTACTACACAGTAACGTAAATTAGGAGCAAAGTCCATAAGTAGATCCTCATCAGGAAAACCAGCCCTCATAATGCAAAGTGCAACTACAACAAAGAAAGTTTCAAAACATGTCAATGAGTAGTCGAGGAAAGTGGACGCATTCTGTCTACTGAATCCAAACGCACGCAATTTACGAGGGGGCACGCCAAGTGTCAGACCCCGATCTTGCTTTTAACTACGCTCATTGAAAGAGGGGACAAAATAAGCTTAAACTCTACCGCTTCTGAGAAAACGACGGTCAAAGTGTTCAATGCGTTGTTGCTATGGTGTAGATACCGCTTAGCGGTTAAGGATTCAACTGAAGCGGTGGCTCTGCGGCTACCATAGCGACTTCGGAACTTTGCGCTGCGAGTTCGAAACCCGGTTTTTCCTTTTTTCCCCCCTCACTCTCTGAATTATCTACGAATGTTTATTCCAATTTATGATGAAACACTGTTGTCGTTATTCGTCAGTTAATTTACTGTGTAAAGAAATAAGTTAAAAAGGGAACACACAGTGCGTAGTGGGGCGATCACTCTGTTGTAGAAATAATTCAGAAGCCAAGATCGCTTAAATACTGTCTACTGGATAACCGGTTTCAACACACTAAAGGTGCCATTATCGGATCTAAATGTAGATTAACATTGATAAACCATTTGGATATAACGATACATGAGGCAGACGAGATGATTTTATATCAGCTTGTCTCATTCGTTTATTATTTTTTTAATTCATTAATTACACATAAAGTTAATTGTCGAGTAATGACAACATTATTTCAACATAAATTAGAAAAAAAAACATTCGAAGATAATTCTGATAGAGAGGCAGGAAAATAAAATAATTAAAAAACCCAATATGGTCTCGAACACGGGAATCAATGCTAAGAAGGAACGACGGTAGCCACTGAGCCACCGCTTCAATTGCGTTCTCGGCTGCAGAATGTATCTACACTAGAGCAACAGCGCGTTGATAACTTTGGCCGTCGTTTTCTCGGAAACGGTCGAGTGTCTGCAGATAAGCCGAAACACAAGTTCGCTTATTTTGTCCTCTCCTTCACTGACAAGGGGAGGCCGCCAATTGTGAAATTCAGATTCGATTCATACTGCGCATAATAAAAGCTCATGGCCAGAGGTGTAATGTGGCAAAGCACCAAGATGCACTTCTCAGCCGTTGTCGAGAAAATCGACAGTTAGAAGAAACCGCTGCGGTGAAATACTCTCTACGATTCATAATTTTCTACAGCGTCGTGGCGCAGCGGTAAGCGCTCGAGTTCGTAATCCGAAGGTCGGCGGATCGAATCTCGCTCCATGCAACTTTTTTTTTTTTAGCATTTGTTTTTTGTAATTCAAATGTGTGTATAAACACACACACACACACACACACACACACACACACACATATATATATATATATATATATATATATATATATATATATATATATATATAACGGCAACAGGTTGCAACAATTATGCATATAATAAGTTGTTGAAAGTCGTTTGTCGTGGAAAAACTGGCGACTTCGAACATCATTATGTTTTCCGCAAACAAATTTGTATTTCACAAATGTTATTAATTGTCTTCATAATGTTAACCACGTATAGTTAGCGGAAGACGTAGAAACGATATTCCGAAACGAATACGTATAGCGTAAGTCAAACGTTCGAATTAGAATAGAAACCCCACGAACACAAATTTGCTGTGGCAGGTATGAAATATAAACTCCGTTAATCGCTCGTTACACTTGAAGGACAGATGTTGAATGGGCCGAAACGAGCCGCCGCATAACAGCGTAGTTGCCTGCTAACTTCGAAAGAAGGTAGATGCGGTCCCTAGCACAACTTATAACACCGTCGAAAATCAGTGCGGACGTGAGAGCTTTGGTACACCCTGTTAAACAAACGGTAAAATGGAGGCGGTACAATTGGAGAGCGATCCGCCTTCACCAACATGCATAAGCAATTCATTAATAGTTTATATATATATATATATATATATATATATATATATATATATATATATATATATATTTGAATTACAAAAAAATAATAATAATAAAAAAATGTTGCATGGCGTGAGTTTCGATCCGGCGACCTTCGGATTACGAACTCGAGCGCTTACCGCTGCGCCACGACGCTGTAGAAAATTATTAGTCGTAGAGAGTATTTCACCGCAACGGTTTCTTCTAACTGTCGATTTTCTCGACAACAGCTGAGAAGTGCATCTTGGTGCTTTGCCACATTACACCTCTGGCCATGAGCTTTTATTATGCGCAGTATGAATCGAATCTGAATTTCACATTTGGCGGCCTCCCCTTGTGAGCAAAGTTTCGGGACAATCAGCCTATGACACTTGGCGAGTTCCCCTCGCTCGTCGAGTCGCTTCTTACGCCCGGCGAGAATTATGTATGCCTCCGAGTAAACTGCGCCACCTGGAAACACGGCGAGCGGGGATAAACACGTTTTCCTTCTTATAAGGCAACCCTCTACAGATAAAATTCATGAAGTGTTCTTCAGGTTGCCTCAGATATTTCAGAAATGTTTCTTGCGTCAGGCCTGCCGCATATGCAAAACGTAAACATTTCATTTCATGTAATATTTATCAGGATAAGACATGACAAGAGTGGACCAGTCACTTCTGAGAAAAATTAGAGATTTTAAGTTGCTCCACTATGTAATGACACGGGTATGGGCTTGCGATCTCTCTTTTATGCCATCGATTTCCGTGTTACACATACTTGGCCACTGCGTTGTGGCTGCCATCGTGGAGGAGGCAGTCTGTTTCCTGCCAGCGCTGTTTCCGCAGCCAATATTAACCGCGACGAATCATTCAGTCAACGCTAAATGGCCCATCTGGCTGAGGCAGACAAGGGCGCTATAATAGAACTCCATGCAGAGGGATCTTCAAATGCCGACATAGCAAGAACTATGGATCTTCACAAGTCGACGGTAGCCAGGTGGATCAGACGAAAGGAAGAGAGTGGTAACTTGAATGGGAGGCCTCATGGCCGTCGCCGCAAAACAACAGCAGCTCAGGATCAGCAGATACGCCGTTTCAGTGAGAACCACCCATTTGTCAACGCACGACAAATTCAGCAAACTTTGGGTCTCAATGTTAGCAGTAAGACCGTCACTCCTCGTGTAAGGGAAGGTGGACTGAGAGCAAGAAGCGCTGCTGTGAAAGAGACATTGACTGTTTCCCTAAGAGAAGCTTGCCTTGCTTTTGCTACTGAAAATGGCGACAAACCTCTCCAGTTTTGGAGGCGAGTGATTTTCACGCACCAAAAAGTTTTCTCTACGGCATCATCCGGAAAAGTACTAGTTTACCGGCCTAAATGTGCTAGGTATAATCGAAAATATATTTACAGTTGCCGAAGGAGTGGCAGGTTGTCGGTGCCGGCCGGTGTGGCCGTGCGGTTCGAGGCGCTTCAGTCTGGAACCGCGTGACCGCTACGGTCGCAGGTTCGAATCCTGCCTCGCGCATGGATGTGTGTGATGTCCTTAGGTTAGTTAGGTTTAAGTAGTTCTACGTTCTAGGGGACTGATGACCACAGATGTTAAGTCCCACAGTGCTCAGAGCCATTTGTAGTCGGTAACGGTATGGGCGTGGATATCGGCCGAAGGGTGTGGGCTCCTGTGGGAAGTGGAAGGAAGATTCGATGCGCGCAATTACATATCAATTCTGGAGAACGTGATGTTGCCTGCTGTGGCAGCAAGATTTGGCGATGATCAGATCATGTTCCAACAAGATCGCTCGTCTATTCATATGGCACGTGTGGTTAAGAGGCGGGTCGACGACCATAGTAATATTACTGTAACGGAATGGCCACCTAAAGGAGCTGACACGAATCCCATTGAGAATATCTGGGCAGAAATGGTCAGAGTAATACGAGAAAAGGGCAGTCACCGTCGACTCGCCGACAGCTTTCTGATGTGATTCATGACGCTTGGAATGAGTTACTTGAATCTCCTAGTTATGTGGCTCGAGTTGTGGGCTCAATGCCCAACAGACTTCGAGCTGTTGTGGAAGCCAAAGGAGGCTTCACCAATCAGCTGTTTCAAGCTTTGTTTCTTTCTTCTTCGTCTTTTTTTTTTTTTTTACTTACAGACGTATATTTTATATAATTTCAAGGAAACGCAGTAAATGGAATGTGGACTGATTTTTGAGGCTTCATTTTGTGACGGCTAAACAGTGCTGCATCATGGGACCCGCTATTTGTCCACATGTGGCTGAACATCAGAGCTGAAAAAATTTTGAGGTGCCGAAGTTCTCTGGAAGAATAACGTCTTTTAGACAAGGAGATGATTTTTAGTTCATTTCATTTTAACCATTCACACTATGATTTGACATTCTAATCTTTGATTTCATTTTATTATTATGTATCTTTTCTCCAGTGAAAGTCAACGGTAGTAAGTTTCAAGATATGAAGAATAACTGGAAGTTTCTAATTTGTGGAAAGCGTATTTAACAGTTAATATTTTCGACAAATCTGTAGTTATAGGACATATTAAGAAGCGAGTCAAAAATGGCATTGTGGAATGATCAGGTTGGTCTCTAAAGGGTAACGACGATAAAATAGCAAATATGAAACTATGGGTAACAACTATTGTTGATGGTGAGGAGCCATAATCGATATGTCACTTTTCCGTAATTGTATTTCTGAAGTTTATCGTCAATCCTAGGACTGACACCGATACTCTGTTTTACGTAAAGAATACAACCTTCAAAATTTATTTAGCAGCGCAGAATATTAAATCACAGTTTATAGATCAGGAACCTAATCCAACTGCCTTTAATTTTATTTTCACGGATGACATTGAGACAGTAAATAACAAGAGAAATAAGAAAACTCTCAGAATCAATATAGAGAATTCAAGTATCATGTGAATTCAAAAGTTTGCTATAATAGCGATTAATTGCTTTTTACAGACCCCTTCATGCCTACGTTTTCCGTCAGACAGACAATGTTTGAAACTAGGACTAACGAGGTAAACAATTTTTCCACAAATTGTCAAATTGGAAGTCGGAGAGCCAGTTACATAAATTACGATGACAACAAACGTTTTTCAAGTAAACTGATCACAGGAGGAATCCAACGCATTTATTGTGAGTTACATGCACAGTATGTAAACTGGCAACGCCACCAACACACAATACCACTAACAAGGGAACATCCCCATCGCACCGCCCTCAGATTTAGTTATAAGTTGATACAGGGGATAGGCCTTGAAAAACTGAACACAGATCAATCGAGAAAACAGGAAGAAGTTGTGTGGAAGTATGAAAAAAATAAGCAAAATATACAAACTGAGTAGTCCATGCGCAAGATAGGCAACATCAAGGATAGGGTGAGCTCAGGAGCGCCGTGATCCCGTGGTTAGCGCACGCAGCTGCGGAACGAGAGGCCCTTCCGTCAAATTTTCCCAGGAGTGAAAAGTTTAATTTTTATTTTCAGACAATTATTATCTGTCCGTCCGTCCGTCCGATGCGAGGTAACCGCGCCGTAGTATGATGACGCTACACCTAAAAAACATCGAAAGACATGACGTCAGTCGACTATAGCGCACGGAAGAGAGAGTATTCCTGCTAATGAGGCTCCCTGGCTGGCAGTTAACTGTTCGCTACTTTGGACGAGAGTGCATTAAATACGTGCGATGCATTGCGTGGGCAATATGAATCCAGCAAATATAGCTCGTGACTCCAATAACAATGTCAATGAATATTTTCCGAACTGTAAGGCATCGGAAAGTTCCTTAAGGGATCGAACGATTGTCGAACATTTGTATGATTATTTCCTACATTTGTTGAATAACAGTACGTGTGGTGATGATTGTCTGAAAATAAAAAAAATCAAACAACTAACCCGAGGGAAGACTTAAACCAACGACCTCTCGTTCTGCAGCTCCTCACGCTAACCACGCGACCACTGCGCTCCCGTGCTCAAGCTATCCTTGATGTTGCTTATCATGCACACGGACTACTCAGTTTGTTTGGTTTGAATATTTTTTTCATAGGTCCACACAACTTCTTCCTGTTTTTCGAATGATCTGTGTTCAGTTTTCAAGGCCTATCCACTGTGTCAACTTATAACTAAATCTGAGGAGGGTGCGATGCGAAGGTTCCCTTGTTAGCTATGAAACAACTGTAGCACAACGGAGCATCCTCGTTATCCATGTGATGGATAAGACGACTAATTCGCAACATAAATGTCAATGTAAGCATCAGTTTCTGTTGGAACGTGCTTCCCGGACCAAATAACATACATTTCCTACGTCTTCAATGCGAATCATGTAGCAAATGTAATTTAAAGGACATAAAAATATCGAGTGAATTTACTAAAATAATTATGAACCACTTGAATTTGCATTCAACAGGCAATGTTCAGAAGTCTGGTGTAGGAGTACTGCATGCTCTAATTCGAAACAACAAAAATCAACAGAGTAACTATTATTGAACGTCATCAGGTCACTCATCGAGCATTCCTATGCAGTACTGTTACTGGTGACGTGTTATGATGCCTTTATCGTTAACTTCCTAAGAAGAAATGAAAGGCTGAGCCCCACCAAAAGACGTAAACTCGAGGAAAGAGTTGCGTGAACATATTATTTTACATCTGATAAATCCAAAAGTGTGTTTTGGGCTACGAATTCTGCCCCCAGGGTT
Source organism: Schistocerca nitens (assembly GCF_023898315.1). Taxonomy (NCBI): domain Eukaryota; kingdom Metazoa; phylum Arthropoda; class Insecta; order Orthoptera; family Acrididae; genus Schistocerca; species Schistocerca nitens. The sequence goes on along the minus strand of NC_064620.1, from coordinate 436,485,344 downwards.
TGTGCAACACAGCTGGAATTTGTTGCCAACAACTGAGACACCTTTCGGTCACAGTGTAAGAAAATCGAGCAACAAAACTACATCACCTGTGCTACTGCATGATAACGCACTATGTTGATTTGAGAAACAAAACTATCCAGGAGATTGATAGGAAAGTCGTCTCTCAGGCACATTTGTATTGATAGGGAAGTCCTCTCTCAAGCACTTGTCCCTCTCGTCATATATTTGTAAAATTTTACCTTTCCCACTCTAGATCGATCAACCGTCAAGGCAATTCATTTCTAGACGAAAATACTTTTAAAACTACTCTTGTTTATTGACATCGTTAGAACAAGTAGGTTTCTACAGGCGTAGAATTTGTAAACAACTTTAGCATTGTCATATCGTTTTAGATATCGTGAAAGAAAATTCTGCTGCTAATTAATTTCTCTTTGATAATTACTGTTGCGTTTAGTAAACTAATGGAAAATGCAATTAAAATATTCACTGTACTAATACAAACTAAAGTCAGCTTAATACAGAAACATCACGACGGCAGTCTATGTTAATAAAGCATTAAGTTTCTGTGAGACAATTGGGCTTATTTTAACACGAATTAGTAGGATATTACAGACTTTACACTTAGAAAAGATCTGTATTTATTTCATTTCCTGTACCATTCGTAAGTGTTATGAAAATGGGGCTTTTCATAGATAAAATTATGTATTCACAACAACAAAAAAATGTCGGCAGAAAACAAAAGTGGCATTATGAATCTGGCAGTACCGTAAGGTTTTCACTCTGACACTAAGAGTTACTGAAAGTAGCAAGAAGAATTTTGCTCGAGTGTTGTCTTACGATTCCCTTATTAAGTTTTTATCTGCCTGCTTGTAGCTGTGCTACAAAAGAATTAAAAATCTGGCTTTCAGCAAGTCTCGAAAGGCGAACAAAGGCAGCTTGCACCTGGTTACTAAGCATGTTACCTGGGGACTGGTTTTTTCTTAAAGCGGGAAGACATCCTTTTGTGGTTCAATTGGCAAATGTCAGTCAGACGTGTGACGTTAGTCTAAGCGTTTCGGTGTGTTGAATTTGTACCAATGATTTTTCTACACGTTTTTTCTGTCCCAAATAGAGTTGAAGTCTCCCATTAGTATTTTCACGTCATCTTGGTGAATTTTGCTCATGGTATTTTCGAGTGTGTTCCAGAATTTTTCAACACTGTCGGTGTTTTTCTTATTTTCGATGTTGGTGGGTTCAAATGGTTGAAATGGCTCTGAGCACTATGGGACTTAACTGCTGTGGTCATCAGTCCCCTAGAACTTAAAACTAGTTAAACCTAACTAACCTAAGGACATCGCACACATCCATGCCCGAGGCAGGATGCGAACCTGCGACCGTAGCGGTCGCGCGGTTCCAGACTGTAGCGCCTAGAACCTCTCGAACACTCCGGCCGTCGATGTTGGTGGGGACACGTGCATTGATGAGTGTATATGTTTTACTGGGGCTCTGAATGACCATAGTCATAAGTCGCTTGTTGACGGGCCAGCCGCGGTGGCCGAGCGGTTCTTGGCTCTTCAGTCTGGAACCGCGCGACTGCTACGGTCGCAGGTTCGAATCCAGCCTTGGGCATGAATTTGTGTGATGTCCTTAGATTAGCTAGGTATAAGTAGTTCTAAGTTCTAGGAGACTGATGACCTCCACTGTTAAGTTCCATAGTGCTCAGAGCCATTGGAACCTTTTGATTGTCGATCGGTGTGAATTCTTTGGCAGAGTTGATAGATCGGTGTTCGAGAAATGCAATGCCGAAGATTGGTACGCCTTTCGATACCTTTTGTTGTATTCTGCTCTTGAAGATGCAATGGTTTCCCTAATACACGGTTTCATTGTCAGTTAGTCGTGGTTCTTGAAGTGCAAGGATGAGAATTTTTTGTCGGTCCATTTCTTTTGTGAAATTATTTAGTTTTCGTGTTTGGATCAAGGTATCGATGTTTACTTTTAAATGCATGTTTTTTGCTTGTAGGGAAATTTACCAGAGATCTTCGATATTCTCTGTCGTGCTAACCTGGACTCCCCAGAATCCGAAAATCCAACTGCCGCCTGTCGACAGCCGGGTTGTGTACCACCTGGGATAAAGTTGACTTTGCTTGCATAGTTTACGTTTGCTTGTGTTTCATTGGTTGTGCTTGGGTGATACCAGGACCGGACAGGACCAGAGGGTGTTGAAGCCTTTGAAAGCAAATATTTTCAGCCAAGCTCATTGAGCTAACACGGTGACCAGAGTAACGGTGATTTTCACTCAGACGTGTCTGGATTTTGCGTTCAACGGATTGAGTAGCCGTTCAGGATTGTGTTAGTATTTGGTTCACCCCTAGTATTTGATTTCCTCGGTACCACCCATATGGGGGAGGGTTTCCACTATCCGCCACACGCGATTATTATTATTATTATTATTATTATTATTATTGTCATTATGTCTCAGCAAATCCCATATGGTGTATCTTCCCACCACTGAAATAGATGTGTAGTGTTCGATTCAGTATTTCCATCACATAAATGTGGTTTATAATTACGTTACATTGCTACTAGTAGACATATTTCTCACTTTTTCTTAGACAGTTGCTACCTGTTACTCCATCATAGGAATTTATGTGCGAAGCATTGTTGAAATACAGACGTTCAAATTATCAGATTTCTGTAATTTCATTTCGATACCAGATCGTTCTAATCGGATTCAGCCAGGTAGTCTTAATGTGGATATCCGACCACGACTGTCATCATATGATAGACTGTGTAAACCACATTCTTTATCGGACTGTTGAATATAGATCACTTATCTATGACAGGACCTGAATTCTTAAACACTGTGGAAAATAATAATCCGATGTGCTTATTACAAATACGTTATTCCAATATAAATATGTGAACTAACGAGATAACAGTTTATTTACAGGAGCAGAACTAATGTTCAAATGTTCAAATGTGTGTGAAATCGTATGGGACTTAACTGCTAAGGTCATCAGTACCTAAGCTTACACACTACTTAACCTAAATCATCCTAAGGACAAACACACACACCCATGCCCGAGGGAGGACTCGAACCTCCGCCGGGATCAGCCACGCAGCTCATGACTGCAGCGCCCCTGACCGCTCGGCTAATCCCGCGCGGCTACTAAAAGTATACTCGTCCACAAAACCCATGTGGACAATTATCTGATAATCGGTCAAGCTTTGCTTTGTCGCAGCTCTTTAGGACAAAAGAATGGACAGCTCCCTGCTTTTTGCGTTTCCGATAGCGCCTACGATAAGAATCTGGTGTCATATTATGTTTCAGAGCCGTAAACTGTTTATTTTTTCACCTCATACTAAAACAAAAGCTATGATATGAGACGAGGAAATGACTTATATGCTTCTCAGGAACTTAAGTTTTTCGCGTTAATTTTCTCACTTCATTCTAAAACAAGGACGTTAATATGAGAAGAGGAAATGAAATATACGCTTCCAAGACATATTATTTCCTTGTGTGCTACTACTGCATACATGAAAGCCCTGCAGTTAATTTTTGTATGTTGGATAAATTCTGATATCGCCTCACATTCCTTTGTGAGAAGGTTCCTATTTTCTTAGGATTCAAATAGAGTGGACATTTCATCACTGGTTAATATTCTCATGACTAATGACATGATACCCGTTGCAATTGCTCCATGGCACCTGTGAGTAGAGTCTCACGTTGGTTACTATAAGAACACGCAGGCAGTGATATCCGCTCACTGCAGTCAGAGCCAAGGTGATTTCTTTCTGTTTATGGCGAAGCGTCTGCTGCAGTGTCCACGCTCAGCCAACATAAACAAATCGCGGCGGCATTGGGCAGTGCTGCTCGCTGCGCTTGTCGCAGGCCTCGACAACAAGAGCGCACTCTCTGCTAACGATACTATGGAGTTAATACATCTTACTTAACGTAATATGCAGGACGTGGGTTAGGTAAAAATTCAGTTTGTAACTTCCCATCGCATTAACATACTTTACAGTCATATTTGATGCCCGGTTGTCTGTCTGATGTTAATAGTATTGATTCAGATTGTGCATTAACACGAAAACTCTCTCTCTCTCACACACACACACACACACACACACACACACACACACACACACTCATTGATTCCAGTGAGGGTGACAACTACTGTGTGTTGAACATCACATGCACCAGTCAGTTCCTCAGTTGGCGTCGAGTGGATGAGTTTTTTCAATTACCTTGCATTGCAAGAATTGTATGTAAGAGCCTGAAAGTAAATGGACTTGTATCCTAAAGAGCTGCGACAAAGCAAAGCTTGACCGATTATCAGATAATTGTCCACATGGGTTTTGTGGACGAGTATACTTTTAGTAGCCGCGCGGGATTAGCCGAGCGGTCAGGGGCGCTGCAGTCATGAGCTGCGTGGCTGATCCCGGCGGAGGTTCGAGTCCTCCCTCGGGCATGGGTGTGTGTGTTTGTCCTTAGGATGATTTAGGTTAAGTAGTGTGTAAGCTTAGGTACTGATGACCTTAGCAGTTAAGTCCCATACGATTTCACACACATTTGAACATTTGAACATTAGTTCTGCTCCTGTAAATAAACTGTTATCTCGTTAGTTCACATATTTATATTGGAATAACGTATTTGTAATAAGCACATCGGATTATTATTTTCCACAGTGTTTAAGAATTCAGGTCCTGTCATAGATAAGTGATCTATATTCAACAGTCCGATAAAGAATGTGGTTTACACAGTCTATCATATGATGACAGTCGTGGTCGGATATCCACATTAAGACTACCTGGCTGAATCCGATTAGAACGATCTGGTATCGAAATGAAATTACAGAAATCTGATAATTTGAACGTCTGTATTTCAACAATGCTTCGCACATAAATTCCTATGATGGAGTAACAGGTAGCAACTGTCTAAGAAAAAGTGAGAAATATGTCTACTAGTAGCAATGTAACGTAATTATAAACCACATTTATGTGATGGAAATACTGAATCGAACACTACACATCTATTTCAGTGGTGGGAAGATACACCATATGGGATTTGCTGAGACATAATGACAATAATAATAATAATAATAATAATAATAATAATCGCGTGTGGCGGATAGTGGAAACCCTCCCCCATATGGGTGGTACCGAGGAAATCAAATACTAGGGGTGAACCAAATACTAACACAATCCTGAACGGCTACTCAATCCGTTGAACGCAAAATCCAGACACGTCTGAGTGAAAATCACCGTTACTCTGGTCACCGTGTTAGCTCAATGAGCTTGGCTGAAAATATTTGCTTTCAAAGGCTTCAACACCCTCTGGTCCTGTCCGGTCCTGGTATCACCCAAGCACAACCAATGAAACACAAGCAAACGTAAACTATGCAAGCAAAGTCAACTTTATCCCAGGTGGTACACAACCCGGCTGTCGACAGGCGGCAGTTGGATTTTCGGATTCTGGGGAGTCCAGGTTAGCACGACAGAGAATATCGAAGATCTCTGGTAAATTTCCCTACAAGCAAAAAACATGCATTTAAAAGTAAACATCGATACCTTGATCCAAACACGAAAACTAAATAATCTCACAAAAGAAATGGACCGACAAAAAATTCTCATCCTTGCACTTCAAGAACCACGACTAACTGACAATGAAACCGTGCATTAGGGAAACCATTGCATCTTCAAGAGCAGAATACAACAAAAGGTAACGAAAGGCGTACCAATCTTCGGCATTGCATTTCTCGAACACCGATCTATCAACTCTGTCAAAGAAATCACACCGATCGACAATCAAAAGGTTCCAATGGCTCTGAGCACTATGGAACTTAACAGTGGAGGTCATCAGTCTCCTAGAACTTAGAACTACTTATACCTAGCTAATCTAAGGACATCACACAAATTCATGCCCAAGGCTGGATTCGAACCTGCGACCGTAGCAGTCGCGCGGTTCCGGACTGAAGAGCCAAGAACCGCTCGGCCACCGCGGCTGGCCCGTCAACAAGCGACTTATGACTATGGTCATTCAGAGCCCCAGTAAAACATATACACTCATCAATGCACGTGTCCCCACCAACATCGACGGCCGGAGTGTTCGAGAGGTTCTAGGCGCTACAGTCTGGAACCGCGCGACCGCTACGGTCGCAGGTTCGCATCCTGCCTCGGGCATGGATGTGTGCGATGTCCTTAGGTTAGTTAGGTTTAACTAGTTTTAAGTTCTAGGGGACTGATGACCACAGCAGTTAAGTCCCATAGTGCTCAGAGCCATTTCAACCATTTGAACCCACCAACATCGAAAATAAGAAAAACACCGACAGTGTTGAAAAATTCTGGAACACACTCGAAAATACCATGAGCAAAATTCACCAAGATGACGTGAAAATACTAATGGGAGACTTCAACTCTATTTGGGACAGAAAAAACGTGTAGAAAAATCATTGGTACAAATTCAACACACCGAAACGCTTAGACTAACGTCACACGTCTGACTGACATTTGCCAATTGAACCACAAAAGGATGTCTTCCCGCTTTAAGAAAAAACCAGTCCCCAGGTAACATGCTTAGTAACCAGGTGCAAGCTGCCTTTGTTCGCCTTTCGAGACTTGCTGAAAGCCAGATTTTTAATTCTTTTGTAGCACAGCTACAAGCAGGCAGATAAAAACTTAATAAGGGAATCGTAAGACAACACTCGAGCAAAATTCTTCTTGCTACTTTCAGTAACTCTTAGTGTCAGAGTGAAAACCTTACGGTACTGCCAGATTCATAATGCCACTTTTGTTTTCTGCCGACATTTTTTTGTTGTTGTGAATACATAATTTTATCTATGAAAAGCCCCATTTTCATAACACTTACGAATGGTACAGGAAATGAAATAAATACAGATCTTTTCTAAGTGTAAAGTCTGTAATATCCTACTAATTCGTGTTAAAATAAGCCCAATTGTCTCACAGAAACTTAATGCTTTATTAACATAGACTGCCGTCGTGATGTTTCTGTATTAAGCTGACTTTAGTTTGTATTAGTACAGTGAATATTTTAATTGCATTTTCCATTAGTTTACTAAACGCAACAGTAATTATCAAAGAGAAATTAATTAGCAGCAGAATTTTCTTTCACGATATCTAAAACGATATGACAATGCTAAAGTTGTTTACAAATTCTACGCCTGTAGAAACCTACTTGTTCTAACGATGTCAATAAACAAGAGTAGTTTTAAAAGTATTTTCGTCTAGAAATGAATTGCCTTGACGGTTGATCGATCTAGAGTGGGAAAGGTAAAATTTTACAAATATATGACGAGAGGGACAAGTGCTTGAGAGAGGACTTCCCTATCAATACAAATGTGCCTGAGAGACGACTTTCCTATCAATCTCCTGGATAGTTTTGTTTCTCAAATCAACATAGTGCGTTATCATGCAGTAGCACAGGTGATGTAGTTTTGTTGCTCGATTTTCTTACACTGTGACCGAAAGGTGTCTCAGTTGTTGGCAACAAATTCCAGCTGTGTTGCACAAACCCTGGGGGCAGAATTCGTAGCCCAAAACACACTTTTGGATTTATCAGATGTAAAATAATATGTTCACGCAACTCTTTCCTCGAGTTTACGTCTTTTGGTGGGGCTCAGCCTTTCATTTCTTCTTAGGAAGTTAACGATAAAGGCATCATAACACGTCACCAGTAACAGTACTGCATAGGAATGCTCGATGAGTGACCTGATGACGTTCAATAATAGTTACTCTGTTGATTTTTGTTGTTTCGAATTAGAGCATGCAGTACTCCTACACCAGACTTCTGAACATTGCCTGTTGAATGCAAATTCAAGTGGTTCATAATTATTTTAGTAAATTCACTCGATATTTTTATGTCCTTTAAATTACATTTGCTACATGATTCGCATTGAAGACGTAGGAAATGTATGTTATTTGGTCCGGGAAGCACGTTCCAACAGAAACTGATGCTTACATTGACATTTATGTTGCGAATTAGTCGTCTTATCCATCACATGGATAACGAGGATGCTCCGTTGTGCTACAGTTGTTTCATAGCTAACAAGGGAACCTTCGCATCGCACCCTCCTCAGATTTAGTTATAAGTTGACACAGTGGATAGGCCTTGAAAACTGAACACAGATCATTCGAAAAACAGGAAGAAGTTGTGTGGACCTATGAAAAAAATATTCAAACCAAACAAACTGAGTAGTCCGTGTGCATGATAAGCAACATCAAGGATAGCTTGAGCACGGGAGCGCAGTGGTCGCGTGGTTAGCGTGAGGAGCTGCAGAACGAGAGGTCGTTGGTTTAAGTCTTCCCTCGGGTTAGTTGTTTGATTTTTTTTATTTTCAGACAATCATCACCACACGTACTGTTATTCAACAAATGTAGGAAATAATCATACAAATGTTCGACAATCGTTCGATCCCTTAAGGAACTTTCCGATGCCTTACAGTTCGGAAAATATTCATTGACATTGTTATTGGAGTCACGAGCTATATTTGCTGGATTCATATTGCCCACGCAATGCATCGCACGTATTTAATGCACTCTCGTCCAAAGTAGCGAACAGTTAACTGCCAGCCAGGGAGCCTCATTAGCAGGAATACTCTCTCTTCCGTGCGCTATAGTCGACTGACGTCATGTCTTTCGATGTTTTTTAGGTGTAGCGTCATCATACTACGGCGCGGTTACCTCGCATCGGACGGACGGACGGACAGATAATAATTGTCTGAAAATAAAAATTAAACTTTTCACTCCTGGGAAAATTTGACGGAAGGGCCTCTCGTTCCGCAGCTGCGTGCGCTAACCACGGGATCACGGCGCTCCTGAGCTCACCCTATCCTTGATGTTGCCTATCTTGCGCATGGACTACTCAGTTTGTATATTTTGCTTATTTTTTTCATACTTCCACACAACTTCTTCCTGTTTTCTCGATTGATCTGTGTTCAGTTTTTCAAGGCCTATCCCCTGTATCAACTTATAACTAAATCTGAGGGCGGTGCGATGGGGATGTTCCCTTGTTAGTGGTATTGTGTGTTGGTGGCGTTGCCAGTTTACATACTGTGCATGTAACTCACAATAAATGCGTTGGATTCCTCCTGTGATCAGTTTACTTGAAAAACGTTTGTTGTCATCGTAATTTATGTAACTGGCTCTCCGACTTCCAATTTGACAATTTGTGGAAAAATTGTTTACCTCGTTAGTCCTAGTTTCAAACATTGTCTGTCTGACGGAAAACGTAGGCATGAAGGGGTCTGTAAAAAGCAATTAATCGCTATTATAGCAAACTTTTGAATTCACATGATACTTGAATTCTCTATATTGATTCTGAGAGTTTTGTTATTTCTCTTGTTATTTACTGTCCCAAAGTCATCCGTGAGAATAAAATTAAAGGCAGTTGGATTAGGTTCCTGATCTATAAACTGTGATTTAATATCCTGCGCTGCTAAATAAATTTTGAAGGTTGTATTCTTTACGTAAAACAGAGTATCGATGTCAGTCCTAGGATTGACGATAAACTTCAGAAATACAATTACGGAAAAGTGACATATCGATTACGGCTACTCACCATCAACAATAGTTGTTACCCATTGTTTAGTATTTGCTATTTTACCGTCGTTACCCTTTAGAGGCCAACCTGATCTTTCCACAGTGCCATTTTTACTTGCTTCTTAATATGTCCTATAACTACAGATTTGTTGAAAATATGAACTGTTAAATACGCTATTCCACAAATTAAAAACTTCCAGTTATTCTTCATATCTTGAAACTTACTACCGTTGACTTTCACTGAAGGAAAGATACGTAATAATAAAATGAAATCAAAGATTAGAATGTCGAAGCATAGTGTGAATGGTTAAAATGAAATGAACTAAAAATCATCTTCTTGTCTAAAACACTTTACTCTTCCAGAGAACTTCGGTACCTCTCAAAATTTTTTCAGCTCTGATGTTTAGCCACATGTGGAAAAATAGCGGGTCTCATGATGCAGCACTGTTTAACCGTCACAAAATAAAGCCTCAAAAATCAGTAAATAAAACTATTCTTGTACAGTTGCTCCGAATCGCATATACCAACCGCCCTTTGCTGCGACAACTACTCAAAGTCTATTGGGTATTTGATTTTGTTCTGCTTTTTCGGGCCTCCTTACCTCTCCTTCTAGCCCAACCTTTGTTCTGCAATTACGTCTTCATCGGGGAGCTTCTCCTCAACATTTTTATTTTGTGCTGAACTGTTTTGTACCCTCCTTGCATACACACGTGTGTCACGTATTTTATAGAGACTGAATGAATATATAAGGTGAGTATTTCTTCTCTTATCAAATTAAATATTACATATCTTGCTGTGAATTAATTTGTTTGTCCCCATTCCACTTATTGCGTTTCCTTGAAATTATATAAAACATAAGTCTGTAAAAAAAAATCGCGTATAGCCTCCTTTGGCTTCCACAACAGCTGGAAGTCTGTTGGGCATTGAGCCCACAACTCGAGCCACAGAACTAGGAGATTCAAGTAACTCATTCCAAGCTTCATGAATTTGCTGATTTGTCGTGCGTTGACAAATGGGTGGTTCTCACTGAAACGGCGTATCTGCTGATCCTGAGCTTGCGTTGTTTTGCGGCGACGGCCATGAGGCCTCCCATTCAAGTTACCACTCTCTTCCTTTCGTCTGATCCACCTGGCTACCGTCGACTTGTGAAGACCCATAGTTCTCGCTATGTCGGCATTTGAAGATCCCTCTGCACGGAGTATTATAGCGCCCTTGTCTGCCTCAGCCAGATGGGCCATTTAGCGTTGACTGAATGATTCGTCGCGGTTAATATTGGCTGCGGAAACAGCGCTGGCAGGAAACAGACTGCCTCCTCCAAGATGGCAGCCGCAACGCAGTGGCCAAGTATGTGTAACACGGAAATCGATGGCATAAAAGACAGATCGCAAGCCCGTGCCATTACATAGTGGAGCAACTTAAAATCTCTAATTTTTCTCAGAAGTGACTGGTCCACTCTTGTCATGTCTTATCCTGATAAATATTACATGAAATGAAATGCTTACGTTTTGCATATGCGGCAGGCCTGAGGCAAGAAACATTTCTGAAATATCTGAGGCAACCTGAAGAACACTTCGTGAATATTATCTGTAGAAGGTTGCCTTATAAGAAGGAAAACGTGTTTATCCCCGCTCGCCGTGTTTCCAGGTGGCGCAGTTTACTCGGAGGCATACATAATTCTCGCCGGGCGTAAGAAGCGACTCGACGAGCGAGGGGAACTCGCCAAATGTCATAGGCTGATTGTCCCGAAACTTTGCTCAGTGAAGGAGAGGACAAAATAAGCGAACATGTGTTTCGGCTTATCTGCAGACACTCGACCGTTTCCGAGAAAACGACGGTCAAAGTTATCAACGCGCTGTTGCTCTAGTGTAGATACCTTCTGCAGCCGAGAACGCAATTGAAGCGGTGGCTACCGTCGTTCCTTCTTAACACTGATTCCCGTGTTCGATACCATATTGGGTTTTTTAATTATTTTATTTTCCTGCCTCTCTATCAGAATTATCTACGAATGTTTTTTTCTAAGTTATGTTGAAATAATGTTGTCATTATTCGCCAATTAACTTTATGTGTAATTAATGAATTAAAAAGTAATAAACGAATGAGACAAGCTGATCTAACATCATCTGGGCTGCCTCATGTATCGTTATAACCAAATATTTTATAAATGTTAATCTACATTCAGATCCGATGATGGCACCTTTAGTGTGTTGAAACCGGTTATCCAGTAAACAATATTTAAGCGATCTTGGCTTCTGAATTATTTCTACAACAGAGTGATCGCCCCACTACGCACTGTGTGTTCCCTTTTTAACTTATTTCTTTACACAGTAAATTAACTGACGAATAACGACAACAGTGTTTCAACATAAATTGGAATAAACATTCGTAGATAATTCAGAGAGTGAGGGGAAAAAAAAGGAAAAACCGGGTTTCGAACTCGCAGCGCAAAGTTCAGAAATCGCTATGGTAGCCGCAGAGCCACCGCTCCAGTTGAATGCTTACCCGCTAAGAGGTGTCTACACTATAGTAACAGCGCATTGAAAACTTTGACCGTCGTTTTCTCAGAAGCGGTAGAGTGTAAGCAGATAAGCCGAGACACGTGTTCGCTTATTTTGTCCCCGCTTTCACTGAGCGAAGTTTCAGCAAGATCGGGGTATTTCCTCGGGAACACAGGAAGAAACCATAGTAATAATGTAATTCAAGGCTCGCAAGAAAAGATTTAAGTGGTCCTTTTTCCCGCACACTGTTAATGAGTGGGACGGTAGAGAAATAACCGCCGGCCGAAGTGGCCGTGCGGTTAAAGGCGCTGCAGTCTGGAACCGCGAGACCGCTACGGTCGCAGGTTCGAATCCTGCCTCGGGCATGGATGTTTGTCATGTCCTTAGGTTAGATAGGTTTAACTAGTTCTAAGTTCTAGGGGACTAATGACCTCGGCAGTTGAGTCCCATAGTGCTCAGAGCCATTTGAACCATTTTTGAACCAAATAACCCTAACCTTCTGCCAGGCACGTAAGTCCGGATTGCCAAGAAATCCTGTTGATGTAGTCATGTAGATGTAACGACGAAATTATGTTTTAATTACGACATGTGACTTTCATTTGATTTAAACATCGAAGTTGTTTGCTGTTTCAAAATGGTTCAAATGCCTCTGAGCACTATGGGACTCAACTGCTGTGGTCATAAGTCCCCTAGAACTTAGAACTACTTAAACCTAACTAACCTAAGGACATCACACACATCCATGCCCCAGGCAGGATTCGAACCAGCGACCGTAGCAGTCGCACGGTTCCGGACTGCGCGCCTAGAACCGCGAGACCACCGCGGCCGGCTCGTTTGTTGTTTATTTACTTTTTGTTCAATAGTTTCAGGCATATACAAACACCTAGGCGCGTTAAATTGATATTGAAATAAAGTGTCATGCGTGGACCAATAACAATAAATTCCCACCTACTTGTTATAGTACTGCAGTATCTGCCAGCGTCTTCAGAAGTGGATATCGCATACGAAGTTCCTAGGGTGTTTGTAATGGATATTGCAGACGACTTCGACAAAATTTGAATGTAGCTTCGTAAAAGTTCCGTGAGCAAACGATCTGAGTTGCTGGCGAATACAGTTTATCCTCACTAGACAGTATATATTATCATTATACATGAGGTGAGTAGGGTTTCGCCGCGTTGCGGTGGCCGAGCGGTTCCAGGCGCTTCAGTGACGAACCGCACGGCTGCTTCAGTCGCAGGTTGGAATTCTACCTCGGGCATAGATGTCTGTGATGCCCTTAGGCTAGCTAGGTTTAAGTAGTTCTAGGTCTAGGGGCTGATGACCTAAGCAGTTAGGTCGCATAGTTCTTGAAGCCATTTTTTGACCTTTCGCGTAAATTTTCTTTACATAAACCGTCGTATCTTTTGATTGCGTTGACATAGAAGCTCACTTTTTTACACCAGCATGGGACCGGTTTCAGCAAGAAGTGCGATACATTTCCGCTTATTATGTCCACCCGTTCTGGAGGTAAACGGGTTTTAAGGGTTGGGTAGACCGATAGACGGTCAAGAAAGTGAGACTAGTAGGGTTCCGTTTTTACCGGTTTAGGTGACGAAATCCTAACAACGAAAACACTGAAGATGAGGGCCGCATAAATAACACCCGCTACTCTTTATTCGAAATGTTCTAGTTGCTGTCGATACATAAGCATATTAGTCGTAGCTACGTTTTCGATCCAAATCACGTTTACAGGAATGCAAATAGAATGTATTTGCCTATACACGTGGTAATTCACATCCCAGTATTAATGCCACCGCGTTTTAGAAGTACGAACATTCTCATTGCTAGCTAGCTTAAGAAACACTTCTGCTAATGAACGTTTTCTGGCTGTGGCGAGTCTAGTGGAGAATTCGAAACAATGCAGAATACGTTTGGCAGATATGTAGCCGTTTATTTCCTGGGGTGGTGCAGAATTATCCTACAAAATTTACTCTCTAATAACAGTAATTTGTTATTTCGATAAACATCCCGAATGATTGTCACATAAGCGGTGACATAAAGGAAGAAAATTCATGTTTTTGAGTCCAGAAAGCTCTATGCAACAGAAACTGCAGATTTTCATTTCGAAATTGCCTGCTTGTTCATTTCTGGGGTAATAATAGAGGGCTGTTTGCCTAGGTTGTCTGCTAGCATAGTGAAAGGAAGGTCTGGTTTGTTTTCGGTTCTAATCTCTATGGAGGCAGGTAGAATATCAGTAAAGCAATTTTAAGAAATTCTCGCGCACCCAATACGTTTTATCGCTACCTTTATTCTGTACTGGCGCCCTGTGCATGTCAATATGACACTCTTGTAGAATTTCATACATGTTACTGCCTACTTTTTCCGCTTCTGTCAATAATGGAATTGACTTAAGCGTGGCACTGAATGATGTTTAAGTGAATTTCGTTATGAATCTTCACGCATTGCTAAATTTGCACACTTTCATGGTAGGTCAGCAATGGTAATCCAGTATGACTGGTCTGAACGTTGACACAGACCGTTTCGCGGCCGAATGCGGATAATATTTTGCTACTTCGTAACGATCTGGGGTTCTTTGTCTTACTGAAACAGTTAAGTCATCTCGATAAGTTGAAATTCATTTTTATTTGTCCAGTTGATACCAATTAGCGTTTGTTCTTTCAGTTCTGTCTTATATTTACGTGTTGTATTTAACACACTAATCAGCATTAATATAGTCTTACAAATTATGGAATACAGTCTAAAAAAGTTCAGATAGTTTGTCAATTTCACGCCTGCGCATAGTATGTTGGTAGCACTTCGTCGCCTTGCCTGTTATGCTGTGTAGCAGACTTTAAAGCCGTGCGGATCAGCATAACGAAAAGGCGAGGGGTCTCGCTCGTTTTGTCCACGACTGTACATTACCATGAGGGGCGAGGTACTCGTACACACGTGGTTTTCGTTTTCAATTACGGAGTGGAATAGAGTGTGTCCCGACATGTCAAGCCAATAGATGTTCAATGTGGTGGCCATCATTTGCTGCACACAATTGCAATCTCTGGCGTAATGAATGTCGTACACGCCGCAGTACATCTGGTGTAATGTCGCCGCAGGCTGCCACAATACGTTGTTTCATATCCTCTGGGGTTGTAGGCACATCACGGTACACATTCTCCTTTAACGTACCCCACAGAAAGAAGTCCAGAGCTGTAAGATCAGGAGAACGGGCTGGTCAATTTATGCGTCCTCCACGTCCTATGAAACGCCCGTCGAACATCCTGTCAAGGGTCAGCCTAGTGTTAATTGCGGACTGTGCAGGTGCACCACCATGCTGATACCACATACGTCGACGCGTTTCCAGTGGGACATTTTCGAGCAACGTTGGCAGATCATTCTGTAGAAACGCGATGTATGTTGCAGCTGTTTGGGCCCCTGCAATGAAGTGAGGACCAATGAGGTGGTCGCCAATGATTCCGCAGCATACATTTACAGTCCACGGTCGCTGTCGCTCTACCTGTCTGAGCCAGCGAGGATTGTTCACGGACCAGTAATGCATGTTCCGTAGATTCACTGCCCCGTGGTTTGTGAAACCCGCTTCATCGGTAAACAGAACTGCAACGCATTCTCTGTTAATGCCCATTGACAGAATTGCATTCGATGATTAAAGTCATCACCATGTAATTGCTGATGTAGCGACACACGAAACGGGTGAAAGCGGTGACGATGCAGAATGCGAATGACACTACTTTGACTCAGTCCACCGGCTCTCGCAATGTCCCGTGTACTCATGTGTGGGTTCATGGCAACAGCAGCTAACACACCAACTGCACCCGCTTCTCCTGTGACGGGCCTGTTACGGACCCGTTTGCGTGCTACGACCATACCTGTTGCATATAGTTGGCGGTAGATGCTTTGCAATGTGCGGCACGTTGGATGCTCTCTGTCCGGGTACCGTTCTGCATACACCCTGCAGGCTTCAGCTGCATTTCGTCGACACTCGTCATAGATGAGTATCATCTCCGCCTTTTCAGAGTTCGAATACACCATGGTCACAGTTCCTACAACACCATACTATCACAGACGTCTTGTAACACGGTGCACTACAGTTGGTCTGCGTGCGGAGACGAATGCAGAATAACAATCGCAGCAAGCGCTACATGTGGAGACTGCGACAGCTAGACCAAACCACAACAGTGCACTACAGCCACACTCGTAAACACGGTCGTCATCGTAAACATGTCCCTGCAGATGCTGCTCGCCGACCGTGGCCCGTGTTTGTTACAACACGCAACTAAACGTCGGAGGCTTCAAGCGTCAACTTTAGGTTACAATATCTCCGGATGTAATTAACATTTTACAGTGCAACAAACGGCACTGATTACGTATTTGTTTATATGTTCAGATGTGCTAACAAACTAACGTGATTCCATTTAAAAAAACGTAGGTTTGTGTTACAAAACATACTTCCGTGCATTTTTGTGTGGTTTGTATTAAACAATTACACTAGCCCCTCTCCTTACGTTCGGTCTGTGGAATCGGTTCGTCAGTATTTGATGTGGTTTACGAAATATATCCAGCGGTAACGTTAGGTGACTCACCCTGTATATAAAGTATAGAAATAATTCCCATAATTACTGATATGGTTGAATCTATGTCTGACTAGTGACCTCTGGGCGGACGAATTGTTGACTCATGTATAAGGGTGCTATAGCACAGAATGACTGCGCGCATCTTACTTCGTCCCTGAGGCGAACGAAGTGTTTTGAGTTCTGTTAAAGGCGCCCATACTCGGGGCAAGAGACGTGATCCCCTCCCCTTCCCCCCCCCCCCCTCTCCAATCAGGGAAAGAAAAATAACAATGTGATGAGGTGTTTTTCTTACAAGAAGTAGGTATTACGCAGTAGGAAATAAATATACGTACATTTCAGTTCTTTGAAAATACAGCCGGCCGTTGTGGTCGAGTGGTTTTAAGCGCTTCAGTCTGGCACCACGAGACCCCTAAGGTCGCAGGTTCAAATCCTGCCTCGGGCATGGATGTGTGTGCTGTCCTTAGGTCAGTTTGGTTTAAGTAGTTCTAAGTTCTAGGGGACTGATGACCTCAGATGGTAAGTCCCTTAGTACTCAGAGCCATTTGAACCATTTTGAAAATACACTGATGAACCAAATCATTATGACCACCTACTTAAATGCTTGTCTGTCCATCTTTGGCAGACATACATCAATAATTCTGTGTATCAGGAGTCCGACAGTTTGTTGGTAGGTTTGCGGACGTATGTGGCGTTATATGTCAACTCACAGGTCATGTAATTCGCGTAAATAACGAACAGTTGATCAGCGTACGCGATGATGGCGCCCGATACCGATCCAGATGCATTCACTAAGATTTACAACAACGAATTTGGTAGCAGAGACATCAGCATGAATTCACTATAATGCTCCTCGAACCACTATAGCACGATTTTGGTCCCGAGACACAGACAATTATACTGCTGAAAGATGACATCATTGTCAGGGAAGACGTGTGAAGGGATGCAGGTGGTTCGCAGCTGTCCCTGTCTTTCATTGCTACGACAGGTACCGTGCAAGCGCACGAGAATGTCTCCCATAACAAAATACTGCTCCCACCAGCCTGCGTCCGTGATGCGCTGTACGTTTCGAGCCGCCGTTCACCTCTATGACGGCGTTTGTGGAGACTACCATCGAGCTAGTGTAGCAAAAGTATGGTTCACCCAAACAGCCAACACGTTTCCATTGATCGATTGTCGAATATCGATGGTTCTGTGCCCACAGCAGTCTTAACTGACGATGTCGTCGGATCAATATGTGAACACATAGGGGTGATCTATTTCGGAGCTCCATGTTCAACAATGCTCCGAAACACTTGTGCGTGGACCAGCACTGTGCTCGTTCGGCAGAGATGCCACAGATCACTATCTATCCTACTTGACAGAGCAGGCAAGCGTCCGAACCCCACGTTCAAAAATGGTTCAAATGGCTCTGAGCACTATGGGACTGAACTTCTGAGGTCATCAGTCCCCTAGAACTTAGAACTACTTAAACCTAACTAACCTAAGGACAGCATACACATCCATGCCCGAGGCAGGATTCGAACCTGCGACCGTAGCGGTCGCACGGTTCCGGACTGTAGCGTCTAGAACCGCTCGGTCACCCCAGTCGGCACCCCACGTTCTGTGAAGAGTTGTGGACATCCAACCATTTAGCGCCTAGTGGTAGTTTCACTGCGGCTCCACCTCTTTCCTTAGATAACTCACGACTGTAGCACGTGAAATTCAACCAAGTTCGCCGTTACGAGATACACACTTCATAGGCTCTGCGTAATAATAATCTGCCTTTTGTCAAAGTCTCTTATCTCTATGGATTTACCCATTTTCAGCCCATACCTTCACTAGGGTCATCTACCATCCGTGTCTGCTCCGCTTACATTCGCCCGGGTTCCCGGGTTCGATTCCCGGCGGGGTCAGGGATTTTCTCTGTCTCGTGATGACTGGGTGTTGTGTGATGTCCTTAGGTTAGTTAGGTTTAAGTAGTTCTAAGTTCTAGGGGACTGATGACCATAGATGTTAAGTCCCATAGTGCTCAGGGCCATTTGAACCATTTTTGAACCGCTTACATTCTTTTGTTACCGCATCACGTGCCCGCAACGCCACGAGGCAGCATCCTACGTCGAGTTAGCCGGCCTAAGTGGCCGTGCGGTTAAAGGCGCTGCAGTCTGGAACCGCAAGACCGCTACGGTCGCAGGTTCGAATCCTGCCTCGGGCATGGATGTTTGTGATGTCCTTAGGTTAGTTAGGTTTAACTAGTTCTAAGTTCTAGGGGACTAATGACCTCAGAAGTTGAGTCCCATAGTGCTCAGAGCCATTTGAACCATTTTGAACGTCGAGTTGGGCAGTGATCATAATGTTTTGGCTGATCAGTGTCTGTCGTTGCGAGGCTAGAGTTACTACCAGCACACGAAGGAGTGAGTGAATACTTCTAACTGCAACCATCCCGTTAGTACACCTCTCCCTGGTGTAATTATACACGAAAGATGTTACGCCAAATTCTATAGTATGAATACTATTACAGTTTACTTACTCGGTGAATAGATTTGGGACTTCTTTCTGAAAGTAAAGGTATAATAGGTCCCACGTGAGTGCAGTGGGGTTCCGTTTCACTACTGCATGCTTACGTTACCAGCAAAACACTCTTGTACTGATTTGCGATTAAAACTAAATGGCTGTAATCCAAGATTTACGAGAAGAGAAGCCGCCTGCAATCGGATTAATGAAATGAGAGTGAAGTTTACTTACACTCTGCTTTATCATTCCAATTAATTAACGTCCATTCAGTATTTACATGTGCTCGTAAGTTTTTCAATGAACAGTCCTGTTTCCTTCTTAAAATTTTACAATAAAGCATTTTCGTGTCTATAATCTCACAGGAGATAGTACATTTCATTTCGCCATCCAAGAAACACCACAATAATCTTAAGAATAGGTAATTAATACATCGCCATATCAAAGAGTACTTATTGTTTATAATAGTTATATCTGTACTGCTGATTTTAAAAAGCTCGCTGGCGCTGCTTAGTTTTTGTCACTCGCTCATAGATATTACATTCAGTTTGTCTCACAAGTCAGTTCCTGTTTGTCACTGGAGTAAGCTGCGTTGAGAACATCTTTGCCTCTTGTAGATCTTGGTTTCTTTGATTCTATGACCGCAATCAAAAATTTAAAAAAATACCGATTTCTTTAACGACAATTAACTTTTATTTACAATCTACTTCTTAAAGACATATAGACGTGTTAGAAGGGTTCTGAATTTGAAAATATGAATATATATTTGTTGCAAAAAGTCACAGTTACTACTAAGACTTAAATTTTTGAGTTACATTTAACTTAAAAATTCAAAACGGAATCTGGTATAAGAAACCATTAAAAACAGTAAATGGTTTTTAGAATTTTAAAATATTACATACACGACTAGATTACAATATTTTCAGAAGATGGGCGTAAAGTTACCTCCCATCCTCTCTAGTTACTGCGAGAGTTAACTTGCAGGCCCAGGAAGGAATTTGCGAATCGGAGGCGGTTATTACAAGCAGATGATGAACTTCTATTGGCACCCTTTTCTTTGGTTGCCAAAACTATAACAAACCTAAAGTTGAAGCTCGAAGAAGAAGGCATTAGTGCCCTCACTTTTCGACGGCGACTTCTATGATTGTATTGTATTGAACTGGGGACCTATAAACAACGGTGAGGCTTCGTCCCCGCCGTAGCCTCAGTGGTTCACAACCCCACAACAGGCTACAGCAGTCCACTGACCCCACCGCCGCCCCACACCGGAACCAGGGTTATTGTGAGGTTCGGCCCATACTGCCCCCTCCCTCCCCTCCCCTCCCCGGGTACGTCTCATAGCAAACGAGTGTAACCCCAATGTTTGCGTGGTAGAGTAATTATGAATTATGGTGTGCCCGCCCGGTTAGCCGTGCGGTCTAACATAGTGTAATCGAGGCGGAATAAGGGAACCAGACCGCATTCGCCGAGGCAGATGAAAAACCGCCTTAAAAACCATCCACAGACTGGCTGGCACACCGGACCTCGACATTAATCCGCCAGGCGGATTCGTGGCGTGTTGGTACGATTTTTTCTGTTTAACCAATAAATCATGACCATGAGCTAGCATCCAGAGCATGTCCAGAAGTTTGACGAGCTGGAAGTGGTTTGGTCAGGTGGAAGTGTGAATATGTGGAATCATGCTGTCTGCACTGTTCTCCATGTTGCCTGGCGAAGCACTCACGTGTCCGTCAATGCTTCAGCTATCTGCACACAGACAGTGCATTCGAATATCGACGATGAGCGTGGCGAGTGCATCATGCTGCTGAAAGCTCAGAAACAATGCAGCCTGTGCATGCGATATGCGTGTCTCAGCGTGGTATACGCGATCACAGCGCTCTCTAATGGCAGTTGTCGGCAGTATCTGGCTCGTAAGTCACGAAAGGGACGTGCGCAAAATACCTACGTCAGCTGTATTACAACGCACAGTTCCTCCCTCTTCTATACGCTAGTCATGTTGTTCTGTCTGTGGCGTACATAACTAAAAACTTCAATATCCATGAACATCTTACAATTTGAAAAAGGAAGTTTCATACACAGTCAGTAAGGACATGAGCTTACAAATTTACAGTAGTCTTCCACAGAAGATAAAAATTATTTCGTCGTTCTCACTTTTTAGAAAAACCCTAACGTTATCCTTATATGATCTCTGTTTCTATTCAGTAGCAGAATCTTTAGAACATGTGAAATACAGTCTTAAATTGCAAAATATCTTACTGCAAGGAGTGCAAGTTCTCTTGTAGATAAAGCCAATCGAACACACACACATACACATACACACACACACACACACACACACACACACACACATACCCACCCCTGAGAGAGGGTGCACTTTTATTTACATAAATCGAATATTATGAAATTTACTTGTATTAAATTAATAAGAAAGTCTCAGAATCTATTAGAAAATGCGAAAGTGAATTTAAAAAAAAGTGGAAGTTGTGAGACGTGAATCTGCAACACATCATAACTTTGAATCTGTATTCATTATGCTACACTGAACTTGTTTCCTATCTTATTCTTCTGAAGGCGTTAATCACAGATGTTATTAAGTATCATTCAGTTATAACAAATCGTACCAATAAATATACGTTTTTGGTGGATATTCAGCGAGTCTCCGGCTTGAACTGGAATACTTTTATAGCATGCAAGTTACAATTCCAAAATTATTTTGCCGGCCGGAGTGGCCGTGCGGTTCTAGGCGCTACAGTCTGGACCCGAGCGACCGCTACGGTCGCAGGTTCGAATCCTGCCTCGGGCATGGACGTGTGTGATGTCCTTAGGTTAGTTAGGTTTAATTAGTTCTAAGTTCTAGGCGACTGATGACCTTAGAAGTTAAGTCGCATAGTGCTCAGAGCCATTTGAACCATTTGAACCAAAATTATTTAACCGCCAATAAGACGTTTTCCGTCATTTTATCGAGACAAAATATTCCAATAAATGATGGTTTTTTGAGACATAAGGCTGCTGATGCTTTGAAACGACATAATATTTTTTGTGAGTTACTTTGAACACAATGGTAAAGAGAGGTGGGCTACAGACCGGATGCAAACTCAGGAACAGCCTTGTGTCGCGCGTCTGTTGGTGCGCATATTTTGATGCTTACAGAGCCATCTATTGGTCAAACTTTCGTTAATTTTTTTTCACGACGTTTCCCTCGGCGTCAATAATATGCTGTTCGAATTTGAAGTCTTTTTTAACAATGGTTCTCTTTCTACAGCGTTCTGAAACTGGAACTTTAATTACGGGCTCTCTGTTTATCTGTTTATGTATTTCGTTTGTATGCACTGAATTTAGATGTGAGAGAGAGACAGTGTCTCACAAGGATAAATTCAGCCAGGTATAAGGATGTATATTTTGTGTATGAAATTTTATTGTTATTCCATTGTTCCAAAATTTTGTATCTGTTTCATATATACTGGCAATGACAAACTGCAGAAGAAACTAAATTGAAATTAGAGGAAAAGCTTTGAATGAATGAACTTCAGAAAACTGATGCCACAAATTATTAAGTCAATACGTTTAGAAATTGATCTCCAGTACAACGATGTATACAAGGTAAAGACAACCAATTAATGTCGTCTTTCCAGAAAGTTCATTTCAGTAATATTTTTATTTGTGTGCTGATATCAAACTAAAATCGGTGACTTCACACATGTAAATCCAGCAACTATTTATGTCATGGTAAATATAAGAAAGCTCACAAAATTGGACCCATAAACACGAGGCAGAAGCGATTGCCAGTGGTGAATTCGCTGACGCTCCAGCTAGCAATATTGCATCGGATGCTAAGAGCAATGAAGTTAATCCAACCACCACTCCCACACAAGATCCATTTACGGGAATGTACAGCAGGTCAGAAGCAATGATGAAATGAAGCACTGAACAATTATCAATGAAACAAGATGCAATGTTTAATGAAATGTACTAGCTGACAAATTTGTCGACGCGGCAACATGCATCATCTACTGAAATTACAGAACTGAAAACTGCACCAAGGACTTCCTGGCGCAATACGGAAGTTAACAGACGAACAGGCCCAACTAAAATAACCTGTTAGTAAACTGAACTACTAGGACGATAATTTTTCTTTCTGAACATTAAGTTAAAATTAGGGAACAATTTGATGTACAAAGAAACTCAGAACTAAGAGTTGTTACACAGCAATCTGTCACTGAAGACTAGTCTCAAAAGGACACTTCTGAAGAAATAATTAAGACAGAACTGAACCAAATTAAATCTGCTTTTAGTAGACATTTACCAGAGTGGCGAGTTAGTGTTATATCACAAATCAGTAGCATACAACAGGAGCTGTAGTTAGTTAAGCAGGCAGTACACGACACACCGCCTTCTGTTTTTAGATTAAGTGATGAAAATATTAGTCCCACACCACATGGCAAAATGTATAGAAATGGAATAAGCCTTTCAAGTCTGTCACCCAACCATGTATCTCATGCGTAGGGGACAGCTCCTTTCTTACTTTTAGTTTTATTAAACGAATGCTTATTCCAAGGCAAACAATAACAATAAGAATAGTGGCACAGCTCAGTGCTTTCCGACGCACGTGTGATTTTTTCATAGCACGAAAACAAAAGACTTCCGCGTCAATCCTGTGACGCAGCCGGCAATACGTCCACCACACAATGCTTGGCATGCTAACCGCGTCCACCAAATTTTAATAGGAAAAGAAGAAATGATAAGTAACAGATATCACCCTGGTCACTATAGTAACAGGACAGGGCAGCGGCAGAACAATAACAATCGATGGAATCCCCATACTGGAAACCGCAATATAAGCAACTCTCACATGCAAGAAATCATACAACTGACATAAGCTGGCAACCACAAAACCCCACCGTAAATATTAGTGAGGTGGCGTAAGAAGAGTCCAATGTCACAACAAACTAAATCTGGTCGCATTATGCCCTTCAGTATTGGTCGTGCGATGGAGTGGGAGTAAAATAAGTAATTCGGTAACTCTATTGCTACATAACTATGATGCAGACATTAGGGCCTAATTAACTGCTGACCACTACAAATTCTGTGATCATAGCAAAGACATAGATCTAGCTATTGCAGGACTGTCACCTTATTTAAGAAATCGGTCTCAGGTCGTGAAATACACGCAGATACAGGTTGAAACTGTAACAGGAAATGGAGCCATAGCTTTCCCGTTCCTAATTGTAAGCGGGTTAATTGGCAGATTTCATCATACCCATGCTGCACCAAATTCCATGTTTACGATGGCTACAACTGTGTGTAAAAAGCACACTAAGTAAATATGAAACATTCAGGTAGAAGCGATAACAATTTTCATTAGATAACTGATCAGATGAAGTTCCTTACACTATATTTCTCATTTGCATGCCTTCATACAAAAAGACGCACTTCGATGCGTAGCCGAAAACATCAATATTAATTATTCCTCTTTTAATGTTTTGAGCGAAAGGCTACATCGAGGAGTCTGAGAATAACTCAAAATCTTCCTGGATTTTGAACTCCGAACTTTCGAAGATAGAGCAAGAAAGGGTTATGCGTGAGTTCAGTAGCACCTACGTCGACATACAGGCTAAGTACTTTCTCAAAGACAGCTCGCTTCTCACTTCCTCTGCATTTTTCAAGTCTTCATCCGCCAGTTGATTGCACTTAAAGTACGTAATATTTTTAGTGTACATGTTGATACTCATCGTGCGACCCAGTCAACGAATTTAAGCATGTGTTCTCATTTGTAGTTATCTGGGCGAAGAAGTTTTCAGCGGAAAAGCTGTGTGGGTCAACGTTACAGGTATAGACTACTGCAGGAATGCTGTTCTTTGCGTTGAGTATTTTTTGCCAGCTTCATTTTATAGGACACTTTTATGACGGCAGCATACAGATCCAGTTATGCAATTACTATGCAAATGAAGGCGGCGAGTTCTGTGCCAGCGATGCAGCTGCGTAGGAACGACGTCGGCAAACTCAGAATGCTATTAAATGCGACAAATGCCAAGCATGCGGCCGCGTGTACGACGCTGTCCGGTACTATAGAGGCGATTTTCTGCCTGAGATCGGATCGGGCCTAAAGACCTGCGTCCATGCCACTCCGATCCTGAGCTGCAAATTGAGCTGACTGGTCGTCTGGGAAAGATATTCGCAACAACATCACAGTTATAGAGTACCTGACGGAAGCCAGACTCAGATACTAATCCTGACCGCAGTTATTTACAGCAAACACATACGATATGTTTTTGAACCTCTTTAAGGATAACGTCACTGAAGTGACAACTTTTATTGACTTTTCTCTGATAAGTGATTACTCACTTGCTCACAGTCGGTCGCTGTGGCCGAGCGGTTCTAGGCGCTTCTGTCCGGAACCGCGCTGCTGATACGGTCGCAGGTTCGAATCCTGCCTCGGGCATGGATTTGTGTGATGTCTTTAGGTTGGTTAGGTTTAAATAGTTCTAAGCCTAGGAGACTGAAGCCCTCAGATGTTAAGTCCCATAGTGCTTAGAGCCATTTGAACCATTAGAACTTTCTCACATCCGTTGCCTCCTGCTAATTGATTTTATCTCTCGAATAATTTAGTTGCGGCTGGTTCCAAGTTCAAAATAGATTTCCTCAGTGACAATAAACCGTCGCACTAACTATCGTTACTTGGATTAAAATAACTTTTTGTTTTGCATTATCCACTGCCACACGGTATAACCCGTCAAACGAAAATACTTATTTCTCCTGGCAAGATAGAACTATCAAGCAAGGCTGACGCTAGGATTTTCGATCACCAACTATGCGTTCTTAGGCCCCTCCCCTCAGTTAAATTTAAACTTGGGTTTCTTGGATAATTCACAAAATTTTAATGCAAAAATCAAACAATGTCTATTTTAAGAAACTTTTTTAATGCTCGCTATTAACATAAATACGATACTTTACAAAATTAGACTTTCTTTCTAGCTTTTATAGATGCGAACTCTTTTGTAATCCCGGTATAATCTAAAGGTACGTTTAGATGGGACGCATTTTACGGAAATATTTGGCCGCAATATCGTTGACATCAACATATCTGAAATGTGACTACCATAGATGGAAATTTTTAGGTACAGATGGACAATATTGCTGATGTTGCAGGCAGTTGCCGACTTATTACCGAGGGGCTGGTGTTTTCCATCAAGGACGGAGAATATGTCATATTGCAGGGCAATATCTCTTCATCCTTGTCTGTAAATGCTTCCCCCTAGCTATCACCTTTACTTCCTACTTCTCCCACCGACAGCGCAGCAGACTAGTCTGTCAGTACTGGCGCTCACATACAGTGTTTTTTTCGTAGTTTGTTACCGTGAGATAGTTGTGCATAGGAGAAGTGGACAAACTAGAAACTATAATTTTCATATATGCGATTTATCTACGGCCAGAGCTATGGACAGTAATGTCTACAAAGATCGTAATGTGAGAAAGGATTATGGAGAAGCTGTTGCCGATGAGTTCGGAATCACGCTCGACGATGCATAAAAAAAATTCTCAAGTTTTCGAATTTACGTTATAAGCAAGGCAAAAACGTTACGTAAGAATAACGGAAGCGCACATGGTTCTTCATCCACATGGTTTTCATCTAATGCCATGAATTTCGTACTATCTTGAGACGTAACTGCAGCAGTAGTTGATTCTGTAAACACTGGCTTTGTTAAATGAAACAACAAGTTTACTGTTACCAGTCACTGTTTACTTATCTCCACGACGCGTTTCAATGGTTTAAACCTCCATCATCAGGTGGATTTACATTTGTTAATATGACATTTCTGTGTGTGTTGTGTTACGACTTTTTGGAGGAACGGACTGGCTGTGTTGATGAACAAAAATAAAATGAAAATTGTACTTTTATTTCAAAGTTCTCTTAGTGAAATCCTTCAGTCCTTTTACCAAAACACTGCAGTACATGCTCTCATATCATGAGATTGATTGAAAAATAGTGCACTTTAAAGCAATCCATCAAACTGTTATAAGAATTACCGGTAGATAAAATTGGAAGTGTGATCGCAACTGGCATACAGTTTCTCAGTTGGTATTGGTTGTAGCTGTTCTCGTATCGGTTGCTTGGACAAGATTTTCTAAAACGTTTCTCGACATCCTAGGAGACTTCTGGGGCAGATATGTATCCAGCATCGATTCACGAGTTAAATTTTCTGAATATGTGCCACTCCACCTACCGGTTCTTAAAAATGGACGCATCTACAAAGCCCGGTTTCTCTTGGTCTTTCGAACCTTATTTCCTATGTGATTTAAAACCAGGAGACCTGCACTCTCTTCCACTAGCTCGCGTTCGTCCAGATTGTGGCAATAGTGCGGCCCCGCACAAACAATCCTATCCCGGAAATGTATTGCCGCAAAGATTGTTGGGCAACAGTGGTCGGTACATTGGCGTACATGTGACTGCATTCGGGTGGTCGCAATGTTGCGTGACAACATTGTGCGGATAATTGTCGGCAATATGCAAGTTTATATGGCCGATCTAAACGTTCCTTAATGATTGAGCTAACTTTCACTCTACTGCGAACATACTAATCCAATAAGCAACTCCTTCCTCATTCTAGTTTTCAAACACTTGAAGACTTGAAATAAAAATGCTCAAACTGCCATAATAAGGAATTTTGAAGTTTTCTGTATAATGGGATGTACTTGACAAGCCCAACCCATATAAATAAAAATCAGTTGCCACATGAATAAAAGATCATCTCTTCAGAATAGGTAGACCGATTTAGTCGATTTTTTCATTGTGTTGTAATTTTTAGGACAAGGTTTGTACGAAAGAAATTTTTAGGAAAATCCACCGGAAAGTCAGAAATTTGGATGGTATTTTTCTACGAAAAACTATGTTTTCACAACAAAGAAAAATTGTGATGTTCAGTTCGACAGTTCTGCTGTTGCATGATTTCATAACAACAACAAAGTCTGCATTGAATATTGACATGTTTCAAAAAGAATGCAACTGAAAGTGATATTTCACTGTATTATCGGTGGTGATCATATCTTTTGCGTGTTGCAAAGGTTAAATTGTCACTTCGTTGCATAGACCATAGGTTGTTACCTATGCGCATGACGCCTTGGTCACGTACTCAGGGCGCGAACCTGAGATTGTCATTACGCATTTATAATGCACAATTTTTGGTATTTCTGTTACAGATCAAATGTTGTGTTTTTTTCTAGACGCAGAAGTAATGACTTCAACACATACTCAGATAATCTTGTTTCGTATCGTGCAGATTAGGTAAACTGACGAAAAATTCAGTTGTGAAAGAGAACTACTAAAAATATTGGCACAGATATTTCTATGAATTGAAGCTTGGAATGTATGTTGTTCCTTAGATGTAAAACTCGATGAAAGACTAATGTTTCAGAATGACAGGACGTTAATATCTAAGTCACTACAGGAAGTCTCTATAATATTTTTAATATATTATGACAGTTGTCTTGGTATCTGCAAAATAATCGCTTATTATGGGAAAAACGGACATTATGGATATAAAAAGACCTCTTATAAGAGTGTAATAAAACATTTCATACATGTTGTAGAGGAATCGTTAGAATACTAATGCTTCCTGCTAAACCGTTAGTTCGTCTTCTACTACTGTGGAACGGTGAATTAACACTGGCAGTGCAGCAAAAACTGGCATTCACCAAATAACTGTAATCACGTCGTTTGTGAAAAGAACTGTCAATATTTTTTGAATGCCCACATGTAATAACAGTAACCGTCGCATTAATATTAGGAATTTCGGAAAAAATAGGATACCCATGCTACCACATGATGTGCAATAGCAATATGAAAAGTCATTTTATTGTTGAAATCTATGCTTGATTTCATGGGCAAATGAGAAAAACTGTCAGTTTCACTTGGCATAGTGCGTAATGACAGTGAATCGGCTTCCTGTAACTAGTTTACCTTGCTGGCTTGAGTCAGTAGTAGGGCAAGGGCAGCATCGCCCTTTATTACATTGTTGCCAAATTTATTCAAGATGGTGGGTCCAAGATGGTGGCAATACATATGGCAACGTCACAATGTCATCATGGCGGGAAGTTCAAATTTTTATGGGAAAATAGATCAATTGGGCTACCTTCACTAACCTAAGAAAGTTGTGGAAAAATTTTGGTAGGGAAAAAAAGTCACTAGGGCTACCTCCACTAACCTAAGAAAGTAGCAGGAAAGTTTTGGTAGGAAAATAGTTCAATTGGACTACCTCCTCTACATCAACTGACCACCACCTCTTCCTTGGAATAGGCAGGAAAAGAACTCAGTCTGTGTCCAGCTGCTGGAGAGAGGAATAAGTGGGAAGTTGGAACAATTTATTTAGGGATGGATGTCACGTAGTTTATTTGTTGCACTGATACAAAACACTCGCCCAGACATGCTAGGGGTCACATTACATAGCCTACAGAGGTGTAATCTGCTCATAAATTACCGAAATAACGCACGACACTGATGTACAGAAACGTCCACTCCACGTAAAATTGTCAGAATAATGCATGTAAAACGCTCTGCAAACACGCTCACTAATTGTAAACTGTCGAAATAATGCCTTGCACAGCCTACAGACATGCAAACTACTCGTAAATTACCAAAATAGTGCAGCACACTAACGCACACACATGTTCACTACCCCTAATATTATCAAAAAATAAGGCATACATAATGCTCTGCAAACACACTCACAAAGCTTAAACAGCCGAAAATAGTGCAGTGCACAAACACTCGTTGCATGTAAAAAACGCTTTCGAATTATCGTCAAGAAATTCGACTGCAACGCATCAGCAAACTGTTCTTTAAAGAGGCCCCAATAGCCGCACACCGGGGTGGCATAAGCACGCCAGTTCCACATGCGAAACGCATCTGGTCACACACGATTTTACTGTTGCTGATGCACAGCCTTTATACCTGTGGTCCAGTGAAGGACTTTGCCAAGTGAGAGATGTTTGCCTAGCGACTCACCATCGCAAGCACAGCTATAAGATTGTCCATGTTATATTGATGTCACATGTCTCTGTAAATAACAGCCAAGTCTCCTTCTGGATGTGCTATAGAAATCTATTGCAATGCTTTCAGAAACTGTTTACAAAAACATCCCAAAATAACACAGGATGCATTCTTCCTAGCAATCCTAATGGGACAGCTGCCCCACATGCGAGACACCACTGGCAACATATATGTTAACCCAGCCACTGTGGCTGATGCATTCTCGTGAGGTTTTTGTGTAGCAACTGACCATTGCAGGTGCAGCTAAAAGGTTCTCAGTGTTATACTGATGTCTCATGTCTATGTAAATAACAGCCAAGTCTCCCTCTGGATGCACTATAGAAATTTTTTGCAGTGCTTCCCAGAATAACAAAGGATGCATTCTTCCCAAAGTCCATCCATTATATATCAGCCCCTCATGGAAATCCAGCACTGGCCTAATTGTTTCAGCGCTCATTTAACTTTAGGACTCTGTATCGCCCTAGTGATTCACCCATAAAGGTGAAGCTAAAAGCCTGTCAGTGTTATACTGACACCTCATGTCTATGTAAATAGGAGCCACGTCCCCCTCTGGAATTGTAAAGTCTTGCAGAAATAGTTAATGGTCCCTTTTGTTGTTGTAGGAGCTTTTGTGGTGTCTCAGCTTGCCTGCATAGAAATTCTTGGCATGACAGGACCTGTTTACGAAAGTAGTCCAGAATAACAACGAATGCATTCTTCCTGACGGTCTTAACAAGGCATCCTATGTTACCTTTCCTGGAAATTGGGACCTCCTGTTTTCAACATATGTCTCAGAAACAGTAAACATTCTCGCCACTAAAGGTCTTCATCATGGCTGTGACCATAAAAACATTCTTGTTATTTGGAAGAGAGATGATGGTCACATCAAGCCCTTTCAGGAAATAGTAACATTCCATAAAGGCTGCTCATTGGCTGTCCATTCAAATGAAGCACAGTCTATATATGAAGGGCTTATTTGAATAGTGGTACAAGTCATTTTTTGTTCATTTTGAGATACAGAGTTCTAAAGTTAAACGAGCGCTGAAACATCTGCAGTTGAGATACCAGAAATATTCAAGCATATGGCTTCTTGCTAGAGATGAACCTTTCTTTCTGTTTGTTTGGATTACTAATTTCAGAAGCATTATAGGCAGAAAAGTGGAGGTAATGGACTTGTACCACTATTGAAATAAGCCCTTCATATAAACCCACAACCAACTACCTTTGTCCTCAGTTTGCTGCTGTCCACCTTGTTGTGTGTACCTTCATCTCTCTCTCTCTCTCTCTCTCTCTCTCTCTCTGTGTGTGTGTGTGTGTGTGTGTGTGTGTGTGTGTTTTCTCCCCAAGATGAAGAGAGGTAGCAGAAGGAATGATTCAGAGTATACTGGCAAGAGGCATAGAGTTCTGGAGGTAGGATCACCAAGTGAGTGAATAATTTGTATTTTGAGAATTAATTTTTGTGTATATGTTAAATTTCCATTATTATCTCCGTCTCCTTGTTATAGTAAACTCCAGGATTTTATCTTGGAGTGTAAGGAGAGATGGGAGGGGACTGGCCCATGGCAGATTGTCGAAGTCCAGTCTGCTCTGGTGGGCACACAACCAGGATTGCCATGTGAGTATAATTTTCACTGTTTCAAAATTTTCTTATTTTATCTTGTTTTTTCCGGTTTATATATCTTGTTCGTTGCTGTGGGCGAGACAGACCAGACGCCAGATGCCGATTTTGATGGGGACGATGATATGCATGAATGGGTCAGAAAACTGACCACTGAACTAGAGGAAGGGGATAGGTGCTACGATCTGGCCCTGTTAGATGATGATAACGATAATGACTTTTTTGAGGGTGTGGTGGAGTTGCCTGATGAAGTGTTAATGTCTTGGAGACAGTAAAAAAGTAATTACTCGCTCTACTTATAACCTTGTGATCATGAGTATTCTTTCTTTCACTGTGCCAGCAGCCGTAAGCAATATACTTAACTATTTTATTTTTTTATCTCTTCTTCTGCAGTGGTCACGCAACACAGTGTGGCACGCATACTGGTGATGGCTCAACCTTCTTCCTAACCAAAGCGGCGCCAGGTAACTCACGCATTGCCTATGAGGGTGCCACTAGTTACTGCGCGTGAAGCCGCCACTGGTGCCGCCGCCGCCGCCGCCGCCGCCGCCGCCGCCGCCGCTACCCCGTCACCGCCGCTCTGACGTCTGTGAACCAAGCAACGAGCCACCATCCCTGAAGTTATCAGGTTAGGTCTGCAGCAGCAGCAGCAACAACAGCATCAGAAACCATCACCACAGCCTGACTGTTCCCATTGGTCTGACCCAGTAGCATTGCAGCATCCTCGTTTGTCATCATCATCATCATATCAGCCTCATCAGAATTGGCGTAAATGCAAGGAATGTGTGCCTCGACACATAACGGTTTGCCCATCTCCAGCACCATATCAACGGGGTGGACGCAGAGTAGTATTAATAGTAATAGAGAAGATCCTGTAGCTAATGGCAGTTCTCTCCCCCGTCCTTTTAGTGAAGGACATCAGGACACTGACTGCAGATGCCTTCAAGGAGCGAATCTCGTTGATGATGATCGAGAACCCAGCAGGAGGGTACCGCAACCCTCTTGGTTTTCTAAGGGCATACCTTCCTGTAGAGGAAAAGGAGCTCCTCAAGGCAGTCAATGATCCGTTGTATCCTGCCATTAAATGCAGTGTGGAGCTCTACTTCGAACTGTCACACCTCTCAAAGTTGATTCTGGTATTGAAGAGACAACTCTTCATTATCTTTGGCGGGAAGATGGCGTGACAACACTGAGCATGTCAATCGCCGAGTGGTTGCTTAAATCCAAGTTTCTTAAATCCCACTTGACTGCAATACTGGCCCAGTTTTCCGAGATGGAAGTCAAAGGGTCAGCTAAAACCTCAGCAGAATACTACGCCTGGACATCTATACACATGTTTATGATCCAGTAAATGGAGGGTCAAGCTATACCAAGCTCTCTAAAAATATAGCTCGTAAGCAGACATGCAATAATATCGAAAATAGGAAGGATCAGGCTTGTTTTGCATGGTCAGTTCTGGATTGCTAGAGAAATTAAAATTACAGAGATTATCCTGAACGTCCCAGTACATACCATGTAGGTGATAATATTCATGGGTGTTATAATTTTGATGGTATCAAGTTCCCCATCAAGATCCAGAACATACCCAAATTTTAGATAGAGAATACCAGAATATCAGTTCACGTTTATGGCCTGTAGAAGAAAAGCAAGTCAGATGTGCAAGACTAGCATATTGTCGTTGACCCCTCCATTTCCCAAAATCTGCCTTCTCTGAAGCCGATAATTATCATTATGTTTGGATCCAAACATGTCCTGACTCCTCTACAGGCAGTTGCCAGAAAAAGAACATAAAAAGCATATTTGCTTAAAGTTCCTGAATTATTTCTCCTTAGACAAGTTGCTAGTGGCACATCTGGTAGACTGCACTTCCAAGGACCCGGTATGTGTTATTATGCCTACTGAGGAAAACTAATTCATAAGGTTTAAGAATGCTCACCACCAGGAGCGATGCCTGTTTGTAGTGTACGCCGACTTTGAATGTCTTCTCGCTCCTGTGACCCACTGTGATTGTGACCCCGCAGCCTCACATACCACAGAAAATATGTACCATATGTGGGAGTGTACCAAATTGTATCGTCCTATTATTCCAGTTTTAACCGCTACAAATCTTATGCCTGGGATAATATTGCAGTTTTGCTGCTCACTGAGCTCGAAAAACGTTAATGGGAGGTTGATAAGCCTTACAGCGACAACGTTCCCATGACCAAATGGAAGGAGAATGAAGATTTGTATAAAAATATGGTTGATTGTCATATCCGTGGTCTGCCATTAGACAGAAAAGCGGAAACACCTCATAGGGACCACTGTCATCTTACAGGGAAGTTCAATGGCACAGCTCACAATGCATGCAATTTGAAGTACCAGCTACCAAGGCCCATACCCGTGTTCTTCCATAATTTAAGCGGGTACGACGCTCACTTTCTAGTTGAGCACTTGGATGATTTTGGTTGGGAGAAAAATCAAATCAGTGTCCTAACTGAGAGCGTCAAGAAATACATTTCATTCTCCAAACGAATGGCGCCAAGAATTATGCTCCACTTCCTTGATAAGCCACGTTTTATGCAGGCGCCATTCCAGAAACTCGTTGAAACTCTACCTCGGGAGGATATGCATATCACTCAAGCTTCATTTCCCGATGAGGAAAAGTTTCAACTTGTGCCTAGGAAGGGGTTTTCCCATAGAAGTATTAGGACAATATAGCGAAACTCAACGAAACCAGGCTACCTGACATAACTGCATTCCCCAGCAATCTTCCAGGCAATGCCATAATGGATGCAGAGTATGAGCATACCATGAATGACTGGCGGGAATTCAACATCTCCACTTTAAGAGAGTATGCACGACTTTACATGGACACAGACATGCACTTGCTTGCGAACGTTTGTCATAAATTCCAGAGTCTGTGCATGGCCACATATTATATGGATCCCACCTTTTATTACACAGCACCTGGGTTGTCTTGGGACACAATGCTCGTACAGCTTTGAATTATTTACCAATGCAGACATGATTCTCTTCTTTGAGCGAGGGATCCGTGCGGTACTTTGCCATTGTGTCCATAGACATGCGAAGGCAAATAACTCATGACTGGGTGACAGGTTCAATGCATCCCTTGGTTCGAGTTACATAATGTACCTGGACATAAATGACTTATACAGGCACAGCATGCAGCAATCACAGCCGATTGGTGAGTTTTGATGGGTTCCCCAAAGACAAACGCAAGGAATTAGGTGGAGGATATGGCAGCTGATTCTGATGTATGGTATGTGGTGGATGCAGAACTCACATTCCCTATTAGTTTGCATGACGCGCATGCCGATTTGCCACTGTGTCCAGAGCAATCAGTTCCATGAGGAGGTCCCACGCCAAAATTGATGACAGCACTGCGGAATAAGCGAAGATACATTATTCATTATCATAATTGTGTTTCATGTTGGGTATGGAGCTGGTTAGAATCACTCAGGCTATCTCCTTCAAGCTGTCCCCCTGGTTGAAGGAGTATATTGATTTGAATATGAGGCAGAGAGCTTCCGTGACCCATGACTTTGAGAAAGATTTTTAAAAATAGTCAATTTATAGCTCAAGAACACTGTATTGTACCTCAAAAACTAAATGTACCTCAAGAATTATGTTGTACCTCAAGAACTATATTGTATTTGTGTGAGCTGAAAAAACCCAAGAAAAAAAATTCGCCACCATACGTCTTTGTTGTTGTTATTTAGAAAAAACCTATCCCCTATTGCATTTTGTATGTATACGTATTCAAGGCTCTGAAGGTCACAAATGACATTCCTTTTGATGAAGATAAGTGCTATTGAGGAGGTGAAATTTAAGATGGAAGATAACAAAATATACGGAATGGTTGTGTGGAATTGCACCTACCGTGCAGCAAGAATTGCGTTATATGAGCAGGAGGCACGTGTCCAGTCTGCTTACAATGGTATATAGCAGACATGTCTAAAATTATATCTTCTATGCTCTAGGAAAACCACAGACACAACATCTGGTTAACACTATACACTGTCAAAGTGAGAACAGGGTTGAAAAAAGAAAAAAAAAAGAATGCAGAAGTTTTGAGGTAAAAATTGTGAGGTAAACATTTATTTCTTATCCAACTTAAAAATAATTTTACATTTTCATAAACAGACACAGTGACACTATTTTCACACATCTTCTTCTTCTTCTTCTTCTTCTTCTTCTTCTTCTTAGGTCAATGGAGAGGAGGACACCCATAGAATTCCAGGTGTTGAATAGCAGCAAACTTGGAGATTTGACCCATCCACAAGATCTTCTCCATCCCCTTCACATGTATGATGGTATATGGTCCCTTCACATAGATGATGGTATCTGGTGTGGTCAACTAATTGAAGCGACGTCACCATATCTTTATAGGGTATGCCAGAATAGTCCCAGTGAATTCCATGGCACAAATGTGTAATCACTTTGCACTCTTCCATGTCTTAGAACACGTCACAACCTTGAAAGAGTTTGGGAAGTCAATGTTTGCTAAGAATGTCTCTATTACTCCTGCATCTCCTGTGTACACTATGAATGCAACATCTTTAAATATGAACTGTCTATGCTCACCATCATAGAAACCATGAGCGTCTGTAATGATGTTCATGCATTCAGATGCCATTGTGGAATGCTCTAGGTATGGCGCAGCACCTGTGGGTATGGCGCAGCACCAGGTGTCCACTATATGCAGGAGGCGGCTACACGGGTAGCAGGGGCTGTGTGGCGTGGACTGGGCGGTTTTTTAGGTTAGAGGGTCTCGGGAAAACACAAAAAGGGCTTCAGTCACAAAGGGTGCAGGCTGAACACAGGAAAAACGTAGATACAGGAACCATTGGTATAACAGTTGTAAATTGCCGTAGCTGTGTTGGGAAAGTACCAGAGCTCCAAGCGCTAACAGAAAGCACTGATGCTCAAATCGTTATAGGCACTGAAAGGTGGCTAAAGCCGGATAGGCCGGCCGGAGTGACCTAGCAGTTCTAGACGCTACAGTCTGGAACCGCACGACCGCTACGGTCGCAGGTTCGAATCCTGCCTCGGGCATGGATGTGTGTGATGTCCTTAGGTTGGTTAGGTTTAAGTCGCTCTAAGTTCAAGGGGACTGATGACCTCAGAAGTTAAGTCCTATAGTGCTCAGAGCCATTTGAACCATTTTTGAAAGCTGGATATAAGCTCAGCCGAAATTTTTGCGAAGAACCTAACGCTGTTCCGAAAGGATAGGCTAAACACGGTTGGCGGAGGAGTGATTGTTGCTGTCAGAAGTAGTTTAACTTGTCGCGAAATTGAAGTAGATACTTACTGTAAGTTAGTATGGGCAGAGGTCATTGTTGGCAACCGGAATAAAATAATAATAGGATCCTTTTACCGACCTCCCAATTCAGATGATACAGTTGCTGAAAGGTTCAAAGAAAACTAGAGTTTGATTTCAAACACATACCCGAATCATACGATAGTAGTTGGTGGTGACTTTAATTTACCCTCGATATGTTAGCGAAAATACATGTTTAATTCCGGAGGTATGCATAAAATATCATCCGAAATTGTGCTAAACGCATTCTCTGAAAATTATCTCGAACAATTAGTTCATGAGCCCACAAGAATAGTAAACGGTTGTGAAAACACACTTGACCTCTTAGCAACAAATAATCCTGAGTTAATAACGAGCGTCAAAACCGATTCAGGGATTAGCGAACACAGGGATGTCGTAGCAAGACTGGATATTGTAATCCCCAAATCCTCGAAAAATAAGCGAAAAATATACCTATTCAAAAAAGCAGATAAAAATTCACTTGACGCCTTCCTAAGAGACACTCTCCACTCATTCCAAATTAATAGTATAAGTGTAGACCAGATGTGGCTTAAATTCAAAGAAATAATATCGGCAGCAATTGAGAGATTTATACCAAATAAATTAACAAACGACGGAGCTGATCCTCCTTGGTACACAAAACGGGTTAGAACACTGTTGCAGAAACAACAAAACAATCATGCCAAATTTAAACAGACACAAAATCCCCAACATTGACGATCTTTTACAGAAGCTCTAACGTCGATCAGTTGTAGAATTTTGGAACACGTATTATGTTCGAGTATAATGACTTCTGGAGACTAGAATCTACTCTGTAGGAATCAGCATGGGTTTCGAAAACGACGGTCATGTGAAACCCAGCTCGCGCTATTCGTGCACGAGACTCAGAGGGCCATAGACACGGGTTCACAGGTAGATGCCGTGTTTCTTGACTTCCGCAAGGCGTTCGATACAGTTCCCCACAGTCGTTTAATGAACAAAGTAAGACCATATGGACTATCAGACCAATTGTGTGATTGGATTGAGGAGTTCCTAGATAGCAGAACGCAGCATGTCATTCTCAATGGAGAGAAGTCTTCCGAAGTAAGAGTGATTTCAGGTGTGCCGCAGGGAAGTGTCATAGGACCGTTGCTATTCACAATATACATAAATGACCCTGTGGATGACATCGGAAGTTCACTCAGGGAATGGCAATTGAATCTCAATGTAGACTAGTGTAATGTGCTGCGAATACATAGAAAGAAAGATCCCTTATCATTTAGCTACAATATAGCAGGTCAGCAACTGGAAGCAGTTAATTCCATAAATTATCTGGGAGTACGCATTAGGAGTGATTTAAAATGGAATGATCATATAAAGTTGATCGTCGGTAAAGCAGATGCCAGACTGAGATTCATTGGAAGAATCCTAAGGAAATGCAATCCGAAAACAAAGGAAGTAGGTTACAGTAAGCTTGTTCGCCCACTGCTTGAATATTGCTCAGCAGTGTGGGATCTGTACCAGATAGGGTCGATAGAAGAGATAGAGAAGATCCAACGGAGAGGAGCGCGCTTCGTTACAGGATCATTTAGTAATCGCGAAAGCGTTACGGAGATGATAGATAAACTCCAGTGGAAGACTCTGCAGGAGAGACGCTCAGTGTGGCACAGTGGTTAGCACACTGGACTCGCATTCGGGAGGACGACGGTTCAATCCCGTCTCCGGCCATCCTGATTTAGGTTTTCCGTGATTTCCCTAAATCGTTTCAGGCGAATGCCGAGATGGTTCCTTTGAAAGGGCACGGCCGATTTCCTTCCCAATCCTTCCCTAACCCGAGCTTGCGCTCCGTCTCTAATGACCTCGTTGTCGACGGGACGTTAAACACTAACCACCACCACCACCACCAGAGACGGTCAGTAGCTCGGTACGGGCCTTTGTTAAAGTTTCGAGATCATACCTTCACCGAAGAGTCAAGCAGTATATTGCTCCCTCCTACGTATATCTCGCGAAGAGACCATGAGGATAAAATCAGAGAGATTAGAGCCCACACAGAGGCATACCGACAATCCTTCTTTCCACGAAAAATACGAGACTGGAATAGAAGGGAGAACCGATAGAGGTACTCAAGGTACCCTCCGCCACACACCGTCAGGTGGCTTGCGGAGTGTGGATGTAGATGTAGAAGCTCGAAATTTAGCGCGGACTTCAATGTGAGTTGCTTATAAAAAGTTTCCACAACGATACTTTGTCTCGAAACCTGGCATAAAATCCAAAGCGATTCTGGTCGTATGTGAAGTATGTTAGCGGCAAGGAACAATCAACGTCTTCTCTGCACGATAGCAGTGGAGATACCATCGAAGACAGTGCTGCCAAAGCAGAGTTACTAAACACAGCCTTCCGAAATGCCTTCACAAAAGAAGACGAAATAAATATGTCAGAATTCGAATCGAAAACAGCTGCCAATATGAGTAACGTAGAAGTAAATATCCTCGGAGTAGTGAAGCAACTTAACTCACTTAATAAAAGCAAGTCTTTTGGTCCAGACTGTATTCCAATGAGGTTCCTTTCGGAGTATGCCGATGCATTAGCTCCATACTTAACAATCATATACAACCGTTCGCTCCATGAAAGATCCGTACCCAAAGACTGGAAAATTGCACAGGTCACACCAATATTCAAGAAAGGTAGTAGGAGTAATCCACTAAATTACAGGCCGATATCGTTAACGTCGATATGCAGCAGGATTTTAGAACATATATTGTGTTCGAACATAATGAATTACCTCAAAGAAAACGGTCTATTGACAAACAGTCAACATGGGTTTAGAAAACATCGTTCCTGTGAAACACAACTAGCTCTTTATTCACATGAAGTGCTGAGTGCTATTAACAAGGGATTTCAGATCGTTTCCGTATTTCTGGATTTCCAGAAGGCTTTTGACACTGTACCACACAAGAGGCTCGTAGTGAAATTGCGTGTTTATGGAATATCGTCTCAGTTATGTGACTGGATCTGTGATTTCCTGTCAGAGAGGTCACAGTTCGTTGTAACTGACGGAAAGTCATCGAGTAAAACAGAAGTGATTTCTGGCGTTCCCCAAGGTAGTGTTATAGGCCCTTTGCTGTTCCTTATCTATATAAACGATTTGGGAGACAATCTGAGCAGCCGTCTTCGGTTGTTTGCAGATGATGCTGTCGTTTATCGACTAATAAAGGCATCAGAAGATCAAACTGCAAAACGATTTAGAAGAAATATCGGAATGGTGCGAAAAGTGGCGGTTGACCTTAAATAACGAAAAGTGTGAGGTTATCCACATGAGTACTAAAAGCAACGCGTTAAACTTCGGTTACACGATAAATCAGTCTAATCTAAAAGCCCTAAATTCAACTAAATTCCTAGGTATTACAATTACGAACAATTTAAATTGGGAGGAACACACAGAAAATGTTGTGGGGAAGGCTAACGAAAGACTGCATTTTATTGGCAGGACACTTAGAAAATGTAACAGACCTACTAAGGAGATGGCCTACACTACGCTTGTCCGTCCACTTTTAGAATACTGTTGCGCGGTGTGGGATCCTTACCAGATAGGACTGACTGAGTACATCGAAAAAGTTCAAAGAATGTCAGCACGTTTTGTATTATCGCGAAATATGGGAGAGAGTGTCACAGAAATGATACAGGGTTTGGGTTGGACAGCATTAAAAGAAAGGCGTTTTTCGTTGCGTCGGAATCTTCTCACGAAATTCCAATCACCAACTTCCTCCTCCGAATGCGAAAATATTTAGTTGACATCGACTTACATAGGGGGGAACGATCACCAAGATAAAATAAGGGAAATCAGAGCTCGTACGGAAAGATATAGGTATTCGTTCTTTCCGCGCGCTACACGAGATTGGAATAATAGATAACTGAGAAAGTGGTTCGATGAACCCCCTGCCAGGCACTTAAATGTGATTTGCAGAGTATCCATGTAGATGTAGATGCAGATATACAGCTCGTTGCACAACACTGGTGAGCGGGCAGTAGTTATCACACGGTCATGTAGCACTAGAGCATATGCGGCAGTGTGTTTTGGGAAATTTTTGGAAGATTCAAATTCAATTTGCACATCTATAGGACCAAACTTAATTATCTCATTCTGTTTTGAGCAGTCTATTATGATGATCGGTGATAGCTCCTTGAACTTCTGTGGAGTGATTAGACACCCTCCTCCTTCTTCACCACTTTTTTAGTAAGAAGCACGAAACCTCACATACATGTCATATGCTAGACTGTGTAAATTTTTATCCCACAGTAGGTGTAAATTGTCATATGGGTAGAATTCTGAATTCAGGTAGACTATGGCATTAGTTAACTTGCAGTTGTCGAACACAGTGGAATCATTTGCTATATTCCCTCTTCTATCAGTCTGAAACACAAGTATGATGAATCTAGGTATCTCTAGCTGTAAAGAGGTTTTAATAGTCCATGTTGTCTGCTTGCAGTAGGTAGCACTGCGTACTCGAAAACCTTCAATGAGCAAAATGTTAGTGATAGAAATGTAACAGAATTAAGGACTTATAAAAGCTTCAAACGCTCCTCGTCTGATACACTGGTGTGAGGCATTTTCAATATTATCTTGCTGGTTGTTATCACATTCTCCCCTTAATCTCCTTGAATGTATGAGTTATTATCCATCGCACTCCACACCAGAATGAGTTCCTGTTTAGTATTCATAAGAATCTGCCTCAAGTCCTCAAAGTAGCTCATAAGAGTCTTTAGAGGTACGCATGCAGTAAATAGTTTGTACTCTGCAACTGTACTATTCTCCTAATCGTCTATGAACAATCCCACACTTTCTAAACCATTCAAATCCGTGGGTGATGCAGCGACATATGTATGGCGTTATGCCGACATTCTGTGTACGGTCTCTATCATATCCATTGAGTTCATAGCGTATCTCTTGAAACAGGAATACTGAAGTGTTAGTGTAAGCTAGGATCCCACTGTATTGCTACCCTCGGTTTTCTTGAATGACCCCCCCAAATACATGAAACTCTTGCATGGAAGTGTCAGCGCATCTTGGTGTTGGATGACAATCCTAATTTCATCATTCTTGTTAAATGTGGTTGAAGCGTAAGATTTGTGCGAGAAGTATTCGCACATCATACTCTACTGGACTGGTTATATTGAGTGAGGACGTCATTGCGAGGTTTCAAGCAAAGTGATTCAGGAAACTCGTAGTTTACACATGTTATCACTTTGCGGTTTAGCAGCGAAGTGACGTGCTGTGGTCTGCATGCCCTGGTTTTATGCTGTACCCCCATCCTGCTTTAGA
Organism: Schistocerca nitens; assembly: GCF_023898315.1. Taxonomy (NCBI): domain Eukaryota; kingdom Metazoa; phylum Arthropoda; class Insecta; order Orthoptera; family Acrididae; genus Schistocerca; species Schistocerca nitens. The sequence goes on along the minus strand of NC_064620.1, from coordinate 436,442,997 downwards.
TGTAATCGTACAATTATTTCCTCACCACGAAAGTAGACAAGTTAATTATTCTCGTCCACTATATGCAGCTCCAAATAGTCCAACCTCTGAACTGTCACTGGAAGGTACATTGTATATTTAGGAGTATCAACAATCTTACAGCCTGTTGCAAGTGAGGGGGAAAATCCATAAATAGTATGCATTAGACTGTCGTTGAGACAGGAGTTCGTTGTGATGTTACACCGACTCAGATTGTTCTGACGGGCAGTATGTCAGCAGTCTGATCTGACTTGTAAAATTTACTATGATCCTTCTTCAAAACTTGCCATTTTTTGAAACCCACTAGGCGCCCTATTTAACCTTTCTAGTTGAAGTCAATCGTTCCCTTTACAGTCCTTATTTCAGATTTAGGTGTATTGATGTTTGCACATAGCTCAAAACCTTTCCCAGACTGTTTTAAGACAGCGTTTAAATTGCCGATACTGTATTCACCCGGTTCTATTTCCACAATGTTTTTTTCATCATTAATATCCTGATGCAGTTTATTGTCAGTCTCAGTGATATTTGGGATGCTGTTGTATGTCTCCAGTCCAATCAATGCAATACCCCATTCACCAGTGCTCAAATCAATTCGCGGGAAGTAATTTGCTCGCAATACAGTTGATCGCTCTTTTAAAGTCGGAGTGTATGACATTGCGTCTGAACCTCAACTGATGAAGAGATGTTTAAAGCTCCATTCTACGTAGTCTGCTTCTTCTTCTTCGTAAACGTCAAGAGAAGCATGATGCATAGTTGTCCGCATAGGTGTCTATTGAAGTCCTGATAGCGCCGAAAACTGTAAAAGACACGTCTTCTGTGAGTGAAGTATCGTTATAGTTCTTCTGGCAGCTGCAGGTCACTAAATGAGTCGAAATAATGGAGGGTATCCGCATTTTTCATACCATATGACACCCAGTGGGTGCTGGGGCCTCCAGCAACATCTAAATTCACAACACCACATTCACCAGTTTTCCACATTGTCTTCGGTAATGTATCCCACATAAACACACAATAGAACCTTGGAATGTTGAATTTTTTCTAACAAACTTAATAAGACGTGTATTTGTGAGTGGTCGTTTCGGTAGGACCGCTAATGGGCTTCATTTTTATTTATGAATAGACCTTTCCTGTACGGTTTCAAGTATAGACCTTTTCCGATGGCTGCAGCTTCCATCATGCAGTTATGTCTTCTTGCATCTTCTAACTGCGCTTGGGAGTTTTGCGCCTTCTTGACTGTTCGAGCGATAGCTGCAGTAGCACCAGCGAAGGACCGTAACTATTACGAGCGCGAAGAGGGTTGGGATGAGGAATGGAAGAAAGCCACATGACGTTTTGAGTATTGGTAGAACTCGAGGTGCTTTAACCGATCCTCTTCTTCTTCCCGCACCTTTCTGCTTCAGTGCGTTTTTAGCTGCATACATCGCTCTCAGGACAGAGTTCTTTTAAACAGTTCTGCTTCCCGCCCTTTCCCTTCTTCTTGTTTAGATCACAACGTGAGCCATTCATACCTCGCTTGAAATTCATCACTCCTAAACCCAACTTAATTTTTCCATTCATGGTTTTATCAACTGCAAATGCTGCAGTGCGTTGACCTATAATAATATCCTTTCTTCTGCATATCGCCTTAGTCTTATCAGCTAAAATCCTACCTGCAATGTGACGACTTGAAAGATATTTATTTGCAGCATGTTCAATGTCATGTTCCTTACACGCTTCTTCGAGAATATTAACTCTCTTATCACCTTGTGCCAAGCTTTTCTGAAGCTTTGTCCCAGGTCCATGGTAGTTATATGCCGGAATGTATAATCCCACTGGCAGTTTGTCTAGAATACCACCGCCTCCTCTCATGCGTCTCCTACCATGCATGTTATGCTATCGTGTTGGTTGTGGACTGTGTGCCCCATTATAAAGCACATCGTTAACATCAAATGGTTCAAATGGCTCTGAGCACTATGGGCCTCAACTGCTGTGGTCATCAGTCCCCTAGAACTTAGAACTACTTAAACCTAACTAACCTAAGGACATCACACACATCCATGCCCGAGGCAGGATTCGAACCTGCGACCGTAGCAGTCTCACGGTTCCGGACTGCGCGCCTAGAACCGCGAGACCACCGCGGCCGGCGTTAACATCAGTCCAACTGTTTTGTGCTGTAGGAAACCAACCCATTTGATTAGTGCTCTGTTTCCCTGACGTCTTATGACTCTCTCCATGAGAAACATATCCGGTTCTGAGATTTACTGCAACTCCTCAGAGTGGAAGGAACCTGCAATTGCTTCGCCTTTACTATCCTTCAAGATATAAAATGTAGGATTCGTTCTTTGTACCTTTTAAACCTCAAATATCTTCGTTGAACAGTTCGGTAGGTATGATTTCTCAAATGCTATCTTCTGTTTCGAGATACGTACTAAATGATCTACATTAAATTTCTGTCTGCTTGGATCCAGAATTTTAATGCGATGCTACATGTTATCCGTGAGTCCATTATCATGAACGTCGGTTGGTCTCATTTTTATTGTGCTATGTTTGGTTCGATTATACTGAGCAATTATTTCTGGGCGGATATCTGTCCATTTGTATGAGCCGCGAAGGTTAAATCGTATCCACATTCGACCTTTTACTGTTCTGTTCAGACGCTCCACTATACTCACCTTCAGGTCAGAGAATGTTGGGTAGTGATGTATTCCGTACCGCCGCATCACGGTCTTGAAATACCTATTGCAAAACTCTCCACCGTGAGTGGTTTGGAGGTTGTCTGGGCATCGATACGTCCCAGTCTGTAGCAGACGCTCAAACGCATCTGTGACATTTCTACCCATTTTTCTTTTAATAGTTAATGCCCACGAAAATTTAGAGTATGTATCAATAATAATTAAAATATATATGAATCCATTATTCTCATGTGAATATTCCCTCGTATGTACAAGATCAGCCTGCCAAAGTCATGCAAACCTTTAACCATAGCATGCCTGCAAGTGTATGTTTTGCGTGCTGATTTCTGCAGTTCTCGAACCACTGTCTCAATACTTATTCGATGATACCTCTCTAGGCTCAGAGATTATCAAATTAGCGTCATTCCAATGATCTGTATCATCTGTAGCAACTGATGCTTAGATAAAAGACATAAGCACCTATATGATGACCGAATCAGAAATATTTTCAAATTTGGTCTTCGTTTTCCACAGCAACGTCGTCAAATATGAAGACAGTGTTCGGCTTTGCTTTTTCAGGTGAGGGGGGATATCACCGCTTTAAGTGAATGTCGAGTATCTAACACCCTCTGCACCGCGCAATATCTCCTGTATTAGCTAGGCTGAAACAGTGTTTTTGAGAATACACAAACACGTTCAAATCGGACTCCATCTTCATGTGTTAGCAGCGGCATGAGAGCATCAGTCTTGCCACAATTGGATGGAACTACAATAATTGCTCGCTCTTCTTCTTCTTCAGGTCTTGTTTTGCATCTTCACCGACAAATCCTTGTGTTGACGATGTTTCACCCACCCTGCTATGATTCTAACTACGCCAGGTACTGACAAATAGTTGGCATATATAGAAAGATACACTTGAAGGGACAGTAATAGTATGTGTAGCCATTATAGCTCCATCCCTTAACCAAGTAAGCTGTATTAGCTACATAGAGATATCGTCTCTTTATATTTTACCTGTGAAGAGTAACTCAATCATTAAGTTTGTCAATGATTGGTGAGGAGATGTTTGAGGCAATTGTCTGCTGCTGCTGCATCATTATAGATGTACCACTGAAAAATAATGATATTAATGAGCATAATACTAGAACTATAATGAGAGAAGTATGAAACAGAACACAAACACTGTTTGAGATTATACATAATTATTTATTTAAATATCACACATCAGATGCAATATTTCAAAAAAATCATCAGACTCTTTCTTTATCTTCTTTTTCGCACCTGTACACTGTTTCTCAAACAAAGCTTTGTGATGTGCAATAGATTCTGCGCGTATCTCCCTCAAGCCAATCGGTGTCTCACAGTTCTCGGGTTTTTCACACACACATTTAATCTGTTTCTCTTTTGGTTCAGCGCTCATGTGCAAGTAAAGGTACTGCTCCAAATCATTAAGATGTACACTATGCACACGTAGGAAGTTTACAACATCATTGTATGCAAAGTCTATGCTCGGCAACCAATGACTCAATCTTTCCAATGCAAGGCGTAGCACAGAATCCAGATCGTATAAGTTCAGAACTGAGAAGTGCCATAGATAAACAAACTGTCACCCGATTTCACATATGGTGCAGAATCATCATACATTGTTGTAATAGACAGTGTCACACCAGTAAGGTGAATGTCTAGGGGTGGGGTATGAATTGGATAATACTCTGTAGTCATCTGCTGATTGATGTCTGCACGACATATTTTGTCCCAATCGAACTCAGAAGTGGGCATTTAAACACCCTTTGATGCGTTTTCAATTTCTATTCTCGCATGCAAGACCCAGTTGTGATGTGCTTCCACACCCACGTTTACATGTTTCGTTTCTCTGGAAGTTAAACTGTATGTAGAACTGAAAAGCATGGGTACACTTGATACCTTCTTATTCACAGCATCTGCACTCTGTGCCTGCACTAGCACAGGGATGTTGTGCTGAGATGGGTTGTATGTCGGTGACCAGTACTGTCCTTCGTATCGGTGTTGTTTGAGACCACCACCAGCGTTCGATGTATTGGCAGCAGACTGTATGTCCTCATTACACAAATCGACGAGTGGGACAGACAATAAGAGCTCCTTGTCTTGCTCCAGCAAGTGGGCTATTTACGCTGCAGTATCTCATATGGTCGCTACAGGTTCAGACATGCTGGAGGTTGTTCGCGCCACAGGTCCTGACACGATGGCAGCTGAGGTTACTGCTGGTCCGGAGGAGGCAGAGGGCGACATGTTGGCGCTCGCCTCTGCAGGATTGGACGTGTTGAGGGCTACTGCTGAACGAAAAGGAATAAGCATTACATAAGGACCAAGATGCAAGAACAATCAGTAATAATAATACTATCTGCAGACAAAGATGTGATATCAGGTACTTACTTTTCCATAACTTCCTGTTCTGCAGAGATGTACTGGATCGTGACTGCTGTTGATGCTTCGTGGTTCTTATTCCTCTTCTTCTTATTGTTCTGCTGCTGCTGCTGCTGCTACTGCTGCTGGCTGAATGAGTGAGACTGAGGTCTCATTGCTACTGAGCCTGCCCTATACTCCCCAGACTGCCATCTCGCATTTCGTCACCAGAGGGACGACAGTGCCGTCTGATGGCGGTACTGTGTACTTGTTCAAATGGACTACAGACCTCATGGTGAACACACTGGATGGAGCTACTCTCTATGACACTTCAAACTGTTCAAATAACAGGATCGGCAGCTGGAGAGGTCTCTCTCACAACCCGTGTGGACCTAATAAAAATTCCAACCGATTTACCCAATCATTAAGATATCTATTTCTAATCAAGGTTCCGTTTGCAGTAACAATAAGTAGGCTCAAAGAGATGGGGGACGAGGAGACGGACGGAGAAAGGGAGAGGGAATGGATATAAAGAAGGGGAAGGAGGATATCGACAGAGAGGTGAGATAGGAGGAAATGGATAGCGGGAGTGTCGGGTAACAGTTGTACAGGGAGTGGAGGCGAAGTTGATGGAGAGAGATAGGGGAGAGGAGGTAGAGATGGACGAAGGCAGGTGGACGTGAAGGATAGAGAGAGTGGGAGAAGGAGATTAGAACATATTTCCAGTCCCATACATAGTTAGCAATCCCGAAGCATTACCGGGTTCGCTAGTAGCGTACAAAACGCTCAAATTGCCACAAATGAAGATGTATTACCAAATGCTATCAACAGATGGCAGGCGTTTTAACAGCTGATCTTTTAACATGACGGAAGGAGCTATGTTCCAAGCCCTTACTCCTCTATATTAGAATGGCGGAAGCAGTAGATGTTTGTAACAGTTTTAAGTGGTCCGAAACAACGGATTAAAGAACAAAGTATTGTGACTGCAATAGGAAGTGGCTGAAACATCGATTTAATGAATACACAAGTTCGAGTAATAAACGTATTCCTGCAAAATCTCGTCAAGAATATGTATGTTAAGTCTCATTATTTTCGGCAACTTAACACCATACCTGGACAGATGTTTATTCTTGTTCATTTTGCATGAAATGAGCGATAAGGTCTAACTAAATTATATTGATAGTGACAAAAGAAAAAGCCTCCGGAGGTATAGTGCACAGGGTTCTCCTTCTTGTTTTCGTGGTTGGTCTGCACGCAATTATAAATGCAAGAACCTTAGTAACACAAAGATGGTCTGTTTTTTGTGCCTTGAAGATACTGAAAGGCAAGGAAGTTATTTGATGGAGATGAAGCAAGTATCGCATGTTAAAACAAGACGTCATCGTACCCACGATGAACCTTCGCTATACAGGAGACAAGCTACTGTTCATTATACTATTCCAGATGGGCAACGTAGCATAGTGGAAGTTTGCAGAGGAACGTTTCCTGAAATACTGTCGTTAAGTCAGAAGAAATTCCAGATAATAACTGAAAAGAACAAAAATGCCTTATCACGTACAAAGAGACAAGGGGTAATTAAACGTAACACAAAAAATTCAGTGTCGAAATTAAAAATTAAGTAGTACACCATATACACACTTTCCACGAGAGCAAAGCCAATATAGCAAGCGCAGAACTGAAAAGGAATATCTCATTCCTGATCTTAATGCACGTCGAATGTTCAGTGCCTTCAGGAACGTCAACGGTGATTCACAAGTCACATACTGTTTTTGTTATGATACTTTTAACAAACTTTTGCCTAACTTATTTTTCCATCCTCAGTTACATGCACAAATTCTCATTTACTGCTCGAGAAAAAGTAACTGACAGACGGTATGACATTACATCAACACTAGGCCGAAAACGCTCTGACTATGATGAAGCGACCAGATTGAATCTCAGATACCTTGTAGTGTTACCTGTATAGCGTTCAGTGATTTGCAACAAATGCTGTTCGTTCCAAATTTGACACATAGTCAAATGCTTTACCTCAGACAACTTGCAGTTTGCAACTTTGGTGTGGATATTGCTGATAACAATGACTGTCGCACGAAGGTCTGACAGAGCGCGGTGCTAATGAAATTGCTTATGTTTGTTTAAAATCTTTGAAAATTGACACACCTTTAAAGAAAACAACTAGTATTGAAACTTTTTCCTGAAATTCAACTTAACTGTAATAGGTACAGATGTACCGCCTGAAGCGACATATGAAAATTTGTGCCGGCCCGTGACTGGAAATCGGATTTCCCACTTATCGCCAGCGGTCGCCTTGCCATTTAGGCTATCCAAGCACATTCCTAGGACCAACCCAACCTTCCATGTGTCATTTCTTCTCATAGATACTTGGAACGAATTAAAAAAAAAAAGACTAACAATCTGGAGTGACAACTGAAGTGGCCAAAACAGAAACACAATCATTCTATTTCTCTGGATGTACCTGTTTATAATTGGTGTTTTTGAAGAAATAGACCACAAGTTCCTTGTATCAGGCCTGTCCTCCTTAAACTACGACAGCGATTTCGCCCTTACTGAGAAAAGAAGAAGGCCGTGATACAGTAACCAAAACAAATAAAGCCGTTAACAGTAACATAGTTCTCCTCCTTGTTATCATGGTGAATGCGCATGCAAGTATAAATGCAAAAACTACAGGAACACAAAGTCGACCTGTCTCTGCATCTGACTTCTTAGATTTCAAGAAAACAGCAGATTGTAATAGAGGCACAGCGAAACTAAACATTTCCAAGATGCAGTGGCTACGGATGGACAAACGTAAGCCTCGTGTAGTTAAGTCCAGGAGAAGCTTAAATGAAACTGAGACACAAGAGGGTATCACTGTTTTGAGAAAAGGTGTACGATCGTTGCAGAATAAACTTTTAGTAAATGAATAAAAACCTAAAACCTCTTTTTTTCGTTCGTTTGTCCACTATGCTTACTTTCTGCTTAGTACTGAACTGTGGCACTTAGAAATTTTCATTGCATTTCCACTTTGAGTATGTTTTTCGTACTATTACAATATAATGTTAGTAATTTCCTTTGGAATCTAGAGCCATTCTATGCCCATATTTTAAAAAACACACATTTATACTGCAGTTATGAGGATTAATTACCTAGTATGCTTAAAACACTTTTTCCTCAAATTCTTGATTTTGGAACTTAGAGCATCTTTATTTCCATTCTTCAGTTCGTGTTCGTTGAATGACCTCTCTTCTTGTGCAGCAGCAACAGGCAAATTGCAGAATATCCGTAGGACTACCACTGTGTTTGGAAACATTTTATTAAAATTGCACTCATGAAGAGCAGTGAGAAGCCGCAAAGAGGGAGATGGCTCACAATCAGACTCAAAGTTAGCTGCATGAATATTTTCAGCTGTAAAATTTCTTATTTCAAATCCTGCTTATCAACGTCTACGCTGAACAGTGATGCCATGTTCTCTACGTGCTCTGATAATGTAGACTCGCGTAGGCTTACGTCGTTCCATAAGAAACCAAATGTGTCTATGGCAACATACAGTTCAGCTTACTGGAACTGTATCTGGAATGACATTGAGAACATTTAGTTTCAAACTGTCATCTGGGTTCACGTTCTTCGTCTGGTGTTTCATCTACAAAGGGTTTTCTTTTGCCTTTCCGTTTGTCTGTGCGGAAATAGTTACATTCAAGTCAGGAGATATTCCAATATTTACCGCTACCTAGCAGCTTTCTGCGTAAACAGTATCCCAGCTATTATCGCAATTTATTTAATTCTTCCAATAACCTATTAATAATGGTATTCGTAAAATCTGTTGTGGCTTCCCTTGGTTAAAGCACAAAGTTACGTATGTTTACTGCACCTACTACTCGTTTAATAATCTTTGGGAACTAGAATGAAAGTGACTCATCCGTGCAGTTCTCCACAGCATGGGCGCCTGAAAAATTTAATGAATGGGCACTCATATTGCTCCGATTATCATAATCCTTCCCATGAGAGTCTGAAAGCTGTAGGTCATAACGTTTCAGCTCACCACAAATTACTTTCGCAATTGACTGACCAATCTTTTGGTCACAGTCAACAAGGTCAAGAAATGCTTCCTAAATCTGTATTGATTTTCTTCATCAGGAACATAGCCCAGAATAAAAACATTTCGCTCTGGGCTCGATTGGGAGTGGCATATATCGTAACAGACAAGTTCAAATGGTTCAAATGGCTCTGAGCACTATGGGACTTAACATCTGAGGTCATCAGTCCCCCAGAACTTAGAACTACTTAAACCTAACTAACCGAAGGACATCACACACATCCATGCCCGAGGCAGGATTCGAACCGGCGACCGTAGCGGTTCCAGACTGAAGCGACTAGAACAGACAAGTATTCATTACGTTCTACCTCTGATAAAATAGTTTGGTGAACAAAGTCTCCAATTGTTTCAATAAATTCCATCTGAACATCGTGTGTTAGATAATGAATCATGCGTTTTCCTTGTTGTTGCGAAGCTTCATTTTGTTAAATGCTCTCTGATAACTGGATCAAACTCTAAGACGCCTGAAACTCTCATTTGAACCATCTCCAAATAAGTCACTACCACCTCTCAAATGTAAACCCCTTTCACGAGAAAAAGAATCACTTCAATTACGCGATGCGATACTTCGTTCCAATACTGTTCTCATCTCTTGCAAATTTTTGGTGTTAAAGATGTAATTCTCTATGGCTGGACTATTGTTTAGCGTATTTTCTAGTTTGTGCATTCTAAGTTCGACGTTTCGTGATCAGCGCTGCTTTCATGTTCACGCAAATTTTGTCCTTGTATCTTCTAGCGTGTTAATAATCCCCAGACGCAGCCCAAAGCTGGGTTGTGAAAACAATCGGGAAGCAAAGCAGTACAATGTTTGCTTTTCTTTGCTCCAAAGAAGCCAATCACTTTCGGAAATTTCCCCATCTTTTAAAACGCGCTCGAACGTATTTCAAGGGAAAGATTAATCACTTTTTTGGTTCAAAAAAATGTTCAAATGTGTGTGAAATCTTATGGGACTTAACTGCTAAGGTCATCAGTCCCTAAGCTTACACACTACTTAACCTAAATTATCATAAGGACAAACACACACACCCATGCCCGAGGGAGGACTCGAACCTCCGCCGGGACTAGCCGCACAGTCCATGACTGCAGCACCTGAGACCGCTCGGCTGATTCCGCGCGGCACTTTTTTGGTCCCAGAGTAGCTTTAGTCAGGTCCTTAGCTTACAGCTTCTTCTACCTCCAAACTGATGAAGCGTTTTTTTTTTTCCTTCATTCCACAGACTGATATCGAAATCTAAAAGCTTATTCTCTGTCGATCTTGCCGTTAAAACGTATTAGTTTCTGGAAAGATTTTGTCACACTCACTGTCACTGTCGCTTGCTATAGTACTACCACATTCAATTTATTTGTATGCGCTCCTCAACGTAAATATTGTATTGTATTGTATGGAACTGGGGACCGAAAGACGACGGAGAGGCTTCGTCCCAGCCGTAGCCCGCAGTGGTATACAACCCCACAACAGGTTACAGCAGTCCACTCACCCCACCGCCGCCCCACACCGAACCCAGGGACTCCCCCGGGAACGCCTCACACCAGACGAGTGTAACCCCAATGTTTGCGTGGTAGTTACGGTGTGCGCGTACGTGGAGACTGTGTAACTGAGGCGGAATAAGGGGAACCAGCCAGCATTCGCCGAGACAGATGGAAAACCGCCTTAAACACCATCCACAGACTGGCCGGCACACCAGACCTCGACACTAAAGGTTCGTTTGAGCAGTTGCCAGCGGGCTCGTTGCGCATGCTCAGAGCTGAATTCGCTTATGAGCAGTTCCTTCTCCCGCTTCCGATTACTTTAAGCGTTGCTGTTTGCCGTATGAGCAGTAGCAGCAAGTAGCCAGATGCTACCCGGAAAAAATTTTCCGCCGCGCCCAAGTTGCCAGATTCGCTCGTGCGCAGATCAAGCTGAGCTATAGTAGGGGTGGGGGGGCCTTCTCCACGTGACCCACCTACATGTTTAGTGATACTGCTGGTCCCTTCGTTTACAGCTCTCACGTCAAATAAAAATAAAACAGATTTCTGTGGCCGAGAGCCATTAAGTGAATTAGTATACATTCTCATAAACATGAAAGACCAAAATAAGTTAGTAGTTTCAATTTTCTGGTTTTATATTATTTTCACGTTATTAGCAATCAACCATTAATGTCTTAATGACATTTCGGTCCGTTTTGAGAGAAATTTGCTTGTATTAATTTTTCCACTGAGGCTGTTAGTTTATTTGAAACGAAGTGTTTCATTCCCCACTACTGGCTACTTTCAACTTCGTTCAGGTTCAAGTGAAAATTTTCATATTCTGGGACGAATGACGTTATACCATAATAAAGAACCAAACATGAGAATACAGTACTGAACCTCCAAGAAAACTGGTATCACGAAAACCACATACAAAAGCTGACTATCAGGTACTCCAAAGTGCATCTGGACATAGAAATCATAGAAATATGCAATTAGAGCGGAATAAAGCATTTTAGTATGGTCTATGAAATTCCGATGCTGCTGGAGTAGTCTCTGATGTCCTGTTCCTTTTATGACACTGTAAGATCTCTTAACGCTATATAAGTACGAACAAACGTAAACATTGACTTGAAGCTGACTAAGTAGGCAAATTTGGTCAGTAGTTTTGAACTAAATATTTTGTTTCACATATACTGACAGCTGCAGCAGAATTTTACAAATCTGCCTTCTGTGAAACAGTGATTTTCGATCACAAGGCACTTGTCTAGTACTTCCTCTAGGCCTGAAGTTATTTCTTAATTTGTGTTTACATTTTAAATTTATAGAATGTCATTGTATGCTAAATTGTAGACTGGCAGCGTACCGTGTTTTATCGTTTTAATTACCCACATCGCTTTATATTTATTCCTAGAGTAGAATATAAACTGCCAGTTGAACAGTTTCTTCGCCTCACAGACAACCTTGTTAATTTTTTATACATTTTGGAATAGTCAAGAAATTTATTGTCCTTTTTTTCTACAAGAAATTTGTATTCCGTCTTACTAGCTTTTTGCAGTGCTGTGTAGAAGTAAACCTGATTGGAAATGCTACATAACAATATTGCACAGTACGAATGAAAAATAAAATAAAAATAAATTAAAAAATCTGTCAAAGTCACCACCTAGAAAATGTTATGGTACTTTGAGCTATGGAGTCTAGTTTTGAAATGAATAATACGCCAATAACTGCTTCCTTATTTGCATTCATTATCTGGGTAGAACGGATAAGACAATTGCTCCAGGTACAACGTCCTACGTCCTCTCAACAACACGCCGCAGGGTTACACATGGTCGCGTGATGCCCCACCACGCACGAAATTCCACACAGAAATGCGACGAAAAGCGTATGAGCAGAGCAAGCACCAAGCACGGGCTGGCTACATCATAGTAGTACAGCCTGTTGTCGGGCGCTGTCTGGCAACTGCTCAAATGATCCTTAATCCTCCGGGCGGATTCGTGCCTGGGACCGGCACGCCTTCCCGCCCGGAAAGCAGTGCGTTAGACCGCACGGCCAATCGGTCGGGCGCAATACCAACCTTACCGTTGTAGTCTCCATCTTGGTCGATGTGGTCTCACCTCTGCATCGCTCATGCTGCAGATGCTTCTAAACAACATCATTCTTGCATATCAACATCTATAAAGTTTCGAAAACTAGCACCAATTTTTGCACGAGAGTCTCGCTCTTAAATACCTACGCCACAACAACAATCATATGTAAATGGAAGTGTCTAGCTAACGACGTGCCTCGTCTCTGAGAATCCTGATCCTGATCCTGCCAAAGGACGCCTCAACGTTATTTCCACTTTCTTCTGATTTCTCAGGCGCTGTCGGTTTAGTGAGTGGCACAAGGGTAAGAATGTCTTTTTCTCAGCATTGTCTTTCTCAGCCATACACCTTCGTTTTTAATACCCATATGTAGCACTTAATTTTTTTCCATTCGGGTAACCCTTTTCATTATGAAAAACTGTTAAAACGGAATGATGCAACGATATTAAAACGTAACTTCACAAACGATCACAACATAATAGAGAGCGTGCAGCAAGCTATTCGACTCGACTGACTCTTCAGCGCAACTTATAGATAATGACACGCTGCAGTACAAAACAAAATGCAAACTTCGGCATGTACACACTCACATGAATTCGGTACTTTAATTCCTGTCTGTCAATGCTTGCTTTCAATCGCTGGGCCCCTATGGTACCGTACTTGATTAACAGTAGCTCAGCCGGCTACCCGCCATCTCAAGTAAACAAAGGTGAAGATGTAAACTGTTTTAAAAAGAGCGAAATGCAAAAATTTTTTACAACGTCGTCCTAATATAGTAAAAGGTGAAAATCGTTTTGGAATGATGAAAAGAAGAAAGAATCACACATAAAAGTTGTAGATAACAATTTATTACACTTTTTTGTATTTAATACCCTTTTCTGGAGCGTAAATTAAAAGCTACCGAACACAAAAAATGTTTTAAGACCCTTAATTCCTTTACTAATGAATATGTTTGGTATACTTATATTACTATCACATGAAGCTAGTCAAAAAAAGTTTCAAACTTGTCATAACGAGCGCCCGAGATCAGTCAGTATGCGAAAGCAGAACTTGACGAGTGCGTGAAGTTTAAAATTCTTACACGCCTACTCGTACATATTGTGTAACATATATGTTCGAAATTGCTAACATTAAACTTATTTGATAATTAAAACAAGGTCCTTACTTCGATTAAAATTATTATGGTATCAATTAATGAAAAGTAAACTACATTCATAAATACAGAGGTTGGACGAAAATGTGGAAACATCAAAAACATAACACACTGCTGTATCCAATGCGGTATAGGAAACCCTTTGGATTCAAAATACTCTCAGTTGTCTCTGAATGGATAAATATAGGTACTATATGGTTTTGTAGGGAATGTTATACCTTCTTCCTGCAAAATCGTCGCAAGTTCAGGTAAAGATGAAGAAGGTGAGTAGCGATCACACAACCTTCTCTCCAAAGTAGACCATAAAGGCTCCATAGTAATGAGATCTGGTAACTGTGGTGGCCATGGGAGATGCGACAGTTCATCTTCGTGCTCACAAAACCAGTCCTGGACGATACGAGCATCGTGAATAGAGGCCATATCGTCTTGGAACAGCGCGACACCACTGGGGTACAAACATTGTACCATGGGATTGACCCGATCAGCCAAAATGGTCAGATAATCCTTTTGAAGTTGTCGCCTAATTATTTTTCGTCGCAATCCTCTTGAATGATCGTCTGTCACAATCACTTAACACGCACTATCGTTCGCGTTGCGACATAGCCGTTGATGTTTTTCCGCTTTCCCTGTATGCGGTATAAATCTTCGATACGGTGCCTCTTGAAACACGAAACACTTCTGAGAGCTAGTTTCTCGGTATGGTTCAGGATAAGGTTACGATTGTGGACGGGACCATAATCAGTTACTCTCGGTTGTACAACAAATACGTAAACTTTATTTAAAGAAATTAAAATTTTGAAGCAATCTCTTAAAAAAATACACAATTGACTGTATAACGACTGAAGGCCTTATCACAAAAAAAAAATTCCACAATTTTAGGGCCGAATGCCACCAACAATAACCTCAAACAACAAACGGCTGAAGGCCTGAATAAGTCAGGAAAGCAATTCCAAATATCACTTTAAAAATAAATCCCTTGCTTTTAAAACAAGTTTGCTTAGAAAAACTTTCCGTAACACGGCTTAAGGTCTTATCACGAAAAAAGTGAAATTATTGCTCTGCTGAAGGCCACACCAACAATAATTAGAAAATTACAAATATCCTTAAAACAAACATCACAATCTCAGGAATCAGGACAAGCGGTTCTCAGCAAGTGTTCCAAGGGTCGGCCTGGGTAGGTAACTCAAACATAAGCTAAGGTGAGACAGGCAGCCAAGAGTTGTGCTCATGTAACAGGATGGAAACTCAACTAGGGCAGCTTAGGCGCCGACCGAACGACTAACCAATCCGCCTAACGTCCGATCACCGGTAGAACGATGGAATATTTTTAGTCAAGGGCGAAGAGACAGACAGCACTACGTCTTCAGAAAACACCCAAGGTCGAAGGAAAGACTAGAACCAAGGTAGACCACCCAAACAATATGCACAGTACAATACAAGAGGCTGTCGAACTACACGCCGTGTCGGACAACATCAACACGACGAGGAAAGGCACACTGCCGGAAAAGTACGCTAACCTCCAGGGCAGGTAATTGTGCGTTAGTGGCCACAAGGCAGAAAATACCGCCGGTTGCACTTCACTAATAAGAATAATATTAAATTCAATGATGGATAGCAAATAGAGAAAGACGGCTGCAATATTTCACCGCCCCGAAACACTTCACTCGTTGCTGCCAGGTTCAGCGGCCCTGGGAGCAACAACCCGCCGACCAAAGGCGGGATCTCAAAATAGTCGAGGTTGCATTAGCAGTTAACTCTTCACTCAACTTAAACGTCTCGCAGCTACCCCTCCTCGATCCGGCAGTGGCAGCATGCCGGCAGCGCCCCGGCTTGTCCTCGCGCTGCACACACCTGCTCGCTGCTGCGCCACAACCTAACTGATGCCCTTTCGCAACCTTCGTCAATAAATACGCTATTTCTTCTTGGCACTTCTGTGAAAGATTTTCAATATAACACATCATGTAATGTAACCTGTGACTATTTCTGCCTAAAATCAAACTCATGAAAGCAGTAGGCAATGCACAAAAAAAGCGGAAGTGACGAACTGTTCGCAATGTGAAGGTACCAACCAAAGAACTTCAGAAATAGTGCCTCGTTCAGTTTGGTTTAATCAAAGAACGATTTTCTTTATTCTCTGAGTATGACCTCATTTGTTCTCCATTTAGTTATGCTACGCATTACTTTAAAACAAGCTGTTAATGCATAACGGGACGATATACATTCCCTACATATTTTGTCTGGATAAAAGGATACTTAAGTTAAAAAGGGACGATCCGATAAAATACTGGACGTCTGATCACCCTACTTGCTGCGAAGTGTCATACAAACGCAAATGTTGTATATTCTGAGGTTTTGTGATGGTATTCTGTACAAAAAACAATAAAAACTAAAAACTAAAACAAAGGGATCTCCATCTTTCATATTGTATACTATTTACTATAATTTCGAATGAGTAAGTAATGCAATGGTCTTCTTTAAACAAAAGAAAGGTTTTCAATGTTTTTTTTATTTGTATTATCCTTCTAATAAGAGAATATTTTCAATAAATAGTTTTGGGATTTAGATATATGGCCACGACGTTTCGAATTATTTATTTTATTTATTTATTCAACCCACTCCGATTAGGGTCATCAGGCCCTCTCTTAAATGGACCTTAGTTTCACACATACATTACCTTTTTAACGTCGTAGTTTCCTTAAGAAATAACGATAATTGTAATATGACAACTAGTATTAAATGATATGAGTTTCTGTAGAGACAATGCGAGTAAATAATACTAAGAACAAATAAAGTTAATACTGGCTGTTCTTCTACTGCTGTTGCTATTGCCACTAATTATAATGATAATAATGATAATAAGAATAAAAATAGTAGTTATAAATATAGTTATAATGATGCAGATGTAAACAGAATTTATAGTTGTAAAAAAAGATATTTTTTGATGTAGCGAGTTCTGGGAATGGGAACTTTAAGGAGACTTCACCGGCTAATAATTGTGGGAAAGGAGGAAGATCTGGTTGGAAGGAAGGATGTAATGAGGTAACTAGTGCCTATGGGGAAAAAGGTAGATATATCATTAACTGTCTTTTGGAGGTGGAGCTGTTATTGAGTTGTCTGATGCAATGAGGGAGCTTATTCCAGAACCGGGTTCATTCTACTAAGAATGACTTCGATGAAGTGGCAAAGCGCTGTAATGGGACAGAAAGGATATTGATCTCGTGAGAACGAGTCTTCTGCCCTGTTGTTCAAACAAGAGCCTTAAGTTCGAGGAGTGACGTGAATGACAGCGTACATTGACAACACAGTAGAGGAAACAGAGTGTATGAAAAGTCTGATTATTTCCAAGCAGCCAGGATAGCTGTGCATACGACGGTGATATATGATCAAAGAGTGGAACGTCACACATATATCGAACATAGGCGTTCATAAACTGTTTCAGGTGCCGTGAGCTTTCCTGAGAAAGACCTTGCAAGATAATATCAAGGTAATCAATAACGGGAAGTATAAGTGTTTGTTTAAGTTTCTTTTTCAGGTCAAGAGGGAAGAACTTTTTATATTTTTATAGCGGATGGTGTCGTAACCCGACGTGGGTCGCAACATACTTGCTCAGAAGCTCACGCTCAGATCAGAGGTGGTGTGGGATTTGATGTTATCTGTCTTTTGGCACGCGAGAGACTTCGCACAGGGGTGAGACACTGACTGCGTCAAGTCATGATGTTTCAGGTCTCTATGGTTGGAAATGGTATGGAATGATTTGGACGTCGGGGTAAGGCAGTAGATACGGTGACGATAAGAAAATGAAACTGTGGTCTGGCCTGCAGGTCTGTTTTTTATTGCTTCTTCACCCGTTTACAATGAACATGCAGAAGAGAGCTGACACTAGTTTATAACTTAAGTAAGGGTAAAACATAGACGAGACTTACTAGATTCTCTAACAAATTATCAGCACAAGAGGCCACCCATTCCTTTATCAGGATTCGAGTATACACAGTAACGTATAGTCCTACAGAACACGAACCATGTAAGTGGCAGATTTTATGACTCTAATCGAACCATTATGTTCAAATAATTGTCAAATGGCTCTGAGCACTATGGGACTCAACTGCTGTGGTCATCAGTCCCCTAGAACTTAGAACTACTTAAACCTAACTAACCTAAGGACATCACACACATCCATGCCCGAGGCAGGATTCGAACCTGCGACCGTAGCAGCAGCGCGGCTCCGGACTGGAGCGCCTAGAACCGCACGACCACCGCAGCCGGCTCAAATAATTGTCACAATAGAAGTCACTTTCAGGCAAAGATACATGTAAACAGATGTACGACGGAAACCCATAACTCTAGTCCAGAGTTACAGACGTGCAAGCTTTACAAGTTTAATTGAATATAATAATCAATCACATAATAAGCGCTGTTGGCCATTGTCAATCCGGGGCTGGTGTCTGGAACTCTTCCATGTCTGGAACTATTCTCGGTCCCAAACGCTTCTCTGTCTGGAACTCTCCTCTGTCTGTACTCTGCCTCGCTTGACAATTGAGTGCCTCTTTATAAGGCATTTGGACCAGTTTGCTTATAGGTGATATGCGACTGCGTCACCTTTTACCTCTAATTCGTTATCAGTGAGTGTGAAATCCGTGGTTTCCCAATGCGCTTGACATCCTACTGAACTCACAAAAGCGGCTTGCACTGTAGGTCTCTAGTTACTAGGCTTACGGATAATATTTATACTCAACATATTATTCTTTTTTTTCTTGCATCCCTTTATGATTCAGTCATCACAATGGAGAGATGCTGATGCCTTCTTGAACCCTGCAGTTACGTGCTCAGTTCAATTGAGATTTTCATCTAATATTACTCCTAGACTCTCTGCTGAGGTAGAGAAGTTGACATTTATCCTTTTAAGGATAAAAGATGGTATGGATTCCCGATATGTGGCTAACGAGCCTAGAATGACCATCCAGTACTGCTTGGGTTTTGGATGAGTTGAGCTTTAACGGTATATTCTGGGTCCATTTTGACAGAGCACAAAGGCTAGTATTGAATCCTCGATAGTTGTCCTCAGGTTTATTGGGTTGCACTTAAATACAACTTGAGATCATCAATGTACTTATTGTATCCGTAGTAGAACAAAACTGATGACACATTATTGACATAAAATGAAATGACTAGAGGACCTTACGCCTGGAACTACCTGCCTCCACTGTGACTTTATGGTGCCGTACACGATGCATTGCTGGCGAGACGTCAGATACGAGCGAAACCATTGCACTGCACTTGACGAGAAATGTAGGGTAATAAATTTGACAAGTAAAATGTCGAAGAGACAGTGTCAAATGTTTTGCTTATGTCAAAGAAGAACAAGCTAATCGCCTTTTGTGCATCCTTGGCAAGCTTCAGTTTATAGATAAACTTTATTAAGGCAGGTACGGTGCTGCGATACATACGGAAACGTCATTCGTAATCGTCTAGTAGATTGTTTGTAGTTAAGTAATTTGTTAGTTAGACGTGAATTACATATTCTAAGGCCTTAGACAGTGCAGAAAGAATGCAAATAGGTCGGTAACCAAAGGTTGCTGTGGCAATGTCCTTTCCAGGTAGCGGCTTAAGGCCCAAGGAAAACATTTGTCGTTAAGGAATGGTTGAAGATATCTTTTATAATGGGCACTATTGGGTCAATAATATGGTCCATAATTTTCGACTGCGATGCCATCGTGACCGGTAGATGCTGATTTCGTATGTATGACGGCTTTATCGACGGTGTTGTATGCTTTAGGTAGAATTTTTTGTGGTTCCGGTCGTTTACAGCTATAATACAATCAATGAGTTTCTGTTTCGTTTGCAGTTCAGTTGTGGTTGTAGGTAATGTGAAGTACCCGTTCAGTTCTTCGGTTGGGGCAATGGAATTTGCTGCATCTTTTACTCTGTCTATGGCAAGACCACTCAGGTTTTCCATTGAACCGTTGTTCTATTTCTGTTGTTGGTTAATGCATGGGCGTGCGTGAGTTTAGCATTTCTCGCAGCTTGTCTGACTCTGTTCCTCATTTGCTTGTAAGAGATACGATCTTCAGGTGTAGAACGTCTTTTGTAGGCCCAATGTACAGAGTCTCTCAGATTCGTGAGCTGTTTTAGGTCATCAATTAGTCAGATCCATGAATTTTTACCTTTCTGTACAAGAAGGAAAAGGAGTTAATCGCCCTGAAAACTGTATACAGCATTGGCAACGATCTAGAATGAATCTTTGACTGGGCAGCGGAATGTGTTTGTAAACTTACTGCCCGATGAAAACGGTGCCACACCGGCACTCGAACCCTGAAGCTTGTCTTTCTGGGACAGTGTTCTCTGTGACGAAGATATCTCCCCTGATACCCTCCCCCCCTTCCCCCGCCCCCGCAGCTTCACTGTTGCAAGTGCCTCTACTTTCCAAACTTCACAAAAAATCTCCTGTCTACCTTGTGGTCTAGCACTGCTGAAAGGAAGGGTATTGTTGAAGCCCGGGAAAGTGTTTGTAGAAATGATCTTTCGCCTTCGTGCCAGATTAAAACTGTTCACAGGGCCGTGATATTGCTCCGAGGTATCCTTCCATACACCAATGAAAGTCCAGCAAGGTGTTCAGACGTGATTCTGTGAAGTTTGGAAAGTTCAGGAGAGGAACTCATAAGAGAGAATCTGTGTGGACGGGTCGTGAGGTGTGTCCGTACAGCTCAGTCTGTAAGAGCATTGTCCAAGAACAGAAAGGTTTCTGGGGTTGTGCCCGGAGGCTGACACGAGATGTGCAGTTCAGGAACATGGAGTAAGGGTTCACAAATCCCCCTACTCAAATTTCGCAACTCGCCCTCACGTAGAGGAGCGCGCACATACTTTTGAATGGATGAGTCCTCTACGCTTTTGAAAACCTCAAATGCTTGCGGGAATTTTCATTCTCGTCTGGCTCTTTATTCGAATCGACTCACCCTACATTTAAAAATTTGTGAGTAGATTCAGAAAGGTACGAACAGACTGTTACATTCGGCTAAACAGTGTCGGATCTGCTTCTGTTCCAAAAATTGATAATAAAATCAAAGAAAGACAATAGTAGTTCAGAAGAAAGGTAAAATGGCAAACGGGAACTGGACATGTACGAATGCATGCTTTCGCGGCGATATCCGTTAATAAAACATTCTCGGGTTTCAAGCCGCGTCAATTGGTTTACTGCCCACGAGCTTTCGGCAGAGATCTCCTCTGCCATTGTCAGGTGGATGACTGTCGTGTGGTTGTCATTTCCGTGCTTATATAGCCGCACCGTCGCTCGTGACGTCACTGGTGCTCGGTCCCGCACTATATATGTAATGTTTTGGCCGCGCGACCTCCGGGCCCGATAGAGTGCACTTATTGAAGTGTGTTCCGTAAAAATCTCCAATGTTACCGTCAGCTTAAAAAAATCTTCTGAATAAAATTATTTGTAAGTTAGTTCTTATATACTTTCTTGTCTTCATACTTCTGACAGTTGCAAAATTTAAGATAATAATTTACCTTTTCGTAAATTTTGAAATAAAAGCACCGTAGTAACCGTTCTTTAGCTTAACATTGACTACACTTCTACAATATGGCCTACTGACTGTTATATACTTCCTTGTCTTCATCCTTATGACAGTTACTAAATTTAAAATAGTAATTTACCTTTCCTTAAATTTTGAAATAAAAGTACAGTAATAGCGATTCCTTAGCTAAACTTTGCTACACGTCTACAATATGGCCTACTGACGTGTTGCGGGGAGTGGCCGAAACAAGTCAGTCATAGGCCTAGTTGTGGAGTTCGGTTACTGGCAGTAAGGCAGTTGTGAACAAGTTGTGGAGTTCGGGTTTTGAGCAAGTAGAAATTTCGGAGTCCGTGTGAGCCAGTCCACGGTCCGACACGCTACTAAGATAATCCAGGAAATTTCAATTAAGTTAGAATTTGCGCAAACCCATACAGGTAGTCGATTCCATATTCCTAGATTTCCGGAAAGCGTTTGACGCGCAGTTCCACTGTAGACAGCTAACGAAGGACCGAGCATACGCAAGTGGCTCCCAGGTACGTGAGTGGCACGAAGATTTCTTAAGTAATTAAACCCAGTACGTCGTCCTCGACGGCGTGTGTTCATCAGAGACAAGTATATCGTCAGAGTGGCCCAGGAAAGTGTGATAGGGTCGCTCTTATTCTCTGTATGTATGTTAGAACGGCTCTAAGCACTATGGGACTTAACATCTGAGGTCATCAGTCCCCTAGACTTAGAACTACGTAAACCTAACTAACCTAAGGACATCACACACATCCATGCCCGGGGCAGAATTCGAACCTGCGACCGTAGCAGCAGCGCCGTTCCGTACTGAAGCGCCTAGAACCGCTCGGCTACAGCGGCCGGCTGTATGTTAGAATACACTATTGGTTGTGTGGTAATTGACACAGTAACGTCGATTCAGTATCTATGCGCAACGTTGCAAAGCGATATGAAATGTAACGAGCACTAAAGGCAGTAGTACGGAAGACGAATAGTCGACTTCGGTTTTTGGATCTCTGTTAGGGAAGTGTAGCTCACCTGCAGAAGCGACTGCGTTTAGGACACGAGTGCAAGCTGGAGGGAAGGCGATGTTTCTATCACAAGATTCTGTTGAAAAAGTTTAGAGAACAAGTATTTGCTGCTAACTGTAGAGCAGTTCTACTGAAACCAACGTACATTTCGCGTAAGGACAAGATAAGAGAAATGAACCATGGACCTTGACGTTGGTGGGGAGGCTTGCGTGCCTCAGCGATACAGATGGCCGTACCGTAGGTGCAACCACAACGGAGGGATATCTGTTGAGAGGCCAGACAAACATGTGGTTCCTGAAGAGGGGCAGCAGCCTTTTCAGTAGTTGCAGGGGCAACAGTCTGGATGATTGACTGACCTGGCCTTGTAACATTAACCAAAACGGCCTTGCTGTGCTGGTACTGCGAACGGCTGAAAGCAAGCGGAAACTACAGCCGTAATTTTTCCCGAGGACATGCAGCTTTACTGTATGATTAAATGATGATGGCGTCCTCTTGGGTAAAATATTCCGGAGGTAAAATAGTCCCCCATTCGGATCTCCGGGCGGGGACTACTCACGAGAACGTCGTTATCAGGAGAAAGAAAACTGGCATTCTACGGATCGGAGCGTGGAATGTCAGATCCCTTAATCGGGCAAGTAGGTTAGAAAATTTAAAAAGGGAAATGGATAGGTTAAAGTTAGATATAGTGGGAATTAGTGAAGTTCGGTGGCAGGAGGAACAAGACTTTTGGTCAGGTGATTACAGGGTTATAAATACAAAATCAAATAGGGGTAATGCAGGAGTAGGTTTAATAATGAATAAAAAAATAGGAGTGCGGGTTAGCTACTACAAACAGCATAGTGAACGCATTATTGTGGCCAAGATAGACACGAAGCCCATGCCTACTACAGTAGTACAAGTTTATATGCCAACTAGCTCTGCAGATGATGAAGAAACTGATGAAATGTATGACGAGATAAAAGAAATTATTCAGGTAGAGAAGGGAGACGAAAATTTAATAGTCATGGGTGACTGGAATTCGTCAGTAGGAAAAGGGAGAGAAGGAAACATAGTAGGTGAGTATGGATTGGGGGGAAGAAATGAAAGAGGATGCCGCCTTGTAGAATTTTGCACAGAGCATAACTTAATCATAGCTAACACTTGGTTCAAGAATCATAAAAGAAGGTTGTATACCTGGAAGAATCCTGGAGATACTAAAAGGTATCAGATAGATTATATAATGGTAAGACAGAGATTTAGGAACCATGTTTTAAATTGTAAGACATTTCCAGTTGCAGATGTGGATTCTGACCACAATCTATTGGTTATGAACTGCAGATTGAAACTGAAGAAACTGCAAAAAGGTGGGAATTTAAGGAGATGGGACCTGGATAAACTGAAAGAACCAGAGGTTGTAGAGAGTTTCAGGGAGAGCATAAGGGAACAATTGACAGGAATGGGGGAAAGAAATACAGTAGAAGAAGAATGGGTAGCTCTGAGGGATGAAGTAGTGAAGGCAGCAGAGGATCAAGTAGGTAGAAAGACGAGGGCTAATAGAAATCCTTGGGTAACAGAAGAAAAATCGAATTTAATTGATGAAAGGAGAAAATATAAAAATGCAGTAAATGAAGCAGGCAAAAAGGAATACAAACGTCTCAAAAATGAGATCGACAGGAAGTGCAAAATGGCTAAGCAGGGATGGCTAGAGGACAAATGTAAGGATGTAGAGGCTTGTCTCACTAGGGGTAAGATAGATACTGCCTACAGGAAAATTAAAGAGACCTTTGGAGAGAAGAGAACCACTTGTATGAATATCAAGAGCTCAGATGGCAACCCAGTTCTAAGCAAAGAAGGGAAAGCAGAAAGGTGGAAAGAGTATATAGAGGGTCTATACAAGGCCGATGTACTTGAGGAGAATATTATGGAAATGGAAGAGGATGTAGATGAAGATGAAATGGGAGATATGACAGAGCACTGAAAGACCTGAGTCGAAACAAGGCCCCGGGAGTAGACAACATTCCATTAGAACTACTGATGGCCTTGGGAGAGCCAGTCATGACAAAACTCTACCATCTGGTGAGCAAGATGTATGAGACAGAATATAATAATTCCAATCCCAATTGACAGATGTGAAAATTACCGAACTATCAGTTTAATAAGTCACAGCTGCAAAATACTAACGCGAATTCTTTACAGACGAATGGAAAAACTGGTAGAAGCTGACCTGGGGTAAGATCAGTTTGGATTCCGTAGAAATGTTGGAAGACGTGAGGCAATACTAACCTTACGACTTATCTTAGAAGAAAGATTAAGAAAAGGCAAACCTACGTTTCTAGCATTTGTAGACTTAGAGAAAGCTTTTGACAATGTTGACTGGAATACTCTCTTTCAAATTCTGAAGGTGGCAGGGGTAAAATACAGGGAGCGAAAGGCTATTTACAATTTGTACAGAAACCAGATCGCAGTTATAAGAGTCGAGGGGCATGAAAGGGAAGCAGTGGTTGGGAAGGGAGTGAGACAGGGTTGTAGCCTCTCCCCGATGTTATTCAATCTGTATATTGAACAAGCAGTAAAGGAAACAAAAGAAAAATTTGGTGTAGGTATTAAAATTCATGGAGAAGAAGTAAAAACTTTGAGGTTCGCCGATGACATTTTAATTCTGTCAGAGACAGCAAAGGACTTGGAAGAGCAGTTGAACGGAATGGACAGTGTCTTGAAAGGAGGATATAAGATGAACATCAACAAAAGCAAAACGAGGATAATTTCATCAAATTAAATCGGGTGATGCTGAGGGGATTAGATTAGGAAATGAGACACTTAAAGTAGTAAAGGAGTTTTGCTATTTAGGGAGTAAAATAACTGATGATGGTCGAGGTAGAGAGGATATAAAATGTAGACTGGCAATGGCAAGGAAATCGTTTCTGAAGAAGAGAAATTTGTTAACATCGAGTATAGATTTAAGTGTCAGGAAGTCGTTTCTGAAAGTATTTGTGTGGAGTGTAGCCATGTATGGAAGTGAAACATGGACGATAACCAGTTTGGACAAGAAGAGAATAGAAGCTTTCGAAATGTGGTGCTACAGAATAATGCTGAAGATAAGGTGGGTAGATCACGTAACTAATGAGGAGGTACTGAATAGGATTGGGGAGAAGTTTGTGGCACAACTTGACTAGAAGAAGGGATCGGTTGGTAGGACATGTTTTGAGGCATCAAGGGATCACAAATTTAGCATTGGAGGGCAGCGTGGAGGGTAAAAATCGTAGAGGGAGACCAAGAGATGAATACACTAAGCAGATTCAGAAGGATGTAGGTTGCAGTAGGTACTGGGAGATGAAGAAGCTTGCACAGGATAGAGTAGCGTGGAGAGCTGCATCAAACCAGTCTCAGGACTGAAGACCACAACAACAACAACAACAAGAGAAATTACGGCTTGTACGGAGGAATGTAGATAGTAATTTTTCCTCGCTCCATTTGCGAGTGGATTAGCAAGGAAACTACTAGCAGTGGTACAAGGTACACTCCGCCATTCACAGTATCGTGGCTGACATAGTATGTATGTAGATGAAGATTTTCAAAAATGAAAAGCATTCTGGAAGCGGAACAGCCTTGTCGTATTCCATTACATATACACGAGAATAAAAGTTTCCATTTGCAATGATTAATTTCGTTAGAGTGTTTCCGCTAGTCATGCTTATCTCACCCAACTACACGATTTCGACAACACGACGACCTTCGCGAGGTCCACCACTGACGTCTGAGCAAGTTCGCTTTCATTCGCAGTGACGTCAACTGGGAGCAACATCCAAAGTCTCTGGCAAAGAACTTAGCCCATCGATCAACCACGCCTCGCTGTATCGTCTCGTTGTTTTTTGTTGCAAGAACAGAAAAATTATGAACGATAGTGGAGCTCATGCATTATCTCCACAACTTGCTTGACAGTCTGTGAATCCTAGCGGCTGCACTAGTGGAAGGTTTCTAAGAGTCACTGACTGCATTGGTTATGCGACGACACGTTGCAGCACCTCTCTATTTTACCTTAATAGGATAAGGGAGGCCAAGATAACACAGTACCATATTCTCTATATTTATGTTGACTTCCTATTCTTTCACGGATATCAAGTCACTTCAATCCTCGTCAGTTTGTTATTGCATCACAGTGTCGCCGAACGCTGCAATGTTACCCTACAGCATTCATCCTAGTAATTACGTTATATTGTTTGAAACTACCTCTAATTGCTGTCCGAAGCTTTATGGTCGCCAGTATCCTCATTGACATTATAAAAACTCCACAAGAAATGTTATAATTGAAACATGAACAAGAAAGGACACTGCTATATCTTACGGAACCGTATGAAAATACAATCCGTGAGGCGTTCAGATGTTTGGGGAAAAAAATCAATCCACATACTCCCGATCACAGAGATTGCGTTTCTACTCCATCAGCGATTTACCAGATTTTGCTCAAGAACGCTTTATGGGTAATTTACCATAGGAAGTCGATGTTCATTGGGTAATTATGTATAATAAAACTCAATAAAAGGTACGCACAGCAGGAACAACCTGACATGTAAAACGAGGAACAACTCGAAGTCAGTTCCGTGTCTGATTTGAATGTACAGGTGCTGACAGTACGGGAGTCCTTTATTTTCAATAAAATAAAAGGGAATTTTTTTTTTAACTGCGTGAGTTATGGATGGCAATGGATCTTCACAAAGCCGTGCGCGGGCCCTGGGTTGGCGACACATCAGATTTTTCCAGTATGTGCCGCTATCCCACGGCTTGTTCACGTACTCGACGAACAAACAACCTTTCTGCTGACGGGTTGACGCTTAGGGAAGCGTCGCTGGCCTAGGCAGAGCTCCTACAGCAGCCAATCAGAAAGGTCCAGGAGATCACGTGTGAGCGCCCACCGCGCCGAGCTGCGCGGACGAGGCTGGTGGATCGCCCTCTTTTACTGACAGGCCCCCGACGAGATCAGACGCATTGGCCGGTTGCCTCTGTGCACTTTTCGAACCCCGGCTCAATCTGTTTGCGCCTTAGGGCCGCTAAACTCACATAATGTACCCCGGCTAGGTCAATCAGTAAATGTTTTCTCAATAAACGGGAGGCAGTTTGCGGACCGGAGTTGAAAAATTAACACTTGTTCTTTTTTAGACCCCACTTCCACCTCAGCCACATCCTGACATGCACAAGAACCTTTTGA
Organism: Schistocerca nitens; assembly: GCF_023898315.1. Taxonomy (NCBI): domain Eukaryota; kingdom Metazoa; phylum Arthropoda; class Insecta; order Orthoptera; family Acrididae; genus Schistocerca; species Schistocerca nitens. The sequence continues at coordinate 436,415,437 of NC_064620.1, read as the reverse complement.
ATGGCAATTAAACCTTTTATCAGCAATTAAAACTGTAGTACCGAGAGTGGAGTAAATTGCCTCTTCCTGGTTTAAATTATAATCAAACTTTTCGGCCGTTCGGAACGATCGCTGAAATGTACCCAAAAGCTTAGTATGTAACAAGGACTTTGATAGACTCTTTTGCAGTTAGGCAGGCTCCAAGAGGTAAGAAGCTCTAATCAGCAGCGCACATTTTTTCGTCATAAATTTATACATTTCGGCCAATGAAACATTTTTTTAGCTTATTTAAATTATTTTTTTACGTGAACAAGCTGTTGGGTATGCTTTGCTAATGTTTTTGGGATTTCGCTATTATCGGCAAACTGCAGTATGTGTTACGATGGCCGACCGAAGTGGCCGTGCGGTTAAAGGCGCTGCAGTCTGGAACCGCAAGACCGCTACGGTCGCAGGTTCGAATCCTGCCTCGGGCATGGATGTTTGTGATGTCCTTAGGTTTAACTAGTTCTAAGTTCTAGGGGACTAATGACCTCAGCAGTTGAGTCCCATAGTGCTCAGAGCCATTTGAACCATTTTTTTGTTACGATGTTTGTAGATTTCGTTCTGTTTTCATGAAGTAGGCAGCAGAATTTTAAGACTTTATTTGCTTTCTTCCAAATAAACTGTTAATATCCGGTTCCCTACAATGGTTGCAATGTGAGTTGGGTATTTTCCCTTGTTGCCGACAAAAGTGAGTCTAAAAATATGCCACTTAATACATTATATTTTTCATTAAAGCCGCAATTTCCCGATAATTACACAGGCCAGTCAAATTAAGGTGACCACCACCCATGTTCGACGTCAGGGCTCAACACTCGCAGACGGCAGATGGCAGCACTAACAGTGGAGGACATATAATGCGTGCCACGGGGGCCGCGGAAGTTGTGCAGTCGTTGTCGTAATGCAGAAACGCAGAAATTTACCTGAAGTCCAAAAGGTCATGATCATTGGCTTTCAGGCCAAGGGTGGAAGCATTTCCGATACATGTTTGTAAACAGTTCGCTTGCTGCCCTGCTTGAAGTAAGCCGTGAGTGACCGGCTCCGAGGCAACTGCGATGCACCGTGGGCCACAGACGTCAGAAGTGAATGACTGCTGCTTAAACGTGTACAGACGAAGAGATGTCCAAATTTTCAACAACTGACTTCTCGGGTGAACCAAGGGGCTACCAAGAGTGTCTCCTCAACGACCGTTCAGCGAATGTTACTGGGTATGCCTCTCCACATCGGTGATGTAGGCGGGGTTTGCACGCCAATACCGCAACTGGGCGTCCAGTTATTGGCGGTAGGTGCCTTTTCAGATGAATCAGGTTTTATGCTCTATCGGACGGATGGACGTTGTCGTGTAGGTCGTGAAACGCCTGAGGAAGGTTTTCGTGGCATTCCCTGGGTGATCTCGAAGTTCTGCAATGCACAATGGATCATCACAAGTATGCCTCTATCCTTCGGGACTATGTCCACCTCTACATGCAGTTTGTTTTTCCTCAGCACAATGGCACTTCCTAACAGGGAAATGCAATGTGTCACACAGCTTGCGTGGTTTGAAGAGCACCGCGATGAGTTTACTATACACCCCTGGCCACCAAACTCTCCTGATTTAAAACAAATCGAGAACTAGGTCGGGCTGTTCACGCCATAGATTCTCGCATGAGAAACCTATTGCAGTTGGCCTTGATGCTGGAGTCAGTATGGCTCCACATCCCTGTCGGTACCTTCCAGAACCTCACTGAATCTATTGTTATTCACGCTTTTGACAGCTGATCATGTTAATGTGACTGGATGGTGTATTTACGTTTTACTTCACTGTGTAATGCCAACGGCCTTGCCATAATGATAACACCTGTTCCCGTCAGATCACCGAAGTTAAGCGCTTTTGGGCTTGACTAGCACATGAATCGACGACCGCCTGGGTCTGGCAATCGCTGTGAGCAAACAGCGTGCACTCAGCCATTGTGAGGTCAACTGAAGAGCTACTCCAGTCACGAAAACTGACAATCGCCAGGCTAGCAATGTGCTGACCACATGTTCCTCCACATGAGCATCCAGTGTTACCTATCAGCTGAAGAGAACACGGTTGTCACTTGGTACCGTTGGAGCTTCCGAAGCCTTTTTCGATAGAGTACAGCATGTGACACTTCAAGCTGAATTATAAGGCAAAATTTATTTTCTCGTGAAGCATTAAGCATATATAACTAGATTTTAAATTTTGAAATTTATTATGATTTTAAAATACGGTAAAATTGCTTGGAGTATACCTTTCTCAGTCATGTTCTGATTGAAAATTTATAACAGGATTTACGAAAGCGCTATTTCACAAGCAAAGAGTTGCCAAGGTGATAAAAGTTATTAGGTAATCCTTTTATAGCTTTCAGTATTACAAATTATGGCTCAAGACTGCCTTTTATGGAGGTCGCCTATTCTTTCACTATTCATAAAATTATTTTCTGGGCAAAATTTTTTTTTCTAGACAGTCTATATAAACGCAAACTACGTTCTACTGCAATTTATCTCCTGCAAGAACTGAATGTGTAAAATTTTAATTTAATGGACATAATCATGAATTCTGACACACTTGAATGCTCCAAATCAGCATGAAAATCTGATGTACTGATGTGGACTTTGTCTTCTGTTCCACTATACTGCTCTGAATTATATACACTCTCCTGTGTTCTCCTTGCATTACTCCACGTGTCTAAGGTGATGGTACTTTAGGAAACGAAACGTTGTCTCATGGATAGCTGCATACTAGCAAACGCTTAGCATACATTTATTAACAAAATATCACACACAATACATAGTGATTTATTATGAAGCAACCGGAACCTGTAAGCAATAGCAGAAGAAACTTAATATGTAGGAATCATCTATTTTTTTGGTCATCAGTCTACTGACTGGTTTGATGCGGCCCGCCACAAATTCCTTTCCTGTGCTAACCTCTTCATCTCAGAGTAGCACTTGCAACCTACGTCCTCAATTATTTGCTTGACGTATTCCAATCTCTGTCTTCCTCTACAGTTTTTGCCCTCTACAGCTCCCTCTAGTACCATGGAAGTCATTCCCTCATGTCTTAGCAGATGTCCCATCATCCTGTCCCTTCTCCTTGTCATTGTTTTCTACATATTCGCCGGCCGCTGGTGGCCGAGCGGTTCTGGCGCTACAGTCTGGAACCGCGCGACCGCTACGGTCGCAGGTTCGAATCCTGCCTCGGGCATGGATGTGTGTGTTGTCCTTAGGTTAGTTAGGTTTAAGTAGTTCTAAGTTCTAGGGGACTTTTGACCTCAGCAGTTGAGTCCCATAGTGCTCAGAGCCATTTGAACCATTTTTTTCTACATATTCCTTTACTCTCACATTCTGTGTAGAGCCTCCTCATTTCATTCCTTATCAGTCCACCTAATTTTCAACATTCGTCTGTAGCACCAGATCTCAAATGCTTCGATTCTCTTCTGTTCTAGTTGTCGAACAGTCCATGTTTCACACCCATACAATGTTGTGCTCCAAACGTACATTCTCAGAAATTTCTTCCTCAAATTAAGGTCCGTGTTTGATACTATTAGACTTCGCTTAGCCAGGAATGCCCTTTTTGCCAGTGCTAGCCTGCTTTTGATGTCCTCCTTGCTCCGTTGGTCTTTGGTTATTTTCCTGCCTAGGTAGCAGAATTCATCAACTTCAACTACTTCGTGACCATCAATCCCGATGTTAAGCTTCTCGCCGTTCGCATTTCTGCTACTTCTCATTACTTTCGTCTTTCTTCTATTTACTCTCAATCCATATTCTTTACTCATTAGACTGTTCATTCCATTCAGCAGATCTTGTAATTCTTCTTCATTTTCACTCAGGGTAGCTAAGTCATCAGCGAATAGTATCATTGATATCCTTGCACCTTGAATATTGATTCCAATCCTGAATCTTTCTTTTTATTTCCATCACTGCTTCTTCGATGTACGGATTGAACAGTAGGGTCGAATGGCTACATCCCTGTCTTATACCCTTTTTAACCCGAGCACTTCGTTCTTAGTCGTCCGTTCTTATTATTCCCTCTTGGCTCTTGTACATATTGTACACCAACAGTATATTACCCGTCTCTCCCTATAGCTTACCCCTATTTTTCTCAGAATTTAGTACATCTTGCGTTATTTCAGATTGTCGATCGCATTTTCCAGATCGAGAAATCCTATGAACGTGTACTGATTCTTCTTTAGTCTTACTTCCATCATCAACCGCAAAGTCAGAATTGCTTCTCTGGTGCCTTTACCTTTCCTAAAGCCAAACTGATCGTCATCTAACACACTCTCAACTTTCTTTGCCATTCTTCTGTATATTATTCTTGTAAGCAACTTGGACGCATGATCTGTTAAGCTGATTCTGCGATACTTCTCGCACTTATCTGCTCTTGCAGTCTTCGGAATTGTGTGGATGACATTTTTCCGGAAGTCAAATGGTATGTAGCCAGTCTCATACATTCTACACACCAAGGTGAATAGTCGTTTTTTCGCCACTTCCATAATGATTTTTCAAGTTCTCCAAAGCTCTCTTCAATTCTGATTCTAATGCAGGATCTCCTTTTTTTCTATATAGACTCCTGTTTCATCTTCTATCACATTAGACAAATCTTCCCCCCCATAGAGGCCTTCAGTGTACTCTTTTCACCTATCCACTTTCTTCTCTGCATTTAACAGTGGAATTCCCATTGAACTGTTAATGTTACCATCCTTGCTTTTAATTTCACCGAAAGTTATTTTGATTTTCCTGTGTGCTGAGTCAGTCTTTCCGACAATCATTTCTTTTTCGATTTCTTCACATGTTCATGCAGCCATTTCATATTAGTTTCCCTGCACTTCCTATTTATTTCATTCCTCAGTGACTTATATTTCTGTATTCCTAAGTTTCGTTGAACATGTTAGAACTTCCTTCTTTCATCAATCAACTGAAGTATTTCTTCTGTTAACCCATTGTTTCTTCGCAGTTACCTTCTTTGTACCTGTTTTTTTCATTTCCAACTTCTGTGATTGCCCTTTTTAGAAATGTCCATTCCTCTTCAACACAGCTGCCTACTGAGCTATTCCTCAATTCAATTCCATTTGTGGTAAGGTCTTAAGGGACCAAACTGCTATGGTCAACGGTCCCTAAGCCTACACACTACTTAACCTAACTTAAACTAACTTACGCTATGGACAACATACACATCTATGCACGAGGAGGACTCGAACCTCCGACGGGGGGAGCCGTACGGACCGTGACAAGGCGCCACAGACCGCGCGGATAACCAGCACGGCAGCTATTCCTCATTGCCGCGTCTATAGCCTTAGAGAATTTCAAGCGTATCTCGTCATTCTTTACTACTTCCATATCTCACTTCTTTGCTTATTGATTCTTCCTGACTAATCTCTTAAACTTCAGCCTACTCTTTATTACTACTACATTGCAATCTGAGTCTGTATATGCTCCTGGGTACACCTTGCAATCCAGTATCTGATTTCTCTACCGAAGCAATTTAGTGTACTAGTACCACTGCTATTTGACAGAAGAATGGAGCTGAGCTATGCACATCCTTTAGACCTGGAGTTTAAATCACGAGTTCAGTCAGCTGCCGGCCATTAAAAATACATCAGTTATGATATCAGACAAGAAAATTTTATTAACTGCATGTATACAGTTTAGAAAGAGGCATACATGATTAAATATTTGTGTTATAGGAGAGTTCTCGTAGAACGTAAATACTATACGATTAAAGGATACTACACATTGAAACGTATAAGCACTGAGTTGTCAGTAGGCACACACAAAAGAAAGAAAACTTGCTAGATTTCAGAGTTAGCCTTTGACAACCTAGGCTAAAATAAAATACACAAACACACACACACACATTTATACACACACCTATGCCCCTACATTGTGCTGGCTAGACTGACAGTGCTAATGATGTTTTTCAGCAGATGGCCTGCGTCAGGTGGGGTGGGTAGAGGGAGACGGAGGTGGGAGGCAGTGAAAGAGGCTGGGGATGGGAGACCAGTGGCTCAGAGGGGGCAGCCATTTTTCCAGCTAGGAATGTGGGAGAGGCATGTGAACTGGCACATTTGTAGCAGCTGGTGGAAAGGGCACACGCTGAAGGTGATGTGGGTGAGTAATCCAACTCATACTACTGGACAAAAAACTTAAGCTTGCTCACTTCTGTCATGGAAACACTGTGGACACAAAACCAGAGAAACATACATAAACTAAATGTATTAATGTATTTATTCAACAATAAGTAACAGTCTGGATAGTTACACTGGAAAAAAATCGTTCACTTGCTTGACACTTATTTAGCCAATCTTGGGGTGAAATCAAATTAGGCGGGTTTCAGAACCACAATAAAACTTGACATCCACTAAAACGGTTATGCCCAGGAGTGTCAAATAAAAATTTAAACAAAAATACACTTTATCTTAAGATAGAATTTTTCTACTTGCAACTTGCATAAACTGAATTTCAGCATAGAGCCACAAGGCGTTACAACCTCGCCGTAATCTTACATAAATAGCTTCAAGCTTCATAACAATTTAAATTCAAAATGAGCTACAGAAATTTTAAAGGCCTTAAAATAAGTAGACCAACACAATAAGGATGTCTAAAAGATATTGTCTCAACAAACATATAATGAATGGTAAACAATTTTACTTCTCTTCTTAAGGCAACAAATTCTTAAACCATCCAATACGTTAGGGCAAGTCAGATTCAGGAACTTCAAAGCCCAGACACACATAAACGTTCAGAGCACAAATGAGCCTCTTGTCCTACTGCCAGAGAAAAGCTATTTTCACACAAACATGAGGTTCCATCATTCGGCATCAGCAAACATATCTTGAAAGACCAGAAAAGACCTTGCTGAAAACCCAAGTAAATTCTGGTCTTACGTAAAATCGGTAAGCGGGTCGAAGGCTTCCATCCAGTCACTCACTGATCAATCTGGCCTGGCAACGGAAGACAGCAAAACGAAAGCTGAAACTTTAAATTCAGCATTTGAGAAATCTTTCACGCAGGAGGATCCCACAAACATACCGCCGTTTGAGTCTCGTACAGATTCCCGTATGGAGGACATAGTGATAGACATCCCTGGGGTTGTGAAGCAGCTGAATGGGTTGAAAATAAAGAAATCGCCAGGTCCTGATGGGATTCCAATTCGGTTTTACAGGGAGTACTCTACTGCATTGGCTCCTACATTTATCGCGAATCTCTTGCCCAACGTAAAGTCCCGAGCGACTGGAAAAAAGCGCAGGTGACGCCTGTATATAAGAAGGGCAGAAGGACGGATCCTCAAAATTACAGACCAATATCCTTAATATCGGTTTGTTTGCGGGATTCTCGAACATATTCTCAGTTCTAATATAATGAATTTCCTTGAGACAGAGAAGTTGCTGTCCATGCATCAGCACGGCTTTAGAAAGCATCGCTCCTGCGAAATGAAACTCGCCCTTTTTTCACATGATATCTTGCGAACCATGGATGAAGGGTATCAGACGGATGCCATATTCCTTGACTTCCGGAAAGCGTTTGACTCGGTGCCCCACTGCAGACTCCTAACTAAGGTATGAGCATATGGGATTGTTTCCCAAATATGTGAGTGGCACGAAGACTTCTTAAGTAATAGAACCCAGTACGTTGTCCTCGATGGTGAGTGTTCATCGGAGGTGAAGGTATCATCTGGAGTGCCCCAGGGAAGTGCGATAGGTCCGCTGTTGTTTTCTATCTACATAAATGATCTTTCGGATGGGGTGGATAGCAATGTGTGGCTGTTTGCTGATGATGCTGTGGTGTACGGGAAGGTGTCTTCATTGAGTGACTGTAGGAGGATACAAGATGACTTGGACAGGATTCATGATTGGTGATATAAATGTAAATTAATGCAGATGAATAGGAAAAAGAATCCCGTGATGTTTGAATACTCCATTAGTAGTGTAGCGCTTGACACAGTCACGTCGATTAAATATTTGGGCGTAACACTGCAGAGCGATATGAAGTGGGAGAAGTATGTAATGGCAGTTGTCGGGAAGGTGGATAGTCGTCTTCGGTTCATTGGTAGAATTTTGGGAAGATGTGGTTCATCTGTAAAGGAGACCGCTTATAAAATACTAATACGACCTATTCTTGAGTACTGCTCGAGCGTTTGGGATCCTTATCAGGTCGGATTGAGGGAGGACATAGAAGCAATTCAGAGGCGGGCTGCTAGATTTGTTACTGGTAGGTTTGATCATCAAGCGAGTGTTACGGAAATGCTTCAGGAACTCGGGTGGGAGTCTCTGGAGGAAAGGAGGCTTTCTTTTCGTGAATCGTTACTGAGAAAATTTTGAGAACCAGCATCTGAGGCTGACTGCAGTACAATTTTACTGCCGCCAACTTATATATCGCGGAAAGACCACAAAGATAAGATAAGAGAGATTAGGGCTCGTACAGAGGCATATAGGCAGTCATTTTTCCCTCGTTCTGTTTGGGAGTGGAACAGGACGAGAAGATGCTAGTTGTGGTACGAGGTACCCTCCGCCACGTTCCGTATGGTGGATTGCGGAGTATTTATGTAGATGTAGATGTAGATGAAAGCATTAATAGCAGGTGACTAATATGGGGAGTGGCTGTCAACTCTGTGTGGTGTTTCTGATCACCAATGTGCGACATCCCTATTAACAGGCTTTATCTGGTAACCATCCAGTATGGCTACCAGGGTTTCTGCACTGCAAGGTGCACAATGTGGGCCAAAGAATGACACCACACATCAAACTGCCTGAGTGTTACCACACAACTCCCGCAAGGTCTTCCTTCAATTACCGGCAACAAAAGACTGAGTGGTGCAGACACTATTTATCTGGTGTCACATAGAGCACTGCTCAGAGATCAAACCCAGAGTCTTCTTAGTTGGCCGTAGATGCTCCTTTATTTCCATAGAATCACGACTCTGTTGTCTCCTAGCGAGGCGGCTGGGTAATATGGCCTCGAGTGTGGCTTGAGATCATTGACAATCGATCATGGACTGGCTCCGTGGGGACGTGAATTGGGAGGGTATGACAGTAGAGAGGAAAAGGAAACTGTTGGGTCGAGGGAACGGGGGCAGTGTGATTTCCCATTCCCGTAATCGTCCTAGCCTCAGTTTCAGGCAATCCCACTGTTCCCACACCCTCCACTCAACAGTTTCTTCTTCCTGTCCTATCAGCCCCTTCCAATTCATGTCCCTTCATCGCCTTCAGTGTATGTCGTTTCCCACAGGCTGTTACAATCAAGCCAGCTCTTATACCTGCCACTCCTCCCTCGCGCATTGCTAACTGGCAAACCGATTACCTCCCTCCAAGCTGCTAGCCACCCACACCCAGCACCTCTCCCTGCCTTCCGTCCGTCTCCCTCTGCTTCTACCCACCCCACCACAACCAGTTCACCTGTGGCGTAATAGCGTTGGAACTGTTAGTCTGCATGGCACCATGCAGGGGCAAAGGCGTTTGTATGTGTGTGTGTGTGTGTGTGTGTGTGTGTGTGTGTGTGTGCGTGCATGTGTGTGTGTGATTGTATATTTTACTCTAGTTTCAGAAAGGATAACTCCAAAAGTTGGCGAGGTTTCTTTCTTTTGTGTGTGCCTATCGACAACTCAACATTAATGGTTTTCTTTCAGTAGTCTTCCTTAATCCTGAAATGAGTAAATACTTACTTAGTTTGAGGATACTCAGAAAGTGAGATTTTTTAGTGCACAAAGATGCTGCCTTGTTCCCAAGGTGGAGTGACTTGCATGCCTATAAGACAAAGATAGACATACCGAAGCAAATGGTTTCAAGTTCGAAACACATAGATTCTAAGTTCAAAATCCTATCACTACAAAAAAAATTTGTGATCATATTTTGAAGAATGAAGCGCCGTTGAGTTAATCTCTTTTAGCACTACAATACTTGCAGCAGAAACTACTATAGTTCTATTTTAAAAACAAACATTGATACCAATGTCCCTGTAATTAGCATCAAAAGAGATTATGCAACGTGTAGTGAGTACTTTCACACCATTCATTTGGATGAAAACAGAACTACGGTTTCAGCAAATACACTGAATCTCCAAAGAAATTGGTATAGGTATGCGTATTCAAATACAGAGATATGCAAACAGGCACAATACGCCGTTGAGGTCGGAAACGCCTATGTAAGACAAGAAGTGCAGTTGTTAGATCAGTTACTGCTGTTACAATGACAGGTTATCGAGATTTAAGTGAGTTCGAACGTAGTATTATAGTTGGCGCACTAGCGATGGGACTCAGCATCTCTGAGGTAGCGATGAAGTGGCGATTTTCCCGTATGACCATTTCATGAGCGTACCGTGAATATCAGGAATCTTGTAAAACATCAAATTTCTGACATCGCTGCTGCCGCAAATAGATCTTGCAAGAACGGGACCAATGACGACTGAAAAGAATCGTTCAACGTGGCAGAAAAGCAGCCCCTACGCAAATTGCTGCAAATTTCGATGCTGGTCCCTCAACAAGAGTCAGTGTGCGAAGTATTCAACGAAACATCATCGATACGGACTCTCGGAGCCGAAGGCCCACTCGTGTACCATTGATGACTGAATGACACAAAGATTTACGCCTCACCTGGGCCCGCCAACACCGACATTGGACTGTTGATGACTGGACACATGTTGCCTGATCAGACAAGTTATGAAACGTCCACTTAGAAAACTTAATGAATTACTATGCAGATAAACCTCTTACATTATTTGATTTTCAAACAGCTGAGCAAAACTGAACGCACTCAGACATTACTCTCTTTACTTATTATGATCATCACTAAACTGACGCACAATATTTTTAGCGCAACGCAATATGACTTTCAAAAATCCCTACAAAAGAATAGCCCTGATTAACAATAACCTATACCTTTCATGAATCACTTACCTCACAAAAATCTTCGTTACTCGAACTAGTGCAATACAACGAGCGCCACTACTGCAAGCTAAATAAAAGATTCTAACTACTGAAGGCACTAACTACTGATAGGCACAGTTAGCTAATGAAAGGTTTTGATAGAGAACAAACAATGTATTTACCTTTATAGTGTTCAAAAGTCATTATACATACACTCCTGGAAATTGAAATAAGAACATCGTGAATTCATTGTCCCAGAAAGGGCAAACTTTATTGACACATTCCTGGGGTCAGATACATCACATGATCACACTGACAGAACCACAGGCACATAGACACAGGCAACAGAGCATGCACAATGTCGGTACTAGTAGAGTGTATATCCACCTTTCGCAGCAATGCAGCCTGCTATTCTCCCATGGAGACGATCGTAGAGATGCTGGATGTAGTCCTGTGGAACGGCTTGCCATGCCATTTCCACCTGGCGCCTCAGTTGGACCAGCGTTCGTGCTGGACGTGCAGACCGCGTGAGACGACGCTTCATCCAGTCCCAAACATGTTCAATGGGGGACAGATCCGGAGATCTTGCTGGCCAGGGTAGTTGACTTACACCTTCTAGAGCACGTTGGGTGGCACGGGATACATGCGGACGTGCATTGTCCTGTTGGAACAGCAAGTTCCCTTGCCGGTCTAGGAATGGTAGAACGATGGGTTCGATGACGGTTTGGATGTACCGTGCACTATTCAGTGTCCCCTCGACGATCACCAGTGGTGAACGGCCAGTGCAGGAGATCGCTCCCCACACCATGATGCCGGGTGTTGGCCCTGTGTGCCTCGGTCGTATGCAGTCCTGATTGTGGCGCTCACCTGCACGGCGCCAAACACGCATACGACCATCATTGGCACCAAGGCAGAAGCGACTCTCATCGCTGAAGACGACACGTCTCCATTCGTCCCTCCATTCACGCCTGTCGCGACACCACTGGAGGCGGGCTGCACGATGTTGGGGCGTGAGCGGAAGACGGCCTAACGGTGTGCGGGACCGTAGCCCAGCTTCAGGGAGACGGTTGCGAATGGTCCTCGCCGATACCCCAGGAGCAACAGTGTCCCTAATTTGCTGGGAAGTGGCGGTGCGGTCCCCTACGGCACTGCGTAGGATCCTACGGTCTTGGCGTGCATCCGTGCGTCGCTGCGGTCCGGTCCCAGGTCGACGGGCACGTGCACCTTCCGCCGACCACTGGCGACAACATCGATGTACTGTGGAGACCTCACGCCCCACGTGTTGAGCAATTCGGCGGTACGTCCACCCGGCCTCCCGCATGCCCACTATACACCCTCGCTCAAAGTCCGTCAACTGCACATACGGTTCACGTCCACGGTGTCGCGGCATGCTACCAGTGTTAAAGACTGCGATGGAGCTCCGTATGCCACGACAAACTGGCTGACACTGACGGCGGCGGTGCACAAATGCTGCGCAGCTAGCGCCATTCGACGGCCAACACCGCGGGTCCTGGTGTGTCCGCTGTGCCGTGCGTGTGATCATTGCTTGTACAGCCCTCTCGCAGTGTCCAGAGCAAGTATGGTGGGTCTGACACACCGGTGTCAATGTGTTCTTTTTTCCATTTCCAGGAATATATATATATATATATATATATATATATATATATATAATATATAATATATATATATCAGTTCATGACATCCAGTCTTACAAATTTACTCTCTCTGATGGACACACGTCCAGATCATCCGCTCTTAAAACTCCGCCATCTCACTCCCCACATCCACCACTGCTGGCGGCTCACCTCCAACTGCGCAACGCTACGCACTGTTAACAGCCAACTGCCCAACACTACAATAGCAAATTCCAACAATGCCACCCAGCCACAGACTGCACACAGCACAGCCAGAGATTTTCATACACAGCGCTACGTGGCGGTGGCGTTACCAATATAAGAACCTAAACAGCCTACTTACACAGCCCTCATGCTCCCCACAAAAAATTTTACAAATTGTTTTGGGCACTGGCCAATACATATTTGTTAAAATTTTTTTACAATTACAATAACAGAGAAATCAAATGCACACACTTATTGATACAATGTTGGTCAAAAGCTAACATTTTCTCACAGTCCATAAAGACAGTCCTGATCGTTCATCACAGTAAAATTGCAGTGTTTTTCTCAAAGCCTGAGCAGTAACAGAAAATGCACACGGAAGTAGTGGATTTCCATGCAGTCTTGAAGAAGTAGTGTTGTCCTTCCAACGGAAAGACAGTGCTGACTCTTGACATGCAGACAGGTAATGGGCCACAACAGAGCAAACCCACAGCAGAGTCAGTCGAAGTTTTGAAGAATATTGGTAAGTAGGCCATCACAGAGCAGACCCACTGTAGTCCTGGTAGAAATTATTGTATTGGTGAGCCACCAGAGGTGCAGACCCACTGCAGTCCTTGTAGAAATTATGGTATTGGGGGGCCATCAAAGGTGCAGACCCACTTCAGTCCTTGTAGAGATGGCCAGCAGCCATCTGTTGCGACTGTGCAAGTGCACAATCACCATCGAAGAGTCTTGTACTATATAGCAAGTCCATAAACCACCACTTGTGCACTCACAAAGTTTTTGGAATTATCCTTAGAACCAGCAATGCTGTTAACCAGTACCTTGCTGAATTATCAACACACGTGCAAACACTAACAGTCCCAACTTCTCATCTATTGTGAATACACTATGAGCAACAGAAACGTGTGCAGCGAAATGAAACTTAATTTGAAGAACTGGTGTCTATATAATTATAAATTTACGACATGAGAATACAATTACAAAGGTACAAAATACATCATTAAAGAACATAACAGTACAGATAACATTTGTAGTAACACAGGCTTTACAAAAGAATAGAAATAAACATATACATCAGTCAGGAATTATGATATAAGTAAATACATAAAAGATCAGAATAGCTTTTGAAGGATCAACTTCACACATGAGCATTAAAACAGAACAGAATAAATAATGTCTAAACATCTTTACAAAGAAAATAACATATTATTAGAAAAATTCCACAACATAACTCGCATCAGCTAAACACATAAAGACAGGAAAAACACAAATATACAAGAGTACACAAACACATAGCGGAATAACAGAAAGGAAAGGACAGGATTTGTTTTACTGCAGTATCTTGCAAACAAAACTTTCTTTACTTCTTGGAGATCTCCCTTCGTTTTCATTATGTCAAAAAGTGCTATCTATACCTGCTTCATGTACTTTTTTCGTAAAACTTCTCAATGCATTTGTTCCAATTCGTCGCAACTCATGCTCTTATATAGTCTACCCCCTCTTAAGCTAACTTAAATCTACTGGGCTCACATGCATAAACTAAGGGACGAGGCAATGCAGCAACACACAACAAATTAACACAAACAGCAATGACAAAAAATGCAGATTTGCAAAGCAAGCAGCAGTATATCTAAATTAGCAGAGCAAATGCAACATTATCACTAATATGAGCCAACGTGCAGCAAAAAGAAAAATAAATCATTAGTAAAACTGGCTTAACAGAGTAATACAAAGTGAAATTTAATAGCACTATGCCTGGCAAGCATCAGCAGCAAATGCAGTAACTTATACCTAAGCATGACAAAGCTCAATGAGAAAAAATATTACAGTAGAAATGGCCATGTTTAATACCTATGTCACATCTCAACACTAGAGTGATGCATAACGAGAACTTACTCTAGCAGACAAGTTACCAAATTATTTATGCAATTCCTGTGAAGGGAAATGTCTATTTATGTTCCCTCGTTTTCTTGGAAGAAGATCATAAAATTATTGTTTACTGGATCTGTAGGCATAAAATAACTATATTAGTACATTTATTAAATTTTATTTTAAACAATGCTGCAGTGCAGCTAGAAACTAGATATTAAACAAAATGAGCAATCTCTCAACTAGAAAGACAATAGATGTAAAATGTTTTTCATCATTTCATTAGGCATTTTAGTAAATATCGTAAATTAAGAGCTCCACAATGTAATCATATGTCTTCAAGCTTGAGCATGTCGTATTTGCGATGCTTTCTACAAAGAAATGTCAATAGCGAGGATAATGGCCTCCTTTTTTCTCCACCTGTGCCTCTGAAAGGCACATACTAATGACTTTTTTCCAGGTGACTGTCACGCAGCTGGGTGCTTACAGTGCATTACGTCAAGGTGACCTACCTTCCTTACCGAAATATTTACGACAGCAGTTTGCGCTATGGTGACAGTCTCATATGAAAAAAATTTCACAGGTCAAGAATTTGCGTTACAAATGTGTAGAATCAAAATCCTATAAATATAACAGAGTTGAAAAAATTTTCGCCGGCATTGTGATACATTCACACATATACACACATTTCATAACTCTTAAAGTACGGTTCTTGGTTTCCAACATCCTTTTTCACAAATCAGAGTCCCTAACTTCTATTCATTATTCATATACATATAAACACGTTCCTCATACACGGTAGCATCATCTTATTGATCATAAACATACCTAAACAGCATAAGACACATCGTCATCGTAATAATAACATCATAACAGATCAATCACATCTCAAAATCGTCGCAGCTTCTTTCAATAATTTCAAGACCTTCAATTAAAGTCATTTACCTCAAACATACTTCAAAAATCATGATCCCTTACCAAATACGACATTCAAAGCTCTCATAGCATCACAATGGTTTCGAAAAAATATGAACAGTTCACAAGTACAGACAAAATACAATTTCATAAGTGTGAAGTTATCCAACTGTGTAATTACGTAAACATCTGTCACTGATGTAGTAAAAAAAATGTTTGTCTCTCTCAGTTAAATGATCAGATAGTTGTGTAATTTATGTGTTGGAGAAATATGGTACCGATGTGTAAAGTTGTATAAGCAAATACCATATTAGCTAGGGCTCCTTATGCTTGCCAAACACATGGTACACAAAGTAGGCGTGTACCCCCCTGAGGATTAATGTAATTATACCCTCAGGTGTTACGGATTATAGCAATGGAATAAAATGTATCAAAGAAAACCTTTGTATTATTGTAATTCAAAATCTTTAAACATAAATGTTTTAAGTACAAAATCAATCACTCAGATACGTGTACTGTAGCGCTAAACTGTGCGTCTTGTTGTAAGACAATCTCTGTCATTACTTAAGGGTAAAAAAATGTGCCAAGTGTCGTAATTATCGTCGTCCGTAAGCAAAGTTCTGTAGAAGTCAATGTACATACCTCCTAATAAACAAAGTGAATTGCTATGCGTATAGATATCGTAGTTGTTACGCTTATTGCCATGATGAACTAAGTACTGTACTGTAACGTATTGTTGTGGTGCAGAAAAGGCTGTCTCATTGTAGCTATACCACAAAAGTAACTACTAAAACATGTTTTACTTTCCAGAAGAATTCAGAAAAACTGTGCAGATATAAAGCAGATACAGCACAAAAGCAACAATGTAACTTGTGTCATCCGTTAGTAGCGTTGTGATATAATCGTGTAGCTGTCAAAGAAACCAAATACTAAGTCATCTTTAATCTCGCAGAAAGTACTTCAAATAGAGAATGTCTTTTCAAGTAAACCAAAATGTTGCATTGAAATCTCATTAGCAGTATATGTTCTAAGTATGTAAGCCTTATAGTCGTTACGTAATCGTGCAACTAACAAGCAAGAATGTACACGCACAGTAACACTGTGTCCTCTGTTCACTATCACAATACAGTGGTAATTACTCTCTATAATTACGCGCTAACAATAAACAATAGCTACAATAATTACAGAAACTACAAGAAAAAAAATCAGAAGATTCCAGTGAGGTATCCTCGGCTAAGGGTCGACATATGAAACGTCCCCTTAGAAAACTTAATGAATTACTATGCAGATAAACCTCTTACATTATTTGATTTTCAAACAGCTGAGCAAAACTGAACGTACTCAGACATTACTCTCTTTACTTATTATGATCATCACTAAACTGACGCACAATATTTTTAGCGCAACGCAATATGACTTTCAAAAATCCCTAAAAAAGAATAGCCCTGATTAACAATAACCTATACCTTTCATGAATCACTTACCTCACAAAAATCTTCGTCACTCGAACTAGTGCAATACAACGAGCGCCACTACTGTAAGCTAAATAAAAGATTCTAACTACTGAAGGCACTAACTACTGATAGGCACAGTTAGCTAATGAAAGGTTTTGATAGAGAACAAACAATGTATTTACCTTAATAGTGTTCAAAAGTCATTATATATATATATATATATATATATATATATATATATATATATATATATCAGTTCATGACATCCAGTCTTACAAATTTACTCTCTCTGATGGACACACGTCCAGATCATCCGCTCTTAAAACTCCGCCATCTCACTCCCCACATCCACCACTGCTGGCGGCTCACCTCCAACTGCGCAACGCTACGCACTGTTAACAGCCAACTGCCCAACACTACAATAGCAAATTCCAACAATGCCACCCAGCCACAGACTGCACACAGCACAGCCAGAGATTTTCATACACAGCGCTACGTGGCGGTGGCGTTACCAATATAAGAACCTAAACAGCCTACTTACAAAGTCTCATTTCAAATTGTATCGAGCGGATGGACGTGTACGGATGTGGAGAGAACCTCGTGAATCCATGGAACCTCTATGTCAACAGGGGACTTTTCAAGCCGGTGTAGGCCCTGTAATGGTGTGGGACGTGTGCATTTCGAGTGATATGGGACCTATGATACGTCTACATACGACTCTGACAGGTGACACGTACGTAAGCATCCTGTCTGTTCACCGGTACCCGTTCATGTCCATTGTGCATTCCGGCGGAGTTCGTCAATTCCAGCAGGACATTGCGACGCCCCACATGTCCAGAATTGCTACAGAGTGGCTCCAGGAACACTCTTCTGAGTTTAAACACTTCCCCTTGCCAGAAAACTCCCCAGACATTAACCTTATTGAGCTTATCTGGGATGCCTTGCAACGTGCTGTTCAGAAGAGATATCCACCCCTCGTCTTCTTACGGATTTATGGACAACCCTACAGGATTCGTGATGTCAGTTCCCTCCAGCACTACTTCAGACATTAGTCGAGTCCATGCCACGTCGTGTTGCGGCAGTTCTACGTGCTCGCGAGGGCCCTACACAATGTAGGCAGGTGTACCAGTTTCTTTGGCTCTTCAGTGCATAGGAGATGAGCAGCTTAGCTGATTCACCTTATATATTACGAAAGTAGAGATAATGGCCTGTGTTATAGATATATCACGCAGTATGAACAAGAGAGGCTGTACGATCAAAAGCATCGACGCACACGGATTGTCCCTCTTTTACACAATGGCGTCAGATCGCACACAAGTTAACCAACGTAGAATGCCAGGTCGTTTGAGTGAATTAATTTCTGAAAATCATTAGACTGCGACAAAATCATTAGATAAAACAAAACGAACAAGTTTCTTTACGTTTCTGCACGATATTTTCCAGCACTATGAACTCTGCAACTCAGCACACTGGAGAACATAGATGCTGCTACACCATGGGACATCAACATCTACATACATACCCAACAAGCCACTGTACGGCGAAAATCAAGTGCTCTGTTTAGAGCTTACCTCAGAAATGCTCACTAAAGATAATCTTACCATCACCTGGCACAGTTGCATTAAGGAACTAAATGTACCAACTACAGTACTTAGCTCAAAGAGGGGAAGACTATCACCTTATACTTTTTTATGCCTTATTTATATGATAAAATGATTTGGGAGATTATGTAAGGATACTAGACATACAACTTCCAGTCGTTGTATTCTCTTAAAATTTCGTGGAGTTTTTCTATGTGAAACTTTGCTAAATAGAATAGTACACAATAATTTCGGTACTCTCCTGCCACTAATCGTCGTTTAATAAGAAGATTACACACCTATCGTATAGGTATTTCGTGAAATAAGACCCTGCTATCTTTTTGAAGCTCTAAAACCTAAGTTTTTTTTAATGAAAGGCATACAGCCAAAATGACTCCTTATGCCACCTGTTAGTAGCAAACAAATGTAGCTAAGAAACTTCAGGTGCTATATGTTGACGAACTATTTTATTCTTATAATTAATGTAATGCTAGTATCCCGTATCTATAGACAACTCAGAGAAAGATGCGATTTCTGCGCATTTTGCATATTATGATACATTGAGCGTATTTCTCTCTTTTGTTTTCCATTCCTTGTCATTCACTGAAAGCAATACAGTACGCCGCTCTTTATTTCTAGATTTTACTAATTGATAAAACAGATACTTATTTTCGAAAAACATAAAAGCTGTGGAGGTTAAATATTTGTAAGATGTTGTTTATTTACGTCGTTTTATGGTTTATGGAAACGATACATAGTGCCTTCTGACAACTATGAGATAGAAATTTTGATGAGGATTGGTTTTGTGTGGTTATAGTACAAGAGGATGAAGGAAAGATCAAATAGATGGCGTTTTGTTGTCAGACTATGGATGAGATCGCACTTGAGTACAGAGGGCCTTTCATTGAATGGGATAGGTATGGGAAGAAAATTAATGATAGATTTAGAAGATTACAGAAATAGTTAGGTATAAGAATTGAGGAACTGTCTGCCTCTGCTAAGTCACTGGGACCGGAAAAATAGGATATGGAAGTAGGTAGGTTAAACTAGGTCAGGCGACTAAAGATGAAATGTGCCTGGTTGGGGGGTAACGACTGTTGCATTCAGGTGGCAGACTAATTTGGAAGCTGAGGAAATTAGTTGGACAGTATGAAAACGTTGAAAATGGTGGATGTTTTGCAGGGTTATAGTGAGCAAGTGGCCAGTATCCTGAACTGTACGCGGTGGATAGAGGAAGCCTGGTTGAAAAGGGTAGATTATTGTGGGTTTCTTACGTGGAGGTTTATCTTTTTATTTGTGTAAATATATAGGATGGGATTCTTGCAGGAATCACAGTTTGGATTGAGTTCCGATCGAGCAGTGTCTAAGAAGTTCTTGGAACTAATAATGAGAGCAAATGAGAAAGTTTTGGCATTTGAAGATTTGGTGATTATTGTATGGGGGGCAGCACAGCTATTTGGTGGCTGGGGTTTCGTATTCAGCGGGTTCAACTTTACGAACCTGTAGCTTAATGAAGGCTCCTTTTTGGTTCCTTTAGTCAGTAATGGAAAAACAGTTCATATCTCCATGTAGAGGTTGGATTATATTTCCCACAAGACCTGTGACCGCTTTCTCTGTCAGCTCAGATTCAATTCCCGTAACCATAGTGATAGTCTGTAGGCGGTCAGGAGGAGGTGGATGTTTAGAATCAGGAGGATACCGGGGTTGTGCTTAGCTTGGGTTCCAAATGGGGAAAATATCTGGAGCAGTTTTCTTCAGAGATTGGGTTCTGTGAATTTTATAAGGATAGATTCATTGTGGGAAATTATTTGAGAGGTAAGGTTTTTCGGACGTCTTGGGTAAATGTTCTACGATCAGTAAATTTCGATCAGGGTGGGAGAGTAAGTAGGTATCTGCAGCGAAAGAAGTCAACTGAACAGAGTGGGCTGGTCTGGTTGATGGGACTGATTGAGAGGACTGGATTGGGCTGGGACTAGTGTCTGTATACTGATTTATGTCTAGCTTGATTTGGTATATCTTTACGGACTAAATGGAGGTTAGGTGATTGGTATTTGATGTATGAGGCCTTCAGTGTATGTCATTAGGTGTCTGTAGTGATGACAAGGTTCTTGAGATGTTGATGTAGTGGCTGAATGTAAGAAGATAATGCTGTTGCCACAAATAATGGTGGTACTCGACATGGAAGTAGTGACAGTGCTGGAGAAGGAGCTGATGATGGCAGTGGTGAAAGAGCTGAAGACAACAGTGCCATTGCAACTGGAGGTATTGATGATGCTGATAAAGTTGATGGGGTTGGTGGTACTACCAGATATTTTGCTGACATGCTTGTTGGTGAGAGCGACTATAGCATCTATAGCATGTGACACATGTTGGAGTTTCCACACTGTGAATAAAAAATCAGATAAATGAAAATGTCAATGGGAAAATTGAGTGAGTTGTTTTAATAGTGCAGTAAAAAGATAAGATGAGGAGAACAGGTGGGGAAGGTAAACAAAAAGGGTGAAAGGGTGTAGGAATATGCAGATGAAGGAGTGGTGAGTAGAGCAGTGTGGCAGGGTCACTGATAAGATAAAGGGTGTTATCGTATTACACCGGACTCTATTGTACGAGGTATATTCAAGGTCACCCGCAATCGTTCCTCCTGGGGACACCACGACACTTGTATCTTGTACAATCAAGGTCAGCCCCCTCCTCTCACCCCTTACTCTCGGAACCAATAGGGATCAAGCTGGCCCCCACCCCTTCCCCTTTTAACATTAGGCTAACCACACCGCCATGAGAGGATAAGTTTCGTAAGGGAACAGGATGTGGGTAATTATTATAAATAATAAAAATAAATTTATTATTATTCCAGTTACATGAGTTTCATGATTCGAGGTCTATATACTGTAGTGAGAGAGCCATCAGCATCAGTAGAGTCTTCCTACGTATAAAGTGGCAGCAAATATCACTATTCTTCGACATTACAGTGTTTGTATAAATTAATAACATCATCGGATATTCTGCTAAATGGTGGAAAAAGTTAGTCCAGCCGTTCCTCTAGGCGTATTATGAGTGGCGGGGTGTTATCCTTCTTTAAAAAATGGTAGGTAATATTACCATAAAAGGTGGTCCAAAATGATGCCTTTAAGTTTAGATATTATTTAACACAGTTAGCATCAAAATATTGCACATGCTCTGCATGTACTCCACTTCCCACTGTCATCTGCTACAATTTTAGCTGATTTTTCCATAAATATCCGCCCTAAGTAAGAGCCTGAGCAACTACCATAGAAGAACAAATAAACTATTCCTGCAAGTGATACGTCCCTGCAAGTAACATATCTCTTATTACAGTGTGACGTCGCTGTAAGAGTGTCTGTAGTAAACTTACAAATAACAACGAAAAAATCCACCCACACAACACTGCTAAGATGACACCCTCGCCACAGCATAAAATTGACCTAGTTGTTTATTGAAAAAAGCAAAAATGTCACTAATATGCAGCTTTCTAAGAAGTCGGGCCCTAAAAGAGTGTACGAAGGGCATTTAATAAGAAAAGCAACAGATGAAGTTCCGATAGATGGTGGCGCTATACGTAGCAACTCGGAAGTCTACTGTGCTACCACAGAAATGCAAAAGAACTTTTCCTTCTTGATGACAACGCAAGGTCTCACACCAGTATGCGAACCCAGGAGGAGCTCACAGAACTTCACTGGAGGATCTCCCATCTTCCGACTTCCGTCTGTTTGGCCCAATGGAGGATGCACTTTTCGGGAAATAGTACATGGATGATAGTGAGGTTATTGCTGCAGCAAGGCTTTGACTCCGGCATCGACAAGTAGAGTGACACCATGCGGGCATGCATCCCTCCCAGTAAAGTGGCGCAGGGCCGTCGCATTGAACGCTGACTTTGAATATAACTCGCTCATGTACCTCGAGTGTAATGATACCACCTTATATCAATGACCTTGAGATTAGCTCATTATCTGTGGTTGATGGTACTACTGGTGTTCAGGCGTGTCTGTTACATGTGACTGTTTTAATGGTGGTGACAGGGTGACCTATCGTTGGCCAAGGGACAACAGTCAGTAGGATATGAAGGCGAGACCCTTTCTATGGTGACTACAAAGTGAAGAGTGGCACAGCCCTCACAGTAGAGGCACAAGTGGCAATGATTGCTTTTGCCTCGATACGGAAGATGGTGAAGACAACGTCACAGTCTGAGGAAATGGTGAAACTCAGTGAAGATAAATACGATGACTGACAACGAAGAGGATGACGGACAATTGTGGCGATTATGGCAGCAGCAGCAAAGTTCAAAGAGGGGCGATGTAGAAAAATTTATCAAAATTTGCTCAATAACCCCAATGGGTGAGGATAGTTACAGGACGTTCTTATAAGAAGACCCAACGCCTGGATGCTAAATCTAGCATTTCCCACCAAAATTAATATCAAATCTAGGGCCATATGAGAAACTGCATGAAATGATGAGAATGTCGCTTTCTTTTTTATAGCAATGCTGAATGAAAAAAAATACAGTTCTTATGTCATTTAAAATTGAGGACCTCTTTACACAGTAGGAAATATGTTTATAGAAACTCATAGCAAATGGAATTCCTGCTGAGTTCGTCCACTTCTCTCATTGTCATCGTTAGCTGTTCCCGTCAGGCCATCTTTCGAGCTGAAAACATCTGTCTAATATCAATGGCACTTACAGTTAATCTGAAAATAGGTCATCACATTCTAAAATATTATGTGTGCTTTGTACGTCGATATGCTGGCCGCCACAATTTACTCGACACAAATGTGCTCTGGAATCCCATAGTGAAGTCATTTAAGGTTACTCCTTAGGTTTGCAAGTGTCTCCTATTAGAAAAAAATCTCGTTTAGTCGTTGGTGTGATCGTCAAAAGCTCGTTCGTCGTCACCTATTTCATTGCTTCCCCGTCTTCTCGTCGTCGCTGTTCTGTCATGCATCTGTCTTCTTGTAGCCGCTGTAACCTTGACTGCCCCCTCATCGTCGCCGGTAATTTCGCCGAGTTCAATGCCATCACCTTCGCCGCATAGGCGTCGGGACTGCCTTGTTACATGTCGCATTATTACGACCTTATCACCGACCGTCATTCATCTCAGCAGCTTTCAACCTCAGCTGGATCTACAGTAATTTATACCTCTTTATCCTCAGCTCACAAGGCACAAATAGAGCACCACCTCTCTCCACTTCCCCCTATCAACCTTATTTGAGCTACCCTCAACAATAACATGAACCATCACAGCACAAATTGAAATACGGTGCGCAACAGTAGCAACGCAAGAAGCTTCGTCATCACCCACTTCCTCAATACGTGCCAGGTCGTTATGGTGCGATAGCAGGTTCAAATGGTTCAAATGGCTCTGAGCACTATGGGAGTTAACTTCTGAGGTCATCAGTCCCCTAGAACTTAGAACTACTTAAACCTAACTAACCTAAGGACATCACACACATCCATGCCCGAGTCAGGATTCGAACCTGCGACCGTAGCGGTCGCGCGGCTCCAGACTGTAGCGCCTAGAACCGCTCGGCCACTCCGGCCGGCGCAAGGGATAGCAGGACATGGGCTGTTGGAGTGGAAAGACAAAACAGAAGATGTGGATGCAAATACTATTTTTTTTTTATTTGCCGGTAGACAATACGCTGGTAGCATGCACAGAACAACTAAGCAGCAAATGGTTTTACAGCCAAGCTCAGCAATCTGAATAACACGGACGAGATTCAGGAAAAATATTTAGACATACATTAGTTAAGGGAAAGAGTTAACGTTGGACAACTAAGCAAAATTTGACCTTACAGGAAATATTACCAACCTAAGTAGCACAACCGAGATTTAGGACAAAGATTTACACATACTTTAATTAAACCACAATTTACTTGAAACATTTAAGCAAAATTTGATTTTACAGGCAGCCTCAGCTATCAGAAAAGTAAACAGGTTCAAAGGGGCTTAATTAAGGCAGCATTTAAGTAGAAACCATCACGCAAAATCTGACTTTACGGACAAGCTCAGCAATCTGAATAGTAATACAGACTCAGTTTCAAAGTTTAGACAAAAGGTCAATTAAAACAAAATTTAACATGGAACAGTTACGTAAAGGTTATATTACAGGCAGGCTCAGCAACCTGAATAGCAAAACATACTTGAACCCATTGTTCAAATAGAGATCAATTAAATCTATTTAAGTAACAATTTTCAATGCAATAAGACATAAAAAATTAGATACTTGAAACTTAATGCGCATACATCCATAACCTTACTCAAAACTTATATGGATGGCAAGCTTCCTCAGCATCTTAAGAACGATATATGATATGTAGATCATCCCCTTAATTGACCTTGGCGCCGGGCTACGCGTGGAGTAACTTCAGCAGTGTTACACGAATAGGTTGAGTCGACGCAAACACACTACACAGGAAATATTATAGGCTATTCTAATAATAAACAAGTTATTTTGTAGCAGTGGATCATAACTTACATTTAACTTTAACTTAACCAATACAAAGAGGACAAGAGGAACATTGAGGTTCGATTTAAACTAATGATTGCAGAGGGCACAATTCAGACTGATCCCTTTTTAAAAAAGAGTGTAAAAATCCTTTCCAAAATGAGGGTAAACATTACTCTCGATCACTTTTAAAGATTGGACTAAAATAGAAAAATGTATCCTGAGCGTCTCTAAAATTGAATTTAAAAACAACTTTTCAAGCTTAAGCAAATTTAAAGGGAGACTTACACCTTTGAATAAACCCATAAAATTGAAAATAGTGTAGTTACACAGAGCAATCCTTAAAGGAACATAGCAAATTTTCAGTCCTTAAACAAATAGTAAGATTACCCCGACCTACTCTGGAATGGCAAGCAGTTTATCATCTATACTCCCCCCCTCATGTCAGGGACAGAAGGTCCAGAATTAGAAGACCAACAACCAATTAGCAAGCTAGAGAACGTGATATGTCGGAGGGGGTTAAGGATGTGGGCACAACCATGTCACATCAAATAATTATGCTGATGTGATGTAGGAACACAGTACACTGTGGGTAGGGAACTTTAACACTAAGCGCTAACGATAAAACCTGAAGAACAACTTTCAAACAGTCACATTCAAATAAACAGACTCACCAAGAAGAGAAGTGGCCAACATGGCAGCTCGCAAGAACTCGATGCTGCAAGCATTTAGTTGAGGCGACACGATTTGCCCACCGTGCAACGCGCTGCTCCTGTGAAGCGGTGCGACGGTCACTGGCCGCTCCAAAGTCAGCGTCGTTCTCCGCCAAACTCCTCTGCTCCTCCAGACACGCGGTCGGAACCGCCAGCAGCCCGCGCTACAATTCTGTGTCGCTGGTGAACCGTCTCTTTCTCTTCAACTCCACGATGGATACCAGTTACGACCACAACCAAACCAAAGAGTCCACTGCCACAAGCATACTTGCGAGGTAAGTCTTCTGGCCAACGAGAAGGGCGCTAGGTAGTCGGAACGCACGTATCACAACTAACTCCCCAACCCGCAACAATCCTTCCATCCTATTATCACCAGAATATCTCTGAAACATCACAGTAGTCCCTCAACCCTGCTCCTAAAAATCTGCAAAATAAATCTGATCCGCGAACTGTACATGGAGGGCACAACACGCCTCTTCCTTCCCGCTAGCATCGTTAATTGATATCCATACTTTCATTCTATCTTATCGTTAACCAAAATTCCTGAACAAATTTTTAATATTTGAAGTCTAAAACCCTTCTAACGCTAACCGCAACATAAATTGTGCTTAATAAAGAATCTGCCCTAATCAGATTTCCAAACCCTAACCTCTGTATTCTCTGTATTTGCTTAGTTCACAAAATCGCTAATGTTACATTTGATCCATAGCGCACATTTCCTCCTGGTGCAAGCAGTGCCTCCCGTCAGATAAAACTTTACAAAACCAAGGCAATAGCTATAAAATGAACCACCTACAACGTCCATATCCATTACTATGCATCCTTCATACCCTCTCCGTATAAAACTTCCACGGTCTCCACCTCACATACAATGAAATGCGCTCTCACATTTGTCCTTCCACTCAAATCCAGACTATCGCTCCCTCACATCAGGGTTTCCTTCTGCTTCCTCATCTTTTTCTTACCTCTGTATAACCATGCTAGTCAACACTATTTTAAATCTCACTTCTCATACCACCTACTTTCTCACGTTAGGCATTTCCTCATACCATGTCACCAATATCCATTACCATCCCACCTCTCACAGTACAACTTAACCCTCCTACTCCCAACTTATCCTTTCCCAATGTACGTTCCACAACCTAATGAACTGCAGTGAAATTATTCGTTCTTATTACGAAGATAACCGATAATATTCAAAAGAAAAAGACAACAAAGTCTTTTTAAATGAATGTGCAACTGGCCTCTTTAATAATTTAAGAAAAGGTACAAATTTTAGCTTTTTGAGATCTTAAAATAGTCCTTACATATCTTTGTATACGTTTGCGGCTGAATACCAGGATGGATATCGTGCCTCAAGTCCTTATTCTGGGCTTCTGTGTTTAGAGACGTACCATTCCTAATAAACTATAGCTACTGAAGTTCGTTCCTCGTAGCTATGAAGTTATATGAAAGCATAGATGGTTCAAATGGCTCTGAGCACCATGGGAACTTAACATCTGAGGCCATCAGTCCCCTAGAACTCAGAACTACTTTAACCTAACTCACCTAAGGACATCACACACATCCAAGCCCGAGACAGGATTCGAACCTGCGACCGTAGCGGTCGCGCGGTTCCAAACTGAAGCGCCTAGAACCACTCGGCCACACCGGCCGGCCATAACTTTTAGAGATTGGGCTTATGAAAGTGTAAGACATCATGAGAGTGAATGTATGAATAGGTCCCATACACTCCTTTTTGTACTCTTAAGTTAACCATTATTATTATTATTATTATTATTATTATTATTGTAATTATTACCTTTCGTTCGGGGATTATTTGCCATATTCTTCCAAAATTCACGAAATTGGATTATCTCTGCTACAATCCCATTGGTATTTTGAAGCTTTCACATAACAGCAAACACTCTTCTTCTGTTATATGCACAACACAACACATTTTTACGCCGATGGCTGCTGATAAAAGTCGCTGTGCAACTGAGTAATGTAACTGCTTCCATATCGACATTCTCCTTAGGACAACTTTCAGTGTGCTATGGAATGTGCCCCTTCATCCATCTCCTTAACGGAGTGGTTAGAGCGTCTGATCGCCACTCAGTGGACCCGGTTTCGATTCGCATCTGGGTCGGACATTTTCTCTGCCCGGGAAATGGGTGTTGAGCTGTCCTCATCATCACTGATACACAAGTCGTCCAAGAGTGAAAAGAGTTGGAACTCGGTGACCGAACTTCCCCAGGTGGGGAGCGTGCAACTACGATATGAAATGGAACGAGCATCTAAGGACCGTAGTAGGGAAGGCGAATTGTCGGCTTCGGTTTATAGGGAGAATTTTAAGAACGAGTATCTCATCAATAAAGGAACAGCATACACAACACAGCCGGCCATTAGTGACATACGATCATTTCATTTCATTTTTGTGCCCCTTTCACGACTAGTATTTACCGCTACTACACACATCCACGTTCCTTGATTCAAAAACAGTGGGCTGAAAGAAAGTCAGCAACCTCAGATTTCTCTGATATCTTGGATATTGGCACCGGGACAGAGTTGATGGCTGAGCTGGTTTCACACGTCTTCTGCTAGGGACAGGTCTGAGTATCTTGACGGCCATGGGAACACCTCAGCATTACGCAGGCAGTTCATAGACACATGTACCCTGTATGGACAATCATTGTCCTGTTGAAAAACGCCATTACGATACTGTCCCGTGACACATGAGGATGCAGGACGTCTGTGGCTTGCCGTTTTCCAGAGTTCCTTCAGTGACTGCCAGCCGTGACCTGAAGACATACCTGATGTCTCCCCACGCCAGGAGTAATACCAGGGTGGCTCACCAAAACAATGGAAGAACACGACTTCTCCCGCGACAGTGCCTGACGGTAGTCATCTGGGGTAGTACTGAATCAGGATTCTCCGGCGAATGTAATGCGGAGCCATTCCATCCTTCTCGGTCAGGGCACCACTACAGACGCTACATTTCGAGTTGGGTTGTACTACGCGTAGTAGGGCGGTTTCCTAGTCTGGCTGCTGCTAATCTCCGATTAATCGTGTAGGATGATACAGAATGTTGCTGGAACTCCATTACGTCTTCTCGGATGGTAGGCACAGATGTCAAGAGTTTACAGTGTGCTTGGCGTAGAATAAGTCAATCTTCCACTGTATTGGTCAGACGAGGTCGGCAGGAAACTTGACGCCAAGTATGCCAAACCTCACGTTCTCAAGCCCTCGCTTTCCCACACTGTCCAACACTGACCCACTGTCACAATAGAATGCCCCTCAAATCTGGATATTGCACGATTCGACCAGCCGGCCATATGGAGACTCGCAATGAGTATTTTTCCGGACTCTGTCAGTTGCTGATAAAGCTGTCTCACGCGTTTTCACGGCATCTCCGTGTCCGTCGAAGTGATCAATCAGCATCTGACGCTGTTCTCGCCTCATACACATTCTACCAGCACTAAAGACAAAAAGTACTCTAGTGGTCGATCTACCTGTCACAGGTCTGACCATTTACACACCCGCCGATGGCGTGCACGTGTACGAAGTTATATTGACATCCTACCACATTTTTGTCAAGCAGTGTACTTCACTGAGATTCTTCCATTAAATCTCGGCCGGCCGGTATGGCCGTGCGGTTCTAGGCGCTACAGTCTGGAACCGCGTTACCGCTACGGCCGCAGGTTGGAATCCTGTCAAGGGCATGGACGTGTGTGATGTCCGTAGGTCAGTTAGGTTTAAGTAGTTCTAAGTTCTAGGGGACTAATGACCTCAGATGTTAAGTCCCATAGTGCTCAGAGCCATTTGAACCATTAAATCTCGGTCCGCCTACTATGTTTCCCACAACTAGATTTAAGTGACCGTTCTAGCTTAAATATTCGAGACGAATACCTCAAGATATTTTACAGATTTTGATGTGTCCAGCCATTGATCGTCATTCGTGTAATCAAAAAATAATTGGTCGTTTCGGCTATTTATGTGCAATATTTTACACTCGTTACGTCCTGTCTCCATTCCTTGTACCCACCATGGATTCTCTGCTGATCTACCTGTATTTACTGCAATTTTACGGCGTTGAGAGTTCTCTACGCAAAACACAGTGCTATGTACTAGGTGGTACTAATTAAAGTGCAGGTACTCACGGAGGTCCATTGCAGTCTGTAATAATCACAAGGTAACAAAATTTGTTTGATATACTTATGCGATAATCCGGAACCGATTTACGCTGGAAAAAAGTCAGTTCCAGTTTTGGTCACCAGGTGCAAATCTGGTATTGTACACTGATTGTATAACGGTATGACATCCTCACTGTCATTTGACAAGCCATATAGTGAGTGAACAAAATGACTATTGAGAAGAGAGACGGCGAGCTGCTAATGCAACTGTTTTACGTGAACGGCAGCAGTTACAGTACTGCATTAAGTATCGCTGTCTGAAACGTCCGAGGAGCGGCCTGATGTCATCAAATTATTTAAGAAGATGGCAATGAAATTCGAAAACATGGATGAGCATGGTTTGGCATCTGGAAAAGGAAGGCATCCCGTACCGGTGGAAGTTATTATGTCGTTCTTGCTGTAACTGTAACACCACACCCGTCACTTATCTGGTTTTGGCGTGTGTTCGCCCCAGCTAATTGACTAACAGATCAACAGAGAGTGTAAAACTGCCGCAATATCGGATAACACAAAGAAAAGTAATAAGGCCCTGTGACTCCTGATTGAACTGCGGTGGTAGTGTTGACATTAATTGATTCAGAATTGATCACTTTTAATTAAAAAGGGGTGCACATTGATGTGATATTCAGCTATTGAACACCAGATGCAAATGTTGAACACAAATTAATTAAGAAAGTGACTTGGGATTTCAACTACTTGATTGAAAACAGATGCAGTCGATTAGTACAAATTAATTCTAACTCCCGACCTTCAATCATCACATTACAAGACTCTCCTATCAGGCAGTGGTAATAATTTGCGTTTGCATGGAGTAAAGCGCGATAACTCAAAAGTAATTCCTATCGGCTGACCCAGGCGTAATGCGACGTGATCCAATAAATTAATCAGTGGCCCGAGCGGGTGCACTATCACCGAATACAGCGCGGCGGACCGGCGTCATTGTGTGGACGTCGGCAGACCTCGTGGTGCTGCAAGGCTGCGCTCATCTATTCACTCCTAGCTATCTTGCTCAGTACATAGCTGAACCAAAACTTTCTATCTCAAAGCTCAATCGTTCCGTTTGCTAAGTCCTAAACTGCAGAGATGCTCACTCTCTCTCAGGCAAGCTTAGTAAAGAACGCCACGTCCGCACTCTAGGCAAGCTGGGTACAGAAGACCTCTACAGGGACTTCTCCCAGTCCACTCTTCACCTCGGTTTCCCCTCCAGCAAAATCACTTACGCCAATTGCAGCACAAGTCGCGTTAATTATGCGTCACTTCCCAGCGCCGATCAATGCCTGCTCTGGGAAGTGAACAAATTCCCACAAAATTTCCCTTCCTCTCAACTGCTATTTAGCTCCTCCCAGGCCACCCATCAAGGTTAGCGTTTGAACAAAACACCAATTTTTCCGGAATTCTGACTCCCAGGAGAGTACTTCAAATTCCTTGGTCCTACATTCTCATTGGAGGCCGGTCGCTCTTCACCTGATTTACTTCAGACTCTGCAGACCGTGAATTCAGTGTGAAGTTGCTATAGTCACGAACATGCATATTTTGGCCTCTGTTGACCGCTCCACCGTAGCTTTGCACGGCTTTCTCGCATGTTTCTTTGAAAACGGGACGACGGACATTTATCAACAGGCGTACAAGTTCTCCGTCTGCTTCCTGGTTCACCAGCATGGGGTCAACCACCCACTCACTGTCACTCATCTTAAGGTAGCTGGAGGCCACACCCCATTAATGCTTTTTCAGAGCATGAGCCGCCCTAAGCTGCATATTGTCGCTTCCCTTCGCCGCTTCCCGCCCGGACACGGTCAACTCTGTATACTTCTCTGGAATAATCTAGCCTCCAGTAAATCAATGCGTTTCCACAAAGTTTTTCATGTCATGTGAACTACTTTAAAACCATCACCCGACATTAATTATTCCAATACGTCCATACTATGCCTTCTACAAGATGCATTGTACCTTGTCAGTCATTTTTGTTCAGCCCTACTGTTCACTCGACGTGAGTTAGGTGATCTTTAATGACTTCATGTAAGGAGCATAGTTCTTGCCATCTTACATAACTGACCATGAAGCACGTGGCCCGGGCAGTGCTAGTGCTCATGCAGTGACACGAGATTACTGTCCATCTCATGGTCAATAGCATCCTAAGTTTTGCAGTCTGTTTCACACTGGTACCCATACAAGATCCAGATGGTGGAGCAAGTGAAACTTCACAATCTGCAGCAACACTCCGAATTTGCTCTTCGGTTTCTGGCACCGATAGAAGTTGTTGACATGGGACTGGATAATGTTCTATGAGGTGACAAGGCAGTGAATGCATAGATCTGTAGAATTTGTGGCACTGTTAAACCGCATGTTGTGCACAAAAACCCACTGCACTAGCCATATGTGACTGTGTGCTCTGGATTCACATTACCTTTATCCTGGTGCATCCTTCTTTCAGGAGAGTACACCCACACAGCCTGTGAGGTACTGTGCCGTATGCACGTTATCGAGACCTCTTTGTACAGCATATGATTCCTTCTTTGGAGGAGCACAACTGTGTGAAAATCACTGTTTTCGTGTAAAAGGGGGAAACACCTTATGACGCCCGCCAAGTGCAAGCTCTGCTTACTGTAACTTTCCACGAACGTGTTACCTTGCAGAGCTTTTCCAGATGCAAGGCCTGCAAGATCACTTGATCTGAATCCATGTGACTTGACTCTGGAGATACCTTCAAGAACGAGTTTACCAGGGGCACGTTCGACCTCTAATCGAACTGAAGGAACATGTTGCTCAGATTCTTCAGAAGCTGTTGACCATAGCTGTTTACGGATGCGGCATCTCGTCGATGTCTCTGGTCCTCATATTGAATAAATTATGTAACCAGCGGTTAATAATAGAATCAATCGTATGGTTTTCTCACTTGTTCGACCTTTTCTGCCCATGTCCCATTCCTAATCCATTATGTATGGAATCATTTCTGTATATCTTTCTTGTATTCACGGTGCCACTTTTGCACCTGGTGGCCAAAACTGGAACTAACTTTTTTCCAGCTTAACGTATTCACAGCACAGGAATTGTGTGACAGCACGTTGCTTCTGACGAACGTCAAGTGTAGCAGCCATGTTGAAGACATGCTGTGACGGCGCCACTCACGGGAACAGGTTGAACTAAGATTGAAAACAAACGGGAAGGATGTATCTACACACTGTAAAACTTCAAACATGCAAAATTGAAACGTCCCCTTAGAAAAATGATTGAATTTCTGTGCTGGTTAACCCCTTACGTTATTTGAATGTCCTGAGACGTTTCGCTCTTTATCTATTCTTATCAACACTAAACTGACACACAATATTTTCAGCGCAACGCAATATGACTTTCAAAAATCCCTACAAAAGAATGGCCCTGACTAACATTAAACTATACCTTTCACAAATCACTTACCTCACAAAAATCTTCGTTACTCGAACTACTGCAGTACAGCGAGCGCCACTACTGCCAGCTAAATAAAAGATTCAAAGTACTGAAGACGCTAACTACTGATAGGCATAGTTAGCAAATGAAAGATTTTGATAGAGAACAAACAATGTATTTACCTTAATAGTGTTCAAAAGTCATAATATATATAAGAGTTCATGACATCCAGTCTTACAAATTTACTGTCTCTGATGGACACACGTCCAGATCATCCGCTCTTAAAACTCCGCCATTTCTCTCCACACATCCACCACTGCTGGCGGCTCACCTCCAACTGCGCAACGCTACGCGCTGTTAACAGCCAACTGCCCAACACTACAATAGCAAATTCCAACAGTGCCAACCAGCCACAGACTCCACACAGCACAGCCAGTGATTTTCATACAGAGCGCTACGTGGCGGTGGCGTTACCTATATAAGAACCTAAACAGCCTACTTACAAAATGAAAACTGTATTTTTAGGAAAATAGTGTGCATTTCTTTTGGAGTGACCCTCATATAACCACCCGGTGCGTTGGAGATGTAGAAACTTAGCTGTAAGCGTTTGCTACGTCAGCAGAACTGTGGAAAGCTGTTCGGATGAAGAGAGGAGAGCTGCGGAAGCCGCGACAGCCGTGGCGGGTCAGAGGTGGCGCCGCCGCCTGCCTGTCTGGCAGCCGTGCCCAGGAATGCCGGCTGGGGTCAAGGGGAGGAGGACTCCGCTCACCGCCACCTGCCGCCTGCTGCAAAACGCTTGCGTCACGCCGCCTGCGCGGCCGCCTTTCTCCGAAGCAGCTCCACCTTTCTCCGCACCTCTCGAAACTTCTCTGGATTTCAGCAGGACCCCGTACTCTTGTCAGTTCGTTAGCTGTTGTCTACGTACTGCTCAGTCAAGCCGTTTTCTGTTAACACCTCACGACACTACATCATCATAGCTGTGGGGAAACTACACTACTGGCCATTAAAACTGCTACACCAAGAAGAAATGCAGATAATAAACGGGTATTCATTGGACAAATATATTATACTACAACTGACATGTGATTACATTTTCACCCCATTCGGGTGCATAGATCCTGAGAAATCAGTACCCAGAACAACCACCTCTGGTCGTAATAACGGCCTTGATACGCCTGGGCATTGAGTCAAACAGAGCTTGGACGGCGTGTACAGGTACAGCTGCCCATGCAGCTTCAAGACGATACCACAGTTCATCAAGAGTAGTGACTGGCGTATTGTGACGAGCCAGTTGCTCGGCCACCATTGACCAGACGTTTTCAGTTGGTGAGAGATCTGGAGAATGTGCTGGCCAGGGCAGCAGTCGAACATTTTCTGTATGCAGAAAGCCCCGCTCAGGACCTGCAACATGCGGTAGTGCATTATCCTGCTGAAATGTAGGGTTTTGCAGGGATCGAATAAAGGGTAGAGCCACGCGTCGTAACACATCTGAAATGTAACGACCACTGTTCAAAGTGTCGTCAATGCGAACAAGATGTGACCGAGACGTGTAACCAATGGCACCCCATACCATCACGCCGGGTGATACCCCAGTCTCGCGATGACGAATACACGCTCCCAACGTGCGTTCACCGCGATGTCGCCAAACACGGATGTGACCATCATGATGCTGTAAACAGAACCTGGATTCATCCGAAAAAATGACGTTGTGCCATTCGTGCACCCAGGTTCGTCGTTGAGTACACCATCGCAGGGACTCCTGTCTGTGATGCAGCGTCAAGCGTAACCGCAGCCATGGTCTCCGAGCTGATAGCCCATGCCGCTGCAGACGTCGTCGAACTGTTCGTGCAGATGATTGTTGTCTTTCAAACGTCCCCATCTGTTGACTCAGGGATCGAGACGTGGCTGCACGATCCGTTACACGTGCGGTTAAAGGCGCTGCAGTCTGGAACCGCAAGACCGCTACGGTCGCGGGTTCGAATCCTGCCTCGGGCATGGATGTTTGTGATGTCCTTAGGTTAGTTAGGTTTAACTAGTTCTAAGTTCTAGGGGACTAATGACCTCAGAAGTTGAGTCCCATAGTGCTCAGAGCCATTTGAACCATTCGATCCGTTACAGCCATGCGGATAAGATGCCTGTCATCTCGATTGCTAGTGATACGAGGCCGTTGGGATTCAGAACGGCGTTCCGTATTACCCTCCTGAACCCACCGATTCCATATTCTACTAACAGTCATTGGATCTCGACCAACGCCAGCAGCAGTGTAGCGATACGATAAACCGCAATCGCGATAGGCGACACTCCGACCTTTATCAAACTCGGAAACCTGATGGTACGTATTTGTCCTCCTTACACGAGGCGTCACAACAACGTTTCACCAGGCAACGCCGGTCAACTGCTGTTTCTGTATGAGAAATCGGTTGGAAACTTTCCTCATGACAGCACGTTGTAGGTGTCGCCAACGGCGCCAACCTTGTGTGAATGCTCTGAAAAGCTGATCATTTGCATATCACAGGATCTTCTTCCTGTCGGTTAAATTTCGCGTATGTAGCACGTCATCTTCGTGGTGTAGCTATTTTAATGTGCAGTAGTGTATATCGTCATAGTGGCATCGTCAAATGCTAAACACAAAATCAGCACGAGCATCGTGGTTAGCATTTGACGATGCCACTATGGCTCCAGTATATTAGGACACGTTTTTATAAAACAGATCTGAAGATGATCATTACAGACCGAAACTGGTAGTCTGATGAGAACAAAATTTGTGACCACAGACGTGAAGTAAGGGAAATTTGTTCTATTTCCGGGTAACTGTTCAATTCACGACGATGTCGCAGCTTATGATACACTGAGGTGACAAAAGTCGTGGGATCCTCCTAAAACCTTTGCCCGGCGTAATGCAGCATCTCGACTTGACACGGACTCAATAACTGGTTGGAAGTCCCCTGCAGAAATATTTAGTCATACTGCCTCTACAGCCGTCCATAATTGCAAAATTGTTGCCGATGCAGGATTTTGTGCACCAGCTGACCTCTCGAGTATGTCCCATATATGTCAGATGAGAATCACGGCGGGCGATCTGGTAGCCAAATCATTTGCTTGAACTGTCCAGAATGTTCTTCAACTTAATTGCGAACACTTGTGGCCCAGTGACATGACGCACTGTCATCCTTAGAAAGCTAGTCAATGGATGTCTGCCACTGGTCTTCAAGTAGTCGAACATAACCATTTCCAGTCAATGATCGGTTCAGTCGGACCAGAGGACAGCCCAAACAGTTATGGACCCACCATAAGCTTGCACAACTTGGGTCCATGATTTCATGGGATCTGCGCCGCACTCGAACCCAATCATCAGATGAAATTGGGATTCATCTGACCAGACCACGGTTTTCCAGTTGTCTGAGGTCCAATCGATATGGTCACGAGCCCAGGAGAGGCGCTGCAAGCTGTGTCGTGCTTTTAGCAAAGGCCATCTGGTGCCATAGCCCATTAACGCCTTTCGCCATACCGTCGTAACGGATACGTTCGTCGTAAGTGCCACATTGGTTTCTGCCGTTATTTCACGCAGTGACAACTCTATGGAAACTCCGCTGCTCTCGGTCGTTATGTGAAGGCTGTTGGCCACTGTGTTGTCCATGGTGAGAGGTAATGCCTGAAATTTGGTATTCTCAGCACGCTGTTGACACTGTGATTCTCTGAATATTGAGTTCGCTGATGATTTACAAAATGTAATGTTCCATGTGTCTAGCTCCAACTACCATTCCGCGTTCAAAATCTGTTAATTCCGTCGAGCAGGCATAATTACGTCGGAAACCTCTTCACTTGAATCAACTGAGTACAAACGACAGATCCGCCAACAGACTTCTTTCTATACCTTGTGTATGTGATACTACCGCCATCTGCATATGTGCACATCGTTGTCCCACGACGTTTACCACCTCAGTGTATGAAACATTATTTCACTTTATTACATGAACGATAAAAAGATTTACTTAACTTCATATTTTCATCGCCACAGGAATGTTTCGAACATTTACAACTGTCATCAGTTGCACACAATTACAAACACTGCTAATGAATCACAATTTCAACATTTACGCAACTACAGTTCCATCTGAGACTTGAATATCACTGGTGTGCTAAATACTTGATGCTGACTGCTTCATCAGAGGTCACGAAATGGGGCAGAGAGATTTCGTGCTCGGCTCTATATCCTCCTCCATGCGAAGGCGCTGCGGTGCTGAGAAAGAGGGCATTTCTAAAGGAGTGCATCCCACTTATTTTTGTGGATTGCAGCGAGCCCTCGCTAATGTCCGTGGTATCGGTGCACGTTGCCGACTTTGCTGTGGCACTGAAATCTTTGGGTGATACCACATGTCTTCACTGCTCGGTTTCACTAGTATTGTTTCAGTAGGTGCCACCCTGGGAATTTCTGAGCTTTTGTGTGCTGAAGATCACTACTGAGCCATCTTGTGGCTCTAACTGTCGGGATAACTCGCATTTTTGGCAACAGTTTGACATTTCAGGCTGTTATTTGCTCATGGAACTTTCTTACCCGTGTTTTTCTTTGGTGACCTTCATTCTGGTCTTATTACAAACAATCCTGTAGGAAGAACATCCGCAACTGAACATTATAGCAGAGGTTGAAAATACCGCTTCAGCTGTAAATTACTGTTCTGCGCTCATAGGCAACACACCGCGCCTGGTACACGCGGCGCTCGGGGCCACGGCACAGCTACGACACCTGAGGATGGGCTTATAAGAGTCCGAAACCGGTCGTGTGAAAATAAAGTAATTTACAACTCAAGCGGTATTTTAAACCTCTGGTCTTATTCCTGAGGCTGATGCCCATATCTGCTTTTCATTTGCGCGCCGTCCGTACCTTAATTTAGCGCCAGTGTCGATGTTTCTAGATTGAGACGTGACATGTGTAAGACTAACGTGCAGTGTACTTTCGCTTTTAGGTTCATTGTAAACATTTTTGTTGATCAGAATGAACTGAAGCTTTGTGAAAGCTTCATGAAATTCCTGTCACTCGGTTGAATCTCCGTACATCTACATCTACTTCTACATACACACACTGCAAGCCACTGTACAGTACATGGCCTTGGTCACTTCCTATAAATATTAACATTTGCTGTATTTTTTCATTACATATTGTCAGAGAGATAAACGACTATAGGGCATCCGAAACCTGCGGACAGTAGATCCTAAAGAGCATATTTTCCGATGTGTAATAAAGTAATATTTTGCAATTTCCCCAAATTACAGGCACACGATGGGATAATTATTTCAATAAGACAGGGCCACTTATCTGTCTGTGACCTTCTTCAGATAAGCGAAGGGTCCGTTTCAAGTTAGTTTGGTGTCGACTAGTCTTAAGAAATTGAAAATGGATCAGAAACAACTGTCAGTCTACTTCACAACAAGAAGTGGTAAAAGGATGTATCTCCCACTCAAACCTTTCTTAAGGAACAGACGTTGTAAAATATGAATTTGGAAGCTGAATGAACTAATTATCTGGATCTAATTTTAAGTAAGACAGTCATTTTATGATCATTAGATGGACCAAAAATTTAAAAAAAGGACTGTTTATTGGCAAAAATCTTGCAATTGACGTAGCAAAAATCTGGAAAAATGAGAGGAAATGATTTTTAATATTACATCCGACACCTCTTCATACCATTCGAGGAAAATAATTCATTGCTTTTGTTGCACTCTTGGCCTGGACATTACAACACCTGAGTCTTTAGGGGAGGGGGGAGACGAAAAGATTGTTAATATAATTCGGATTCCACCCGGAACTAATAGCGTGATGCAGCCTCCCGATAAAAAAAAAATTCCAACAATCATTTTTTAGAAAACTGTCTGGCTTTTTGTCATTTCAGGTTATCAGCAGAACAGTATTGTTAAATTTCAATCGTTTCTGCATTGTCAGTTTGAATCAACATATTTCACGAATTGAGAAAGTATGCCTGGTACGCTGTACGGTATGCAGAACAACGGCCACAACACTTTTAGTCCATTCCAGTTCTGTCTAAATGAAGTCAGTAATTGCTGTGAGATAACCAAATGCGTTACTTTTTCTTTTATCATGTGTGCTGGTGTAAGGAAAAGGTTTCTTTCGTCATCCAATAGACACTTTGCATTTTTGTGACGACTACAGGGAAAAGTACACATTCTTCATAAATTATCGTAAGAACTGTGCTACAACAATTGTTATAAAATATTTAGAGCCAACCGATTAAAAAGTCCCGATTGATGTAGGTCGTCCGCAATGTAATATCGTGCACTGCCTTGTAACAGTTGTGTAACAATTAGATATGCAACAGTTTAGCTGTCGATATGAATAGCAAGTTATTCAAAGAAGTAGTGATTTGAGAAATTTCTAGTGTGGCTGAAGACCTTAAAATTCGCGTGTGTGAACTGTGGACTTAGCTCTACGATTATGCGCCTGTAGTGGTATACGTACCGAATATTCATGGCCTCCAAGGTCCCCCAAAGGTAAAAGTCAAGGTGCGTGAGGTCAGCAGACTATGGAGGCCATTCTGTGATCCACGGCGGGCCGCAGAAACAGGGAGAGAGGAGAGAGATGTGAGGATGAAGGGAAGAGGTTAGTCACATTGAAAGAGCTAAAGGAAAGTGACGTCCAGAGACAACAATGTAGCCTTCAAAGTTTCATCTAGAATCTCTATGTAATTATCGATTCCATGGAACAAATAAAAGATGAGATAAAAGTGCCTGTATGCCCATAGACCTTTTTATCCCTACACAGTTCTCTCTGGTACAGTGATTCTCAACCTTCCTGACACCATTACCCCCCCCCCTCCATCCACACCGTCATCAACATTACCATCTAACTAAACTTTAGTACGAAAATTAATTTCCTATCAACCAGTTTTTTTAAATGGCAGGAGATAAATGACATTTAATTTTTGTACGTGTTTTATTGAACGACGAATTAATGAGATATCGTTAAAATTGGTAGTTACTGCTCATTTCTGACAACCTATTTTTCAATAGGCTGACGAACCAGTTGTCAGTGCATCGCGAGTGCTACCTACAACTTCTCTGAAAATGAAGCAAAGTGTCCATATTGAGGGGAGACACTTCTTACAAAACATGCTTACTCTGTAGCACACCTCTCTCTAGCGACACTTGCTTCATCCATATGCTGCACTCCCATTTAAAATAAACCAAGTTAAATTATTTGCACTGTACTTATTGTATGTGAATCACTTGCCTGGTGAACTCCTTACTTTAACAGATGGAAATTGGAATACTTCAGGATGACAATTCTCTGTGTCTAATCATTGCCGCTAATAATACACTGAGGTGACAAAAGTCGTGGGATAACGACATGCAAGTATGTAGATGGCTGTAGTATTGCGTACACAAGGCACAAAAGAGCTGTGAACTGTCGGATCTGTCATTTGTACTCAGCTCATTCATGTGAAAAGGTTTCCAACGTGATTATGGCTGCACTATGGTAATCAATAAACATTGGTCGCGGAATGGTAGTTGGAGTTAGACACATGGGACATTCCATTTCGGAAATCATCAGGGAGTTCAAGATTTCGAGTTCCACAATGTAAAGAATGTGACGAGAATACCACATTTCAGGCATTATCTCTCACCACAGACAACGCAGAGGCTCACGGTCTTCACTTAACGATCGAGAGCAGTGGCGTTTGTGTATATTTCTCAGCACTAAAAGACAAGCAGTACTGCGTGAAATAACCGCAGAAGCCAATGTGAGGCGTACGACGAATGCACCCTTAGAACACTGCGACGAAATTCGGCGTTAAAGGGCTATGGCAGCAACCACCTTTGCTGACAGTACGACATCACCTGCAGCGCCTCTTCTTGGTTCGGGTTCGTATCAGCTGGACGATTGGAGGACCATGGGCTGGTCAGATGAGTCCCGGTTTCAGTTGGCCAGAGCTGATGGTAGGGTTCAAGTGTGACGTAGACAGCACGAAGCCGTGGACCCAAGTTGTCAACAAGGCTCTGTGCAAACTGATAGTGGCTCCGTAATCGTGTGGACTAGGTTTACATGGAATGGACCGGGTCCTTTGGTCCAACTAATCATTGACTGGAAATGCTTATGTTTGTCTGGTTGGAGACCATTTTTCAGCCATTGATCGATTTCATGTCCCCAAACAAAGACAGATTTTTATGGATGACAATACGCCACGTCAGCGGGCCACAGTTGTTCGCGAATGATTTGAAGAACATTCTGGACAGTGATTTGGTCATCCAGTTTGTCCGACATGATTCCCATCGAACATTTATGGCATATAATTGGGACGTCAGTTCGTGCACAACATCGTGCACTGGCAACACTTTTCCAGTTATGGACGAGTATAGAAGCAGCATGGGACTGCAGGTGACTACCCACGAGTCCTTGAGTACATACCACGCCGAGCTGCTGCACTATGCCGGCAAAAGGAGGTCCGACCGTATTAGTAGATATCCAATAACTTTTGTCGCCTCAGTGTCGTAGTATAAAAAGGATGTGTGTAATGACTGGACTGTGTGAGGAAGATTTTGTTTCTACAACCATTTCACAAGCTGTAACCTTCACCACATTGTGTCACGCATTAATACTAGTATCTGCAAAAAATAATCAGTCTCATTATTATTAACAACTTGTTTAATCAGTACTACCATCTTATCAAGTAATAATAATAGCAATGCTATTTTAGAACTAGCTTCGTGTCCCTTTCCTTTTTTATCCCTCAGAAAATTTAATTTTGCCCCTCAGGAGCTAATTACCCCAGGTTGGGAACCACTGCTCTAGGACAAAACAGTCATTACCTTCATTCCATGTTATAGGTTCAGTAATTCTTCCTCATAGACTACGAAAATTCACAAACTCCTCCGCAATCTGTATACTGTAATCTGTTTATCTGGGAGAACTGGCCCTGCTACGATACTGCGTGCTTTGGCAAATCACTGGAACAAGGTACCTCTTGCAATACGCTTGCTTTGGCCTGAAAGAATTTCTTACTTGGGTGGTGGTACTTACGCCCTTCAACGTAATGATTCTCACGCACACATCTCATGTTTAACCTATGAACATCGTTTT
The DNA here is from genome assembly GCF_023898315.1 of Schistocerca nitens. NCBI lineage: Eukaryota > Metazoa > Arthropoda > Insecta > Orthoptera > Acrididae > Schistocerca > Schistocerca nitens. The sequence goes on along the minus strand of NC_064620.1, from coordinate 436,373,075 downwards.
TTCACTTATATTGTTAGTCCAGTCAATGAAGGAAAATTAGGGGCAAAACGTTGTGTAGTCGTATATTTTTGTTTAGTGGTAGGAGCGAGTGTCATGAACAACATACTAAAAATATCTACCGTGGGGTGTGAGCGTAGGGCTGAGAGTGATGGAGGCGTTTAAAGGTCACTTGTTGAGGTTTTACTTGAATAACACGAAAACCACGGCTTCTACTCGTACATTAACTGTCAGACAATGGAGGTCCTACTAGGTTTTTTTCTCGAGGACTAATACTTTCCACTTTACAGAGGTACAAAAATCGAAGATTATTAAAAACAGTGTTTTAACGGTATAAAATACATATTTGCTGTTAAATGACGTGGGTTAATAACTAATTTTAAATGTATGTACCAAGTGTAATTCCTGTACATCTGTATTAAGGGATAAATTGTGTTCTGGGAGTGTAACAGGGTGGAGAGGGTGGGATGGAGGATAGAAAATGAGGGAAAATAGATCGCTGGGTTGTGATCATGCACTTCCCTTCTTCATAAGTGAGCAAACTGAAGAGCAGACAGGTGTTTCTTCACTGTATCTGCCCCTCCCTATGTCACAAGAAACAACTGCAAGGTGTTCCACTATGTCATACTGATTCTCCGCAGCTGGATATGATCACCACTCACATCGAGGCATCACAATATGTTATGTGGCTGTTTTTTTTTCCAAACTATCCCATAACTGATATAAAATGTAAATGAAAAAGTCAAATCAAATCGTAATAAGTTAATGACTACTAGTAAATCGAAATTTTAATCAATACCAGTGACTGACAGCATTTAACTTCGTGAATTACTACTTCCTATACTGAACTGCATATACAGGGTGTTCTTTTTACCTGAAGAAATTGAAATCTCAAAAACTACTCATCGGTTCAAAAAAATTTATAATTGCAATTTCTTTGTCTCGGAGGGGGGCATCCTACAATACCATACTCGACCCGCCATCCCACCCCGTGCTTGGGAGGCGGGTGGAACTTTGAAATCTTCAATGAGAATTCCTCTTTTTTTATTGCAGATTACGATTCTACAGCAGAATCTACGTACGATTTGTGTGAAGCGTTTTCTTCGTTTCGCCACGGATGGTCGTGCAGTCAGAGGAATAGAAATGATTACACATTCGTAATTTACGACATTCTACGCAGTGGCCCTAGAATATCCAATGGCACGCGGGACCCCACCTCCAAGACGCGAGGGTAGGACAGGCCAGTATATCACAACGTCTAATTGGAAATCCCATTTGCAAAGTTGTATTTTTCCGACATAGCGAACAGGGGACTATTCGACGCGCCACGGTGGCCATGTACCGAACTACGACGTACCGTAACGTGTATGCACTGCGACCAGAGCTTATCTGTCGTGGAGGCATAGGCTCTAAACATTACAATACTTGCGCAGTGTTTATTGCCTGAAACACCTACCTAGCATTTGGAGAACAGACGTGCAAGTGGACGATAAATGTTGCAACCACAGAAAAAAAAGAACTGAAATGGTTCTGATTAATGGAGACTGTAAGAGAAATGTTGAGGCTGCTTTTGCCTTGTATGCAGCGTTTTCCTGAGAAAGCTCGCTCTCGTTCATTCTTTAAATGTTTGTGAACGTCTTTATGTCTGATGGCAGCATACAGACCCGCAAAAGGAAACGAAACAAATGCAATGGCGGGAAAAATTGAAACCATTTGTACCGATTAACTTGTGACTTTTACGAGAAGACTGTTGGAAAAGGGAAATAAACGGGAAGCACAAAAATTGTTTGTAATGATGGAAGCAGCAAGAAACAGAACTCTTCAGAAAGGTTTCATTTTGTGTTTTTTGTTGTGGTTACTAACGAGGTCATCCCAAGTGTACTAATAATATCGAACTCTCTCTGTGACTGTCTATCAAAAACGTTTTAAAACTTGAATGTGCATTTTTTAGTGTTCTTTTCTATTCATAGCGATCACTTCCAAAGTAGTATTCTTTTCAATGTTTTGAATGACGAAATTCCACAGCTAAACATGCCAGTTTTGATTAATATTAAATGAACAAAGTATATTAGCCAATGACTGGAGGTAATTCACTATTATTGAGATGGTGTCAGGTTTACCAGAAAGCATGCCATGTGTGTACGATGAAGCTACAGGAACTTTGGTAGAGCAAAAGATAATAGTTTAATTTATAAAGTGACGTGAATTCATGCTATGGTAAAATAAATAAAAGTTAATACTATTGGCATACCTTACAATTTTTAGGCTACATAACCTTTTCACAGTACACAGTACTTCTGTGTGAAGCATTTTTCTGTTGCTGTAACATCGCTTATTATTACTGTCACAAAGTTGTGCAGAGGCTGCATATCTTTCAGGATATTTTGCTGAAGATTTATTATTGCAAACAGCAGCGAACACAGAAAACTATGTACCTTACTACAATGTGAGAGCCTTTCATTCGATATTTCGCGTACATTAATATTACAATAAATGTTATTGAGTTTCTTCAAATGGTTCAAATGGCTCTGAGCACTATGGGACTCAACTGCTGTAGTCATCAGTCCCCTAGAACTTAGAACTACTTAAACCTAACTAACCTAAGGACATCACACACATCCAAGCCCGAGGCAGGATTCGAACCTGCGACCGTAGCAGTCGCACGGTTCCGGACTGCGCGCCTAGAACCGCGAGACCACCGCGGCCGGCATTGAGTTTATTCTTATATGTGTGTGGTGACATATAAGACAATATGAAATAGGTGGATGGGCTATTTCTGTGAATGATTCTTCATAATTCTCTCAGAGTCCTGGCTTGTATGAAGTTTGCAGTCAATGCAGCGACGATCTTCTTCTGTTCCCCTTCTCATTACAGACTACCCACCCACGTACTTTCCCGATTTGTAAATAACTGCCCGCAGTGGGGCTGAGCCCTCGCCTGTGGTTGATTGGGAGGTCGTTCCAAGGCGTGGTAGGCAGCGAAAGACGTCCCCGGAAGCTGATCAGAAAGCCTCCCCGGTGCGTCTGACAAACAGGTTTCAGGCACTGTCTCTGGCTGAGCCAGATGCAGCTGCCTGCCCTGTTTCAGAGGATGATTCTCAGCCTTCAAGGTCCGGGCAATCGCAGAGGGTGGGCTTATTGGTAGTTGGGAGCTCCAATGTTAGGCGCGTAATGGGGCCCCTTAGGGCCTTAGGGATATGGCGGCTAAGGAGGGGAAGAAATCCAGTGTGTACTCCGTGTGCATTCCGGGTGGAGTCATTCCTGATGTGGAAAGGGTCCTTCCGGATGCCATGAAGAGCACAGGGTGCAGCCAGCTGCAGGTGGTGGCACATGTCGGCACTAATGACGTGTGTCGCTTTGCATCTGAGGAAATTCGCTCTGGATTCCAGCGGCTATCTGATTTGGCGAAGGCTTTCTTACGAGATGAAGGCAGAGCTCACCATCTGCAGCATCGTTGACAGAACCGACTGCGAACCTTTGGTGCAGAGCCGGGTGGAGGTTCTGAATCAGAGGCTCAGACGGTTTTGCGACCGTGTTGGCTGCAGATTCCTTGACTTGCGCCATAGGGTGGTGGGGTTTCGGGTTCCGCTGAATAGGTCAGGAGTTCACTACACTCAGTTGGCGGCTACACGGGTAGCGGAGGCTGTGTGGCGTGGACTGGGCGGTTTTTTAGGTTAGAAGGCCTCGGGAAAGTACGGGGTGGGCTGCAATCTCAAAGGGTGCATGGCAAATACAGGACGTGCTTGGATCAAGGAACAGTCGGAATTGTAGTTGTAAATTGTTGTAGTTGTGCTGGGAAAGTCCCTGAGCTTCAAGCGCTAATAGAAAGCACAGAAGCTGAAATCGTTACAGGTACAGAAAGCTGGCTAAAGCCTGAAATAAGTTCTGCAGAAATTTTTACGAAGTCTCAGACGGTGTTCAGGAAAGATAGATTAGGCAGAATTGGTGGTGGAGTGTTTGTGTCTGTCAGTAGTGGTTTATCCTGTAGTGAAGTCGAAGTAGATACTCCGTGCGAATTGGTTTGGGTGGAGGTTATACTTAACAGCCGAACTAAGTTAATAATTGGCTCCTTCTACCGACCCCCAGACTCCGATGATATAGTTGCTGAACAGTTCAGAGAAAATTTGAGTCTCGTAACAAATAAATACCCCACTCATACGGTTATAGTTGGTGGGGACTTCAACCTTCCCTCGATATGTTGGCAAAAATACTTGTTCAAAACCGGTGGTAGGCGGAAAACATCTTCCGAGATTGTCCTAAATGCTTTCTCCGAAAAATATTTCGAGCAGTTAGTCCACGAACCCACGCGATTTGTAAATGGTTGCGAAAACACACTTGACCTCTTAGCCATAAACAATCCAGAGCTAATAGAGAGCATCATGACTGATACAGGGATTAGTGATCACAAGGTCGCTGTAGCTAGGCTCAATACCGTTTCTTCCAAATCCACCAGAAACAAACGCAAAATAATTTCATTTAAAAAAGCGGATAAAGTGTCACTAGAAGCCTTCCTAAGAGACAATCTCCATTCCTTCCGAACTGACTATGCAAATGTAGACGAGATGTGGCTCGAATTCAAAGATATAGTAGCAACAGCAATTGAGAGATTCATACCTCATAAATTGGTAAGAGATGGAACTGATCCCCCATGGTACACAAAACAGGTCCGAACGCTGTTGCAGAGGCAACGGAAAAAGCATGCAAAGTTCAGAAGAACGCGAAATCCCGAAGATTGGATAAAATTTACAATCGCGCGAAATTTGGCACGGACTTCAATGCGAGATGCCTTTAATAGGTTCCACAACGAAACATTGTCTCGAAATTTGGTAGAAAATCCGAAGAAATTCTGGTCGTATGTAAAGTACACAAGCGGCAAGACGCAGTCAATACCTCAGCTGCGCAGTGCCGATGGTACTGTTACCGACGACTGTGTCGCTAAAGCGGAGTTATTGAACGCAGTTTTCCGAAATTCCTTCACCAGGGAAGACGAATGGAATATTCCGGAATTTTAGCATGAGTTTGTCAAAAGTAGATACCTTAGGGGTTGCGAAGCAACTCAAATCGCTTGATACGGGCAAGTCTTCAGGTCCAGATTGTATACCGATTAGGTTCCTTTCAGATTCTGATACAATAGCTCCCTACTTAGCACTCATATACAACCGCTCGCCCACCGATGGATCTGTACCTACAGATTGGAAAATTGCGCAGGTCGCACCAGTGTTTAAGAAGGGTAGTAGGAGTAATCCATCTAACTACAGACCTACATCATTGACGTCGGTTTGCAGTAGGGTTTTGGAGCATATACTGTATTCAAACATTATGAATCACCTCGAAGGGAACGATCTATTGATACGTAATCAGCATGGCTTCAGAAAACATCGTTGTTGTGCAACGCAGCTAGCTCTTTATTCGCACGAAGTAATGGCCGCTATCGACAGGGGATCTCAAGTTGATTCTGTGGTGTCACCGCCAGACACCACACTTGCTAGGTGGTAGCCTTTAAATCGGCCGCAGTCCGTTAGTATACGTCAGACCCGCGTGTCGCCACTATCAGTGATTGCAGACCGAGCGCCGCCACACGGCAGGTCTAGAGAGACTTGCTAGCACTCGCTCCAGTTGTACAACCGACTTTGCTAGCGATGGCTCACTGACAAAATACGCTCTCATTTGCCGAGACGATAGTTTAGCATAGCCTTCAGCTACGTCATTTGCTACGACCTAGCAAGGCGCCATTATCAGTTACTATTGATATTGTGAATAATGTACCGGCAAGACCGACGTTCTTTATTAATGGATTAAAGTTAAGTATTCCACCAGCTACGTCCGTTTTTCTAAATTCTAATTTCCTTGTCCTGTTCCAGACCTCACGCCAGCCTGCGTGAGCTAAAACGCGTGCCTTTCGGCCTCCTTCTAGTAACACGGTGTTGGCTCTCCTGCCAACCAAAACAGATTCCGTATTTCTAGATTTCCGGAACGCTTTTGACACCGTTCCTCACAAGAGACTTCTAATAAAGCTGCGGACCTATGGGGTATCGTCTCAGTTGTGCGACTGGGTTCGTGATTTCCTGTCAGGAAGGTCGCAGTTCGTAGTAATAGACGGCAAATCATCGAGTAAAACTGAAGTGATATCAGGTGTTCCCCAGGGAAGCGTCTTGGGACCTCTGCTGTTCCTGATCTGTATAAATGACCTGGGTGACAACCTGAGCAGTTCTCTTAGGTTGTTCGCAGATGATGCTGTAATTTACCGTCTAGTAAGGTCATCCGAAGACCAGTATCAGTTGCAAAGCGATTTAGAAAAGATTGCTGTATGGTGTGGCAGGTGGCAGTTGACGCTAAATAACGAAAAGTGTGAGGTGATCCACATGAGTTCCAAAAGAAATCCGTTGGAATTCGATTACTCGATAAATAGTACAATTCTCAAGGCTGTCAATTCAACTAAGTACCTGGCTGTTAAAATTACGAACAACTTCAGCTAGAAAGACCAAATAGATAATATTGTGGGGAAGACGAGCCAAAGGTTACGTTTCATTGGCAGGACACTTAGAAGATGCCACAAGTCCACTAAAGAGACAGCTTACACTACACTCGTTCGTCCTCTGTTAGATATTGCTGCGCGGTGTGGAATCCTTATCAGGTGGGATTGACAGAGGACATCGAAAGGGTGCAAAAAAGGGCAGCTCGTTATGTATTATCACGTAATAGGGGAGAGAGTGTGGCAGATATGATATGCGAGTTGGGATGGGAGTCATTAAAGCCACCCAACCTACATAGGTAGGAATGATCATCAAAATAAAATAAGAGAAATCCGAGCTCGAACAGAATGGTTTAGGTGTTCGTTTTTCCCGCGCGCTGTTCGGGAGTGGAATGGTAGAGAGATAGTATGATTGTGGTTCGATGAACCCTCTGCTAAGCACTTAAATGTGAATTGCAGAGCAGTTACGTAGATGTAGATGTAACGGTGTGAAACTGAGTTAAAATTGTTCTATTCCATTATGGCAGGGTGCTACAGAAACCAGTTCCGAATTATTTCAGAGTACAACCACTGTTGGTTGCGATATTATTTAATAACAATAAGCGTTTCACCCTTTGGGTATCATCAGATTGTCTACAGAAACAAGAAACAAATCAGTTAGTAGCAAACAGAGGAAGTGGCATGGTCCTATCTTGTACGACTTCGCAGGTAACATGAAATGAAAGTAATAGAAACTTACGTCAACATAACTGGATACAAAACTCATCATCCCCCATTAAGCCATACAGAAACGGAAAAATGGAAGCAACAGTAATAACTGGATATGTAATCCATTCGGCAAAAAAAAAGTATAAAATGCAAGGTGGATCGAGCTAAAAGAAAAGAAAACTGCCGGTAAATCATCAAGAAAGTACAGAAAGGTGGCGGAAAAATTTCACTGACTGTCGCATGTTACATACCAGCTGACTCTGCCACAGTAGTAAAAAATAGGGCCACGCTTAAAAAAAAAACGAGTGTGAGCTTCACGAAGCACAATGTCTCTTTGGCGTGCACACAAATATTACTGTGACAGAACAAGATGGAAACACTGCGTTTAGTGTGGCAAGAGGTGACCAGGTGGCGCGCATGACTGGCTTAAGGCACATTTACGAAATAAGAAAACTATGTAAAGGTAACAAATTAAGATACGTATAAGCAAACCATTGCAGCCACATGAAACCAAATGTACATTAAGGTATCGCCATATAAAACAGAATAATTAGGTAAGATCATGACATAAAATAGCAGGTCAAAAGATGCCTTTAAAACTGTCATACGGAGTGAAATTGCTAAATTTTAGCGTGCTAGCGCAACGTATGTATACCAAACAAAAAACCCGAACATCAAGGCCTCAGGAACAGGGGCGGTCGTAAGCAATGTAAACCACTTTTGTCGTCTCAGTGAATGATGGGCGCCAAGGAGCGTACAATTACGCTCACTGAAGAAATGAAGTGACTCATAATAATGTTAAATACTCAATTCATGCTTGCACTGTATAGAATCAAGATCACTGCGCAGGACGCCTGAAACTGAAGTGGAACTCAATACGTTAACTAGACAGAGAATATCACAGTGCAACGACTGTATATATTGATTCATAATATATTAAAATTTGTGACATAACTGTATTCTTCTGATTTGTAGTTAGTGATCATTGAGGTTCATTGCTTGAAGCCATGGATTATTAGTTTGTGTCACCTGAACAGTATCTTAAGTGTGAGAAATATTTACGTAAAGTAACAGACTACTTATTCTTAGGAAAGATCATAATTTCCGTGCTAAGTTGCAGTTTAAACAGTCGTGCCTCGGTGCGATCTCTGTACTCTGACACCCCGCTGTCATATACCAGAACATTTTAGCGCTTAGTAACTACCGAAAACAGCGATTCTCAGTAGATTTTATTAAGGCTTGTTGCGTGTCGTGTTTGACCCGGGTCGATAGAAAATCTTTGTACATCCAGGTCCGGGTAGACAGGTTTGTGGACCTTATGTCAATCACTAAGAATAATTAAAAGACCTCCCAGTAGCAAATTCGCCACAACCTGCAAAGAGAAGAAGCCCGATGCCTTCTGGGACTAGGAACAGAAGATTAGCAGATGAGTGTAAGTTTCTGTCTGATAGGGAAACAGTGGTAGGCAGTACATCTCCCATTCTAGCAGACGTTGCACTACGAAACATGTAAGCATACGAGGGCGTTCGATATGTGATACAACACATTTTTTTCTGAAATCAAGTTGATTTCATTCAGGATCCTAATATTATTGCCCACTTTTTTGGCTACAAAACTCTATTTTTCAATACAATGCCCGTTCAACGCAACGGCCCTTCGCCACCTTAGCGAAAGCGCCTGTATGCTCGTATGATACCACTTCACTGGTCGATTTAGGGGCCAACGGTTTGCTGGAGCAATAACCTCTCCACCATTCCCGCGGACTGCATCCTTCACTGGGTCAAACGGATGGAAGTCGGAAGGCGTGAGATCCGGGCTGTGAGGAAGAACAGTCTAATGAAGTTTTGTGAGCTCCCCTCGTGTGAGCAGAGTTATGTGAGTCCTTGCGTTGCCCTGGAGAAGGAGAAGTTCGTTTTCATTTTTGTGGCGACGACCACGCTGAAGTCGTTTCTTCTGTTTCCTGAGGGTAACGCAGAACACTTCAGTGTTGATCATTGTACCATACGGCGGAGATAAAACAGAATAACCCCTTTAGAGTCCCAAAAGGCTGTGACTGTGACTTCACCTGAGGGTGTAGCTTTGAACTTCCTTTCCAGATGAAACGTTGTGTCGTGTCACCTCCATAGACTGCAGTTTTGTGTCTGGTTCAAGTGATGGACCCATGTTTCATCTCCTGTGACGATGTTCGACAAGGAATTGTCACGGTCAGCCCTGAGACGTGCAAGCAATTCCGCAGACATGAGCCTGCGTTACTGTTTGTGGTCTTCTGTTAGGCGGTGAGGATCCCAGCGGGCATACATCTCTGAGTTGCCAAAGCGGGCCCGCCCGGTTAGCTGAGCGGTCTAACGCACGGCTTTCCAGAGCGGGAAGGAACGCCTGGTCCCCGGCACGAATGCGCCCGGCGGACTTGTGTCGAGGTCCGGTGAGCCGGCCAGTCTGTAGATGGTTTTTAGGCGGTTTTCCATCTGCCTCGGCGAATGCGGGCTGGTTGCCCTTATTCCGTCTCAGCTACACTATGTCGGCGATTGCTGCGCAAACAAGTTCTCTACGTACGCGTACACCACCAGTACTCTACCACGCAAACATAGGGGTTACACTCGTTCGGTGTGAGACGTTCCCTGGGGGGGGGGGGGGGGGGGGGGTCCACCGGGGGCCGAACCGCACAATAACCCTGGGTTCGGTGTGAGGCGACGGAGGGGTGGACTGCGGTACTCGTCGTGGGGTTGTGGACCACTGCGGCTGCGGCTGCGGCGGGGACGGAGCCTCTCCTTCGTTTCCAGGTCCCCGGTCAACATACAACTACAACAACCCAAAGCGGTGAACGAGTGTGTCAGCACTGCCAGCAGTACCGACAGAGACGTCCAGTTAAGCGCCCAGTTGTTTAATTGTGATCCGTCGGTCACCTAGAATGAGGGTGTCCGCACGTTCCAACATGGCAGCAGTCATGATTCTGTGCAGCCGGCAGACACGCGGGAGATCGGACAGGTTTGCGCGACCTTGTTGCAACGATGAGAGACATGTCGCCCAACGACTTACCGTGCTTTTGTTCACTGCCAGGTCTCCGCAGACATTCCGCGAGCGCCTATGAATATCTGCGACGCTCTTGTTTTCCACATTCTCTGCTTGGAAAATAGCTCCGTTACAAAAGCAATTTTGAAGGGTATGTTTAGCTTCATGAAAGTTTAGGGACTGCAGCGGGAATATCCCAAGATGTTCCAAACAAATTCCGCATTTTTGAACCGAAAGTGGTCGAGAAAAAAAAAAATGTGTTGCCCTACTTACTGAATGCCCCTCGTAGATTTGTCTCTTCACTGTATTTTGTAAGATAAAATGTACAGTCAGTGTTACCCTAAATTTTCCTGGTTTTGTTGTTGTGGTCTTCAATCCTGAGACTGGTTTGATACAGCTCTCCATGCTCCTTTATCCTGTGGAAGCTGCTTCATCTCCCAGTACGTACTGCAGCCAACATCCTTCTGAATCTGCTTAATGTATTCATCTCTTGGTCTCCATCGACGATTTTTACCCTCCGCCGGCCGGAGTGGCCGTGCGGTTCTAGGCGGTACAGTCTGCAGCCGAGCGACCGCTACGGTCGCAGGTTCAAATCCTGCCTCGGGCATGGATGTGTGTGATGTCCTTAGGTTAGTTACGTTTAATTAGTTCTAAGTTCTAGGCGACTGATGACCTCAGAAGTTAAGTCGCATAGTGCTCAGAGCCATTTGAACCATTTTATCCTCCACGCTAAATTGGTGATCCCTTGATGCCTCAGAATATGTCCTACCAACCGATACCTTCTGCTAGCAAGTTGTGCCACAAACTCCTCTTCTCCCCAATTCTATTCAATACCACCTCATTAGTTAAGTGATCTACCCATCTAATCTTCAGCATTCTTCTGTAGCACCACATTTCGAAAGCTTCTATTCTCTTCTTGTCTAAGCTATTTATCGTCCACGTTTCACTTCCATACATGGCCACACTCCATACAAATACTTTCAGAAACAACTCCCTGACACTTGAATCTATACTCGATGTTAACAAATTTTCCTATATTGGCTGATTAAATGTTTAAGGGAGGTTACTACTACACCGAGATAACTCACTCCCTAAGAGGACTCCAGAAGCAAAGAAAGGTTCTGGGTTCGAGTCCAGGTCCAACAAAGTGTTTTTATGTCTAGCCAAATTTCTTTACTGAATACATTCCGTAGCACAGTCAAAGATTTTATTCAAATGAGGCGCTTACACAAATTTCCAGACTAAAATTAGAAACACTTCTGAGAAGCACGGTCTCGAGATTCCCACACATTGTGAACATACGTTGCTACAAGTCTGAATGCAAAGCTCCTCCCCATAGGACATACCAGCACGGCGGACGGCCGAGGAATGCGTGATTAGCTCAGCACTAAATGCGGCGTGCGAAATCGCCGGCCAGCGCCGGGCCGCGCCTCGGCTCGGCCAGGTGCGCTGCGGGGGGCGGGGGGGGGGGCGGCCCCTTCCCACGTGCGCGGGGTACACACGGGCGCCTTAAGGCCGGAGATGGACGGCGCGTCGCGCTCAGGGCCGGCGCGTTTGCATGGCGAGCCTCGTTAACGCCGGGCCCGCTTTCATCGGCACCGCCGCGTCGCACGCGCGCTGCCTCCACGAGGCGACCTGCCGGCGACACCCGCCTCGCCATTACGTGCCAGCAGGGGAGGCCGATCTGCGTGCCGGGGCCTCGTACGGCCGCGATAAGTCCGCCCTGATGGAATCCAGCCTCCCGGCCGACAAACTGTGCCCATTCATTGGTACGCGCCGTTATCAAACTATGAAGCACTGTGACCCGTTGCGGTTTATTTTTATTTTCACAGTGTATTCCACTCAGGAGTCCAATCATAGAGATGAGGATGGAGAGGGGGTTCCAGAGCAACAACGATAAATAATTCAAGAACATGTTGTATTGTTATTGGCTGACAGCGTCGTGACGTCGAAGCGACGTCAGGAACAGTGTGATGAGTCTTGCGTAATATTGGGTAAAATACGAAGAAACTGGGCCGCCTCCTTCGCTGAGTGCTCAGTATGCCTGACTGCCATACAGTGGACCCAGGTTCCATTCCTAACCGTGCTGGGGATTTTCTCCACTTGGGGACTGGACGCTGTGTTGTGTTCATCGTCATTTCGTCCTCGACACGCAAGTTGCACAATGTGGTGTCACTGAACAGACTTGCAACTTGGCGGCCGGCCTTCCCCAGGTGAGTACTCCCAGCCATCAGCGCCGTACGATCACACGTTTTCACAAAAAAAATACGTAAAATTGTGAAAAACACAGAAAACTGCAAAATGGGCGAAAATACGTAAAACTGAAAAATACGAAAAAATTTGAAAAATATGGATAAATTCATAAAAGTGCGATCATACGTTTTCACAAAAAAATACTTAAAATCGTGAAAAACACAGAAAAATGCAAAATGGGCGAAAATACGTAAAACTGAAAAATATGAAAAGATTTGGAAAATATGGATAAATACATAAAAGTGGAAGAATGAGAGGACTTTTATCTGCCAAGGGATGGCCTCTGCTCGTGTCTCCAGTGACGTAACATAAATTTATTATTAACAAACAGCCATAGCCTTGAACGCAAATCATGTGACTTAACGTAATTTTCATCAACAAATAGACACAGCCTACATCATCTCCCTATGCGTGCAGCTCCAGAGTAAGCCCCTCCCACTCAAGTGTCCCAGATATAGTAGATGAACATGGGTATGATGCGCATGTCCAAGGGAGGGGAGTAGCTTCCCGCCATTATATCGTGCTCCTACTGGCTGAGAGGAATAGGTGTTTCCCCGAAATTTTATATCACATTACCGCTAGTGATAGCTTGTACAATTCCCCAAGCCATGTAAGGGCTTCACTTCATTTATTCCCGATGGTTCCCAAGCGGGGTGGAGGGGGGGGGGGGTCGAGATCATCAAGGAGCCCAAGTGTATAATTGGAAACCAGATGACACTGGATGTGATAAGATCATTATCTCGCCCGGTACATACAATGATAATCTACTCTTGAGGGTGCTAACTTGCGTCACCTGTCTCGGTAGTCGAGACATCGGTCTGGGCGGCCGACCCACCCAGAGATAAGTACTTAGATATTTGACCTCATAAATGTTTTTCAGAGTTTGTCACTCCTATAACCAGCAACAAATTTAGGACTTTTATTGAGGAACAAATTTGTGACAGTGTACGCCTTGAGACCAGTGTTATATGGGAGTGATTCATGGAATGCAGGAAAACCGGAAGAGAATTGAAGTGACTGGGGTGAGGTCTTATATAGAGTGCTGAACATTAAGTGGACCTACGACCGAGAAGATTCTCCACAGAATCGGCGACGAAAAGAATCTGTGGAGAACTCTAACTAGAGACGTGGCAGGCTGATGGAACATGTGCTGGGGCATGGGGGAATTACTTTCATACTCGCTTCAGGGAACGTCAGAGGACAACAATCGTATGGGAACAATGAAACTGGTACGACCGATAATTGATGACGCTGGTTTTAACCACTATTCAGGAATGAAGGAGGAGAAAGTCGTGGAGGGTCACTTCAAAGCAGTTTGAAGACGATACTGTAGTGTGCATAAAATTAAAAAAATAAATAAAACAAAATAAAAAGTTTAGACCCGCTATGATGAGCAACCAAACAAACACTGTTTGCATTTTTTCCTTTATCCTGAGGACGTATGCTCCTCCTGTCGCCACAAAATTCAGTTATTCCAATGTACAAAACTTATCTGTCAGTCGTTTAAACTTCAGTCTCTCTATTTGGCGTTTTAAGTGTTTCTGTGATTTGGTTCTAAGGCCAAACGCGGATCAACCCCGGTATTTTACAAGAGCGACTTCTTCCTCTCAGTCGACTTCTTCGTTTTTGTGGCAGGTGGGTCTACTGCAGGGACCCTGGCGTATTACTCCTGTGCTGAGACTTTCTCGTCACAAGTGTTCCATTTTGTTCAGATGTCGGCGCCGAAACTGCGCGTGTTCTAGATGCAGTCTGATGTGAGAATGAGGATACGAGTGCTGTGGGTGTTGGAAAAAGTTGGAAGATAATGACAAAATTAAAGAACTAGCAACGACTGTAAATTTATTAATAACCAAAGTCAAATTCGTAGTGAAATTCTTGACGAAGATCATATGATAAATTCTCCACTCTTGTGAGAACTGCAAGAGAAATACTGATAAATGTGTCCATCAGACATTACTAAATATCATTTATTTGCTCGCGGAAATAAATACAAACAAACGCATTAAATAATGTTTAGAAAACACTACGTAGCCCCTCCTTACTTTATCCTTTATGCTAAGTAACATCCGACAGGACTTTTCTCCTTCAGTAGAGCTAACTTTCCCTGTCTCGAATCAATCTAAATTGAAAAACATTCTTCGTCTATTTACGTCCATATTGATGCACAACGAAGTGTTTCTTTATCACTGTATTGTAAAATCTTAAATAATTTTCCATTTATAGATTTTTCGATTCTCTTGTGGGAGAAAATTCAAAGGAAAAATATAAAGTCCTCGTGCATCCATCGCAATGCATCCCGAACAAAAAGCCGACAATACGATGAAGACTGAGAAGAGACATGTGACACACAGTCGATTCTGACCACCACCTCGCTTGTGGGAACTAGGCTTTAGCCTACACAAGAATGGAGCAATCGAAACCACATACTGCAGTGAGCAGCCGATTGTCGCTCACGCCGACTGTAATCTGTTCTCAGCTGTGATCGGTAACTGGAGGAAACAGCCACCTATCGTCACTCGTGGGATCTTTTGACGTGAATAATCGTTACGCGAAATTACTGATGTCCCGCAATCAGGCCAGATCTGAATGACATCCAACATACGCTCCAGAAAACGTAGGCTTTGTAAATTATGTGACAGCTTGGCTGCAAGTTCATCAATCTGCTCTGTAGTGTGGAGAAATTTTGAGGTGTCGGTTCAACTGTTCAGTACACGCTTGAGATGGTGCAGATTCTATTGGCGTTGATCTACTGAGATGAAACGCTTCCCAGGAAAATATGAAAATTAAAAGGGAACAAGATTGCACAATAAATAACGATTCATTAAATGAAAATTATTAGCGGTGGGCCAATTAAGCACGAAAGTATGAGTACCTCACCTCACACTGACATATTGGTAATATAATCCACTAAACAACGAAGGAAACTAATGTTCACTATAACAATTTGATTCATTGGCAAGAGATATCAAAAACAATTTTTCCACTGTACCAATAATACAAAATTTTAACACGTAAATAAGGGATTCCAATTGCAAACTTTAACTGCGGCACTGATGCATGGTTACATACAAGTTTGACATAAAACTATGTCACGAATACAGCCAGTGATTGTGGAAAATGTTAATGATTTAAAGAAAGGGCACAGAAAAGTACGAACAACCACAGGTACCCTTGCCTAAGCACATGATGGGAGCTACTACCCTGCTGTGAAAATTGTAGTTGTTGTGGTCTTCAGTCCAGAGACTAGTTTGATGCAGCTCTCCATGCTACTCTATCCTGTGCAAGCTTCTTCATCTCCCAGTACCTACTGCAACCTACATCCTTCTGAATCTGCTTAGTGTATTCATCTTTTGGTCTCCCTCTACGATTTTTACCCTCCACGCTGCCCTCAAATACTAAATTGGTGATCCCTTGATGACTCAAAACATGTCCTACTAACCGATTCCTTCTTCTCGTCAAGTTGTGCCACAAACTCCTCTTCTCCCCAATTCTATTCAATACCTCCTCATTAGTTATGTGATCTATCCACGTAAACTTCAGCATTCTTCTGTAGCACCACACTTCGAAAGCTTCTATTCTCTTCTTGTCCAAACTATGTATCGTCCATGTTTCACTTCCATACATGGCTGCACTCCATACAAATACTTTCAGAAACGAGTTCCCGACACTTCTATACTCAATGTTAACAAATTTCTCTTCCTCAGAAACGCTTTCCTTGCCATTGGCATTCTACATTTTATATCCTCTCTACTTCGACCGTCACAGTTGTCTTGTGACAGCCAGAGCGAGAGCACCAGCAGCAGCGAGTACTGTTTGTATAAAGCGTTTATTTTGCATTTTGTTTACGACCTTCCACTAAGGAAGGGATTCTATTAGTGTTTATCTGCTCTGCATAGTAACTAACAGTTCTTGATAAAACTTTACGTAGTTTTCGTGTTAGATTTCTTAGTGTTTTCTTGATCGTTTAGAACAGAAAGCGCCCTAAAACCGTCTTTTGTTTGTTTTGCGGCCGTTAGCCACTAGTCACTCGAATCAGCAGTTGTCTTGTGACAGCCAGAGCGAGAGCACCAGCAGCAGCGAGTACTGTTTGTATAAAGCGTTTATTTTGCATTTTGTTTACGACCTTCCACTAAGGAAGGGATTCTATTTGTGTTTATCTGCTCTGCATAGAAACTAACAGTTCTTGATCGTTAGGAGAGAAATTTATTTTGTACTTATTTGCTGCGCTTAGCTTTTAAATAGTTTTTCTGGGAAAACCTAGCGTAGTTTTCGCGTCTCGTATTTCAGTGAGTGTCTCTTGATTATCAGAGTAGCTCATCAGAAGATTATCTTGTGAATTTGTCACCGTATAGAGTAGGGTAAACATAGTCATGTGTAGGGACTGTGGTTGTTGTGAGCGGACGCAAGGAGAATTGGCCACTCTTCGGGGGCAGGTGGAGGCTTTGTCTGTTAGGCTCATCGAGCTCGAGGCGCAGGCGTCGGCTCGTAGTGGCGTTGGGGCAACTGTGGTGAGACCTATGCCTACTTCGGTGGCCTTGGAATCACATGGAACCCCTGATGTCGCTGCGTCTTCCGGCAGTGAGCATCTTACCGGTCAGCCATCACTCCAGGGTGAATGGCGGACAGTGGTGGGCTCGCGCGTGCCTGGCCGAAAGGCGAAGGTGGGATCTGGCCGCGTGGCAGCTGCCTTACCCCTTTCCAACAGGTACGGGGTGCTTCCTAGTGGTGATGACATCGTTTCCGAGCCACCACAGGATGCCTCGCCTGTTGGGCCAGTGGCCGATTCTCCGGCAAGGTCCCGACAGTCACAGAGGGCGGGCCTATTAGTTATAGGGAGCTCCAACGTTAGGCGGGTTATGGAGCCCCTCAGGAAAATAGCGGGTAGGTCGGGGAAGAATGCCAGTGTGCACTCGGTGTGCTTGCCGGGGGGTCTCGTCCGTAATGTGGAGGAGGCCCTTCCGGCAGCTATTGAACGCACTGGGTGTGACCGGCTGCAGATAGTAGCACATGCCGGAACGAATGACGCCTGCCGCTTGGGTTCTGAGGCCATCCTTGGTTCCTTCCGGCGGCTGGCTGATTTGGTGAAGACAACCAGCATCGCACGCGGAGTGCAAGCTGAGCTTAATATCTGCAGCATAGTGCCCAGAGTCGATCGCGGTCCTCTGGTTTGGAGCCGTGTGGAGGGTCTAAACCAGAGGCTCAGACGACTCTGCGACCATAATGGTTGCAAATTCATCGACCTCCGTTATTGGGTGGAGAACTGTAGGGCCCCCCTAGACAGGTCAGGCGTGCACTACACACCGGAAGCAGCTACTAGGGTAGCAGAGTACGTGTGGCGTGCACACGGGGGTTTTTTAGGTTAGAGGGACCCCCCCTTGGGCGAAACGATAAAATACCTGACGGCTTACCAGAGAGAACATCATCATCGTTGATAAAGAACGTCCGTCCTCAGAGACCAAAAACAGGAAAAGTTAACGTAATATTGGTAAACTGCAGGAGTATCCAGGGCAAGGTTCCTGAATTAGTATCTCTTATTGAAGGAAATAGTGCGCATATAGTATTAGGAACGGAAAGTTGGTTAAAACCGGAAGTGAACAGTAACGAAATCCTAGACACAGAATGGAATATATACCGCAAGGATAGGATAAACGCCAATGGTGGAGGAGTATTTATAGCAGTAAAGAATTCAATAATATCCAGTGAAGTTATTAGCGAATGCGAATGTGAAATAATCTGGGTTAAGTTAAGTATCAAAGGTGGGTCAGATATGATAGTCGGATGCTTCTATAGACCACCTGCATCAGCAACCGTAGTAGTTGAGCGCCTCAGAGAGAACCTGCAGAACGTCGTGAAGAAGTTTCGTTCAAAAAATGGCTCTGAGCACTATGGGACTTAACATCTGTGGTCATCAGTCCCCTAGAACTTAGAACTACTTAAACCTAACTAACCTAAGGACATCACACACATCCATGCCCGAGGCAGGATTCGAACCTGCGACCGTAGCAGTCGCGCGGTTTCGGACTGAGCGCCTAGAACCGCTAGACCACCGCGGCCGGCCGAAGAAGTTTCGTGATCATACTATTGTAATAGGGGGAGACTTCAATCTACCAGGTATAGAATGGGATAGTCACACAATCAGAACTGGAGCCAGGGACAGAGACTCTTGTGACATTATCCTGACTGCCTTGTCCGAGAATTACTTCGAGCAGATAGTTAGAGAACCAACTCGTGAAGCTAACGTTTTAGACCTCATAGCAACAAATAGACCGGAACTTTTCGACTCCGTGAATGTAGAAGAGGGTATCAGTGATCATAAGTCAGTCGTTGCATCAATGACTACAAGTGTAATAAGAAATGCCAAGAAAGGAAGGAAAATATATTTGCTTAACAAGAGTGATAGGGCACAAATCGCAGAATATCTGAGTGACCACCATCAAACGTTCATTTCTGAGGAAGAGGATGTGGAACAAAAATGGAAAAAATTCAGAAACATCGTCCAGTACGCCTTGGATAAGTTCGTGCCGACTAAGGTCCAAAGCGAGGGGAAAGATCCACCGTGGTATAACAATCATGTACGAAAGGTGCTACGGAAACAAAGAAAGCTTCATCATAGGTTTAAGAGTAGTCGAATCATAGCTGATAAGGAAAAGCTGAACGAAGCGAAAAAGAGCGTAAAGAGAGCAATGAGAGAAGCATTCAACGAATTCGAACATAAAACATTGGCAAACAATCTAAACAAGAACCCTAAAAAGTTTTGGTCGTATGTAAAATCGGTAAGCGGATCTAAATCCCCTATTCAGTCACTCGTTGACCACGATGGCACCGAAACAGAGGACGACCGAAGAAAGGCAGAAATACTGAATTCAGTGTTCCGAAACTGTTTCACTGCGGAAAATCGTAACACGGTCCCTGACTTCAGCCGTCGCACGGACGCCAAAATGGAAAATATTGAAATAAACGATATCGGAATTGAAAAACAACTGCTATCACTTAGTAGCGGAAAAGCATCCGGACCAGACGAGATACCCTTAAGATTCTACAGTGATTATGCTAAAGAACTTGCCCCCTTTCTATCAGCAATTTATCGTAGATCTCTGGAAGAACGTAAAGTACCTAGCGACTGGAAGAAAGCGCAGGTCGTTCCCATTTTCAAGAAGGGTCATAAATCAGATGCGAATAATTATAGGCCTATTTCGCTTACGTCAATCTGTTGTAGAATAATGGAACATGTTTTATGTTCTCGTATTATGACGTTCTTAGATAATACAAATCTCCTTCATCATAACCAACATGGATTCCGCAAACAGAGATCATGTGAAACTCAGCTCGCCCTATTTGTCCAAGAAATTCACAGTGCCGTAGACACTGGCGAGCAGATTGATGCCGTATTCCTGGACTTCAGGAAGGCGTTTGATACGGTTCCGCACTTACGTTTAGTGAAAAAAATACGAGCTTACGGAATATCGGACCAGGTTTGTGATTGGATTCAGGATTTCCTAGAAGAAAGAACACAACATGTCATTCTTAACGGTTCAAAATCTGCAGATGTAGAGGTAATTTCGGGAGTACCGCAAGGAAGCGTGATAGGACCTTTATTGTTTACAATATACATAAATGACTTAGTTGACAACATCGGTAGCTCCGTGAGGCTATTTGCAGATGACACGGTTGTCTACAAGAAAGTAGCAACATCAGAAGACTCGTACGTACTCCAGGAAGACCTGCAGAGGATTAATGAATGGTGCGACAGCTGGCAGCTTTCCCTAAACGTAGATAAATGTAATATAATGCGCATACATAGGGGCAGAAATCCATTCCAGTACGATTATGCCATAGGTGGTAAATCATTGGAAGCGGTAACGACCGTAAAATACTTAGGAGTTACTATCCGGAGCGATCTGAAGTGGAATGATCACATAAAACAAATAATGGGAAAAGCAGGCGCCAGGTTGAGATTCATAGGAAGAATTCTAAGAAAATGTGACTCATCGACGAAAGAAGTAGCTTACAAAACGCTTGTTCGTCCGATTCTTGAGTATTGCTCATCAGTATGGGACCCTTACCAGGTTGGATTAATAGAAGAGATAGACATGATTCAGCGAAAAGCAGCGCGATTCGTCATGGGGACATTTAGTCAGCGCGAGAGCGTTACGGAGATGCTGAACAAGCTCCAGTGGCGGACACTTCAAGAAAGGCGTTACGCAATACGGAGAGGTTTATTATCGAAATTACGAGAGAGCACATTCCGGGAAGAGATGGGCAACATATTACTACCGCCCACATATATCTCGCGTAGTGATCACCACGAAAAGATCCGAGAAATTAGAGCAAATACGGAGGCTTACAAGCAGTCGTTCTTCCCACGCACAATTCGTGAATGGAACAGGGAAGGGGGGATCAGATAGTGGTACAATAAGTACCCTCCGCCACACACCGTAAGGTGGCACGCGGAGTATAGATGTAGATGTAGATGTAGATGTCATCAGTTATTTTGCTCCCCAAATAGCAAAACTCCTTTACTACTTTAAGTGTCTCATTTCCTAATCTAATTCCCTCAGCATCAACCGATCTAATTCGACTACATTCCATTATCCTAGTTTTGCTTTTGTTGATGTTCATCTTATACCCTTCCGTTCAGCTGCTCTTCCAGGTCCTCTCCTGAATTACGATGTCATCGGCGAACCTCAAAGTTTTTATTTCTTCTCCATGGATTTTAATTCCTACTCCGAATTTTTCTTTTGTTTTCTTTACTGCTTGTTCAGTATACATATTGAATAACATCGGGGACAGGCTACAACCCTGTCTCAGTCCCTTCCCAGCCGCTGCTTCCCTTTCATGCCCCTCGACTCTTACAACTGCCATCTAGTCTCTTTTCTCAACGACGAAATTGGTTCTGCCAGCGCTGGAATGTCACCTGCCAAAGACAGCAGACCTTGCAGTTTTGACTAATGATAATTTAATAAACAAGTTTAACAATTTCCTCTTATGGATCTGGTCATAGTTAAACAAAATGTTATACTTCTTCAGTGGTGTGGGAAAGGAGGCAGAAAACCTCTCCCACTATATGACAGATTTACAGTGATGGCCATCTAAAGGAAGTGTAGATACACACATGCATGTGAACTCGCCCCTGCTTTAAAAATTATTTATATGGCCCGACCAGAACCTAAAATTTGGACAAACATCCCAGCTGCCTTTACTGGGCCTAACAGCTATTATCATGCTTCATGGCTTTGTGTTCCCTCTGGCCTTTCGGATCCTTATCTTAGCAAAAAAGGATTCCTTTTGCTTCTCGCACAGTGCAGTTTCATGGCAGGCTGCTCAGCCACACTGGACGCTGGGCTGGGACAGGAGACTGTATCCTTCTGCTCTATACCAGTGCAGAGCAAGGCTTTGAACAGAAAATAAGTTTATGACTATACAGTTACCCTAAGTGAAACTTCCCTTTCGCAAGCCATCTAAAAACACCCAAGGCTGCCGTAATTACAATCCTCTCACCGTATCGAGAGGGAAAGGCTCAAATGGCTCTGAGCACTATGGGACTCAACTGCTGAGGTCATTAGTCCCCTAGAACTTAGAACTAGTTAAACCTAACTAACCTAAGGACATCACACACATCCATGCCCGAGGCAGGATTCGAACCTGCGACCGAAGCGGTCTCGCGGTTCCAGACTGCAGCGCCAGAACCGCGCGGCCACTTCGGCCGGCGAGAGGGAAAGAAATGCAGTCATTGGCAGTAGTGAATATTCCTTGCAGTTTTCATGCAGCATTTGTGATATGACTTGACTGACTACTGGGATCTGCATAATAGGTGATAAAACACGTTAATCGACAATTTGAGAACAAACTGCCATGTAACATATAATTGTGCAGTGGTCTGCTCAATGGAAATGGCCACTCAGAAGGCATATTAGAACACAAGCACGCATACTGAAAGTATGTTGAAGCAAATTGGACGTCTCATGTTCAGTGGAACTGTCTCAGCGTCTGACTTAAATGATTTAGGAAAACTATTGATAACCTAATTTTGGATGGTCAGACAGAGGTGTGAACCATCTTCCTCTCAAATGTGAGACCAGTACCTTACGCAATGCATCATCTTGCTCATTGTCAAGGATAGACACTCATAAACTAAGCAGACGATCCGAACACATATCAATCTAAATGTAAAGTACAACATGTATGATACATATACAGGGTGAGTCACCTAACATTACCGCTGGATATATTTCGTAAACCACATCAAATACTGACGAATCGATTCCACAGATCGAACGTGAGGAGAGGGGCTAGTGTAAATGGTTACTACAAACCATAAAAAAATGCACGGAAGTATGTTTTTTAACACAAACCTACGTTTTTTTAAATGGAACGCCGTTAGTTTTGTTAGCACATCTGCACATATAAACAAATACGTAATCAGTGCCGTTTGTTGCATTGTAAAATGTTAATTACATCCGGAGATATTGTAACCTAAAGTTGACGCTTGAGTAACACTCCTCCGCTGTTCGATCGTGTGTATCGGAGAGCACCGAATTACGTAGGGATCCAAAAGGAACGGTGATGGTCCTTAGGTACAGAAGAGACTGAACAGTACATTACGTTCACATGCTTACACCTTTCTATTGGTTTTTTCCACTGACGCACATGAACATTACCATGAGGGGTGAGGTACACGTACACACGTGGTTTCCATTTTCAATTACGGAGTGGAATAGAGTGTGTCCTGACATGTCAGGCCAATAGATGTTCAATGTGGTGGCCATCATTTGCTACACACAATTGCAATCTCTGGCGTAATGAATGTCGTACACGCCACAGTACATCTGGTGTAATGTCGCCGCAGGCTGCCACAATACGTTGTTTAATATCCTCTGGGGTTGTAGGCACATCACGGTACACATTCTCCTTTAACGTACCCCACAAAAAGAAGTCCAGAGGTGTAAGATCAGGAGAACGGGCTGGCCAATTTATGCGTCCTCCACGTCCTATGAAACGCCCGTCGAACATCCTGTCAAGGGTCAGCCTAGTGTTAATTGCGGAATGTGCAGGTGCACCATCATGCTGATACCACATACGTCGACCCGTTTCCAGTGGGACATTTTCGAGCAACGTTGGCAGATTATTCTGTAGAAACGCGATGTATGTTGCAGCTGTTTGGGCACCTGCAATGAAGTGAGGACAATGCTTCAAGCGTCAACTTTAGATTACAATATCTCCGGATGTAATTAACATTTTACAATGCAACAAACGGCACTGATTACGTATTTGTTTATATGTTCAGATGTGCTAACAAAACTAACGGGGTTCCATTTTAAAAAACGTAGGTTTGTGTTAAAAAACATACTTCCGTGCATTTTTTTATGGTTTGTATTAAACAATTACGCTAGCCCCTCTCCTCACGTTCGGTCTGTGGAATCGGTTCGTCAGTATTTGATGTGGTTTACGAAATACTCTCACAAATAAATTATCAAAACAGCTCAGAAAGCAAATGCAGAGGTCAAAATATTGTAAGCAGTTGACCCAGAAATCACCTCTGAAAAAAAAAAAAAAAATCGCTATCACACAATATTGGGTACTGGAAGTTGGTTGGAACTCATGGTAGAAAACAAAAAACTTTTCAATAACTATAGAGATATTTATTCACTCTGCAACAGCATGTCTTGTTATGTACCTACCTCACAGAGATGGGATTTCTGACCTGTATTCACGAATGGAAAGGAAATAGGTCTGAGTCCTGCTCCAACATATTACCAGACAGCCAACACACAAGAGA
The DNA here is from genome assembly GCF_023898315.1 of Schistocerca nitens. NCBI lineage: Eukaryota > Metazoa > Arthropoda > Insecta > Orthoptera > Acrididae > Schistocerca > Schistocerca nitens. The sequence continues at coordinate 436,348,861 of NC_064620.1, read as the reverse complement.
CTACAAGCATACAAGCAGACTCGAACACTTGGATTGTTTCTTGTATAAGAGATGTAGGAATTAGCGAGCATGATACTTCTCGCTTTATACCGACGGTGGTTACAAAGACAAAGAGCATATCAAGTAAAACAGTGCTTCTCAAACTTTTGTAGAGATGGAACACTTTTGAAGTATCAAAAGTGTCTTACAGAGCCCTAAAATAAGCACAGCTTGATGTTATGTTCATTCTTTCATTATAATCATTTAATGAAAATCATATAAAAACAGGTATATTGTCCTCTACTGACTTTTACAACAATATACAAAAAACTCGCAATGATAACTATACAAAAATAAGACTGTATTGCTTTCATTGTAAACTGATAAAGTTGTTTTCATTTAATAGGATGTAAGAATTTTTTTTTAATTTTTGATCAAGTGTTGTCGGTTTTGATAGAACAGAGCTGAAAATGCATGTCAGTTTCAGCGTCCAGGCTATTGTGATTTTGTCTTTTGTAGCTGCACATGCTGAGAATCCCATTTTTCACAAGTATGTTGTTGAGAATGGGAGACGAACAGTCGGAGCCTGTGTGGCAATTTGTGAATATTCGTCACAAACCCTGCAGCAAAAATCATTAACTGACTTTCAAGTGAACCACCAATCCTTGCTTGAATCTCGTGTCATTTCTAAAAAAGGGTTCATTAATTCATTTTCAGTTTTGTATTTAGCACTTGGGGAAAATATCTCTCAAAAGATGCACTTATATCGTAGACACATTGGACCAACTCTTCAAATATTTGATTTGGTAAATCTGCTGTCTCACCAATGAACACATTCGGTGTTACTAAACTTTCTAGTTCTCTCCTGCTAACACAAACAATCCAAACATCTAATTTTAAGGTGATTATTTTGTTATTAGTATCGAGGAGTGTAGTCTATCTTCCTTGTGAAGACAGATTTCATTCATTAATTTTTCCAAATATATGTCCACTCCCTTAGCTAGTGGTCGGGTGTCTAACTGCTACGCATTGGCCCAGGTTCGATTCCTGGTAGGATCGGACATTTTCTCCACTCGTGATATGAGTGGTCTGTCTTCATCATCATTTTATCATCATAGACACATCGCCCAATCTAGCGTCAATTGAAAAGACTCACAACTCGGCGGCTGAACTTCCCCAGGTGGGAGCTCCGGGCCACTAAAGTCATATGATCATTTGATCATTTCATTTACTTCCAAATATATCTGCCAAAAAAACTAGCCTGAACAACCAAGCCACATCACTCAAACGGTCTTTCCACTTAAAAGAAATGTCAGTTATAAAATTTTGTAATTCAATTCTTACTTTGAATAACCTTGTTGAGGTCTTCCTCCAGATAACCATCTAACTCGGTATAAAGCAGTAGTGTTTTATGTTTGGTCCCATAAACGTCAAAAAAAATGGTTCAAATGGCTCTGAGCACTATGGGACTCAACTGCTGAGGTCATTAGTCCCCTAGAACTTAGAACTAGTTAAACCTAACTAACCTAAGGACATCACAAACACCCATGCCCGAGGCAGGATTCGAACCTGCGACCGTAGCGGTCTTGCGGTTCCAGACTGCAGCGCCTTTAACCGCACGGCCACTTCGGCCGGCCCCATAAACGTCACACTGTATTGAAAACAGTTGACTCTGAAGCGGGCGTTATTTAATGTAACTGATGATTTGTACTGCTTCATCAAGAACCAGTTTTAGATTTTGCGGAACCTTCGTTATCACAAACGCTTGTCCATGCACGACACAATGGCTGGTACTACACTTTGGCACTTTACTGTTTACTAGTGATGCCGCTCCTGCTGTTTCACCAGTCATTGCCTTGGCCCCATCTGTAAAACTCTCGATGCAGTCCTTCCAGTCGAGATGATTTATTTTAAAAAAATGTTAATCATGTTAACAATTTCTTTTCCGATAGAGTTAGTTGGCAGAGATGCACACATTACCAAGGCTTCTTCGAGTCAACGTTTATATGGCTGTCACAGAATTATCAGTAAGAAGGACAATCCAGTATCATCAGTTGACTCACCCATTTGCAAGACAGATTTATGTGTTGAAGGCACGAACTCCTTATTATTTGATATAGCGTGTAAGATGGTTAACGACATTGAGAGATGGAGAGAGTGTAATGGAAAGTTCGTGGAATATGTTGAAGAGACAGCACATAGAGAGGGACGCACTACTGAGTTACCATATAATAACTCGCACAAACTAAATTCTTCTGCTTGCAGTTTTTGTACTTAGCATTGTGGTAGATTTATTATGCTGCCTGTTGCCTCATGTTCGGCTGTTACAGACCGAGAGAAAAATAACTTTTATAATAGCAAAATTTATATTATATTTAAAAGATTTGTTCTTCTCAACGTGCGACAAGACTAGATGTAATTTGTTCTTCAGGTCGATATTATTTTGGTGGACCTCTCGCAGAAGCCTTGTAGAGCACAAGGCTCCCTGGTGCACATTTTGAGTATCGCCGCTGTAGGCTGTAAGATCATTTGTGTTCGTAGAAAACTTTTCTCGCGCGCCGTGAGTTAAAGGAATACTCCAAAGTTTTGTTCATATTGGTAGAAGGACCTTCAGTCTTGCAAGATAAAAAGGCTTGTGGAGAATAAATGTGCATTCAGAGACAGCTGAAAACCGCAAGCTGGCAGGTGCACTAGACTAATGATCGTTAATCAGATGCATGTGTTGGAAATTGATGTACTCAAGACACTTATATCTGTAACAGGTAGTGCTGACGCCGAAGATATGACTTGTAAATTCTTTTGTTATACATTTTCTGTGGCTTGTAAATAAAGAGTCGTGTTAGATTACAGATCGCTGCATACAACTGTTATTCATGACAGAAAAACTGGTGCCGAAACCAGCGGGGATTTCCATAGTTATTGCTGTGACATTACGGTTTTTGAACGTACTTCACATGGCAATAGCCGAGAGCTCACTGTAGTGACCTGTCACGCGAGACAACAAACTCTTCCGAAGTCGACTGCCTGCATAAACAACTATTGTAGCCGCTCAATTGACACTTTAACGGATTGTCGAATGTTACACTACGCCCGTAGATTGCTTATGACTGGTGCTACCATTAGTTTTTTATCGAACTACATATCGCCTTAGACCCGTCCAGAGAATCGAAAATCACCTCACGATGCCTGACAGAAAACGCTGACAGCAATTGTGCAGTGCGTCGAAATCTTCCGCAAAGTTTTGGTAGTTTTCTACTTTGTTCCTCTCTGGTAGAATTTCTGGTTATGTAGAACCTCTTTGCCAGAGAGGCTTGTGGTGCGAATGCAGCGGTCCGCGAGGTGGCGTGTAACGGGCAGTGGAAAACGACTTGGCCGCACCTGGAGTGATGGCGCGGCCTAGCTGTAATTGAGAACCGTTGTTTGGAAAGCGGTAATATGGAAAGGAGCTCCCCTTTTGCATGCAAGAGCGCATCGGCTGCACAGTACTGGTGTTACCCGACGGAGATCGGCGGTTAAAGCAACGGTTGGAGGTCTGTACAGCCGATACTGTACTGTCGCTGCGCCCTGGTCGCATTTACACACGACAACTGGGTACCTCTACGTGAAGCTGAGTAACTTTATTATTGAGTAGTTGCCTAGCCGTGCGCTTTAGTTGTCGTCTTGCAAAATTATAACTGAATCTGCCTTTGTGGGGTGCCATTGGTTCCACTATTTCGTGACTGGTCATTTGTTTATTTTAACTGTTCATGTTTCAACGCTGCCATTGAGTTTGCCCTGGTGGAGGACATTATTTTGTATGCATTTGTGGGACCAATGGTAAATGATTTATATTTCAGGTCTCATCACGCCAATTTAATGATGTGTGTAATGGGTTGCCAGGAAATATGAGCAAGACTGACGTGTGAAATAAAATAAGATTGCAAGATTACGGCTCTGTAAACCCTCTGAGGTAGCCGAGGATGAATTCTGATGCTGCACATTTGTTCTTGAGTTAAGTAATTACCTTTCGTAACTGAACAGTTCACGTCTCTTAATTTGGTATACATCTGAAGGAGTTGCACCTAAACATTTTTTTCGAAATTGTTCGGTATTCCTGTACAGTAAACGAGCAAATTTTAGATTGTGGCATCACAAAAACTGGTGTGTACAAAACTTGTGATACGGGGGTCCCACCGTAATTTGTTGTTGTGTATTTCAAGTGCTTTTGCTAAACTAGATTTACCTGTATATTGTTTTTAGATTTTAATTGCTATCAATTGTTTATTATAAATTCGTTTAAGGGTTACTACATGCATTTCTAAGATGACATTGGGGATTTTAAATTTTTGATCGTAAGTAGTTATCGAACTTGAGTTGAAACTTTTAATTGATGTTATAATTGCTTTGGGATCAAATTTGACACTACTGAATCACCGGAATTTTATCCTTGATGTTGTATCAGTGTAAATATTATTAATTAATAGTAAGCCTTCTAATCTATATCCGTTAAAAGACGAAAAAATGCGAGGAGTAGGACAATGTCTTTTAATAACTGTTCAGTAAGAATTGTTTGTTAATAAATTCGTTTTAAAAGGATGCCTAAATTAATGCTAGCCCATCCCCTTCCACTCATGCATAACACCTACCATACCAGAAACAGCGCCTGAAAAGTGTACAAGCAAGAGCCAGAGCTTCTGTTACATGTATTTTGAACAAAGTACTCAAATTTAATGACACAACCCACATTGGAGATTATGAATATTCGAAAGACCGATTACAGGAACTAGTGTGTACACTGACAGACTTTGAAGCATAATAACCATACTGCTCTATGACGCTGTTTACAATGTTGCCGTGTCCTAATGTGACGAATACAGAGACGCAGCCAAGTGCGCTATTTTAGGCACCTCACAGGGAATAGAAGGGAAACCGATGATTTCCATGTGTCACGCTCCCTCTCCTCAGCTGTTTCACCATCTCATATTAGACTGTCCGTTATGGCCGGCCGTTGTGGTCGAGCGGTTCTAGGCGCTACAGTCTGGAACCGCACGACCGCTACGGTCGCAGGTTCGAATCCTGCCTCAGGCATGGATGTGTGTGATGTCCTTAGGTTAGTTAGGTTTAAGTAGTTCCAAGTTCTAGGGGACTGATGACCTCAGAAGTTAAGTCCCATAGTGCTCAGAGCCATTTGAACCATTTGTCCGTTATGAAACTTGAGACGATTTCATTGGATATTAAGACTTGAGTTTGTTCTTGGGAACAGTTCCAGCAATCGGCTGATCTGGATCCCGTAATATCCACGATTCATAAAAATATATTCTGCGTGGCTGTTCAAAAGGGGAACCAAAGAATTTAAATTATAGTATCGTTGTGAATTGGACGCAAATGCTTATGATTGTGTACTAGTACCAAAAATTCTCAGAACTTTTGCTGATAATATCTGCCGACAGTGGCTTGTTCACGTCAAGTAAACTGCTCTTTCAGAAGGGGATAAACTTCAGTAATGCACTCCACAAACATGAAACAAGGCCGATAAAAATTATGACCCATTTTGCGTATCTTGCGAAGAACTTAGACATTGGGCCTAAGAATGTAATAAAATTACTGACATCACTGAACGAAAACAGAAACTGAAAAGTACTAAAAGATGTTTTATATGCCCAACCAAAGGCCATACGGTGTCAAATTGCAAGAAGAATGGTAGGGTACTTGTGCTAGCTATAAGAAACCACATCATAAATCGATATGCGTCAAGGATACGACATATAAGATCTCAGTAGCACAAAGCAACGTCATTTATGTTAGTAAAATAGACGCAACTATGCCAACGTTCACATTCTTTCAAGCATCTCAGGTGCACATCTTAGGACCAATAGAACTAAGTGAATTTATTCCATAGACAAAAGAAGCCAAGCATCCTACATAGCAAAGTCACTAACATAAGACTTGAAACTGTCTGTCTCCAAACCAATGACAACTCAGTGTTTGCACGTTCAAATCTCATACTAGCTCCTAGCGACCGCATAGCCTTGTCAGTTTTGAAATTATTGGAGTGTGGACTAAATCTACGACTTACACCAGGGCGAACGGAAGTGACCACTGCCTTATGCCTTAGTTCAGACTTCTACTGGATATCATCAATATGCCACATTTCCGCAACTGAACCACAGACAGATTCGCGAGAAGATGTGCCCATCGAGCTTTCAATTGGTAGTGACCATTACTGGAAGATTGTTACTGGTAGTCTACCGATCCGCATTTATAAGTACATTGTTCTGCTTTCCAGCATATTCCGTTGGACCTTCAGTGGAATCAAATCCGCGCTACAGGCGTATTCGGGTGTTAACTTTGTACTTCAGGCTTACATGCCACACATGACGAGTTGAGACCATTCTGGAATTTAGAGACATTTCGCATAACTGTGCGTCGTGATACAGTTAAGACAAAGATTTCACAGACGGGCCGAGTGGAGACACCTCTGGATGAAGGATAGCCGTTTTGAACCTGTGAAGCGTCTTCGGCTATAGTAATCTATTATTAGAGTTCAATCATTTCTTTACAGTGTTTAAAAGTCGTCGTTCTTCCTCAACAGCCTCGGTTGTTGTTCATTCGGCTGTGTACTGGATTCTAGCTGACGTGTATCCAGTCAGCGCGGCAGTTTCATGCTCAGGAAAAGATGTCAGCGATCCTGTCGTCATGGCAGACTGCTGGAGAGCAGGGCCGGCATTTCCCAACACGAATTGATCTCGCACTGGCTGCTGGCGTGTCCTCTGAACCACTCTGAATTCTACAGTGGCCCTTGATGACCCATCCGCGATATACCTGTGTCAGTAGTCGTATGGTCGGTTTATCTCGTCACTACCACCTGACAGGTTTCAGCACCCAGAAGCGATTGGATTTTGAACAGGAGGCCCTGTTGCTGGCTTCCATGTTGAAGCTCAGCGCTGGCAGAACCCTGTGTTGCGATGCTGTCAGAAGACAGTCAGTCTCTCCATCAGTGGAGGGTAGGTCATAAGCAACATGAAATTCACTAGGTGGAGGTCATCATCTCAAGTACATCATCAGCTAGTTGTTCATAGACTGTGCTGGAGCATCTAGGACACAGATTCATTAGAGTATCATAATAGTGTAATAAAGGGCTATTACTATGAATATCATTGATCCCAATGGTCAACTCATTATGAGAGCTGGAGAAATGGGGATTTACAGGGAGCTAATGCGAGGCTGTGATACAAGACTCAGATTATAATGACTACATATGCCCTCTATATTCCGCTATATTCACTCAAGAGACTCTAAACTGCTCTGTCGGTTCCTTGCTATATGATCTTGTGAATGAGATAGAGTTTCTTGCATCACGTCTTATGAGCTAACAACATACTTGTCTAACGTTCTTCAGTTTTCTGTTGCAGTCTCATTTCTGTTGAATGTGTATTCGCATTTTTTAGATGGTGTGAAACGTAAAATGTTGTCATATAGTGTCGAGGATCTAACCCACTTATGACATACCTGCTTCCTTCCCACTTTCATTTCTGTCACTGGCATGATTTGATTTTGCCTGTGGCAATGTTAATGAGTTTTAATAAGAGTTTCTAATTTCCTACCCCTTACCATTCAGTGCCATAACAACTCTCTCCTCCCTCAAGAATTCCAGGCATCTTATTTTGTGCGTGGTCAGTGAAGAGTCTTTCGTCTGAATAAGAAACAAAATATAATTCTATATACTACCAACCAGCTGAACACAGAAAGCAGATTTCACAGCTAACATAAAGGATTTCTTAGTAATGGTTCCTTAAAATATACTTTCCACTGTCTTATATTGGATTACACTACAAAAAACCATGTAGAACTCAGTTCTCCTGAAACCAAATATGACCCTGTTTTACCTTCCAGACCAGCCATTTAGGAAGGAGAAACTTGGTAAGTGAAAGTGGAGAACCAATGCGTCAAGAAACCCTTTCTCAACAACACATTAGAGATGGGATCAATTCTTCTGTCACAAATACTTGCCCTTCTGTTACAGTTCCTATTACATACTGTGGTTTTTATTTGTAATATTACTCAAGAATTCCTGCAATCAATCTTGCATGATAATGACAGGGATTTGACAAGATTTCTATGGCACAACATTCATCTGACCTACCACACCACAAACGAAAAAATAGTTTATCATTTCACTAGATTTCCATTCGACCTGACTTGTAGCCAGTCCTTGCTTTCAGTGATGCTGAAAGAACTTGCTTCTAGATATGACACTCAATTTTCCGTCATTGCACAGATACTAGCCAATAATGTCTTCATGGATGACTTTGGGTTTCGCGCAGATAGCGACAATTAAGCTATCATTATGTATTATGAACTAATAGCGCTCGTGAAATCATTGAGCTTTCAGTTAGCGAAATGGGCCACTTCTTCATATCAGTTACATGTGGAGAGTACAGGGACAATATTTGTTTGAAGCTACTCTGCACTGTTGCTGAATTAATTCAAAATGGTGGTTGTCCCCTAACCTCCTCTCCCTGAGGATAGATGTGGCAATGTTACATGACATCACGACCCCAACTCGTCCTCCTCCCCCACCTCTGCTCCCCTCCGCCACTTCCCTCCTCCTCTCCCGCACTTCTGTTTCCATCCCCACGTGCAAACTGGTGAGAAAAAGCCTCAATCTGTGCTGAGCTGCTAGAGAGGAAGGACATGAGATGCTGTCTTTATTTACTTTATTTATATCTGAGGGTGTTATCCTGCTGGTGGATTGTCCTACACCTGTCTCCACACTCCATCGCCCTTGCCCCCACTTTTTCTGATTCCGTGTGTTCATGTTCTCCTTGAAGTTTGAAGACTGACTGCTCTAGTTCACAATAACGACACCAGATGGTGCTCAAAACTCTCCTTCTCCTATAGCCACCTCTCCTATAGCCACCCACACCTGCCCGCACTTTCCGCCGCTCCCCGGTACCATTTGTGAATTGGTGGGAAAAAGATTGTAGTGAAAGGTACTGTCTCTATTTTTAGCGTTATATGTGTTCAATTGACAAGATGCTGGTGTTGGACAGAGAGGAGTTAACTAAGTCTATTACTTGTAAGTATACAGCTGAGGACTTATACACCGAAAGGAAGAAGGTCATAATGGATGAGCATAGGGGGGATGGGGGGGGGGGACATTTTCTACATCTACATCCATACTCCGCAAGCCACCTGACGGTGTGTGGCGGAGGGTACCCTGAGTACCTCTATCGGTCCTCCCTTCTATTCTAGTCTCGTATTGTTCGTGGAAAGAAGGATTGTCTGTATGCTTCTGTGTGGGCTCTAATATCTCTGATTTTATCCTCATGGTCTCTTCGCGAGATATACGTAGGAGGGAGCAATATACTGCTTGACTCGTCGGTGAAGGTATGTTCTCGAAACTTTAACAAAAGCCCGTACCGAGCTACTGAGCGTCTCTCCTGCAGAGTCTTCCACTGGAGTTTATCTATCATCTCCGTAACGCTTTCGCGATTACTAAACGATCCTGTAACGAAGCGCGCTGCTCTCCGTTGGATCCTCTCTATCTCTTCTATCAACCCTATCTGGTACGGATCCCACACCGCTGAGCAGTATTCAAGCAGTGGGCGAACAAGCGTACTGTAACCTACTTCCTTTGTTTTCGGATTGCATTTCCTTAGGATTCTTCCAATGAATCTCAGTCTGGCATCTGCTTTACCGACGATCAACTTTATGTGATCATTCCATTTTAAATCATTCCTAATGCGTACTTCCAGATAATTTATGGAATTAACTGCTTCCAGCTGCTGACCTGCTATTTTGTAGCTAAATGATAAGGGATCTATCTTTCTATGTATTCGCAGCACACTACACTTGTCTACATTGAGATTCAATTGCCATTCCCTGCACCATGCGTCAATTCGCTGCAGATCCTCCTGCATTTCAGTAGAATTTTCCATTGTTACAACCTCTCGATACACCACAGCATCATCTGCAAAAAGCCTCAGTGAACTTCCGATGTCATCCACCAGGTCATTTATGTATATTGTGAACAGCAACGGTCCCATGACACTCCCCTGTGGCGCACCTGAAATCACTCTTACTTCGGAAGACTTCTCTCCATTGAGAATGACATGATGCGTTCTGTTATCTAGGAACTCCTCAATCCAATCACACAATTGGTCTGATAGTCCATATGCTCTTACTTTGTTCATTAAACGACTGTGGGGAACTGTATCGAACGCCTTGCGGAAGTCAAGAAACACGGCATCTACCTGTGAACCCGTGTCTATGGCCCTCTGAGTCTCGTGAACGAATAGCGCGAGCTGGGTTTCACACGACCGTCTTTTTCGAAACCCATGCTGATTCCTACAGAGTAGATTTCTAGTCTCCAGGAAAGTCATTATACTCGAACATAATACGTGTTCCAAAATTCTACAACTGATCGACGTTAGAGATATAGGTCTATAGTTCTGCACATCTGTTCGACGTCCCTTCTTGAAAACGGGGATGACCTGTGCCCTTTTCCAATCCTTTGGAACGCTACGCTCTTCTAGAGACCTACGGTACACCGCTGCAAGAAGGGGGGCAAGTTCCTTAGCGTACTCTGTGTAAAATAGAACTGGTATCCCATCAGGTCCAGCGGCCTTTCCTCTTTTGAGCGATTTTAATTGTTTCTCTATCCCTCTGTCGTCTATTTCGATATCTACCATTTTGTCATCTGTGCGACAATCTAGAGAAGGAACTACAGTGCAGTCTTCTTCTGTGAAACAGCTTTGGTAAAAGACATTTAGTATTTCGGCCTTTAGTCTGTCATCCTCTGTTTCAGTACCATTTTGGTCACAGACTGTCTGGACATTTTGTTTTGATCCACCTACCGCTTTGACATAAGACCAGAATTTCTTAGGATTTTCTGCCAAGTCAGTACATAGAACTTTACTTTCGAATTCATTGAACGCCTCTCGCATAGCCCTCCTCACACTACATTTCGCTTCGCGTAATTTTTGTTTGTATGCAAGGCTTTGGCTATGTTTATGTTTGCTGTGAAGTTCCCTTTGCTTCCGCAGCAGTTTTCTAACTCGGTTGTTGTACCACGGTGGCTCTTTTCCATCTCTTACGATCTTGCTTGGCACATACTCATCTAACGAATATTGTACGATGGTTTTGAACTGTGTCCACTGATCCTCAACACTATCTGTACTTGAGACAAAACTTTTGTGTTGAGCCGTCAGGTACTCTGTAATCTGCTTTTTGTCACTCTTGCTAAACAGAAAAATCTTCCTACCTTTTTTAATATTTCTATTTACGGTTGAAATCATCGATGCCGTAACCGCTTTATGATCGCTGATTCCCTATTCTGCGTTAACTGTTTCAAATAGTTCGGGTCTGTTTGTCACCAGAAGGTCTAATATGTTATCGCCACGAGTCGGTTCTCTGTTTAACTGCTCAAGGTAGTTTTCAGATAAAGCACTTAAAAAAATTTTTCCAGCAAATAATGGTGATGTAGCAGGATGGACTGAGGAAGCATTTCGAAAGTCATGGAAACCATGGCCTGTGTTGAAGCTGTTCGTCAATCCACAGAAGACAACTTCGTCCTGTTGCACTGTCCCAGACTGAATCAACCAGAGGTGTTCACCTGGTTGTATAGGTTTCTATTGAACACATTTTAAATGGGTTTTCCTCCCCATTCTAATCGCATGTCTGTATATGTTCACTCTACTGTGTACTGTGGTTCTCAGTAATACCACTCAAAATTGTCGACGAACTGTCATACACCCCCTGCCTGAAGAGCTGCCTCCTACCGATCTACAAGTGAATAGTGTTGAGCAACTTGTACACAGATAAATTGGAAGAGGGGTAGCACAGCACACTATCACTAAAGTGTAGGAAGAGTAGCGTCCTACTGAACTATGAGTGAAACAGCTAATGAGGAAGTTGTACACACACACACACACACACACACACACACACACACACACACACACACACACACACACAGGAAACGGTCTTTCATTGGTGGCGGCAGAAATTCATGGAAGTGCCAAGCCGCAGGTTCGACATCACTTCTGGTTGGCAACATGTAGATTTATACGATAAAAACATTTAAAATTTTCCTTTACAATGGAATGAAGCGAAACTCCAGTAAACAACAATCAATAACCACAGAGCACCAGACGAGCTTAAAAATTTGCTATCAAATTCATCCTCTCTTTTTGAAAAAAATTACTGCAAGATCAATATCAATAATCCCAGAGTGCCAGAAAGCTTAGAAATTGCCTTGAAATTTTTAAGTGTTACAAGAAATTCGAGATCAACACAGAGCCCCAGAAAGCTTAGAAATATTCCTTTTTTAAAAATAGAAATAGATCAACATATTGGAGAATTCTTCCAAAACAGTTTAAAAGAGCAAAATGTCCTGCATCAAAACAACTAGCATATGGTGGTGGATAGTAGGAATACACAAATGTAAAAACAATGACAACAAGCATGTCTTTAGCGGCTTAAACGTTTGGTAAACTGGTAACAACGTGGGGAGGGGGGATGTCTGTGGTGAACTAAACTTGCAAAAGAGTTTAACTTGGTGAAATTTAGTAACTGTTTCATGGCTTGAAACCTTACTGTTTGCACAATTTTGAGACTTGATTCTGGGAGGAGAAGGCAGGCAAGGGTAAATTTAAGGAAGGACGAAAAATTAAGAAGATCCCCAGGACAGAGCGTCGCAATAAGTATAACTACTTGAGCGACTGATGATCCGCAACGGCAACTCGGCGGTGGGGTCCCAGTACCGCCTCCAGCCAGAACCGCGCCCGCTTCTTCCCGTCGCCAAGGCAGTCGGCTGGTGAGGCACGCCGCAACGATTTGTTGGCCGATCGAGCAACCTGGAGCTGGGTCAGTATACAGTATGGCTAACTACCAAAGACTGCAAAACTGCCAACTTGACATTAGTGTTAGTTCAACTTAGATAGTCACCACGTTAAACACAAGAATAATTCACCACTTGAAACTTCTCCAAATTTGTTCCCTTTTTTCTAAAAAAAGAGACAAACACTTAAATAAGATAATAACACTTAAGCCCAATAAATAATCAAAGATAACTGCAATAAAACTATTATTTGACCCCAGAACTCCGAATTCCAAGTAGTCAGGGGGACACAGAACCCAGAAGCAGCCAAAAGACCCAATACACATCGTTCACTGAGACAATCGATCGAGCAACCAATGGTCGTTCCCGATTAAATCACAGGCAAGGGAAAAGGTTGCAAGTGAATCGCCAATTGACAGCCTGTTACCAAGAGGTCACTTCGACAAACAGCAACACAAGGGGCGGTGGTAGCGTCACACTTTCGATGGAAAACCAATAGTCACCAGCCTCTCATGGAACGGAGTCCTTGGTCACTTCCCGCACAATCCGTCAACAGTTGTCCCGCCAGCTTCAGCTCGGAGACCCAGCTTCCTCCCAGTGCTGCCCAAACGAGATTCGCATGCCGCGAAAATCGGCCCACCGGCTGCGGCACGGTGGCGGTGGCCACTGGACGACTAGAGGAGAAACGAAGTAGAGAAAGTCGGCCAGAAGAGAAATCTTTACGAGCTGACGTGGCTCAATTCGTGGATGATAAGAATGGAGGACAGCAGACTGTCACTGAAGTGTGGAAAGAGTTGCCTCCTATCAATCTACAAGTGAAACAGCTGCTCAGGAACTTCTTCACAGATACATAGTAAGAAGGGGTAGGACAGCACACTATCCCTGACTTTTTGCAAGAGTTGCCTCCTATCGATCTGCAAGTGTATAGCTGCTGAGGAACATGTGCTTAGGTACATAGTAAGAAAAGAGGACAGTAAAATACCGCTGAAGTGTAGAATGGCCAATACACGCTACCACAACTGATGGAAAATGCTTCACTGCTCTAATTACATTCGAAATTGACACGAACAAAAAAAACACCACTCGTAAACAATGGGTTATACTGAAACACACGCACTGGGAATTGAGGAAAATCATTATAATAATACTACTACCACAAAAACTGACCCCGAAAGATATCACCAGGAGAGAATGGTGGCCGCTGCATGTGTGTTCACCACTATGTGTGGATACAGACCAATCAGCTTGGAACCAGTCTTACCTCCCCCCCCCCCCTTACCTCCCTTCCTTCCCCCTTTCCTCCTCCCACAGGTAGGGATACCGAATTCCAGGCGTGTTCTAGCCTGTCTCCGATAGTATGAGAGAAATCCATCTGCTGACAGTGATATACTGTTTCCTGTCTATAGAAATCAGTCACAGATGGACAAAAGACTCAAGGACACGACGATTCCTACAAGCCGTCAAATGTATTTTTTCTGAAAGGCTAGCCACCTTGGAACAATAGTGAAATGCGTGACTATCCGTCATGGATGAAGAACTGAATGGTCAACAGCGGTATGATTTTGTATCTTCTGAATGTGCTGGCACTGTCTGACAGTGGTCCTCGGGTTAGTAAAATTATGCACATGCAGGAAAGAAATTGAAATAATATGTTCCTTGTAAATGAGATACGCACAGATCGTTACACTAGTCATGTCAGTGTGCACCGATCTACCCCGCCAGGTGGAGAGCAGTGCCTGCACTCGTTAGCTTCTGCCACTGCATGTGATTATAACCCGACACCGCTTGCGTTTATTCTGCTTCTTCAGATAAACAGTCCGAAGCCGCTTGGTAGAGTTTTCAGACACTCTACTGTATGAAATAAAATCTTTGTGTGTGTGTGTGTGTTTTGTCATATTATGCTACTGTGAAAGGATGAGATTCATGCCATAGAGAAGGCAGAGGAATAGACAGTGGAGAAATTTTGCTACTCATCGAATAACTCACTGCACGTATGCCTAAATGCCTAAAGCGTTGCCATTCTTAGAAGCTCAGCTGCTGTAATGTCAGCACTTTTATTTAAAAAAAAAATGGCTGAATAAAACCGAACATTCATTTGCTGTATGAAGTATTACCATCACGTATCCTCCAGATGAGATTCTTATGCTTGAAAAATGAAAGTTGTACTGACAGACCTCACTTCACATCATGTAAAGGGTGTAGTCTTAGGCTTTTAAAACGAATACTGTGACAGTGCAGACAGTGGGTATAGTACTAAAAATCAGTGAATACCCCAGCTAAACTATTTTAAACTCAATCTCCAGGTGTGATTCTCATGCTTTCTGCAACAACTATTGTCCTGACAGACCACACCTCACATCGTGTGTGGGGTGTAGTCTTACACTTTTAACATGAATACCGTGGCTCCAACAGTGCAAATAGCAGATACAGTACTAAAATCAATTAAATGTCCAGCTAAATAAGTGTAAACCTGCACTTCTGGTATGAAATTATGCTTGCAGCAACGAGTATTGAAACAAGAACATTGAATCTTCCATCGAGTATACTACAAATAAGCACGTAACACCATCCAGCAGTCTTTAACATACATTGAACTAGCAAGTTTCACACACTAGGGAGAGTAGAAGACTCCACGAATAATGTAATGCTGGTAGAACGAAAGAACAGCATGATAACCAATACTGACTGAACACTTCCGGAGGGACAGACGTGTTTTTCTTGTGAGTGGCACCACTGTGTCTTTGGAGGAAAGAGATGTAATCCTCTTATAAGCGAGTAACTATTTTAAAAAATACAATAGCAATGACTATGTTATACTATGAGTGCGTCCCGCCTTGATTCTATAGAAAGACGAAACACTGTAACAACATCACACAACTATCAGAAAAAACCTTCTGATTGCTCACACTTGCGACAGCGAAGTGCATGCTGTCTGTCGAGTGCATGACTGCTGGGGAGCTACAGCCACGCCAGCCAAGCTCTTATTTGCGCACCTATCTTCAGCCATACCAGACGCTCAGAGGCCAGAGAGACCGTCGCGGTGACACCCCAGCTATGAACCAGTCAATTTACATGAGGGGAATAATCGTGCAGCTCAAACACTCGCAATATTGAATCATCTTTAATTTCCTTGTAAAAGTCGAAGAACAAATGCAACACGCATGTCTGCTTTTGCCACTGCTCAATCGGCAATGTTTATTGTCAGCTATTTCTATCTTATATGGTTTGATCATGGTTCTATTGATGCTTTCTTGCTGTTTTGACTTAGTATTCCTGTTTCCATCACATTGTCATCCCCATGTAGGAGACATGGTTTCTCAACCCCCCAACCCTGACGGAGATGAATTTGTGAAGTTTACCACATAGACAGCTGCTAAAGCAACTACACACATTTGGAATTGTTCATCAGTTCAACTCATCCTTCTGACAAGAAGTTAAAGACTGCTATACATTTTCGAGCAGAACAAGCAGACATGATGCATCACCAACGTGTATATATAAGTGAACCACACACACTTATGGAAGGGAGTACCCTGCACAGCATCACTATACTTACATAGCCCCGACAGTCGTTTACGACCTATGTTACATGGATCTGAGTCCAATGCATCATAGTATTACTGGGTATTTTTTTGTTCGTGGGCAAATGACATTTCGGCATTAGAATGGAGTATATGTGCATGTATATGACATGGAAGACTCGGTTTCAATGGATAACTTGTTACTGGTTGGAGGGAGTAGCAGACACATAGCATCACTGTACTTAAATAGTCCTGACAGACGTTTGGAGATTAAGTTACATGTATCTCATTCCATTGCACTGCTGGATTACTGTTGTTTCTCCTTCCTAAGCAAATTACATTTCAAAATCAGAAGGGATCTATTCCCCTGTATCTTGCATGGAGGATTGTAGTTTTAGTAACAGGTTTGTTAATGGTGGAAGGAGCACCACACACAGCATGAATTTACTTAAACAGCCCTGAAAAACGTTTTGTAGCTATGTTAGAGACTTCTGATTCCATCGCTTCGGTGGATGGGCTGTATTTTCATTGTATCACTTCTAAATTAGGATGGCGTCTATATGCACGTATATGGTATTGAATAATCTAGTTTTACTGGAACTTTTGTTAATTATGGGAGGGAATACCACGCACAGCATCACTCTACTTAAATAACACTGATTAATGTTTGGAAACACTGTGACAGTATTTTCCAAATAACTGTTTTTTGTATTGATTAGCGACTCCATGGAGTGCTGTGTGCACAACGACCATATATGTTAAATTAAAAGGAAGGTCAGCGTTGGCCGTAATATTGATGGTTTATTGATAGAAAAATCGATTTTTCACTCACATAGTGATCATCTCCAGTGCTGTGGTGTACAAAGTAAACTCATAGGCACTGACTGGTATCAAGTTATATACTTCATCGTTTCTCAGTTTTGGTTACTGATAACTTGATACCAGTGCCTATGAGTTTAATTTGAACACCACAGCACTGAAGATGATCACTATGTGATTGAAAATCCATTTTGCTATCAATAAACCATCAATATTACGGCCAACGATGATCTTCCTTTTGTTTTTTGTATGCTTTGAATCCCACATTTATTCCATGCAAAACCCGTTGGATTATATATACCATCTTGCAATGAACTTACGTTGATCTCAGAAAGATTAAGTGACGGGAATCACGAACAGCACATCTCCAACTCAATGCTCTCAATATCTTAAGCAAAACAACACCATGGATCTGCTCTTGCCCCAGTGTAGCACATACTGTTTCCTGCAGACCATGTGTGTTCACGGCACTTTATTGCCTTAAGAATACGTCTTGTAATTACTCTCGAGCTGTTAGTTTTAACCTAACAACACCAAGCACAATGAGTATTGATGCACTAACATTACTGCTGTCAAAGACAGGAATGACAAGAAAGAACATGTTATACTTAGCTGTCGACTGACCCGTGATATATATGTCCATATTTGAAAGACCTTCATACCTCACTGTACATTCTTAATTTCAACTATAACTTTGAGGTCATTGTCAGCTGATATCCCGAAATCAACACACATAGACCTATTTTTGGTTAAATGATACATACTGCTGAGCTTTTTGACAGCTCAACACTACATAGTCGCTGTCACCCAATCCTGTGAGATCACATCTGTTCACGTTATGTGACTGATCTGAAAAGCAAAATCATCATATGGATGCTGGTAGGATTATATAGGTGGGCATACTCCATTCGAATATGTGACGGAAAAAAATCTTTAGGAAAGACATTTCTCCCAGAAACATAAGGGTGGATTACGGTGTTTATGGAAGTCTATAGGCAATTTTTTCACACAGTCAGCGTGTGAGATTGGGATAAATGGATAAGCGATGATACTGGTGCGATGTACCCTCCATCATGCACTGTACAGCCGACAGCTGGCCTGTCGCAGCGACGGTCTTTCCAGTCTCTCAATGTCTGATGTGGCTGAAGATGGGCGCGCAACTGAGGGCTTTACCTGCGCAGCCGATGTTCCCCCGGCAGTCTCCTGCAGTCGGTGCACGGGACCACGGCGCGCGCTTTGCCATCACACGTTTGTGCGATCAGGACGTTTATTTATTTATTTATTATTTGTCGATAGCTGTGTGATGTTATTACAGTGTTTCATCTTCCTACAAAACCAAGGGCGGTATGCACTGGTAGCGTAACATAGTCATTACTATAGCGTGATTTTTTTCCTCTTAATGCTTACTCGCTCGGAAGAAAATTGCGTCTCTCTCCTCGTAAGACATACTGGTACCACTCCCAAAAAATAACCACGTCTATCCTTCCCGGAATGTTTGCTCAGTATTGGTTAACGTGTTGTTGTCTGGTCCTACCAGCGTTATGTTACAGATGAAGTCTTCTACTCATACTAGTGTGTGGAACCTGCTAGCTGAATGTATGTTTAAGGACTGTTGGATGGTTTTAAGTGCTTCTTTTGTAGTATATTCAACGCAATATTCAATGTTCTCGGTTCAGTATTCATTGTAGTAAGTGTGAGTTTACACTTATTAAGTGGGAGTTTTCATTAATTTTAGTACTATATCCACTGTCTGCACTGTCACAATATTCGTTTTAAAAGCCTAAGACTACACCCTTAGCACGATGTGAGGTGTGGTCTTTCGGTACTATATTCGCTGTAGCAAGTATAGAAATCACACCAGGAGAATATAGGATAGGAATACTCATGGGGCAAATGAGTGTTCATGTTTATTCAGTCACTTTTCAAATAAAGAGCGGACATTGCAGGAGTTAAGCTTTTAAGAACAGCAACACTCTAGGCAGACACGTAGTTTGTTGCTCCATGCGTAGCAAGTGAGCTGTGTGAATTTCCTCCTACATGTATTCCTCAGCAGTCTGAACAGCATTAATCTCATCCTTCTACAGTTTACAAGAACAGATACACACAAACACACACACAGAAAGCTATTACTCAGTTCAGTGGAGCATCTGAAACCTCTGCCAGACAGCCTTCGTTTACTTGAAGAAGTAGAATAAATGTGAGCGATGACGGATTATAACCGCATGCAGTGGCAATGCCATCACATCCGTTACATATAGTCAGGTATTTCGCTATTATTCTAGGGAGGGGGGAGTTAGTCTTTCTGGAAATACGTTTAATGGCTTGCAGGGAGCGTTCTATTCTTGAGTCTTTTGTCCCTCTCTGACTGATTTCCCCAGACTGGGAACAGTATATCACTACCAGGAGATGGATCTCTTCGTGTAATTTCAGTGACAGCCTGCAACAGGCCTGGAAAACTGGTGTCCCTACCTACGAGAGGAGAAAATGGAAGGGAAGGGGAGGTAGGAGTGGAGGTAAGACTGATTCTAAGCTAATTAGTCTGTATCTACACATAGAGATGAACACACATGCAGCTGCTGCCGCTCTCTCCTGATGAGATCTTGAGGGATCGGTTTTATGTGGTAGCTGTATAATTACAATGATTTATCTTAAATTCCAGTTCTCATGTTGCATTATGGCTCATTGTTTACGAGTGGTGATCGGGCAGTGAAACATTTTTCACCAGCTATGATAATTTGCTGTTTTGTCCCTTCTTACCTTGTATCTGTGTACAAATTCCTGAGCAGCTATCTCACGTGAAGATCGATAGGAGGCAACTCTTCCTACACTTCCATGATGGCGAGCTGTCTTATCCTTTCTTACCACGTATCTGTGTACCAGTTCCTCAGCAGCTATACACCTGTAGGTCAGTAGGAGGAAATTCTTCTGGTAGCAGCTGTAGGACAGTTTCCGCCAATTTCGAGTGGTAGTGTGGGTTAGTTCACACATACTGGTGAACATACACACACACGTGTTCAGAAACGGAAGCAAAACCTATTTCAAGCGTCCTTAGTCGAGTGCCATACATCAAGATGTACACCTCTGTTTCATATAGGCTGCACTGTGGATTGACCAGCCATTTCAAAAAAACACTAACAAATCCAGTACAGGCAGTAGTCTCCATGAGTTACAAAATGCTTCCTCAGTACGCCAATTAATTGCTTGAAAGTGTCCGCCTGCTTAGCTGAGTGGTTGTGTGTTTGTCTAGCATGCAGCAGGCCCGGCTCCGATTTCCGGCCGGGTTAGAGATTTTTCTCAGCTCGGAGAATGGGTGTTGTGTTGTCCTCATCGTCACCTCACCATCACCGACGCGCAAGTCGCCCAGTATGGCATCAGCTGAAATAAGACTTGCACACGGCGGCCAAACTCGCTCGAATGGTGCCTCCAGGACAATGATGCCAAACGATCATTTCACTTCATTTTTGCTGGAAAGTATTCTCTCTTCATTCACCTTATCACCTCCTTCCATTCCTTGTCTTGGTGGCTAGCGGCACAGTCCTAAGCTGTATGCTTACAGGTAGTACACTTATTAAACTCCTTTCTGTCCAACACAAACTTCTTGTCAGTTGAACGCATTTCCCTCCAGAAATAAAGACATTACCTTCCACTTCAGCCTTATTCCGCTAATTCATAAGTGCGGACTGGGGCGGCAGAAATGAGAGTGGGTGGGGGTAGCTATAGAACAGTTTCGAGGAATATTGTGAATTATAGCAGTCGACCTGCAAACTTCGAGAACATACACATGTGCCACTGGAAAAAGTGGGGAAGTGGGGCAGCGTAATGTCAGGGGAGGGCTTTATGTACATACAGCTGCAAGACAATCCAGTAGCAGGATAACACCTTCAAAAATAAATAAAGTAAATAAATAAAGATACTACCTTAAGTCCTTCCTCTCCAACGACTCAGCACAGACTGAGTCTTTTTCCCGTCAGTTTCGAAGTGGTGAGTGGGGAAATTGGGGAGGGAAAGGGAGGGTGGAATTTGGGTGGGTAGAGCAAGTAGGGTGGGGCAAGAGTGCGGAGAGGAAGTGGGTGACAGCCACCATCTCTAATGCACGGTGGGGTCAAACGAACATTGTTCCTCTACTATGGAGAACTATAGAGCGCGAGATTACTACCACTACTCAAATTGTAGACTTCTATTGGAGCATGGCAATTGACAGCTTCTGCATTAACATGAATAAAGTCACAGAAAAATTATCTACTGGACCTACTACCAAAAGGAAACTGTTGAGAATTTTCATGAACACTTGAACTATTCTCTTCTGCGTAATTCATGGCATAGATATTATTCCAAGAAACGTATTGCAGAGGAACTGACTGGAATTAATTGTTACCCAAGGACTTGGTAACTCGTCTGAATACTTGGGTGTCCACTTCACCTTCATTGTCTTGCATTCATATCATGTGAAGCATACCATCGCCACTGGGTTTGTTTAGCAAGGTCTGGCTTTATAAAGCACACTTGGGTGCCTACTTCAACTTCCCTGTCTTGCATTCGTAACCCATGATGGATATCAACTACTAAAAATCCCAACGTTCAGCTTCACGTATTTTCTAATGCTTCGGAACGATGAAGGGGCAGCTCCGTACATCCAGAATATTTTCCCCAAGGTAACACAATGATTCACTTAGCCTGTAGCAGGAACAAACTTGCACCTGTCAAAAAGATACAACTGCCACGTCTCGATCTTCAAGGTACCACCCTATGACATCATCAATGTCATCATGGATTGTAGGCAGATTTTCCCCCTTCCTCCGTCCTTCTGACATAGGCATATTACCTGTGTATAAAATAGCAGGAAGTTCAAAAATAGGAGGGACATTCAAAATATCCAGGGTTTCCCCCTTTCCTATGATGTCACTGTGAAAGTAGGTTGGTCGTTCTAGGTGTAAATTTGTGCAAAATTAAAAATCAAAGGTGGACAATGATCTTATTGGCTGAAAATTCCAGATGGCTTCTATGAGGATACTGGCACAGCCAAATTACATCAGAATCCGAGATGATATCACAGCCTGCCTGGTTGTCAAAACACTTGTGGTACTTATAAAATGAAAGTTTGTGGACCTGGTAGATACTGGCTTAAGCTACATGGATTTCAGCTTGCTTATGTTTTAACTTTATAATCCAGTGCTAAGTTGAAATGGTGGGAACTTAAAATAGTCCATTTTAAAATGACGTCCAAACAATCACCTACCTATCTGACATCATGACTTGCACGTTTAAACAATTGTCACCCTAAGTTTAGAGCCCAATAGTCCACTTCCCCTAAGTTAAAATGTGTGATATTCAAACGATCCACATATACTACACTTAAAATGTTGGACATTCAGTAAAATCACTTGTGCTAATCTTAAAACACTGAGAAATTAAAAATCCCCTTACCCCAATTTTTAAATGATGGGAAGTCCACTGATGCAGTCTGCGTGCTTGTCAAACAGTTGTAACTGTCATGTGTAGTACGATAGGAATATAAAAGGTATGCATTTGCAGTTTATTTTTTAATAAATTTGCCACTCACATCATTCTGCTTGCAGAATATTTACTGCATCATGCCAAGTCTGCCAGCTGCATTTTCTGCACAGAGCCATCGCCAATCATGGTGAGGAAAGCCTACCCCCCATCCCCCTCTCTACCCCTGCACATGTAACTGTACAATCCGCAAACTGGCAGCTAAGTGCACACTCAAGAGGCTAGTGTGAAATAACTGCAAGGGTATGATACACCTCATGATGTCACATGAGGTGCCCACTTACCCGGCCAAAAGGCAGGAGGTTGCCTGTGCTGGAATGCAGGTAGATACCTGTAGATACCCATTGTCTAAAACAGGCTGTACGGCCCCATCACACTGGCTACATGATTTTGCACTTAAACAGACTCTAATTTCAAAACTGGATAGTTTCTGGCCTCTTATTCGTCTGGAATGCGAAATTATTAACATTCCTGCACCATGGCGCACTATCCCTGGCAAAGTCTTCCTCTACAGAGCTCCACATACACACGTATAAAAAACACAAACTTATAAGGAAGTGAAACTCTAGTGTAGTAATAACGTAGGGACTTCGATGGCCACATACTTTTTTACATATGACAATATAGTTCACTGACGTTTTTCCTTTTCTTTGTGCGACAGAAATATGTCAATACACATATCTAAGCAGATTTCCAGTTGGAGAGTGGTGGCACAACACCAGATATATTTCAGGAGGTATACAGGGTTTCTCTCCCAAGACTCGCCAGCTGCATTTTCTACCAGGTGCATTCAAGTTCTAAGGCCTCCGATTTTTATTCTAATTAACTACTCACCCGAAATCGCTGAAAATGGCGTTACTTCTCGGCGTAATCGCCCTGCAGACGTACACACTTTTCACAACGCTGACGCCATGATTCCATGGCAGCGGCGAAGGCTTCTTTAGGAGTCTGTTTTGACCACTGGAAAATCGCTGAGGCAATAGCAGCACGGCTGGTGAATGTGCGGCCACAGAGAGTGTCTTTCATTATTGGAAAAAGCCAAAACTCACTAGGAGCCAGGTCAGGTGAGTAGGGAGCATGAGGAATCACTTCAAAGTTGTTATCAGGAAGAAACAGTTGCATAACGTTAGCTCGATGTGTGGGTGCATTGTCTTAGTGAAACAGCACACGCGCAGCCCTTCCTGGATGTTTTTGTTGCAGTGCAGGAAGGAATTTGTTCTTCAAAACATTTTCGTAGGATGCACCTGTTACCGTAGTGCCCTTTGGAACGCAATGGGTAAGGATTACGCCCTCGCTGTCCCAGAACATGGACACCATCATTTTTTCAGCACTGGCGGTTACCCGAAATTCTTTTGGTGGCGGTGAATCTGTGTGCTTCCATTGAGCTGATTGGCGCTTTGTTTCTGGATTGAAAAATGGCATCCACGTCTCATACATTGTCACAACCGACGAAAAGAAAGTCCCATTCATGCTGTCGTTGTGCGTCAACATTGCTTGGCAACATGCCACACAGGAAGCCATGTGGTCATCCGTCAGCATTCGTGGCACCCACCTGGATGACACTTTTCGCATTTTCAGGTCGTCATGCAGGATTGTGTGTACAGAACCCACAGAAATGCCATCTCTGGAGGCGATCTGTTCAACAGTCATTCGGCGATCCCCCAAAACAATTCTCTCCACTTTGTCGATGATGTCGTCAGACCGGCTTGTGCGAGCCCGAGGTTGTTTCGGTTTGTTGTCACACTATGTTCTGCCTTCATTAAACTGTCGCACCCACGAACGCACTTTCGACACATCCATAACTCCATCACCACATATCTCCTTCAACTGTCGATGAATTTCAATTGGTTTCACACCACGCAAATTCAGAAAACGAATGATTGCACGCTGTTCAAGTAAGGAAAACGTCGCCATCTTAAGTATTGAAAACACTTCTCATTCTCGTCGCTGGCGGTAAAATTCCATCTGCCATACGGTGCTGCCATCTCTGGGACGTATTGACAATGAATGCGGCCTCATTTTAAAACAATGCGCATGTTTCTATCTCTTTCCAGTCTGGAGAAAAAAAAATCGGAGGCCTTAGAACTTGAATGCACCTCGTATAGTGTTTCGGCAAATATTTGCATTTTCGTTTTTTCGATGTGTAGCTAGAGTCAGCCCCAATTAAATACTGTCACGTCTTTCATATGACGTCCATTATCTATGTAAACCCTCGATTTTTTTCCTGGTAGAAACAAAATGATTTTTAAAGCGGAATTTCATAAAGTTGGTGAATTCGGCAGTAATATCAGTAATATCGGTCGCTTACTCAAAGGCAGAAGGGTAAATAGAGCGGCCACTATAGCGTTAGATAATGTGAGAGGGGGAAACTGTTAATTTCTGTCTTCCGGTTTACGGGTGTGAGCGACTAGTACTGATGAGCTGCTGTGGCGTAAGTTGTAACTCGAAATTAGCGTGGATTCTTTAATGTGCATAGTAGAGACGATCACCTTCAATTGCAGTACGTATTTATAGCACGGGACATATAATTAAATGAAGGCTGTTGAAATACAACGCAATGAATAGAAGAAAAATGACATTCGAAACATTTAGTATTAGGTCTCGGTTAATAAACGTAACCATATACAAAAGCATACTGTTTTTGTTGCACATATGCACACGTTTACCAGCGATATACACTCCTGGAAATGGAAAAAAGAACACATTGACACCGGTGTGACAGACCCACCATACTTGCTCCGGACACTGCGAGAGGGCTGTACAAGCAATGATCACACGCACGGCACAGCGGACACACCAGGAACAGCGGTGTTGGCCGTCGAATGGCGCTAGCTGCGCAGCATTTGTGCACCGCCGCCGTCAGTGTCAGCCAGTTTGCCGTGGCATACGGAGCTCCATCGCAGTCTTTAACACTGGTAGCATGCCGCGACAGCGTGGACGTGAACCGTATGTGCAGTTGACGGACTTTGAGCGAGGGCGTATAGTGGGCATGCGGGAGGCCGGGTGGACGTACCGCCGAATTGCTCAACACGTGGGGCGGGAGGTCTCCACAGTACATCGATGTTGTCGCCAGTGGTCGGCGGAAGGTGCACGTGCCCGTCGACCTGGGACCGGACCGCAGCGACGCACGGATGCACGCCAAGACCGTAGGATCCTACGCAGTGCCGTAGGGGACCGCACCGCCACTTCCCAGCAAATTAGGGACACTGTTGCTCCTGGGGTATCGGCGAGGACCATTCGCAACCGTCTCCATGAAGCTGGGCTACGGTCCCGCACACCGTTAGGCCGTCTTCCGCTCACGCCCCAACATCGTGCAGCCCGCCTCCAGTGGTGTCGCGACAGGCGTGAATGGAGGGACGAATGGAGACGTGTCGTCTTCAGCGATGAGAGTCGCTTCTGCCTTGGTGCCAATAATGGTCGTATGCGTGTTTGGCGCCGTGCAGGTGAGCGCCACAGTCAGGACTGCATACGACCGAGGCACACAGGGCCAACACCTGGCATCATGGTGTGGGGAGCGATCTCCTACACTGGTCGTACACCACTGGTGATCGTCGAGGGGACACTGAATAGTGCACGGTACATCCAAACCGTCATCGAACCCATCGTTCTACCATTCCTAGACCGGCAAGGGAACTTGCTGTTCCAACAGGACAATGCACGTCCGCATGTATCCCGTGCCACCCAACGTGCTCTAGAAGGTGTAAGTCAACTACCCTGGCCAGCAAGATCTCCGGATCTGTCCCCCATTGAGCATGTTTGGGACTGGATGAAGCGTCGTCTCACGCGGTCTGCACGTCCAGCACGAACGCTGGTCCAACTGAGGCGCCAGGTGGAAATGGCATGGCAAGCCGTTCCACAGGACTACATCCAGCATCTCTACGATCGTCTCCATGGGAGAATAGCAGCCTGCATTGCTGCGAAAGGTGGATATACACTGTACTAGTGCCGACATTGTGCTTACTCTGTTGCCTGTGTCTATGTGCCTGTGGTTCTGTCAGTGTGATCATGTGATGTATCTGACCCCAGGAATGTGTCAATAAAGTTTCCCCTTCCTTGGACAATGAATTCACGGTGTTCTTATTTCAAT
The DNA here is from genome assembly GCF_023898315.1 of Schistocerca nitens. Classification (NCBI taxonomy): domain Eukaryota; kingdom Metazoa; phylum Arthropoda; class Insecta; order Orthoptera; family Acrididae; genus Schistocerca; species Schistocerca nitens. Next base: position 436,322,121 of record NC_064620.1, on the reverse strand, counting down.
TTCCAGGAGTGTATTATAATGTAAAATGAAGCTGGAAGCTAGAGATACATCCTTAAAACAACCAAAGGTTGAAACTGGACAGTCGCTTTTGTTTTCGTTCACAAAGCAAGTGGAGGCTGTGGGTTCCTACAAAATAAAAATTTCAAAAATTTCATCACATACCTAAGTACAAGCCTCTAAGCGTACTATTATTTGGCGAAAACCTCGTTGTGATATCTGGAACCATTCACAAAATAAAAGGGGTGTTACCTCTTACGTGACTCACCCTGATAAAGGCTGTTAGTGTTACCAATGTTAATGTTCTGATACTTATGGACGAGACAGGAACTAAAACTGAGGATAGCAAAGTAAAAACGGAATTGCTGAACTCCGTTTTCAAACGTTCCTTTACAAAGGATGATCAAGGTGTAGTGCCCCAATTTAATCTCTCAGTACTGCAAAGATGATTGATATACACTGCCAGAAATAAATTAGTACACCCCTATAGAAGTTTCTAATTCACTCACTCTGTTCAACAGAGCATATGGAGTGCATGAAATGACTGCATTTAAGGATCAATAGCACAAACAGCTATTCACAAACTTCTGGAAGAGTTGGTGGCTGACAAATTGTATGAGTCACTTGTGGTCCTATCATATCTCACAAATGCTCAATTGGAGACAAGTCCAGAGATCATGCTGGCCAGGGAAGTTGTTGCACATCTTGCAGAGCACATTGAATTTCACAGGCAGTGTGTAGGTGAGCATCATCCTGTTGGAACAGGACAACACCTTCCTGTTGCAAGAATGGAAAATGAACATTCTGCACCTACCAAGCTCTCATTAGTGTCCCCTCCAGAATCACCAAAGGTGAACTAGAGTTGTAGCTCATCACACACCACCCCAGAAGCCCTTAAGAGAGGCAAGTGTGTCTTGGGCAAATGCACTCACCAAGTATACATCATCGGCGCAAACGATCATAACTTAAATGCAGGCAGAATCTGCTTTCGTCCTTGAATACCATGGCGCGCCATTCTATCTTTCAAGTGATCCTCTGATGGCACCAGTCGATCTGTGCGCATCTATGCTGTCGTGTGAGTGGAACACAGGCTTGAGGTGTGCGCACCTGTAACCTGACTGCTAACTACTGGTTCACAATAGTTCGTGTTGACACATCTGGGCTCACAAGCCCTCTAATCTGTGCTCTGGTAGCTGTACAATCTGTCATTTCTGCCCTTACAATATGACGACCCTGGTGGACGTCTGTGCTGCGTGGACATACAGAACCTAGTCTACAGGTATGACAACGTTCACATGACCCCTGATATCAGCATCGTTGCATACCTGACACAGACCATCAGTAGTGGGATGAAGTTCCTTTCAGTGTGATTTGTTAGTGCGGGTTGCCTACATCAATGGCAAGTATACATTCAGGGGAAAACTGTTGATCTCTTTTGATTGACAGGTGCGTAATCTATTGTTCTGCTAAGAGGAGTATGACCCCCTGGGGATAATCTGTCCTTCTGAGAAATCTCCACACCCTTTCCCTCTCCCTACTCATCCCAACCCTTCAGGAAAGCTCCAACCCTTCCCCCTTCCCCCTTGCTGATATAGGTACACTTTCAGGCCTGAGTTATTCGAATATCCCCTCTCTCTCTATCAGTCTGATTGACTAATTAATTAAATTGATTAATTAATTAACTCCTGCCTTTCTGGTAAATCCCCCAACCTCCCCTCACCCCCTACTTTAAAACTGGTGGCTCTGTGCTGGAGAGGAAGGATCTAACGAGAGGAAATTCAATTACACAGCAGAGGGTATATTTCTTATTTGCAAAAAACTCATTTTGCAGTAGTTGGATCTCTCTCACTCATCATTCTCTGCTGTTTGGGAAGATACATGTCTTGTAAAATACATCGAAAAGAAGTTAAATCGATCGCTTTTTTTATTATGATCACACAAGAAATACCATCATGAACAATCATCACTCATAATTATGCTGTTAAAAGTCTTTCATTCATGAAACATGCGCCGTCCACCTTCAGCCATCCACTGGTCAGAACAGAACACCGGCTCACGTCACTGCATGTGCAGGCTTCTTGGGGTCATGCAAAGTGACACTTCCATCAGTGGCCATGCCATATGCTAGTGTGCAAGAGGTGTCTGCTCAGTCCCGAGGCAGACAGATCAGATGTCATGCTAAAGCCCGAACAAAAGCGTCAGGTGGCAGTAACCTTTTGATACTTGATACCCGAGAAATTCCTGTCAAAACATCTGCTCTCTCTCTCTCTCTCTCTCTCTCTCTCTCTCGCACACACACACACACACACACACACACACTTTCTCCCTTGTCCTGTAGCATGCCACAGTGGATCAGATTGAACTGCAAACAAAGCAGCGTTTACCTGGTAAACCCCCATTAGGAACTGGAATATTTGGTGTACTTCGATCGTGCAACAAGCCAGTTTCCAAACCCTACTAGATGTTTTTCCTGTTGCCTCCTATCGGTGAATACTGGCACAGTTAGATCTTTTGCTAGGAAGTCCACCACATTGGAGAATTTCAAATTTCAGCTCAGCTGCATTCTATGTCCTTAAATAATTTGTGGGAGGGGCTGGATCGATGTGTGCTCGCAATACAACTATAGGAAATAATTAACTGATCAATTGTGAAACTGACATTGCAATTGGGTTTTTAAAGTACTACAGAATTCCTAAACTGGTCCTCTCCGCTACATTCAGAAGGAAGAGGAAGGGTCTACCACATGATGGAATGTACAAGAAATACCTCTACAAGACAGAGCCCTCTGCGATATATTGATAAACACTAAACATGGCACACTTAAGCCACAATCCAATCCATAGGCCTAGTAGCTGTCATGGCTAAATGTCAGAAATCGCTATCAGTCGGGAATTTGACACAGCGATTGGATTTTCCAAGCACTATAGAATTGCTAAACTGTTTCTCTCTGCAATATTTGGAAGGAGGAGGAAAGGTCTGCCACATGATAGTGTAGAGACACCAGCAAAGACCGCTGCAAGACAGAGTCCACTGTGAAGTATTAAGAAGCAGTAAACAGGACACACTTAAACCACGATCCAATCCGTAGCAGTAGAGACCATGACTAGATGTTGAAGATTGCTGAAGCACTCACGCATCCCTTGACTCGCCTCCCAGATGTACACATGGTCCCCGTGGTCTCATATGCCGCCAGCGCCAAAGCTCAGAGCTCAGTGAAAACTACCATGGTGATCTCAGCTGCTGTCATAGACAAGCGTGTATGCCAGAGTGCACCATCCCCATCTATGGAGGGCATCTAGAGATGACTGGAGCTTTAGGAACTTGGATGTTATCAATACACCCAGAGCAAGCACCTGTCATCTTGAATCTTCTCTCACGCAACATACATGTCTACTGATGTCATGCTCACCCAGCACGCTTGTCACTTCACCAGTCCTCACTGCCATGGGCAACATCAAATAGATCAGCACATTCTTTGTACCAGTCACAGGTTGAACTAATCCGTTACATCAGGTTGCCGGTTTCTTGTGACCACTTCAGCAGCCAGCCTCAGTGCTCTATGAAACAAGCAGCTATGGCTTGGATGTAAACAGTAGTTCTAACACTCCAGGTTTAAAAAACCCACTTTGACCAATCAGAGACAGCGATGTTGTTGACCATACGTCCCGGATTCCTCACATGAAACGTAGATTCCTCCCTTTTATAAAAGTCATTTTCGAAGACAGAAGAAATCGGGGCATATATGCTTTTTCACATCGCTGAAGTGTCGTTACTTGTCATGAAAACTATGTAATTGAATGGCATAGGCTACATTTCCTGTAAGTATTTTCTCATCAGGTAGGAAAAAATTTATTTTTTGTTACATCATGCATCACAGGAATATTAAACTCATTTTTTGCTCATGATGGAGTGCTAGCATCTACCACTGTTACAGGATACCTCCTCACGTTCGAACTCCGTCTTAAGGCAAACAAATGCCTCGCCACATACGAAGTCTTGTGAGATAACAGCACAGAGAAGTTGTAAGTATCAGGTTTATACTACGTTATCACTTTATGAATTCGGTAATACATCTGAGTTTATTACGATAGTTGTCTCACCCTGTGTAGGTGGGAGATTGAAATATTGTTAAAAGATATCCCCACAAACAGAAAACGCCAAGTCAAGAATTATATCCATGGTGCCCTACTCATCGCCTCAACCTGCCAGATAACATGTCATTGATCTCTTATTCATAGGCTGATTAATTCAACTGATCATGAGAGTCACTTTGCATGGCGATTAATGTTTCTTTTCCAGTAGTTGGATTACACTCATCAGGTAGTTCCAGTGGGAATTCCTGGAGAGAAGATGACATTCTTTTCGAGGAACACTATTGAGAACCGACATTTGAAGCTGACCACAGAAGAAATCTACAGCCAGAAACAAACATTTTGTGTAAGGTTTGCACTATTAAAAATATGATCACAGTGAGTACATTACCATCACGCACCTAAAAAGCGGTCTTGGTTCTACAGGAACACTCAAGAATCGCCGATAGCGTTACGCTTCCTGGTGGAAATGCTGTCTTTGATTTGGAATCAAGTCTATCCATTTAACCACATGCTTGCATTGGATTCTATGGAGATGTCTTTTAAGATTATAGCCGCTAGTGAATCATATTCTTGGCACTCTCATATCTCGAAACGATTAACCCTTTTCGAACCTATCTGCTACAGTAAAATTTCAGCGTGGTTTCTTAGACAATCGCTATGCGTCTTGTAACTGGTCCACAGCCTCTGAACCGCCCTCGCTGCAGCTGTGACCAGGTGATCGTTCGGAATTGAACGGAAGTCGGAGAGCTATATCTGAGACCGTCTGCATCCCATGGATAAACAAGGTAAGATGAGTATTTTAAACATAGCTGCGCTACAGCAACGGTTCCACGTAATAAGATTAAAAGCAGCCGACCAGTTGCAAAGGATAAAGTAATCTTTACCTAGGTTTCGATAGATTTAAATCTATCTTCTTCAGAAGACGGCCTGAGGACAATGAACATCATAATTTATATTAAAAGGTATGAAACATGAGTCAAGAATAAAGTATAACATATATTAGGAGAATCTTGTATTACAAAATATGAGAAAGATTCCTGGTACTTACAGTATTACATTAACATGGAGTGATATGTCTTTGTCATTTTTACAAACATCTGCATAGCTCCATTAGTCCAAATAAAATATAGCCCTGAGTACAGGGTTTGTCAAACAAATAAAAATAAGTACATGGAAGTTGGAGAGCGCATAAGCGACTGAGTAAAATCGGCCAGCGTAGTAGCACTGCGGCCAGGGCAGGTGGCGCTCAGGTCGTGAACTATGTGCCGATTGGCGTACTGAAGTAACATGTGAAATATCAATATTAAATGCGTCCTTAGATAGAGTGACAATAAATAAATGGAAAGCATTTAACACTCCCGTTATGACATTGTGGGAGCTATAGGAACAATAACGTAGATACATACATCAAAAAGGCAGGTGGCGCTTCCGCCGTGAGTTAAATGCAGTGGCATATACAGCCAGAATATAAAAGTTATATTACCATATTAGTGAAGCACACAGAACGTATATAAGTCAAAACTTTAAGAAAAATCAGTAATGGCTCTTAAGACATAAATTACGAAACCTGGTCCACATTCCAGTTAATACACATTTCAGAATAAGAGAAAATTACATGAGGGCCGATGTAGTGGCAGCCATACATCGTGAGAAAAACACATTATATAAAAGGTAGTGAGCTGAAAGATTTGAAAGTGCATTATAGCTTCCTGAGGGAATAGACTACTGAGGTTACTAGCATTAATGTTATATATTAAACAGTACGGGTTTAAAGCCTTCGAAAAATTGTCTACAGGCAAGGTTCAACTGATCATTCAGTATATTGCCGTCTTTGAGCTCAAGATGTTTAAAAATAAATAACTCTTCCCACAGATCTAGTCTCCGTCCTTTGACTTGTCTGTGTAGGATAACCGTGTCTTCTAACTGTTTAGGCGTATGGCCGGCTATCAAGAGGTGTTCAGCGAAAGTAGAGTTGTGAATATTCATTCCTTTTTTACCTAATAGATGTTCTTTATATCGTGTTTTCACAGCTCTGCCTGTTTGACCAATATAATATGAGGGGCAGTTATTACAGGTTAGTTTGTAAATACCTGAATTAGAAAACCAATCGCTGGCAATCTCTACTGACCGTACAAGATTTCTTTTTAAACTGTTATCTGTAGAGAAGGAGACGTTACAGTTACATTTTTTATTTAGAAGACGTTTAATCCTATACGATATGTTACCCAAGAAAGGGATGGAAATAAATTTTTTAGTTTCTGTGGTATCTGTGGGGAGGTTATTTCTCAAAGTCGAACAATTTTGGGAAATTTTCTTATTGAGCAGGTAATCGATCATATTCTGGTTGTACCCATTATTAACCGCAATCGCTTTGATGACATTCCTTTTTTTGATCCGCAGGCGATAGAGGAGTGGTTACCATTCGGTGAATGGCGGAATGAAAAAATGCCAGTTTATGAGCTTTTGGATGAGTTGAGTCAGCAGGAATGATATTATCTGAATATGTTTCCTTGCGGAAGATATTGAAATGGAAGGTATTATCTTGTATAGAAATTGTTAAATCGAGAACTTAATTTTCGAAATTGTTAAATCGAGACAAAGACATATCACTCCATGTTAATGTAATACTGTAAGTACCAGGAATCTTTCTCACATTTTGTAATACAAGATTCTCCTAATATATGTTATACTTTATTCTTGACTCATGTTTCATACCTTTTAATATAAATTATGATGTTCATTGTCCTCAGGCCGTCTTCTGAAGAAGATAGATTTAAATCTATCGAAACCTAGGTAAAGATTACTTTATCCTTTGCAACTGGTCGGCTGCTTTTAATCTTATTAAGGTAAGATGAGTAAATATAGCAAGAGCGAGTTTTGACCATTCGGTGGGAAGGGGAACATGTCGTAGCTCCTCCAACCGTGCACAATGTGTAAAGCCAACGCCAGACGAAGCTTTCTCCTGCAACACAGGTCATGAAATAGTACGAGCAGTTACGGTGGTGTCTCTTACTGGTAAAATTAGGAAGACTTCACATCATACAGAAAATGGGAGAAGGACGAGGATTTTGCTGCTGCATTGGCCAGTAAGTCCCCAAACTATGTCCGAATTAGATCTGCATCTCTCAGATTGCATTCATGTATATCACCCAAAAATTCTCTCTATCATCGTTATCTTGTACCATCCAACAGAGGAAAGCTACAAACTATAAAAACTTCGCTAATGTCATCCAGTAGAGAACTCAATGATATTACCGCATCCCTGTCCTCTGATATATGGAAAAAAAAGTCTGCGTGCCGACATTCACCAATTTGGCGATCCTATTAAATATACAGGTACTGGATCGTTGGAGCAGGTGGGTTTTGTCACCTATACTCTAGGAGGATCATATCCTACAGACTATCAATAGCAAGAAAGGGTCCCTGTGTTGTCGTCTGATACATTGTTTTTTCTACTGTAACACATCCATACAATGTATGACTACAGCAACATACATCGAAATCATTTTGTTTTTTCCACCATGACTTCAACGTCTGTGTCAGGGGCTAAACCAATATTAACATGTCTCAATCCATTGGCTCTCACAGAAAACTGGACATTACATGCTGTCAATTATGCCGCTGCTGCTTCCACAACACAAACAATACGATTTAAATAAAAGACAGAGGTGGTGCTTCTTACCGACAAAAAAAAAAATGCAAAAGACATCGCAACATATGGAAACTGTAAGAGTCTTGTGCCATGATGGGGTATTTACAAAAGGTTGTCCGAGGGTGATTGATGACCTCTGAATTTAAAGTTATGTTTCACAGTGGTGTCGCAGCAGATGTCTAGGTATTCCATTTCGATTGATCCCTCATACTGCAGTCATGTACTCGATCACTGTTTCAGTGCAGCCCATCCACAGAGTGTGCTGCGCCCATCTCAAAAAAGTGATGTCAATCAATCGTTATGTGGTAATCAACAGCATACCAGTGGACAGATGGGATGGAAAAGACACCGTCCATGTACTGTAATAAGCACCATAGTTGACAGTGCTATCAATTTTTAGCAATTTACCAGTTTTTCCGTAATTTTAACACTGACTGATGACACGACAGCGCGCTTCCCAATTTCTGTATCATTGCTAAACCACTTTGCGAGTATCATATATTATATTGTGAATGAAGATAGATTGCTGTGCAGTATGTCCATTCGTTCTTAATTCTCGAACACATAGACCAAGGTATACCAGACAACTGTCTGTCTACATATTTCTAGCACTTCAATCATAGTGCGCAATTTATGGTTACGATTGCCCATCTTTCCTTATGCGGATGGGAGTCATAGAACATTCTTACATGTCCATCCAAGTGCACAAGATGTCTCCAAATGCACACATGTCTAGGAGATTAGCACCCCTTATCGGTGTACAGTAGCTATGAGAGTGTTGTGATGATACAACAGACGGTTAAGAAGAAGAAACTTGTGATTTTATGCATGATGAAGCTCCAGACAGACGAAGCATTTTACGTAAATCAACTGTGCTATCAATTCAGAAGTGTTCTAGTGTCTGGGGTCAGTACCAAGGAGGCACTGATAAGAGAGAAATGATCATTGAACACAAACGCATGCATTCTTGAGGCTGCAAGGTTCTGCACTTAAGAAAAACTACAATGCTAGAACAGTGCGGTTTCTGATCTATCAGTCGTGCAGAATGCAAAACTGTTAATATTCCAATGTAAGAAATATATCCCCATCGCATGACATACATTCTCTATGCAAGCTTCTCTACGATAAACTGCATTGACAAACTGTAAAGTGATAAAACTACTACCTTGCACACCAAAGAAAACATCGACTCTTTGTAACACAAACACTACATATGTTTCCAGAGGTGTATGACACCTGTTGTTCACGAAGTTCATGCCAATTACGGTTCGGAAATTGTGATATGTTCACAACAACCCTATAAAATGATTGTCGACAGCCGAAAATGCATACGAAGAATCAGTTACATCTTACGAGAAAATAAACACCACGATTATTAGCCAGAGGAGATGTAACAGTGTTACCACAGTTTACACCACCCCTGGTGACCTTCCTCTTGTACACAGAAGTCATGGTCCGACGTAAGGCTGTACTGCACTTGTGCGGGACAATATTGCCCTTTCGCCTCGACGTCACATCCCCATATTGCCTCCTCTCTCCACTATTAAGGTGTGTATTTGTAGCATCAGTCTACTCTCATCCTCCACAACACTCGATTTTATTGATTTTGCTCAGTACTCATTTCATGGTATTTGTCTCTAATTTTATGTGTTCTCAGTCAGTTTCCATAATTTTACTAGGTCTTCGCGATTTTGCATATTTCGTGGTATTTCCCACAATTTTTACGTATCTCACATCAATTTCCATGATTATACCAGTTTCCCTCAAATTTTACTGATTTTATGTCATTTTTCATATTTTTCTACAGCTTTCCATATCTATATGGTCATACTTCTGAAATATCCATGTGCTGTTTGAATTTCTGTGAGAATATTTGCACATCTTATACTCTAACCTACTAAAATAAATCCTAAGACTTGCCCTCTTTCCGATGAAGCACTTGCATGCGACAAGAATAGGATGAACATGAAAACTGTAGTGAGTCACTTTGCACATATATGAAACTAAAGACCTGATTAAGTACAAGATGTAGTAGAGAAATGGGCTACTTTACATAGATATTCATTTGTCTAGAGGAGGAGACCAAAGTAGGATAGACATGTTTCATCACACATTAGTTGGAAGTCTTCTTATGATTATTATTTGGAGAGGTTTGCCGTTAACAGTCGCAGATAGATACCGCTCTAATTCGCACACGGAACACGAAGTTGTACACAAGTCAATCACAGATTACACCACTCAACTGATACACCCCGGGAGAACAACGGAAAAAATGGTTAAATGCATGATAAATAACCTGCAGCAATATTTCCCTTTCTCTCTCACTCAACCGATCACTCCACCTATTTCTGTCGTCTTTTAACGCAGATCAATGTAAGTTTAGAGGCAGATGGCTTTCTTTTCCAGGAAAGCATCAGACAGTAGTCAACCTGCATGCACCACGATTACCTCAAAAGACATACAATACAACGTTGTTGAAAAAAAACCATATAGCAAATGAAACTTCCTGGCAGATTAAAACTGTGTGCCCGACCGAGACTCGAACTCGGGACCTCTGCCTTTCGCGGGCAAGTGCTCTACCAACTGAGCTACCGAAGCACGACTCACGCCCGGTACTCACAGCTTTACTTCTGCCAGTACCTCGTCTCCTACCTTCCAAACTTTACAGAAGCTCTCCTGCGAACATGCAGAACTAGCACTCCTGAAAGAAAGGATATTGCGGAGACATGGTTTAGCCACAGCCTGGGGGATGTTTCCAGAATGAGATTTTCACTCTGCAGCGGAGTGTGCGCTGATATGAAACTTCCTGGCAGATTAAAACTGTGTGCCCGACCGAGACTCGAACTCGGGACCTTTGCCTTTCGCGGGCAAGTGCTCTACCAACTGAGCTACCGAAGCACGACTCACGCCCAGTACTCACAGCTTTACTTCTGCCAGTACCTCGTCTCCTACCTTCCAAACTTTACAGAAGCTCTCCTCGCAGGAGAGCTTCTGTAAAGTTTGGAAGGTAGGAGACGAGGTACTGGCAGAAGTAAAGCTGTGAGTACCGGGCGTGAGTCGTGCTTCGGTAGCTCAGTTGGTAGAGCACTTGCCCGCGAAAGGCAAAGGTCCCGAGTTCGAGTCTCGGTCGGGCACACAGTTTTAATCTGCCAGGAAGTTTCATATCAGCGCACACTCCGCTGCAGAGTGAAAATCTCATTCTGGCATATAGCAAATGTTTGTTAGTTGACATATCAAGGTTGTGCTTGGCGGAGAGTACAGAGAAGCACATTGCAAATACTGTTTGTTAGCGTTTAAAACACCTAAACAGTCCCACACAGGGTCAAACTCGCGTTCCATCTTGTAGTTGTATACTGCAGTCACCCCAACTGGTAATACAACGCTCTGTAGCTAAGGAGACTTTATAAAAATTTATATAGCGATTGCCGATAACTGTGGGGTCACACCTGGCTTTGTAATCAGAAATATATAAATTTATTACTCTACATTTTATTCCAACCGTCTTATCGCTGTCGACGAAAAATGATAGTTTCCTTGGTTCCTGGTACTTCCATGTCCATTTATTCTGTCACATACTCGTTCCCATGTACAAGAATTGTCCTACACCAAGCAGAAAACACGCAAGTACTCTATCAATTTCCCCGCATTTCAGGGTATTTTCCCCAAATTTATAAGTATTTTCCGTCATGTTTCGTAATTTTATAGATTTTATGTCACTTCTGTCCATGAGATCGTGACATCACTTCTCGCTCCGTATTCTAAAACTGCTTGTAAATGTAGTACAGTTGCCAACACCTAGCACAAATACACTATTTTCCTGGTTGGACGGCATAGTATAGCACTGTATTCAAATGCATCCAGTCACATCCAGTCACATATTCTACAGCTGCAGTGTGTTTTCCTTGTTTTCTGTATGCCTATGTCTGCGCATATGTCGTGTATGGCACCCATTACCTGTAGTACACTTGAGTTAGTGTTCGAATGTGAATCCACCATGCGTTATATCCGGAGCGATGTAGGGATGCGAATCCACAATATGCCACGTCCAGGATAGTGTATGAAGGGGATCCACCATGCATCATATCCAGAGCAATTTTGAGACGCAGGCTCACAACATGCCATGTCTGGGATAGGGTTTGAAGATGGATCCACCATGTGTTATATCTGGAACGATATTGGGATGCAGATTCACAATATGCCACATCTAGGAGAGGTTTTGAAAGTGGATATGCCATGTGTTATACCCAGAGTCATGTTGAGAGGGATCCACAACAGTTCACATCAAGGGATAGGGCTCAGAGGTTGATCAAGCACGCTCTACATCCAGAGATGTGTTCTACGTACGGCGTTGGGTCCACCAGCAGGACGACTGTGTCATGGGAGCCATCTGCCACACATGCACAGAAAACGGGGAAAGGCACTGCAGCTGTAGAATATGTGGTGGGAGCTGACTAGATGCATTCGAGTACAGTGCAACACTATCTGTCTGACCAGAAAAGTAGAGTATTTGCGCTAGATGTCGGCAACTGTACCACATTTACAATCAATTTTAGAATACAGTGCGAAAAGTTATGTCATGATCGCATGAAAGAAGTGACATAAAATCGTCAAAATTACGAAAAATTAAGGAAAACGTATATAAGTTGAGGGAAAATACGCCGAAATGCGAGGAAATTGAGGGAGTACTTGCAGGTGTTCTGCTTGGTGCAGGACAGTTCTTGTACATGGGAATGAGCATGCGACAGCAAGAGGAACATCAGAAAAAATTGGCATGTAAGCACAGGGAACTAGGGAAACCGTCATTTTTCGTCGACAGCGATAAGACGGTTGGAACAGAATGTGGATGACCACCAAATGTAGAGCAATAAATTTATATATATCGGATCACAAGCCCAGGTGTGACCCCAATGTTATCGACAATCGCCTTATAAATTTTTATAAAGCGTCCTAAGCTAAAGAGCGTTGGTGCAGTACCTGTACATAGTTTTAGGAACTACAGTAATTCAGCAGTAAAATCCTCGTCCTTCTTCGATTTCCTGTATGATGTGGAATCTTTCAATTTTCCCAATAAGAGACACCACTGTAACTTCACGTACTATCTCTTCTACTACCTTGTGTTGCAGGAGAAAGGTTCGTTCGGCTTTGGCCTTACACGCTGTGCATGGTTGGTGGAGCTACGACAACACGTTCTCATTTTCACCGAGTGGTAAAAAAACGCTCCTGCTGAATTAACTCAGCTCACCCTGTTTCTCCACAGTATGCAGAAGGTCTTAGATACTGCTCAGTTCCGGCTTAAATTGGAACGATCACATGGACAAAACATTAGGGAGGGAGGGGCGGAGAGTGAGGACCAGTTACAAGATGCATAGGGACTGTCTAACAAACCACACTGGAGTTTTGCTGTAGGAGATAGGTTCGAAAAAGGTGACTCGTTTCGAGATATGAGAGTGCCAAGAGTATGATTCACTAGCGTCTGTAATCGTAAAAGAAGTCTCCATAGGATCCAATGCAAGTATGTGGTTGAATGGATAGACTTGATTCCAACGTCGGTTCTCAATAGTGTTCCTCGAAAAGAATGTCGCCTTCTCTCCAGGTATTCCCATTGTAACTACCTGGTGAGTGTAATCCAATTACTGATAAAGAAAAATTGCTTGGCATGCAAAGTGACTGTCTTGATCAATTTAATTAATTACCCTATCGTTTTGGATATCAGTGACACGCCACCTGGTGGGTGGAGGCGTTGGCTAGGGCGCTACAGGTGTGATTCTTGACTTGGAGAAGGGCAGATTATAACCAGGAGGTCATAATCCTTGTAATTTTTCTTCCTATCTACGTGATTACGTAGCTCACAATTCGTTCGAGCAATCAGTCATTCATAATATGAAACACAGTCATAGGTCAGTCACTCAAAATGATTCAGAAATTTTACTTGTTAGAATGAAATCAGGCGATGATTCTTATTCCCTGCAGGCTCGTGCTTTGCGGCAGTCTGCCAATCTGTACAAATAAAATACCACGTAGTTTTGGGAGCGTTGTATAATCAGTCGGGAAACCTCAGATAAAGCGGATATTTGGCTTTGATGAAGTTTAACCTTCCGAAGAAGTAATGGAGCTCTTGGATTATTAAATGCAGGTTCGTATCCAGTCTTTCGGAAGTTCCGTTCTGATTAACAACTACGCAATATATCGATGAACATCATTAATTCTCAAATGTCAAATACACACCTTTTGTATGAAGGAGCAATATATATGTATTTCCCTTTTAATCGTACAGTTCGTCTCAGTTATCTTTTGTCATAAATCTCAATATTCAGATTACAATTCTTCAAACCAAGCTCAGGCTAATCGGCACGAAGACAATCTATTTTGCGCATGGATTCTGCGAGTATGAAGATAGAAAATTTGTAAACGTCATTCAAGGGTAGAATTGTATCAGAATAATTCATCTAATATAAAATATTACATCCTCTTAGCAGAGAAATAGGCTTGTCCCTGAACGTATATTTGTGCTTGATGCGGACGACTCTCAGCTGTAACGAAGTTTGTCTCACTATTCATGTCCAGGTTGTGTGGCAGTTCTCTGAAAGGACCGTCCTGTCACTCGGAATGACACAATCTGACCCTTTTAAAACTCTCTCAGTTGGCTGTAGGAAGCACGAGTGTATGTCTGTGGCATGGTTGCAATCTTGCTTCTCACGTATGCACTACACTGAGCTTTCTGCTGTGAGCATTCCCTATTGAAAGGCAGACACAACTGGCATTCTGGTACCTATCCCATAATGCTATCTGTTGGTGGACAACAGTGCAGTCAAATCTAAGTCTTTCCAGGTGTACTAATTTTCTTTTTCGGAAGTGTAGATATTAGTGTCTATGATGTTGAGAAACAGCTGAATTCGCTAAAGTTGAACAGATCTCTAGGGCCCAATTGATACCCTGTCAGATTCTATACCGAATTTTTGTCTCTTTGAACAATAATATACTATAGGTCCCTCGAGTGAAAACCCTTATCCAGTAGTTCCATAAAGCATAGGTCGCACCGTCTGCAAGAAGGGTAGGAGATGTGATCCACAAAACTATCGACCAATATGCTTCACATACATTTGTTGTAGAATCTTAGAACATTTTCGCATCTCAAACGTAGAGAGGTCTTCAAACGGTTGTCAGTGGGAAAGTGTCCTCTATTAATCTTTGAACTCTCATCTAACTGGGAACTTATAAAATTGGTGTCCCACATCTATCCATCTTAAAAAAAGCAATCCGTCTTCAGCCCACAAGTGTCCCATTGGGACCATTCGACCGCCGTGTCATCTTCAGCTGAGGATGCATATAGGAGGGGCGTTATGATGGTTTTCTTTGACCAGAGCCGCTACTATTCGGTCGAGTAGCTCCTCAATTGCCATCACGAGATTGAGTGCGCCCCGAAAAATGGCAACAGCGCATGTCGGCTCGGATGGTCACCCATCCAAGGGCCGGCCACTCCCGACAGCTCATTCAAGAAAGTCCTCCAGAGGACTGCTCATGGATCTGTAGATTCTAACTATTGCTTCCCAATATATTTATTTCTTAATGAAATTTCTCAGAAACAATAATCACTTTTACAAACAATATCTCAGATCGTGGAATCAACACAATAAAGAAGAGTAATCTGCATAAAGATTTAAAGACACCATTTTCTCCTAGACAGGTATTATTCAGATTCACTCAGTTTCAATAACGCGACACTTCTTCTCCTTCCATTCTCGATTGTTTTTGGAGAACTAGTTGATGTACATATTATTAATAATAAAAAATAACATACTACGTAAACTCGGACATCTGCTCATCTTCATTTCAGTGATGTAATTATGTGTTGTAAACTGTTTCGAAACTTCCTGGCGGATTGAAGCTGTGCGCCAGACCAGAGCTCCAATCAAGGACCTTCCTCTTTCGCGTGAAAATGCCCTGTATTTGGGGATGTGTGGCTGCTGGTGTATGAATAACTTTGTGCACCTCAGTGTGTAGGCCTATACATTTATATGTTTTTTGACGAAGCTGGATATTACTTCTTAAATATAAGTACGTTTAAGATTTTTTTACTCCGTCTACAGCCGTCAGGACAATGTCACGTATCCTATAATCTAATATCTTCTCAGTTTACGCATATTCTGTTACAAATAGCAACAATGCAAAATAAAAACCATTTTGTTAACAACGCTTTTTATACAGTCACTGCGGAACGTGGCTACTCCAAAAACTTGTTTGAACTGTCTGTTGCCTGGTTCCAAGGACTATATTTCCATACACTTGCGAGGTGCCGGGGCTAGTAGTGTATTTATCACTAAATTCTACTAGAATCCACATGTGTAAATCATGCTCTAAGCCCCCCCTATTCTAACTCCGACTTTTGCTGTTGCACAAGGATAAAAAAAATACGCGAACTGACTCTAATCAACCCTGCTAGTGGAGTAGAAGAGAGTTTGGCACCTGCAATAATTTAATTTGATACATAAGTTAAATAAACAAAGGTTTCATTAGCATAGTGAGGAATGATAGGGTTGCTCTATCGATTAACAGAATGAAAGTTCTGTTCAAAATAACAATATGATTTATTAAGCTTAAACACAGAATAGTAAAAGAAACACAGGAAATTTATAAATCATCAAATTGGCTAAAATTGGAGATTCATACAAACACTATAAAGGTGAAGTTGTCCCTAACTTAGATCCTGAGGTTTAAGACGAAGTGGTATGTGGAGCCAATTCCTTTCCACTCAAATCTCAAGAGAGACACACAGCTAACCCAATAGTAATTGCTGTTACTCGAAACTGAACACAGTTAGAAAAGGATGAACAGGCGCGCTCTGCTGAGCTCTGATTATCACCTAGGAAAAATCCCTATCTGCCGGTGCTGCGGACGTACATTACCAACAGTCTTCTTATCTCCCAGAACACGATCTGGCGTACCGCAGGCGAGGGCTGGTTGCTCCGACGTCCTCGACCGAAAGGCGACTGCCGACCACCCAGAGCACCCGTACAGGCCGAACACCGAACATTCCCGCCCCCACGACAGTGGCCGTGGTTACGTTCCAATCAGCAACTCGAAAACCGGCGGAAATTCCACTCCATTGCCGGAGCACTACCATTCCACCAATGGAGATTCAAATTTCTGTGCTGATTTTGCAGAAAGTGCGGGAATTTTCCCGCCACAACTGCGTGGGTACACAAGTCATTCCCACGCCTCGCTGGTAGCCCGCCAGAAAGTGTTTTCGCAAGGTTTCTCTGCAGTAACGGAACCTCTAGCCCAGCCGCTACTTCACACCCCAGCGGGCGTGTCTCTTGACAATGTCGGCGTCTGAAAAGCATTCACTCGACTGCCTCACACACGTCGGCTTAACTCTCTCCTGTTCCACAGAGCCCACCTGTCACCGGCCCACCCGGGTGACGAGAGACGCTGCGTGGGAAGTACGCGTGTTAAGGAAAAGCAACCCTCCACCGCATGCAACTAGAGAGGAGAATCGTAAGATAGAAATATGAGAGGGGGCTCATGCCACCTCTCATTGCCCCTACGCCATTTTAGATTGTAATTGGTGAGCGGTTGGCTCACTTAGGAGCAAGGTAGTGAGTCAATCGCCCAAGAACAATCTTACAAAGTGACTCCACATACCGCACTCTATAAAAAAGATCATTGCAACTGAAAAATGCAACTCATAGAGGGAGGATTATTTATGATGTAGCCAACTTCACCTTCTTAATATGGAACACTAACACTCACATCACACATCCATACCCAGGGAGCCCCTTCCAAACACCGATTCACGCAGACATTCACGCTCTAAACATGGCCCGGGCATCTGAGCCAAATATGGAGCAGTTTATTCTTTACAATCAGAGTTGGAGTGCTCCGCAATTAAATGCCCAAGATGTTACAACAATTTTAATCATTAAACTAACCTGACCTCATTCACACATGATAATATTTAAGTTAACAATCTCTTTGTGAGTTTTCAGAATCTAGTTACAACCTCCGATTCATTCTGTCTCCCTGCAGCAAGAATAACCTTTACAAAATGTTCCCTGAACTGATGGTCCATTCACAATGACAGTGGTGGTATCTGCTTCAGTTTATGGGGACTTCAGGCACACTGTTAGCATACACACAACAATAAACACAAAATACAAAAAAAACATGATGTGGAGAACAATACAGTAATCTGTAATAAGAATTACAGTGTAAAACACAAACGCATACAAGGTATAACATACATTACAGAAACAACATAAGAGAAAGAAATTTAAGAAAAACAAAAAAAACAAGGTTCATGGGGCATCAAATTGTGCGTGCACATTGCACAAAGTTCACGACTGTGCTGAGAATGAGGCACTAAATCACATTGTTAGAAATATCCGTGGCACTTCACTGATTCCACTGTACTGACATCACATAAGGCTAAACGTCGGTTGTAGTTGCTACGTTGTGGCAACAGCAATAGGGAGTTCTGGAGTGTCTGCAGTACGCTGTTGAGATTGTAGTCAGACCCACGCATATGATCACGGCAGTACGGTAGGAAGACACAGTGATAGGTTCTCCTCACGTCGATTAATTGTCTCTGAGATCTCCTTGTTGGGATACATCACTAGTCTAGGTCTCTTCTCTCGCTGGACAGAACTTTACGTTTCCCAATATTGCAGTTCGACGAGGGATGATGGCACGTGGAGTGACTCCACAAGTGTGTGAGGTCATCCATACAGGATCGAACTAGGAGCGACTATTGTTAAAAACTGCTCTCTAATAGAGAGGAGAAGTAAGACATGAGACCATACATTTGTTGGTGTGGCACGATACTGCTTTGTGTATGCAGATCGGCCAATGCTAGTGAGTTGTAAAAACCCAAACAGGTGAGTATAGAGCGTCCCTTTCTGTCCTGAGGCACATGAGGCTCAGGTTCTGACACGATATGTGATCTTCTTCGTGTACTCACGACAACGTGGTCTGCCGCAGGGAATCCCTCCAAGCGGCTGCCGCGTCCGGAGAGCTAGCAGGCTGTCGCGTGTCAGGGTCAACGGCCAGCCCCACTTTCGCTTGTGGCGGGGCAAGGGTCCCGTGTAATCCCTCAGGTAGGCAGCCGGGTGACTGTCAGCGTGTAGGACGGGACGCTCGCCCTCTATCAGGTAGCCGAAGACCTCTTGTTTTTGCGCTGGCTGGCCTCTGCATTGCCACGTTCCTCGTCATCTGTACAATTCTTACAAAAGTCTTATGCCTAACTTTTTCCCATGACCTTCTATGTTATAATAAATTTACCTAATGAAACATTGATGGTCTGTCATTTCAGACACTCTTATTTTACTTTTATAGTTATTAATCTATGGCAATCATTATAACATCTAATCTAGACATGGAAATAATTTATTTTGATATACGTGTAGAGACCGATCTCAGTAAGTACATGGTGTGTGATAACTGATGCTTTGTAATGGATGAACAACTAAATGTGCGGGCCCGCACTAATATTACTATTAATTATATAGATCAACAGTAGACATGCTTCAAGAATTAACTACCATATCCCAACGATCTACATTCTACGTCTTTTAATTAAATTATGTTGTTATGCAGGTCTAAGTTTTACTGTGCTATAAAGAACATGCAACTACGCTACTTTCGCTCGCCCGTCGTCCCTCCATCTCGGGTCTGTGGTTTGGTGACCTGAAAAATAGCAACTCAACAGGCGCGCGCCACACTTGTGGTAGAAAACCCCCACAATATTAATCTAGTTATTGTTAAATCCTACAGTTTAACTTATCCTAGTATCGTACTTTCCCTTTTTATTTATTTATTTATTTATTTTATTTTATTTTATTTATTTATTTATTTATTTATTTATTTATTTATTTATTTTTTATTTACCTTATACAATACCCTTACATAGTTCCTGTTACGCTGAGATGTCTTGCTGCTCGCCGCTATTGACGACAGTGATGTGCGCGCCGTACGACATGACCTCCGAGTTTTCATTACGCCTCACTGAAACTCCAGAGACTGGGTTAGCCATGGCTATACACGACAATAAATTTATAGTTGCAACTTCCTTCTCTATGTGAAGCGGTTTTCGCGATCGAAGTACACCTTTCCAGAAGCAATGTAATATGACCAAGCCAGGACTGGTTCCTGTTGAGGATTCAGACACCCAACACACGCCAGCTACACAGTATGTCACGAATATCCAAGTACAATTCCTTGGTGATTCATCTGTGACAAAAACGAGCAGCACGCTAAATCCCCAACCAGCACATTAGCATGGTAGGCTTTTATGCCCTCATTTCTCTCGTCTAGGGCACCATTAGAGTCAAATGCTCACAGGTTCACCCCGACTTGCAAGACAACGATACCGGCGCAGCTCTGCAAAAACTATACTGCCCATATTCACCCTCGAAATCGCGCAATATACCACAATCGTGCAGTGCACTGACGCGTGCCTGCAAGCATTGGTATGAACGTCTCACGAACTGGTTGTGGCCGCTATGGAGCGTATCACGACCTCTCAGAACGCTTCTAAGAGCACGTTCTTGTATGCGCCCGTTTGTGCGACGTCTCGTCACTCATCCTTATCCCTTAACATGGACACCAGATAGGAAAGGACAAAAACATTGCTCATGAAAAGGTAGTGTCTCCTACTCCATCGACATTGGAGATCGCAAACATAAACAAAAAGAGGATAGCAGCAGTAAATTCTTATGCAAGACAACGCAGCGTGTTAATACTTTAGCAATCTTAATCTATTAATGTAACGATTATTGTTCCCCGAACAAAGGTTCATATCTTTGCCTATTCTACTATGTACATTTCTTACACTACTACTATTCTACGAACTCCTTTATGTGAGAGAAGTGGTGGAGTCCTATGGACTAGCGTCAATCCCTTCTTAGACTCCCCCTCCTCTGACGTGCATTAGGATTTGGAGGTCTAATTTCAATCTCCTGGTTCTCCTGTTGTCCTTGATTTCGCTCCCTCCAATTACGGTCGCTTTGCCGTTCGTCATTCCTCCTGTCCCAGATTGCTTGTCTGGATTGACCCTGTTCCCTGACGTTCTGGTTTCCGTGTCTCTGGTTTCCATAACCTTGAATAGCGTAACCTTGATCTCGGTAACCCTGGTTTCCTAACTGACCAGTGCGATTATGCGATCTGTTGTCGTCTTCCCTTGCTGGCCCGTGGTATTTGTTATTTTGCGCCTTCTTCCTGTCCTTTGCGTCTTGTTTATCGAAGACTACTTCGAGTTCACGCAGTAGACTCTTGAATGCATCTATGTCAGATCCACACTTCCCGACAAGTGTCTGTTGATACCTAACTGGCAATTTCGAAAAGCAAAATTTAATAATTTCTCCGTTGCTGTATGGACTATCTAAAAACTGATTCTTCTTGAGTAAGTCATCAAAAAATTTGGTTGCGCTCTTATGCCCGGACACTTCCAGTTCAGGACAAAATATTATTTCCTCTTTAATCCTGTCTTGCGTTTCCTTTGACCAGTAGGTCCGCAGGAATGCACCAACAAATTCCTGATAAGTCCGACACGTCGCTGCCACGCCCCGCATATTTTCCGCGGCTTGGCCTTCGATGTGTCCACACATGAATTCTAATTTGGCCTGGGTTGGCCATGACGACGGTAATGAATTAGTAAATTGCATCACCCAGCTCTTCGGATGCATCGACCCTCCATTATCTTTGAACTTCTGGAATTTGAGTATCGACAGGAAGTGATTGTGATCAAAATTCTGTCCGATCCTCGCACTGGTGTTGTCAGACGTTTCCGATACTTGCACGTCTGCGGAGTGTCCTGATCTATCTTGCTGATAACTGTGATGTGCTACGTCTGTATCACAGTGGAAGTGGCATTCAGCATTCACTCTTCTAAGTGGGCTGCAATTATTGGGGCTATTACTCGCTGTTTCTGCGTGTGCATTGTTTGTTCCGCACGCTGTCACTGGGCTAGAGCACGGCGGGCTTTTCCTCGGAGACACAATCCTGTGTGCTCCATCATTGGTATCCGAACGCGCAGTGCTCGTGTGCCCATTTCGCTCTAGTTTTGCTATCCGACTCTCTACTTCTTTCATTCGTTTCGTGATGTTCGTAACCGCAATATTACCTTGAGTCTTTAAGGCCGCTAGGGATTTCGAGTGGACTTGTGTCGCACGTCGCAAGCGCCCTGCGAGTTTAAGAGTTACTCTTGCGATTTTCATTGCCCCTGTTGCTGCAGTTTTGGCTAGGCCTGCTACTTTTTGTGCTACCATTGACATTTGTTTTGCTTCTCCACATTCTTTCTTTATTGTTAATAATTCCCCACGAATTGCCCCTATATGCGAGATTATTGCCTCAGTGTCCCTCTTACGCTGTTCGTCAGCTTCTTCCTTCTCCTTCCTACGTTGTTTCTCCTCTTCTTCCTTCTCCCTCTTACGCTGTTTCTCCTCTTCTTCCTTCTCCTTCTTACGCTGTTCGTCAGCTTCTTCCTTCTCCTTCTTACGTTGTTTCTCCTCTTCTTCCTTCTCCCTCTTACGCTGTTCGTCAGCTTCTTCCTTCTCCTTCTTACGTTGTTTCTCCTCTTCTTCCTTCTCCCTCTTACGCTGTTCGTCAGCTTCTTCTTTCTCCTTCTTACGTTGTTTCTCCTCTTCTTCCTTCTCCCTCTTACGCTGTTCGTCAGCTTCTTCTTTCATTGATCGTAGGAAGCTCAGTATTGGGTTTACGTCATCTTCTTGATCCTCTTCAAACATGGGCGATGTAACTCTGGACACCTGGGCGCTAGAGCTCTGACGTGACCGAGCTGGCCTCTGTCTGCACTCGTTCGTTTGACTATAAACTTCTGCTACCGTCTCGACCTGTGTGCCTGTCTCTGTTTCATCCTCTACTTCACTATCATAATCACGGCCGCAACGCTGCTCTGAGATCGCGTCCAAATCACCTTCCTCATCAATGCCCCTGGCGTCCTGTCCTGCTAAAAATGTGCCCATCTCATCTCCGAACCTATTCCCGTCAGTAAACTGCCCCTTATCCATTATGCTATCCTCTTTTGTTTTAGCTTCGCCCGATAATAGTCGTGCCTTACTTCTCGTTATCATTCATAAAAACAAATTCATCTAAAATGCACAATAAAATTAATCTACTCCATATATTTTTACACATAAACATAAAATTTCAACAACGCTGTTCCAACGCTGTAATCACAAACACAATTTGATGTGGTACAGAAACCGCACACAAATCCGACAAAGTGCGATGCGGTACAGACACCACATCAGCGAAACACAAAAAAAACAATGAACAAAAAATATATACACTGAAAACAAAACTGTAGTCATGCGCCGCTACTTAAAACTAAACACGGAACTACCAAAAAAAACTTGGGTATTAATCATTAAAAAAAATAGAGAGAAAAAAATTGAATGTTCCTACTAAGAATCCTGTTTGTTTATCAGAGATTCACAGGAAAGATCCGAGGCCAAGGGTCGCCATATTATGCGAGGTGCCGGGGCTAGTAGTGTATTTATCACTAAATTCTACTAGAATCCACATGTGTAAATCATGCTCTAAGCCCCCCCTATTCTAACTCCGACTTTTGCTGTTGCACAAGGATAAAAAAAATACGCGAACTGACTCTAATCAACCCTGCTAGTGGAGTAGAAGAGAGTTTGGCACCTGCAATAATTTAATTTGATACATAAGTTAAATAAACAAAGGTTTCATTAGCATAGTGAGGAATGATAGGGTTGCTCTATCGATTAACAGAATGAAAGTTCTGTTCAAAATAACAATATGATTTATTAAGCTTAAACACAGAATAGTAAAAGAAACACAGGAAATTTATAAATCATCAAATTGGCTAAAATTGGAGATTCATACAAACACTATAAAGGTGAAGTTGTCCCTAACTTAGATCCTGAGGTTTAAGACGAAGTGGTATGTGGAGCCAATTCCTTTCCACTCAAATCTCAAGAGAGACACACAGCTAACCCAATAGTAATTGCTGTTACTCGAAACTGAACACAGTTAGAAAAGGATGAACAGGCGCGCTCTGCTGAGCTCTGATTATCACCTAGGAAAAATCCCTATCTGCCGGTGCTGCGGACGTACATTACCAACAGTCTTCTTATCTCCCAGAACACGATCTGGCGTACCGCAGGCGAGGGCTGGTTGCTCCGACGTCCTCGACCGAAAGGCGACTGCCGACCACCCAGAGCACCCGTACAGGCCGAACACCGAACATTCCCGCCCCCACGACAGTGGCCGTGGTTACGTTCCAATCAGCAACTCGAAAACCGGCGGAAATTCCACTCCATTGCCGGAGCACTACCATTCCACCAATGGAGATTCTTGGCGCCAATTTCTGTGCTGATTTTGCAGAAAGTGCGGGAATTTTCCCGCCACAACTGCGTGGGTACACAAGTCATTCCCACGCCTCGCTGGTAGCCCGCCAGAAAGTGTTTTCGCAAGGTTTCTCTGCAGTAACGGAACCTCTAGCCCAGCCGCTACTTCACACCCCAGCGGGCGTGTCTCTTGACAATGTCGGCGTCTGAAAAGCATTCACTCGACTGCCTCACACACGTCGGCTTAACTCTCTCCTGTTCCACAGAGCCCGCCTGTCACCGGCCCACCCGGGTGACGAGAGACGCTGCGTGGGAAGTACGCGTGTTAAGGAAAAGCAACCCTCCACCGCATGCAACTAGAGAGGAGAATCGTAAGATAGAAATATGAGAGGGGGCTCATGCCACCTCTCACACTTCAATGAAGTCGATTGAGTTAGCGCCCCAACAGGGTACTTACATAGCGTCAGCAGTCTTATAGTTACACCTCACCTTCCTTATTATTATTGCGCTCCCACTTCTAATTTGTTCTGGCTTTACTTGTGATGTACTCGTGAGTCGCTAAATAACTTATTACGTTATTGTTAGTACACATCCTCAGAGTTACACGTCACTTGAAACGGAATGAAATCTATTTCTGTAGGTCTTCTAACTATATAGTTCAAGATACAGCGTACTTCACTGTTCCAAGAAGGGATCAGTCTGAAGCCACATTGTTCGCGCAAGTGTCTTTTATGACTACTACATCTTCGCGTACGACATGAACTGGTCATATTTTGCTGACATGTGGCGGCGGTTTCTGCAAAGGGGAACTGATACGCACCTTTTTCTCTCTCTCCTTCATCCTTTCACTTCCCCTCCTCTCTCTCATTCTCTCTCTCTCTCTCTCTCTCTGCGCGTGCATGTGTGTGTGTGTGTGTGTGTGTGTGTGTGTGTGTGTGTGTGTGTGTGCGAACGCACATCTGAAACACAATGACTATCCAACAGTCTAGAAGCACACAAGTCTATTCATCTTATCCATGCTTGTGCATTGTGCATACATTTTGGACATATAAAGTGACTCCGCAAAATAGTAATGAAAGAGGTGCATGTAACGCTTGGAGAGGTCCAAAACACAAACACCGATACAGACAAGAATCGTCAGCTGCACTGAAACCTTGGAAATCTCCACAGAAAGTAGTCCTTCATCGAAGATAGTGACCTGTTTGAAATCTGATCTGGCGTTAAAATCTCTTGTGCCACCATACCCAGTCCACCAGTAAACTAAATGAATTTGCTGTATTCACCAACATTTTCCATTGTTTTTCCAAAAACTGAATTGTTCATTAACTTACAATTTTTAAAAAATCATTTGTTGTGAGAGACGGCTGTTCAGAGTCAAATCCAGGTATTTCTATAGCAAGATACCCTTCTTTGTCACAAGTTGAAGCTTTGCTTCATCAGGCTAAGTGACTCAGGTTATGTATATGTCCTCATGTAATATTATCTTATCAAGTTTCTAAAGATATATATGCGTGAATCAAAGCGAGTCCCAGAATCGGGGCATTATTTTAGCAAGATATAAAAAATAAATGTACCTCTCAAGGGTATCAGGGATGACAATGACCTTATCATCCCTCAAGCTGAAACCATCCATGTGCTGAACGAGAAAGTCAGCGTCACACCCACTCAAATTGCGAAAGAAGATGAATATGTGGTATAGCTCCAGAATGAGATTTTCACTCTGCAGCGGAGTGTGCGCTGATATGAAACTTCCTGGCAGATTAAAACTGTGTGCCGGACCGAGACTCGAACTCGGGACGTTTGCCTATCGCGGGCAAGTGCTCTACCAACTGAGCTACCCGAGCACGACTCACGCCCCCTCCTCACAGCTTTACTTCTGCCAGTACCTCGTCTCCTACCTTCCAAACTTTGCAGAAGCTCTCCTGCGAAACTTGCAGAACTAGCACTCCTGAAAGAAAGGATATTGCGGAGACATGGCTTAGCCACAGCCTGGGGGATGTTTCCAGAATGAGATTTTCACTCTGGAGCGGAGTGTGTGCTGATATGAAACTTCCTGGCAGATTCGCAGGTTCGCAGGAGAGCTTCTGCAAAGTTTGGAAGGTAGAGACGAGGTACTGGCAGAAGTAAAGCTGTGAGGACGGGGCGTGAGTCGTGCTCGGGCAGCTCAGTTGGTAGAGCACTTGCCCGCGAAAGGCAAAGGTCCCAAGTTCGACTCTCGGTCCGACACACAGTTTTAATCTGCCAGGAAGTTTCATATGGTATAGCTGTTGGTACTTCAAGTTATGTGCACTGTGAGCTGTGCTGTGGGACATCCCCATTTGCTGAACATGGTCTTTATGTGGAGTTTCCCCTTCTCTATCCAAATAATAAGATAATTAACTGCCTGATCATACAAGGCTTCCTTCTCCTCTGAGTCGCTCGTGGAGACGTTGCTGCAATAAATCCCACTAACTTACTTGTAGGTTGAGCCCAGTGACATGATTAGCACCGAGGTAAGATTCGAATCTGTTACGACTGGATTCATACAAGCAAACAACATGATAAGATGGTGCTTACGCACATGATGTTCTGTGAAGGTAGTATTGGAGGTGGAGGGATCCTCTTTACAGTGTACAACTGGAGCTAGGATACACTCGAAGTTGGTGTAAACAACTAAGGGACATCAACCCTGGTGTTGGGCGCTCTTAAACTTTAAGAACTTTTAATCCTCTGCAGGCATTTTCACTTATACCTGTTCATAGCTCAAGCAATGAAGGAGGTGACTTTCTAGAACCTCACTCTCCACCATATCAGAGCTTTCATTGGATGCAGTGTTAAGGACAACACGTTTCTACATCGAACTGTGGACCGATGTCGTCATGCTATTCTTCTAAAAACGCAGACTTTGTGGAGACTTTGCCAGTGTGTGCAGGGGTATGCCAAAGTGAATAAACTGTGAATGAGTGAGGAGGAGTGCAGGCCATCTGACGAATTAAGTTGCATGTTTTATTTGCTTGTAAACAACCTCTATGGGTATGTTTGTGACAAAGCCTACCATTTAATAGGTTCTGAGGGTTGTGCAAAGGGGAAATCGCGAGGCTGAAGGGCAAAATCCCTGATGTGGCAATGGATACTGGTCAGGGACGTGTCCTAGAGGTAGAACTAGACTTTCACACCCATTTACATTACGCACATAGCGACCTACTGCTATGTTTGGAGTGCCTGGCCCTGCTAAATGGTTCTGTCCAGAAGCTGTTGACAATGCTTGGAAACAAGTAGCGTTATATTCTGCACTATAGAACCAGAAATACGTCAGGTTGGGATGGAAAATGTTAGCATCATCCCCACCATTTCCACCAAGCAATGTTGCTAGTTAAAGGAGTACATGGATGTAAACACTGAACAGAGAGCTCTCATGATGTTTGATTTTGGAAGAGATTATTACAAGTTAATGAACAAATCCATTTTCAATGGAAATGATTAGAGAATTATTTAGTTTACCAGTGGGATAGGAATTATGGCGCAAGGATTACGCCATCGTATGCTGCTGATCGATGGAGTACATTGATGTTAACACGTGATGAACGGAGAGAAATCGTGCTCTTTGATTTTTTAAAGTTTTTACAAGTAAATAAACGATTCAGTTTTCAGAAAAACAATAGAAATTTTTATAAAATACTATGAAATTCATTTAGTTTATCTGTGGTATGGGTTTTATTGTGCAAAAGATTATGTCACCACGATGAATTTCAAATGGATCACCATCTTCAATGTACAACCAGTCGCTGTGGAAATGGCCAATATTTCAATGAGGTTCACGACTCCTAACTTGTTACTTGAGTTCTGGCTACTCCAAACTCCATATGTACCGCTCTGACTGTGACTTTGTGAAGCCAAACTTCGCCAATCCCAAGTTACTTTATGAGAATACAGAAAGTTTCATCCACTGGGTGAAAGGCTGCAGTCCATACAAAGCAATTTGGTTCAATCCGAAAACATGCAATATGTCTGGACATGTGGTAAACAATTCTTTTGGAATAACACCTCAAAACAAGAAGTTTATTGGTCTGATGAGACAAGGTAAATGGGTAGCAAAGTTTCTGTGGCTCAGATCGAAAATGTACACATGTGGCATAGATGCAGGTGCCACCCACAAGCGGGCTAGGAGTACACATCGTGCTGCATCAAAGGCTACCAAAATTAAAGATTACAACAGGTGCCATGTATGTGTTGAATAATTGTATGAACTGTTTGTCACAGTTGTGTGTGTGTCTCTGTGCATGTGAGTAATAATGCCTGATTGCACACTACGTGAGTTCATCTATATGGTGTACTGTGTACATTACTGGACCTGAACACTATGTGTGGACATATATATTCTATATATATTAGTGTGTATGTGAGTGTGTGTGGGGGGGGGGGGGTGTTGTTTGCTTACTGTGGCTAGTCCTTGTTTCCCATATATATTATGTATAGAAAAAAAGATCGATAGGAATGATTAAAATGTAAATACTGTATATAGACTGATTGGAAAGAAAATGTAAGTACTGTATATAGAATTCTCAAAAATAAAATGTAAATACTTTATATAGAATGATCTGAAATATGATGTAAAAGACTAATAAGTGTACATAGAAACAAAATGAGAAATATATTACTTAAGTTCCTCTCCTCTTTACTAGTTTTAGTGTAAACAAATATATCTGATAGTCATAAGGCATAAAAAAGTAACTTTGCAGATAAAACCAATGTATATATATACATAAGAGAAGAAACTGCTGTGTGAATACACAACAAAGAAACTGTTAAAAAAATTAGCTTTGCAGATTACTGGGTATAAGAAAAAATAGGTTTGTAATAAAAAACACTGTGAGATATGTCATCAGAAACATATAGCTCTAGAAATCAAAGAAACAAACAAAAAATATTGTAAAAAATTGTGTTGCGAAAACAGAAATTGTTGATGATAAACCATAAAGTTATTTTTTGTTATTATTATTTCCAAACAATTTCACTACAGAATTATTGTATACAACAAACCTGAACCTCTATCCATGATGCACAGACCTCAAAACTTAGAGGACTATACACCATTGCAGTGTGCTCCCATTGGACAAAGGATTCCCCACCACTTTTGTATCACATAATCACTACCAAGTTACATCATGAGTGAGTGTGTAGTTCGTGTGTGATATCATGAAGTGGGTACTATATGCTACTTTCTATTGTGTGCTTGGCTTGGAATACAGTGCCATCTGTTGCCCATCGAGCGCAGCTGTGAGGAATGGCTCCAGGTCGCAGGGAGTTAGGAATGGACACTGATGAGTAGCAGAGGCTTCCTTCTTCCGGATGGCGCTGGCTGTTGATTCTGCACAGGCTGGTGGCAAGTACAACCGGAGAAGGAGGAGGAGGAAAAGATCTCTTGTGTGGTCATGCCATGGACACCTAACGAGTTAGTCCAAGTGATTCCTGGGGAGCCACTGGTATGGTATTTTCTTACCCATGGATTTGTTGATGGCTCGTTCTTTCAAATGAGACTGTATGAGAGCACCCATGTTCATTATGCAACACCCATCTGATGTAGTGTCTCACCTAGTAAGCATGTTTTCACTGTGATTGTTATCTTGAACATTGTCATGAGTGGCTGTCTGTTAGTTTGGTTCCCGTGTGTCAAGTGAACCCACCATGTTAAGCAATGGTGGAATGCTAGCCGCCTTCACTGTGTGGATTTGCTATTTTCCCGCCCACTACTGGTTGGTTTTGCTATTGGTTGTCTGTCCTGCCAAAATGCAGAAGTGTGTTATATGATTACATTAGGCAACACGAGCAAGGCTCTTATATTTGGTTAATGTCCTTTAGTAAAGCTGGTTTTCCTATTCTTCACAATCGAAGACTTGATCATCTTGTGTGGATTTAAAAGCAGTTATTTCTGATTGGCGTTTTAAATATCTTGCAAGATTAAATTCTATCTGGCCATTGCCTTATTAATAAGTGTTATAATGTTCTCTTGAAGTCTAAATTTGACCTAGAGTGTATTGCCATACTGTTGCCATAATTTACGAATATTGCCAGGACTGGGCTGTATACATGAGTTAGCTTGCTGACATCTCCTTGCGTATTTTGTTCCTTTTGGGGACCTGCTGGATACCAGCTCTCATGAACTGGTTTGTTCGGCACAGTGACGCTCTTATGCCATGCTGTGAGCACTACTGTTGTTAGTATCTCCTAGTTGTTCATGTGATTGTTTGTGGCACGGCCGCAGTTGCTGATGCTTGTGTTTGGTCCAGTCTGGAGCTTCCCTGCTTCTTCTGTCCAGTGTCTAAAGAAGAAAAAAGGAAAGAAATGAAAGTGGAAAGTGGAAGTATCTGATGCAGTGTCCTGTATAAGTACATACAGGTCTGAACTGTATCTGTTCAACTATGGGTCACTCATAACTAATATAAATATGTTATTGGCGTTACTCCTTTCGGAATTTCCGGCCAATAGCCTGTTTAACGGTGCTGTGCCATGTATCTCGTCTGGGGGGGGACTAAAGCCTCGGTGTGCCTTTTGGCAGGGCTGCAGGCTGTATTTACGTTCAACTACTGTAATATATCGCTTTCAGCTAGTTTACTATTTCAGTTTTTTGACTATTTAAAAAACTAACTTTGCATAAACCATTATCTTTATTGTTGTGTGGGCTGAGATAATTAATTATTTGAGCGCTATTTGAGCCCTACTATTTAAGTGCATCTCTATTATTATTATTATTATTGTGGGATAAAAATTTTGACTATTTAAATTGATTTACATAAGCTTTTGTCATTATGATTTTGTGGAAAATTTTTCCAGCTTTTTATTATTATCATTCTGAGATAAAATATTTTTCAACTATTTAAAGTGATTTGCATAAGCTTTTGTAATTATTATTCTGGGGGAAAAGTTATTAATTAATGAAGCCACACTGTTGAAGTGCATTTTTATCATTGGTATTGTTATGGGATAAAAATTTCTAACTACTTAAAAAATTAATTTTGCAAAAGCTTTTCCCATTATTAATGTGTGAGAAAAAATTGCTGATTATTTGAGCCCCACTATTTAAGTGCAGCTTTATGATCACTATTTTCTGGTGTAAAAATTTCTAACTATTTAAAAAATGATTTTGCATATATTTTGGTCATTATTAGTGTATGGTGAAATTATTAATTATTTGAGCCTCGCCATTTAAGTGCAGCTTATCATTATTTTTCTGCAATAAAGTTGTAACTACTTAAAAATCTAATTTGTGAATAAGGCTTGTAAGCTTTTGTTGTGGGATAAAATCATAACTGTTTACTGTTGTGATAACTTTTGACTGTTTAAAAGGGCTGACTGTCCGAGTATCTTGTTATTAATTATTTTAAGGTTCGATACCTGTACTCAAAATTTCATTGTCTTGGAGATTAAAAAAGTCTTTTTTATTTAAATCTGCTTCCTAATCAAATGGAAAACTTGTTTCTTAACTGTATTCTGATTTAAAATAAAGTCAGTGTATGTAACTATGAACTCTGCTGCCCTTGCATTTTCCCGGTCCAGCCTTCCAGACCACAGCCCCTTGCACTGCAGAGACATAATTCTGGTAACCATTCTCTGCTTATGCAACATCAGTTTTTTAAACAGTTTAAAAACTGAAACACTAAACCAGATGATAGCAGTATATTCCATTATGTGAATCTAAAGACAACCCAAAGGCAGAATAACCTTTGATAAGTAGTCACTTGCCTAAGCCGCTTGGGTAGGAGCACATGAATGCTACCAAGTTACACCATGGCCTTAAATATAACTCGCACAATGGCCTAAAGTGTGTGAGAATCCTCCTGGGGGACCTTGGTCAATTCCCATTGGTTCCCCAGGGCAAGGCAGTGGGAGGGGGGGGGGGGAGAGGTGATCTTGATTATAAGCCGCCGAAGTTGGTAACATAACACCAGATGTGTTACCTCCTGCCCCCTCATCTTATCAGTAATCTTGAGATTAGATCGTTATACGGTCCAGCACCGACAGGTATAACTTACTGCTAATCAGTTACAGTGTTATCTTATCACCATATGTGCGGACTGCCAAGCCCCCCTTTCCTGTGTGCTTGAGTCAGTCCTTCATAACTACTAATGTTTTGGTTAATCAGTGTAGGTTGAGAAAGAAAGCGGGAAGCTTATGAGTTTTCTGTTGATAATTTTATTTGGGCGTTTGTTTGGCACGTTTTTCATGTAGTACCTGTCCCATATGGCCATTAACTTCTTTCTCCGTCTCTGGTCAGCATCATTATTACCAAGCCGCTAACGTCGTTGATGTCGCTGAGAAATTAAACATTAAAATACCCTTGGTTTTAAAAGCCCATTATTAAAAATGATGGGCTACTATTTTCATTCTAATGAAAACTAAAAGAAAGTAAGTGTACGTCATAAAATGTAAGTTCCAGACGATAAATAAGTCATCGAGAGTGCTTTCTTAGAGGTGTGAGGAGCTTTGCAATTTGAACCCGTCAGTGAAACAAATATACGCACAACAAATAGTAATTCATAGTAAATATCAAACTTCACTGAGTGGACGCGAATTTTGCATGTCCAGCGCTCTTCAAGCTAGCAGGCCTCTTGTACACTTAACTGCTGTTGTTTTGGTGCATAGATTTACCGTTCAACGTCTTGTCGCTTTTCAATACCGTAACTGTCCGTTGTGATTTACAAAATACTTGAAGAACCTATGATTCACTTTTTACTTGTATTTTCTACTGAACTGTAGTATAGCAGACCCACAGTGTACAATTAATCAACTGTTTGGTTCCTAATAAAAATCAATCTTTGTCAGAGTTACAGTTGCGATATCCAGTATCTGCATTATGATGTCAAAATCCTGTGGGTAGTCGCGATAAAAGAGCTCTGTGTGGTGTCAGACTATACCTGCGATTGGTACTACAGGTAGGAGGAACCGCCGTCAAAGACTTGTTTCCTGTTAAACACAGTTAACTTAGAGCACGGAGCCGCTTCTAGTGGTTTATGACCATGGAGCCTAAGGGCAGACATTCAGTCAGAAACTGTAGGTGAGGTATGTGTGGCCAGGACCACTTCACTAGTAGCGCCGGCCCTGTGAAGTTGTTATCGTCCTGGTGTAGATAGGTCGCAACATTTAATTGTTGAATTCTAAACCTGCTGACGACCTCATGAAATTGTGCATAAGTCTTCATATGTAACCAGTTACGGAGATCTGTGACAGAAATTCCTAGAGACAGGCGATAGGACTCAGTTTTCGTAGGCTGTTTCCTGAAGTCTCTGACCACCACAATGGGTGCGCAATCATGCAAACAAAGACTGTATTGTTGTCTAGAGCAGTGGCAGAAGTTTTTAAAATGAGTTGCAGTATTTTACCTAGCACTCAGAGGTACTTGAGTAGGTCTGAAGCGCAGTTGACAGACTATTCCTGCCTGGTGTCTGGATACTGAATTTCGGAGTGGTGGCACAATATGACGCTATTTTTCCTAGTTCAGGCTCTTTCTGTTAGTTTGTCACAATGAACACACGAATATCAAAACGTTTCAGATGGTATCAGTCACCTCATCTAGCGGCAACAGGTTAGAATCGAGCCTTTTCTAGAATCTCATTGCGAGTTTCCAGACCACAGAGAAAGAAAAATTGGTTGTTGGTTTTAAGGACTTTTTTATTATTTTATTGACGTTGATGCTCGTACCATGAGCTAGGAAAGTAGAAGTTGTCGGAGTGCCACATTTAAAGTCGCGATGTTCGTCTGAGCAGTCACCTTTTGGCTTGATCAGAACCTCGTTAACATCTTGCATGAGCTCATCGTCGGCAGGAAATTACGCCTTAATTTTGTCGAAGGCTGACTGCGTGTCAGATCAGTCTGTCCAAAACGCCATCTATAATACTATACACTATCTCTTACAAAGGTGGAGTCTTCGAAGCTAAGAGCAGTGAACGATTGGACAAATATATGTGTTTGAAGCTTTCATGAAAGATCGAAGACAAAGTGATTACACTGCTGCACATAGTATCATCTGGCACAGTTCTTTATTGAGACATGAGCTACAATTGTAGTACATTCAACGCACTAACTGTCCACTTCGATTAAAATACGGTTTCTTGAAAAGATTGCTAGGTGGAGGTGTCATGGAAATACAGAAGAAGTTCTCAAGCTCTGAGCCACATCATATTTTATGTTTCGCTTGAGGGGCGAGGGGCGGGGGTAGAGGGGGAAATACATCGAATGCTTTGAATTAATCATTTTCTGGGAGGCGAGATTTGTCAGTGGAAACTCTAGCGTAACATATCCCCACTGGTCATTTTTCCATTAAAGATGAACCACTCTCTGGAAGATAGATGATAATGTGGAAACATTTTATGCTCCGGTATAGTCGACAGTAGATTCACAGCACGAATAAACTGAAATGAGACACTCGGGTCACACAATACTCACCTAGATTTTCACACAAGAGTTATCATAGAAAAGCAGGTGCAGAGACCACCCAAAAGAGATTCGGCGATCAATTGATTTCGGAGATATTTACCGCAGTTCCATAACAACTGAGCTTCTTCAATAATCCGCAAGGGCGCGTTGGTGGATTGCATCAAATACTGATTAGGTTTTTCGTGATTTCTCTGTATCACTTCGAACGAATAGCGGTCTGGTCCTTGTAACAGTGTCGCAGCCTGTTTTCCGCACATTCTTGTCACTCATATAAATTCCATACAATTGGGAAATTAACTCTTACTTTAATTCTTCTTTCTGCCAGTCTACGCCCATGTAAGTTTCTGTACATCTCAAAGATAAGCACAGTAATTATCGTCTGTGACGTAAATAATGTCGAAACACATAATTAAACAAGTCAAAGTAATAGGCTTTCAGTGGTGCTGTGAAAGTGCGGGTCTCCAGACCAGCCTTTTAGAAAAATACCAGCTGTTGAAAAAATTTTGCCTATTTTGAGAGGTGGTAGTGTGCGAGGAACAAGAACAAATGTCAAGTAAACATGGGCTCTAAAATGCATATCTTAAGAGCTATGAGCAGATGTTCATCTTCGCTCCTGTGAAAGACAGATCTTCTATCGCAAGCTTTTGATATTATGACTGACTTATTTTTGCTGTAAATGCATTAATAAACAAATTAGAGCACATTATTCTGTTACTGTGACGCAGCAGAGCTACTAATGTAATCTGCTCGCTATTGTGAGCCAGCGCTAAAGAAGGTACCCAAAAATGTTCATTCATGGCAAGGCACGCTGCTGTCCCACGTCATAGGGAATCACGCACACTCTGAAAAACTCCAGATTGATCACGGACGCGCTGGCGGTCAACGATGATGCGTTCTTGTAGTGTTTGCACATCATTAATCGGACGTAATCTATGTGTAATGCTCTCGGACTTTTCGGAGAAAATGGGCTTGTTTTTCGTCCATGAATCACATCTTCAGCCGTTGTTGGTATGGTACCTCCACTAACGGGATAGGCAAGTTGTTTGGTAGTATTTACAATCCTATTAGTCTATCGCCAATAGTTCCTGCCCGTACATCAAATGAAAATCGATGCTGCTGCCGTGCCTCTTCAACTGCGTGTGGATTTGCATCAATCCTCACATGTTAGTTACGAAAATTGACAACCCCATCCTGCGTTGCGGAAACTTGACCTTACCATATTTGCAACAGAGGCTGGCTGAACTGCATTCTGAAATGCGAATCTTGCGGCCAGAGGGCTTGGAGACGATGGTCATGATATGGGTATAGCAACTGTTCATGTAGAATCACCCAGACCAGAGGATGGCTATCGACGATACATGATGAAATTGTATATGCACTAGTTGGAGCATCTTCTTTCAGTCGTTGCAGTACTCGATCCTCTACAATAGGAGTTTTTTTCTTTCCAACTGTCTTCTGACTGATGATCTGATACGGCCTGCCACGAATTCTTCTCCTGTGCCACCCTCCTCATCTCAGAGTAGCACTTGCAACCTACTTCCTCAATGATTTGCTGGATGTATTCCTAAGTCTATCTTTCTCTACAGTTTTTACCCTCTACAGCTCCCTGTAGTACCATGGAAGTTACTCCATGGTGTCTTAAAACAAGTCCTACCATCCTGTCCCTTCTTCTTGTCGGTGTTTTCCATATATTCCTTTCCCGTCGATTCTCCGTAGAACCTCCTCACTCCGTAACTTATCAGTCCACAGTTCGCAGGAGTACGACTGGTGTAAGTACTTCCACGACCCGCCGTTGTCGGAGCCAAAGTCTGGAAAAGATTGCTGAGTGACCGTACAGATGTTACCTTGCGTTCTGGATGTTTTTCAGCATGAAAGGCACGGGCTTGGTGGTTTCTTCAGTTTGCCAGACGTGTACAGTATATACCACGAGGAGCGGAGGAGTCTTGAGTTAGCAGCGGCAGGAGGAAGGTGGCGAGCGCTACTCTGTGTTAGAAAACGACTTGGCCGCACCTGGAGTGATAGTGCAGCCTAGTTGTAGTTGAGAGCCGTTTTTTGGAAAGCTGTAATTCGGAAAGGAACTCCCTTTTTGCTTGCACAATACGGGTGTTGCCCGAAGGAGATCGGCGGTTAAAGCAACGGTTGGAGGTCCGTACAGCCGTCGCTACACTGTCTCTGCGCCCTGGTTGCATTGACAGAGTACTGGATAACTCGACGTGAATCAGAATAATTTTGTTATTGAGTATTCGCCCATCCGTGTGTTTTAGTTGTTCGTCTTGCAATATTATAACTGAGTCTTCCCTTGTGGGGCGCCATTAATTTCACTATTTGGGGACTGGTCATTTGCTTGTTTTAACTGTTCATGTCCTGGTGGGGCATTCTTGCGTGGTACCAGTTGAAACTAATTTATGTTTCAGAAATTATCACGCCAATTTAATGATGTGTGTAATGTATTGCCAGGAAGTGTGTGAAGACTGACGTGTGAAATAAAGTAAGATGGCAAGATTACGGCTCTGTAAACCCACTGAGGTAGCAGAGGATAAATTCTAACTTTGCAGATTTGTTCTTGAGTTAAGTAATTACCTTTGAAATTGAATAATTCCATGTCTCTTAATTTGGCGTTCACGTGAATAAGATTGCACCTAAACTTGTTTGAAATTGTTCGATACTCCTGTACAGTAAATGGGCAAATTTTATACTGCGGCACAAAAAAAGGCGTGTACAAAACTTGTGATAAGGAAGTCCCACTGTAACTTTTTGTGTATTTCAAGTGCTTTGGTTAAACTGGATTTATCTGAATACTACTTTTAGATTTGAAATGCTATCAGTTTGTTATTGAAAACTTGAAAGGTTACCACATTCATTTCGAAATAGCCTTGGGCATTTTAAACTTTTATCACAAATAGTTATCGAACTTGAGTTGAAACTTTTAATTGATGTTACAATTGCTTTGATTTCAAAGACAATGTTTTCTAATAACGGTTGAGTAAGAATTGTTGTTAATAAATTCCTTTTAAAGGATGTTTGAATTCACTGGTTTCATGTTAGCCCGCTCCAACGCAGCTCCTACCTTACCAATGGAACAGAGCGTCTGATTATTGTCCCTACTTTGTTATTCCTGTAGAACCCGATTCGCACATCAGTTTTACGAGAATTATCGGATATTTTATCTGATATGCCCCCATAATAAAATATTACATTGTTGTTTGGTGGGGGAGCGGGGGTTACAAACCTTGTGAATTCATCTTGTTTTCTAACAAGTGCAACATAACATGGAAATGACGATGAATTTCTTAATTTCCGCAACAAAAAAATGGTTCAGATGGCTCTGAGCACTATGGGACTTAACTTCTGTGGTCATCAGTCCCCTAGACCTTAGAACTATTTAAGCCTAACTAACCTAAGGACATCACACACATCCATGCCCGAGGCAGGATTCGAACCTGCGACCGTAGCGGTCGCGCGGTTCCAGACTGTAGCGCCTAGAACCGCTCGGCCACTCTGGTCGGCAATTTCTGCAACAAATTACCGTCAGCTTAATCAGAGCTATGGCAGCCTTTTTAGATCTACAGCATCTTGAAACAACCGATCGAAGGTTTTGGTCACATGCCACCGCAGATACGAAGGGAGTGAAATGCAAACTTTAAATTTTTTCATATTTTTTATTAAACAAAAGCGAAACGTAAGGGTATCACTTTCGACATAGTCACCCTGTCGCTCAACACACCTCCTCCAACACATAGGAAATACACTGATTCCTCTGAAAAAGAAAAAAAAATCTTTTGGTCGTATGCACAGCCACCCTTTTGACGCCTGCTGCACGTCTTCATCAGAACGAAATTTCTTCCCTCCCATTCCCTATTTGAGTGATTCAACGTCGGTAATCACTGTGTGCCAGGTCTGGTGAGGTCTCGTGAGTTTGGCGGATGTGGCAGATTATTAAAGTGTAGGTCTTCCATTGTTGCAAGTGTTAGACGAACAGTACGAGGCCAAGCATTATCATGTTGCAAAATGACACCTGCAGACAAATGTCCTCGTCGCTTTGATGTTACTGTAAATCGATGTTTACTAAATCGTTCAAATGGCTCTGAGCACTATGGGACTTAACATCTGAGGTAATCAGTCCCCTAGAACTTAGAGCTACTTAACTTCTGTGGACATCAGTCCCCTAGACCTTAGAACTATTTAAGCCT
This sequence comes from Schistocerca nitens, assembly GCF_023898315.1. Classification (NCBI taxonomy): domain Eukaryota; kingdom Metazoa; phylum Arthropoda; class Insecta; order Orthoptera; family Acrididae; genus Schistocerca; species Schistocerca nitens. Next base: position 436,283,450 of record NC_064620.1, on the reverse strand, counting down.
AACTAACCTAAGGACATCACACACATCCATGCCCGAGGCATGATTCGAACCTGCGACCGTAGCGGTCACGCGGCCCCAGACTGAAGCGCCTAGAACCGCTCGGCCACAACGGCCGGGCGAGGTTTACTTTTTAACACGTTGGAGTACGACGCACTGGTGGCGGTGTTTCCCCTAGTCATGTGGTGTTGCAAGCCAAAGCCTTCTTCATCGCAAAAGAGAGTCACCAATACTTTCCCTGCAGATGGTTGCCTCGGAACTTTTTGGGTTTTAGTGATGACGAATGGCGCCAGTCCATGCATGCTCTCTTTGCTTCGGGTTTGTGGTAGTGTACCGGGGTTTCGTCACCTGTAACGATTCTCGCGAAGAAGCCACCACCTTCTGCTTCAAAGCGCCGGCTGCCGTTACACCCATCTTGCAGATACTTTGCGAAGCCCCTCCACTTCATGACTGATGTGATGTGCTGGTCCATGACCGATGTTCAGATCTGGGACTATTTCATCCATCGTGACGCGGAGATGTTCCATCACAATGGCTTCTTTCTGCTGCAGCAGACTCGTCACAACGCTTGACCCGGGCGCTGAGCATCTATCACGGATGGCAAACCATTTCCGAACTTTCTGCTCCACTTATATACTTGCTGCAACGACTGACACACATCGCTAATCGCCGATGGATTTCAATAGGTTTCGCACCTTCACTGCTCAGAAAACGTATGACAGAACGCTATTCCTACTTGGTGCATGTTGCAAGTGGGACAGGCATTTTGATCTGATATCTACATTTACATATACATATACATGGTTACTCTGCAAGTCACACGTAGGTGCCAGGCAGAGGGTTCATCGAACCATTTTCATACTACTTCTCTACCATTCCACTCTCGAATGGCGCATGGGAAAAAGGAACATCTAAATCTTTCCGTTCGAGCTCTGATTTCTCTTTTTTTATTATGATGATCATTTCTCCCTACGTAGGTGGGTGTCAACAAAATATTTTCGCATTCAGAAGAGGAACTTGGTGATTGAAATTTCGTAAATAGATCTCGCCGCAAAGAAAACCGCCTTTGTTTCAGTGATTGCCACCCCAGCTTGCGTATCATATCAGTGACACTCTCACACCTATTGCGCGATAACACGAAACGGGCTGCTATTCTTTGCACTTTTTCGATGCCCTCCGTCAATCCTACCTGGTAAGGATCCCCCACCGCGCAGCCATATTCCAGCAGAGGACGGAAAAGTGTAATGTAGGCTGTCTCTTTTGTGGGTTTGTCGCATCTTCTAAGTGTTCTGTCAACAAAGGGCAGTCTTTGTTTCGCCTTCCCCGCAACATTGTCTATGTGGTCTTTCCAATTTAGGTTGCTCGTAATTGTAAATCCTAGGTATTTAGTCGAGTTGACAGCCCTTAGATTTGTGCGATTTATCGTATACCCAAAATTTATCGGATTTCTTTTAGTACCCATGTGGATGACCTCTCACTTTTCTTTGTGTAGTGCCAATTGCCATTTTCGCACCATAAAGAAATTCTCTCTAGATCATTTTGTAATTGGAATTGATCGTCTGACGATTTTACCAGACGGTAAATTACAGCATCATCTGGAAACAATGTAAGGGGGCTGCTCAGATTATCACCTAGATCATTTATGCAAATGAGGAACAGTAGAGGGCCTATGACACTACCTTGCGGAACGCCAGATATCACTTCTGTTCTACACGATGATTTACCGTCTATCACTACGAACTGTGACCTCTCTGAGAGGAAATCAGAATCCAGTCACACAAGTGAGACGGTACTCCATATGCACGAAATTTGATTAATAGTCGCTTGTGAGGAACGACATCAAAAGCCTTCTGGAAATCTAGGAATATGGAATCGATGTGAGATCCCTTGCCGACAGCACTCATTACTTCGTGGGAATAAAGAGGTAGCTGTGTTGCACAAGAACGATATTTTCTGTATCCGTATTGGTTATGTATCAATAATTCATTTTCTTCAAGATGATTCATAATGTTCGAGTGTAATATATGCTCCAAAATCCTACTGCAAATTGAGGTCAGTGATATGGGTCTGTAATTCACTGGGTTACTCCTATTTCCTTTCTTGAATATTGGTGTGACCTATGTTACTTTCCAGTCTTTAGGAACAACGGCTCTGAGCAGTATGGGACTTAACATCTGAGGACATCACACGCACCCATGCCCGAGGCAGGATTCGAACCTGCGACCGTAGCGGTCGCGCGGTTCCAGACTGTAGCGCCTAGAACCGCTCTGCCACCCCGGCCGGCTCTTTAGGTTGGTTCAAATGGCTCTGAGCACTACGGGACTTAACGTCTGAGGTCATCCGTCCCCTAGAACTTAGAACTACTTAAACCTAACTAACCTAAGGATATCACACATATCCATGCCCGCGGCAGGATTCGAATCTGCGACCGTAGCGGTCGCGCGGCTCCAGACTGAAGCGCCTAGAACCGCTCGGCCACTCCGGCCGGCGGCTCTTTAGGAACAGACCTTTCGTTAAGTGAGCGGTTGTATATGTTTGCTAAGAAAGGCGCTATTGTGTCTGCATACTCTGAAAGGAACCTGATTGGTATACCATCTGGACCGGAAGTGATTTGAGTTGTTTCGCAAGACCTAAGATATCTACATTTATGTTACTCATGTGACCGCGTTTCGCTTGTCTGTAGTACGCTGCCGCCTGTAGGGCATTCCTTGCGTCTTTAGGAACAGTACTGCCAATTTACAGTATAATGGCGCGAGATGTATATTTTTAATTGCGGTTTTAACGTTTTTATATGAATCTCCGTCGTAAATTACCAAGACAACTTTGACGTAATATCCTTGCCTTATCGTTGTGAGGTCCGGATATTCAGTGCTTTTCCGTTCATGAGAGAGTCCGTGAGAGTTTCTACGAGTGCAGCGTAGGAACAAAGACGGGAGAGCGAGAGGTGTGCGCCATGCAAAGAAAAAGTTATGGAGATGGTATTTGTCCTCTACTCGTACTCCATGGACAGCGCTTATGCAGTAGTTGCTCTGTATTCCTAGTCGCAGTCCTCCTCCACGTTCTGACGACTGTGAAATACCACAAATAATTCTGGTTTTTAAAACAGAACTTGCGAGCTCTCGTAAACCGTAGGTGACTAGTGTAGCGGGTAACGTAACAGTCTGATCCTTTGTTCAAGTGTTCTGAAAACTAATGGTGAGCGGCGCTCTTGCGTAGACGCGACAGAGGCCGCAGTGAGAGGGCGGCGCCGCGCTCTCTGTGGCCGGCTGCTGGGCGCGCTGCCTGCTCAGCCCGCGGCACGCTGCGACGCTGTACGTTAAGCCGTCGGCACACGGACCGTGCAACCGAACGTCGAGCGTTGAACGAGCCGAGTTTCTGGCGTCTTAGCGTGGAATAGCACGTCCGGGGGTCTTTCCGAATGTGCAGAGCAATATCTAGCATGTCAGATATTCTGAGCGTGCGTCTGAGCGTTGACCAATGAGATGGCACAACGCCACCTACGTCACACGCACGCCGTCCCACTGCAGTACAGAGTTGTGAGGCACCATATTGGCATTAATTTCAAGCCTATACGTACATTTGCCGTTTCTGGGTACCAGAAAATTGAGAATCACTAGGAAGCCCGTTGTTAACTGTGTGATTCGTTCCAATAAAATAATGAGGAACATTATATTCGTGGCAAAAGAATTATTTAACTTGCGTATTATGAGAGTATGCCGTCTGAAGGCAGCGACACACTGAAGATCCACCCATATATATATATATATATATATATATATATATATATATATATATATATATATATATATATATATATAAAATACTTGATGTTATGTAAATATAATTTCACCTTTTTTGAGGGGTGACTTTGTTCGATTGGCTTAATCTATAGGACAGCTTGCGCTACTTGTATAAAGATATTTTGATCCTTTTCCTTTTACGCTTCGTAATTCACATGTTACAAAGATTATGCTACTGGGTAGTAACAGTGTTCAAGTAAGGCTGACCTTGGGGTTTTCCTAAAATGTGGGAATGATGAAACAATGTTTATCTTATGTGGAGAAGTATTGAAAATTTGTATCGTACTGTTTGTAATGGAACTTCTGTAAGCCTGTGTCCTTATTGATTGGACATGGTACTTTCCTTTTCGTGGACGATGGAGGAAATGTGCGTTTTAACAGAGCTAACGTTGGAATTTACGGGCGCCCGTTTCGTAAACAGTGTGATTTACGAACTAGAAACATCCCTCAACTGCCACTGGAGTGAGTTGTGATCACGTATACCACATTGGGGCCCACGTACAGTATGCACAAGTCGCATCATTTCTGAGTGTTCAGCAGCACGTTGAACTTAGCACCCTCAACGTTGACGTTCGACAGCACGGCCCGTGTGCCGACGGCTTTAGACTCTGGTCGCTCACGTGGACGCCAGGAGCAGGCCGCGGGTATAATCATTATCTTTCCTACAACTGTTTTTTCTTCTACTATGCAGCAATGTAGTGCTGTCCTGCTTTCACTTCGCAACAGTGTAGCGCAGCGTTACGAAGAAGATAACGCGAGTTACGTACAGGGGCGGACAGAAGTATTCCTATCTATGGATATGCAGCTTTAGCTGCTGAATTAATCGACACAGAAAGCGGAATTATTTAATATTTAGCGATTCGATTGATGAGTTATCGCTTGTTTCAAATTCATACACAGTAATACGAATGATAAGAATACTTGTGTGTTATTCAACATGCGAATTCTCGTAACAACGTTACGTTATCTTAAGAACCTCACACACGAGTGACTGATCACAGCGATCCGTAGCATGCGATATCGCCTAAAATCGGTCGCCCGTCTCGACACCCCACACACGTGCGACCTGACAAACTCTTTCATTCGGTACTGTATTACGCACGTCAATGTTTGGAAAAGTTCTGCTGTGCAAATTGTACTGCTATGTTTAGCAGCAGTTCGTAACCCAATAAGTATTTGCAAAACATAAATTTATAATAAACGAGAATTAACCGTGTAATTTACTCAACTTGTTTCTAAACGTTTGTCTTGTAGATTACTTTACAGAATATACTACATTTGTTACTGACGCCAAATGAATCCTGTACATATTTCCAGTGTGCCAGTACAATTAGTTTTACGTTTATTAGTCCTCAGTTCGCTTTTTATTAATTAGTCTTATAGTTTAATTGTAAGTATTTACCCAATTTACTCGATATTCCTGCCGACATGTTGTCAACAGCAGCATCACGTATTACCGTAACTTGTTATAAATTGTACGAAGCAGAGTTGGAATGTATGGGATGAGAAGGGACTTGAGTATGACTGTATACGGAAAAAGATTTAAATCAAAATGTTCTGTTAACATTACAGTTGCTACGTATGTAATTCCGTTAAGAAGTTAAAAACTTCTATAATGCGTATCATTATTTCATAAATAACTGAGAATCGTAAGATGAGCCCATTGCATCACAACTTTTACCATGAACTTGCCATCAACCCTACTTCTACAGCACAAGCGTCAAAATGTTAATCACTGACAGAATGGAGGGTATCTTTGGTATTACTTCTTAATATAAACGGCGATTCTGGTTTTCACTTCAGTTCTCAGTGTTGGTCATGGTTCCTCCACAATCATAAATTCTAGCGCAAATTTGGACAAAGCGAAACGAAACAGAACTGCACAACAATGCTTAATACACTACGGGCCATTAAAATTGCTACACCACAAAGATGACGTGCTACAGACGCGAAATTTAACCGACGGGAAGAAGATGCTGTCATATGCAAATGATTAGCTTTTCAGAGCATTCACACAAGGTTGGCGCCGGTGGCGACACCCACAACGTGCTGACATGAGGAAAGTTTCCAACCGTTCTCTCAGACACAAACAGCAGTTGACTGGCGTTGCCTGGTGAAACGTTGTTGTGATGCCTCATGTAAGGACGAGAAATGCGTACCATCAAGTTTCCGACTTTGATAAAGGTCGGATTGTAGCCTAGCGACATTGCGGTTTATCGTATCGCGACATTTCTGCTCGCGTTGGTCGAGATCCAATGACTGTTAGCAGAATATGGAATCGGTGGGTTCAGGAGGGTAATACGGAACGCCGTGCTGGATCCCAACGGCCTCGTATCACTAGCAGTCGAGATGACAGGCATCTTATCCTCATGGATGTAACGGATCTTGCAGCCACGTCTCGATCGCTGAGTCAACAGATGGGGACATTTGCAAGACAACAACCATCTGCACGAATAGTTCGACGACGTTTGCAGCAGCATGGACTATCGGCTCGGAGACCATCGCTGCAGTTACCCGTGACGCTGCACCACATACAGGAGCGCCTGCGATGGTGTATTCAACGACGAACCTGGGTACACGAATGGCAAAACGTCATTTTTTTCGGATGAATACAGGTTCTGTTTACTGCATCATGATGGTCGCATCCGTGTTTGGTGACATCGCGGTGAACGCACATTGGAAGCGTGTATCGTCGTCGCCATACTGGCGTATCACCCGGCGTGATGGTATGAGGTGCCATTGGTTACACATCTCGGCCACCTCTTGTTCGCATTGACGGCACTTTGAACAGTGGACGTTACATTTCAGATGTGTCACGACCCGTGGCTCTACCTTTCATTCGATCCCTGCAAAACACTACATTTCAGTAGGATAATGCACGACTGCATGTTGCAGGTCCTGTACGGGCCTTTCTTGATACAGAAAATGTTCGACTGCTGCCATGGCCTGCACATTCTCCAGATCTCTCACCAATTGAAATCGTCTGGTCAATGGTGGCCGAGCAACTGGCTCGTCACAATACGCCAGTCACTACTCTTGATGAACTGTGGTATCGTGTTGAAGCTGCTTGGGCAGCTGTACCTGTACACGCCACCCAAGCTCTGTTTGACTCAATGCCCAGACGCATCAAGGCCGTTATTACGGCCAGAGGTGGTTGTTCTGGGTACTGATTTCTCAGGATCTATGCACCCAAATTGCGTGAAAATGTAATCACATGTCAGTTCTAGTATAATATATTTGTCCAATGAATACACGTTTATCATCTGCATTTCTTCTTGGTGTAGCAATTTTAATGGCTAGTTGTGTATATAGAGAAGCGAGTCGCAGCCACACACACCGCTGCTAACCAGCCAGGCAGTCATATAGCTTGCACGAATTTTAATGGCTAGTAGTGTATATAGAGAAGCGAGTCACAGCCACACACACCGCTGCTAACCAGCCAGGCAGTCATATAGCTTGCACGAATCGCATGCGATCCATCAGATTGCCTGGAATTTCCATGCGACCAGCGATTAGCTACCGATCGCTGCGATCTGTCCACACACGTGCGATCTACGAAGCTATCGATCGCCTATGAAACGAATCGCTCGTGTGTGCGCCGTTTATGACACAAGTATTCAAACGCACTCTATGACAGAGTAGTAAACACAATGAAAGGTGAAAATGTTTAAGTTCGTGCTTTCACAACTTCTCGTTTGTGTCTGCAAGTTCCGATACGAGTGGCCACTGTACACATGGCGCGGAAAGGAAAAGACACGACTCTTAGAGGAAAGAACAATCGTCTTGCATATGCATGAACAAAATAAAACAAGTGAATAAACTGGAGCAGCAGTACACAGAAATCAGTCCACTGTGTGGTGTGTTATCCAAAGCTATATAACGAGGAATACCAAATTGAATCAGCCGAAGATACGTGCTCCGCCAAAACTTTCTTCTAGAGGTAAAAGAGGAGTGCTGAAAATGGTGAACCAAAACCCTAGAATAACAGCACATCTACGAGAAAATCTTTGGAAGGTAGTTCGTGAAGGGTACAGTTTGTATGGTTCTGAAGGGTAATGGATACAATTCTGGAACACAAGACAAACCTATGTATGTAAAGTAAAGAAGAATAAGCATGTAGTATTTGCCAATGAATATGAAAGGAAGAAAAATGTGTTCTGGGATCATGTGTTGTGGTCATATGAAAGCAGGGTCAATGTACACCGAAGTGATGCTCGATTAATGGTGTGGAGGCAGAAGAATACTGAATAGAAGCCTAAAAATATGGATGCTACGGTCAAACACGGGGGCGGCAGTGTAGCGGCAATTGAGCTAGCTTTTATTAATGTCAACATGAACAAGTCTGTTTATAAGAATGTACTACAAGAACATTTGCACGGAAGTGTTCAAAAACTCAATCTAGGAAATAATTTTAATTTCCAACAGGACAAAGATCCTAAGCATACCTCTGAAGATACTAGATTGTGTATCAGCTAGAACAAAACCATATACACTCAAGGACCACCTCAGTCACCCGACTTGAACCCGGCCGAAAACATCTGGCAAGAAGTGCAAGACAGGATCAGAAAACATCACGTTAGAAGTAAAACAAGACTGAATGACACTATTATGCTGGAATTAAATACTATTGATTCGAACGTGACCAGCAGGCACGTACATTCCATGCCAAGTCGTTTGGCAACAGTTCTTCATAGGGAAGGTACGATATCCAACTACAGAGTGCTTTGTGTCGTTTATTTGAATACTTATCTCCTTCAGCTGGAAGAACATTTTTCAGTTTTAATTATAAAAATGTATTTATGTTTAATTTAACTCAATACACGTCACATTAAAAAATGAAATAAAGGTATGTTAAAAACAAGAAAAGATTAATTTATTTTTCTGTGTGTGTTTTGATAGTTACATGTTCTCTTTTAATAACATAGAGCTGACATTTGAGTCCTTCTGTTCGCCTGCGTACATGCCAGCAGGAGACAATTCACCAAGAATGACCGGAATGAGGTTGTCCCTTGAGCGACTTGGTATCATTCAAGAAGAACTGGAGGTAACACTGACGAGTTGCAACGACTGTGACAAAATGATCAGGAAATCAGTCAACAAAACAGGAAACAAAATATTCTCATTGGTAACAAACCGAAAACTGACAGCTCTTTCTATGATGTGCATAAGCAATTAATAGTGCGGCAACGAATAGTAGCAAGTCTGCGTTTCACACGTTCGCGCGTAAAGTGCAGAACCTATCCTGAAAGCTGGAAAGCGGATAGTGTACGAGTACGTCCCAAGACATCTGCGCGCTACGAGCGAGGTCGATTGGGATAGAAGGCTTGGCTGCTACGAGGCACGGTTCCTATAGAAGAGACATTTACGGGGAAATTTATCTGGTCTGATGAGGCTCCAAACTGAACGATACTATTACCCTGTTCCACTCGCGAATAGTGCGTGGGAAGCATGATTGTCGGTAAACCTCTGTATTGGCTCCAATTTGTCGAATTTTCTCCTCGTGGTCAATACGCGAAATGTATATGGAGGGAAGTAATATGTTGTCTGACTCCTGAAAAGTGCTGACCCGAAATTTCAGTAGTAAATCTCTCCGTGACGCACAACGCCTCTCTTGCAACGTCTGCCAGTGGAGTTTGTTTAGCATCTCCGTAACGACCTCTCCCTAGCTAAACGATCCCGAAACGAAACGCGCCGCTCTTCATTGGATCTTCTCTATCTCCTCTATCAGTCCTACCTGATAGGGATCCCAGATGGATGAACAGTACTCAAGAATTGGGGGAACAAGTGTCTTACAAGACACTTCTTTCGTGAATGAGTTACATTTCCTTAAGATTCTTCCGATGAATCTGCTTTTCCCACTATCTGTTTTATATGGTCATTCCATTTAAGGTCGCTCAGGCCAGTTACACCGGTAGTCTAGCGGTTCTAGGCGCGTAGTCCGGAACCGCGCGACTGCTAAGGTCGCAGGTTCGAATCCTGCCTCGGGCATGGATGTGTGTGATGTCCTTAGGTTAGTTAGGTTTAAGTAGTTCTAAGTTCTAGGGGACTGATGACCACAGTAATTAAGTCCTATAGTGCTCAGAGCCATTTGAACCATTTGAACAGTTACACCTAGATATTTTACAGCAGACGCTGTCTCCAGATGTTTGTCATCCTAGTGTAGCTGTACTCGTCCTCTGTAAATTAATCCAGTCTCGTTAATCTGTCAAAGGTTTTTTGTGTGGTCAGCTCTTCCTTCACTTTTCTCGGCCTTCGCTTTATACTTGCACTAGAGGGCTGTTTAGAGGTAAATCTACACGAAGCTTGTGCTGCAGCTCATTATCATCGGAATCTTTGGTTGCACGGTGATGACACTCCAGTTGGACGATAGGTAGTTCGAATAGTGTTAGTGATTACCCAACCTAATACCTCACAAATTGTACGTGGTGGAGTGATGTTTGAGGTGTGGCGCGGGAAAATACCTTGAAGGATGAAATCCATCGATAAAGGCTACGAGAAAGCAGCGAAGCGTTGTGCGCAGTGCCAGACCAGACATTATGACAGCAGAAGTTTGCTCTACAGTTCAGTGCAATTGTCACTGCAGTAGCTGCTTTAACTCTACATTCATTCAACAGTTAGGCAGGAATGCTAACTGCAATTGACATTTTGCCAAATATGTTGAGTATTAAAGTACTCGGTTCCACTCTCTAACAGCACACGGGAAATACGAACACCTAAACCTTTCCGTGCGAGCTCTGATTTATTTTATTGAAATAACCATTTCTCCCTCTGCAGGCGAGCGCCAAAAAAGGTTTTCGCTTTGGAGGAGAACGTTGAAGATTGAAAATTCATGAAGAGATCTCTCTGCAACGAAAACCGCCTTTGTTACAATGGTTGACAGCCCCACTCACGTATCATGTCCGTAATACTCTCTCCCCTATTTCGCGACAATACAAAACGAGCTGCTCTCCTTTGAACTTTTTCGATTTACCCCGTCAATCCAGTCTTGTAAGGATCCTATGGTAGCTTTTATCGTCAGTGGAGAAAGAAAAAGCAATCGATGGCAAAATGCGTCGTGTTATTACAGCAGGTCTAGATTTCAGCTATTACAAGTCATCATCAGTGCCCATAACAACAGGTGACTTTAGCCAAAGTGTCACGTAGTAAACAATACTAGTGGTGTAGAGAGGACAGGACTCTAACGTGAAATGTTATTCACCTGCTGTTATATGCCATGAAGATGACTATGTAATAGTTGAAATCTAGTCCTGCTGTCTATATTCAACGACCGCTGCGCACAACGAGATCATATGGAAATTTGTGGTAAGTTACTAGGGACCATGCTGGTGAGGTCATCGGTCCCTAGGCTTACACACTACTTAATCTAACTTAAACTAACTTACGCTAAGAACAACGCACACACCGATTTCCAAGGGAGGACTCGAACCTCCGATGGGGGGCGCCGCGCGAACCGTGGCAAGGCGCCTCACAATCACTCTCGCGGCTACCCCGCGGTGCTACGTCGTATTAATTCCAATCTGATCAAGCAATGTTGTGTTTACCTGACATCATCAATCAGTTTGCCTATCAAAAATTTTTATATTTTTGCCAAGATCGCTGAGTCAATATATTAGTGGATTATTATTTTCGACAATATAAATTGCCATCTTGAGATCCACGAAACCGGGCAGTGGTATTTACATCATATAGTGATTTACATCACTCTCTCACATTAAGAATGTATAGTGTACTTTCTTGTGCATACTGTACGTTCTTATTTTGACACAGTGGTTTAAATCATTGTATGATGTAACTACCACTGACTGGTCTTATGGATTTGAAGAGGGCAATTTACGAGGGTGATCCCAAAAGTAAGGTCTCCTATTTTTTTATAAGCACTTAGACCTGTTTATTTCTACAATGGTTTACATCGGTTTACAGCTTGAACATTTAGCTATTTTTCCACATAATCACCATATCTGTCGATGCATTTTTGTAGACGCTGTAGCAGTTTTCGTATGCCCATGTCATACCAGCTCGCCGCCAAGCTGTTCAGGAAGTTGTGAACCTCTTCTTTCATCTCATCATCGGAGCTGAATCGCTGGGGCCACAATTAACGCTGACACGTACTGTGAGACTCTGAAGAACCTCAAATGGGCAATTCAGAATTGGAGAAGAGGAATGTTGAGCAAGGGCTTACACATTCTCCATGACAACGCTCGCCCACACATCTCTCGGCAAACCGTTGCTTTCCTGCAACAGTTTCAGTGGAACATGATCACCCACCCACCCTATAGTCCTCACTTGGCGCCCAGTAGCCAGCACCTGTTCGCTAGGTTAAAAGAACATTTTCCCGGAAAGTGATTCAACTCCGACGACGAGGTGAAAGAAGAGGTTCTTAACTTTCTGAACAGCATGGCGGCGAGCTAGTATGACATAGGCATACAAAAACTGCCACAGCGTCTACAAAAATGCATCGACAGAAATTGTAATTATGTCGAAAAATAACTAAATGTTCAATGTGTAAACTAATGTAAACCATTGCAGAAATAAACAGGTCTATGTGCTTATAAAAAAAATAAGAGACCTTACTTTTGGGATTACCCTCGTATATTGCCGAAACTTGTAGTCTACTACTAACGTATTAACATATTTTTTGATCTTGGCAAATAAATAAAAAGTTATCGTAAGAAGACTACAGTATAAAGCAACATTGTTTGGAGAGATGTTCTACATCAGTCAAAATTTCTGGAAACACCCTGTGGTGTCGCTGCCAGACACCAGACTTGCTAGGTGGTAGCCTTTAAATCGTCCGCGGTCCGTTAGTATACGTCGGACCCGCGTGTCGCCACTATCAGTGATTGCAGACCGAGCGCCGCCACACGGCAGGTCTAGTCTAGAGAGACTCCGTAGCACTCGCCCCAGTTGTACAGCCGACTTTGCTAGCGATGGTTCACTGTCTACATACGCTCTCATTTGCAGAGATGACAGTTTAGCATAGCCTTCAGCTACGTCATTTGCTACGACCTAGCAAGGCGCCATATTCAGTTACTATTGATATTGATATTGTGAATCATGTACCTCCAAGAGCGACGTTCATCATTAATGCATTGAAGTATCAAACTAATTACGTCCCCTTTCTGAATTCTCATTCCTTGTCATGTTCCAGACCTCACGTCAGTATAGTTCTTCCCTCCTCACGCCAGCCTGCGTGAGGAAAAACGCGTGTATTTCGGCCTGCACTAGTAACACGGTGTTGGCTCTTCTGCCAACACAACACTCACCATCCACCAGCTGTGAATGAATATTTGCAATCTGGCAGTAAGGCACATTTCTCTCTATGAAAATGGTTCAAATGGCTCTGAGCACTATGGGACTTAACAGCTGAGGTCACCAGTCCCCTAGAACTTAGAACTACTTAAACCTACTAAGGACATCACACACATCCATGCCCGAGGCAGGATTCGAACCTGTGACGGTAGCGGTCGCGCGGTTGCAGACTGTAGCGCCTAGAACCGCTCGGCCACCCCGGTCGGCCCTATGAAAATGATTAGGTCCTTGAATACAACTTGAAGTATCTGTATCCATATCTTCTGGTTATAAAATCTACTTGTATAGGTGAGTGGTACCATGTTATGGGGTAATAATGCTACAGACGCTTCCTTCTTTGTTTCCGACCGTGAAAGCATTAAAATGTTTTGTGGATCAAGCGTTTCTTATTTTAGAATACAGTATACATTAATGGATACGAGCACATTTGTCATTCAGTTACTACGTGCAGGTAGTGAAGCAGAAAGACTGGCGAAACGACCGAAAACACGGCTCAGCTGTGTGGAATCCAGTGGCAGATAGGGAGTCCGATAGAGCGTGGCCCGGGCGCGCTTGATGCGGACGTAATTGGCAGAACAAGTCGCGGCAGGAGAGGCCGCGCAGCGCCGGCCTTGGACCCGGTGGCCGCTTTGTGTGTGCAGGCCTACCTGCGCGGACGGCCAGGTGTTTCGCTGTCCAGGAATCCGAGACCTGGAGCGCGCTATCGCGTCCCCGATCGGCGAGCGGGCTAGTGCCGCGGCCGACTTCCCCACCCACGGGTCCCGCGGCCGCCGCGGTGGGCCCAGCTCGCTACGCCTCCCTCTTCACTTACCTTCTGCCGCCGTTTTATTTCCGTCGTTTCGTAGACTTGACTTGTTCACAGGGCCGCACCGAGGCCACGGTGAGAGTGGCCCCGCCAAGGGCGCAGGTACGGAGAGAGTGCAAAAACTGCCGGAAAAAAGATCGGAAGACGCTTTCAAAATAAACCGAAGAGACACGTGAGTTCTCCTGACCTCGTGTTTCTTTATTCTCCCTGCAAGAAGAAGCCTATTCCTCGACCAGAGACAGCAGACCAGACGGCCGCTGTGGCCGAGTGGCTCTAGGCGCTTCAGTCCGGAACCGCGCTGCTGCTACGGTCGCAGGTTCTAATCCTGCCTCGGGCATGGAAGTGTGTGATGTCCTTAGGTTACTTAGGTGTAAGTAGTTCTAAGTCTAGCGGACTGATGACCTCAGATGTTATGTCCCACAGTGCTTAGAGCCATTTGAACCAGACAGCAGACCAATGTTGTTGACACAGTGTCACTTCGCCCAACTTGCACCACAAAGAACTTATTACCGAAAAGGCCTCACATGCCCACAGTGCGCTTTGTTCACACATCTACCGCCTAAACAGCTATCTCACATTCAACAATGGAGTGTGACCGAAGGTTCACGACTTTTGTCGAGGACTGGGACTGGAGCGAAACTGTTTAAGTTAGAGTGCTTCAAACTATATACAAGGGTGAGTCAAATGAAAACCTTAAATATTTTTTAAATATTATTTATTGTCCAGAAGTGGTACAAAGCTGTATCACTTTTCTACATATTGTCCCCCACGCTCAATGCAAGTCCTCCAGCGCTTACAAAGTGCATAAAGTCCCTTAGAAAAAATTGTTTTAGTAGTCCGCGCAACCACTCATGCACCGCGTGGGGTACCTCTTCATTGCGTCTTTGAGTGGTCCAAACGTATGGGAATCACTTGGGGCAAGGTCTGGTGAGTATGGTGGATGAACAAGACACTCAAATTGCAGGTCTGTGATTGTTGCAACTGCTGTACGGCCTTGCATTGTCATGTTGCAAAAGAACACCTGCTGACAGCAATCCACAGGGCTTTGATTTGATTGCAGGCCGCAAATGATTTTTTAGGAGATCTGTGTATGATGCATGTAATGCTCCAAAATGACGCCTTTTTCGTCCCAAAAGAGAGTCAGCATAACCTTCCCTGCTGATGGATCTGTTCGAAACTTCTTTGGTTTTGGTGATGAGGAATGGCGCCATTCCTTGCTCGCTCTCTTCCTTTCCGGTTGGTGGAACTGAACCCAGGTTTCGTCCCCAATAATGATTCTTGCAAGGAAGCCACCACCTTCTCGTTCAAAGGGCCGAAGAAGTTCTTCACAAGCATAAACACGTCGTTTTCTCATTTCAGGAGACAGCTGCCGTGGCACCCATCTTGCAGACACTTTGTGAAACTGGAGCACATCATGCACAATGTGGCGTCCTGACCCATGACTAATCTGTAAACATGCTGCAATGTCATTCAGTGTCACTCAGCGCTTTTCCTTCACTATGGCTTCAACTGCTGCAATGTTCTGTTGAGTCACAACTCGTTGTGCCTGACCTGGACGAGGAGCATCTTCCACTGAAGTTACACCATTTGCGAACTTCCTACTCCGTTAGTAGACTTGCTGCTGTGACAAACATGCATCACCGTACTGAACCTTCATTCTTCGATGAATTTCAATAGTTTTCACACCTTCACTACGCAAAAACCGAACAACAGAACGCTGTTCTTCCCTGGTGCAAGTCGCAAGTGGGGCGGCCATATTTATACTGATACTGCGACGGTATGTGTGCATCTGCACTATGCTGCCACCTACAGGCCATTCTGCACGCTGTTTGTAGCACGCTTACCAGCTTACGGGATAAAAGCGCGAAATTTCAATTTGTTATTACAAATTTAAAGTTTTCATTTGACTCACCCTCGTAGAATAATAAGCAAAATGAGAAACAGATCTCAGATCAAAGTTGAGGTGAGAAAAGTCATGTGATACCTCCAAAAATTGTGTCGTATCTCCTCTCACCCAGCGTAGTGCATCAACTCGAAGTGACATGGACTCAACAAGTCGCTGGAAGTGCCCTGCAGAAACACTAAGGCATGCTGCTTCTATAGGAATCCATAATTGGAAAAATGTTGCCAGTGCAGGGTTTTATATCCCATAAATATTCGATGGATTCATGACGAGTGATCTGGTTGGCCATATCATTTGCTCTAACTGCCCAGAATCTTCTTCAAACCAATCTCGAACAATTGCGACCTGGAGACGTGGCTTACTGTCATCCGTAAAAATTCCACCGTTGTTAGGAAACCTGAACTCAGTGAATGGCTGCAAATGGTCTCCAAGTAACCGAACATACCCAATTCCAGTCAATTATAGGTGCAGAGCACCCAGTCCACTCCATGTAAACATAGTCAACGCCATTATGGAACCACCAATAGCTTGCCCAGAGCCTTGTTGACAACCTCGGTCCATGGCTTCGTGGGGTCTGCGCCACACTCCAACCCTACAATCTGGACTCATCTGACCAGGCGACGCTTTTCCAGTAGTCTAGGGTCCAACCGATATGACCACGAGCCCAGAAGAGGTGCTGCAGGCGATGTGTCGGTCGTCTCCTACTACAGCCCATGAACGCCGAATTTTGCGCCCTGTCCTAACGGATATGTTGATCGTGCGCCCCACATTGATTTCTGCGGTTATTTTCTCAATGTTGGTTGCCTGTTAGCACTGACATCTCTATACAAACACCACTGATCTCAGTCGTAAAATGAAGGCCGCCGGCCACTGCCTTGTCTCAATGAGAGGTAATGCCTGAAATGTGGTATTCTCGGCGCGCTCTTGATACTGTGGCTCTCGAAATATTGAATTCCCTACCGATATCCGAAATGGAATATACTATGCATCTAACAACCACTGCACATTCAAAGTCTGTTAATTCCAGTCCTGCGGTCATAATGACGCCGGAAACCTTTTCACATGAACCACCTGAGTTCAAATGACTGCCCTTTTATATCTTGTCTAGGCAATACTGCCACCATCCGTAAATGTGCATATCGCTGTCCCATGGCTTATTACAAAAGAGGCCTCGGATTGGCTATGTGCCAACAGTGCGCTTGGTTCACACATCAGCCGCCTATACAGCTAGTTCACATTCGGCCATGGAGTTTGGACATTTATTTTGGTACCTATTCTGCTACACAATCTACGACTTCTCATGGTTTTGATGTTGTGGTGCTTTCTCATATGTTGTTGGCGAAGTGAATAGGCAGACCTATGGTTCCTAGACACCGCGCTTTCTCCGATTTTTCAAGACATAGATAAAGTTTTATCCGCCACTACATGTTGTTGTGTCAAGCGACCATAGGTCACGAAATATGCCTAGTCACTTAGCCAACAACATATGAGAAAGCACCACAGCAGCAAAACCATGAGAAGTTATAGATTGTGCAACAGATTAGGTACCAAAAAACTGTCCAGTAGTATCATGTAAGTCAGAAAATAAAAAAAAATAACCCACTGAAGATAGCACAAAATGTGCTGAAACGTGTCTAGGTGAAACAAAACAGGAAACTCCTCTTCCCACTTTCAGCTTGCTCTTGTTTGCATAGTATAGGCTTGCTATCTGAGCTCTTGATGTTCATACAGTTGCTTCTGTTTTCTGCAAAGATCTCTTTAATTTTCTTATAGGTGGCGCCTATCTTTCTTCCAATTATGAATGTGCCTACAGCCTTGCATATTTTCTGTACCCCTGCTTAATACTTACGCACTTTCTGTCGGTCTCATTTCTTAGACACCTTTTTTCTCTTTCACTGCTTCACTTTCTGCATTTTATTATCTCCTTTCATCATTTAAATTGCACATCTCCTACATTATCCGAGGATTCCGTTTCCAGTAGCCCCTGGTCTCTTCCACATATACAACATTCTTAAGTGATGCTTAAACCAAGTGTTGGCAAAGGTTAAATTACGCTCTGTGCGAAGTTCTACTAGACAGCTTCCTCTTTCATTCATTTCAACCCATTCCATGTTGTATAATTTTTTCTTCTCTTCCGGTTCCTACTATCAAATTCTAGTCATACATCATAATTAAATTTTCATCTCATTTAACTGTCTGTATAATTTCTGTTATCTCATCGTACACTGCATTACACTATCCCATTTTGTGTTGATATCCTTGTACTGGCCTGGCCCGAAGTCCTGTTCTTCCTGCTGCTGCACATCACCAACACTTTCAAACTATCCATTTCCCTTTTTATGTTCTCAAACCTGGGGTGCCCAGTTAAGGGATCTAAAATTCCAGGCTGCATCCTGTAGAAGGCCAATTTTGTTTTTGCTGAACATGTCATCCTCCATAGGACGGCAGAATGCTTAGATGCAAGACGTCTACTACAGTGACTGCCCACATTATGCTTCCACGTTCTCTTCTAGAGTTCTGCTTAGCGATATATGGTCCGTATCAGAATTGACGGAGGACACCGTAAAAGTCCAACGAAGGGCAGCTCGTTTTGTATTATTGCGAAATAGCACAGTGTCATGGACACGTGGCGCGAGTTGGGGTGGCAATCACTGAAGCAAAGGCGTTTATCTTTTTCACTAAATTTCAAACAGCAGCTTTGTCCTTCGAATGCAAAAATATTTTTTTGGCGCTCTTGTACGCAGGCATAAATGGGGATCGTAGTACAGTAAGAGGAATCAGAGTTCGTGCGGAAAGATTTAAGAGATCGTTTTCCCCTCGCTCTTCGAGAGTGAAACGGTGGCGAAATAGCTTGAAGATCGTTCGATGAAGCCAGGCAAATTAGTGTGAATTTCAGAATAATTATGTAAATGTAGATGTCCCCATCCAGAGACCAGGATGGGGTGCTATTTTATCCCTGGAATGTTTTAGCAGAAAGGATACCATGCTAGAGTAGCCTGCCTTGGGGACACACCCACGTGACGACGGCACGAGCTCGTGCAAGAATCGATCGTCCACTGCACTCACTTGAAACAGATTCCACGACAGACGCTGATGCACCACTCAGTGCATTCCTTCCACATGGAAACGACCTGACTACTACAAGACTGAATGACCTTAAACTCTCAGCAAGAAATGGATGTTAATTTAATACTGTCACATTTACGCCTTGGGTGTGACATGTCTCCTCACCACTACCTCTCCGCTCGACTGTCCTTTTCCCTCGTAAGGGGTCGCTTCGACTGAACTCCTACTATTTGGAGTTAGAACTGTTTAAGTGGCTGCCGTCACCGTAGAGAAACCACTCCTGCACATCAACATCTGTTATTATGCGGTGCGATGAGTGACCAACTTTTGTTGGCCTGTTTCTTTTTTCTGTTATTTTGGGATCCACTGATCTGTTACAGTATCTAGGTAACTGTAGAGAGGAATATTTACAACCGATTAGGTGCCAATACCGTAATCTATCAGGGCAGTGCCATTAACTTGTACTAGGGCAGTGCCATTAACTTGTAATATTTGTAGGAGGTTTGGCCGTGACGCACAGCAGTGCAGTGGGTCCCACTGGGCCATGATACACAGGAAAGATTATTGTAACTGTTTTGCTTATCGATATAGTTTCAGTGAAATGGGTTCTCATTTCTTCTATAGCATAATTGAGAATGGAAATTACACAACGACCAGAAACGCGTATAGCGACTTTAAATGAAGTCACTGAAGTCCTGAAGGGTTACGCAGCCATTGCACTCGAGGATGGACTACAATAACACCACGCTAATGGAGAGTTGCAGAAGGAACTGGAAGTCTTACAAATCGTGAGTGGGCAGGCGCAATCTCAGGTGTGTGTGTGTGTGTGTGTGTGTGTGTGGGTGGGTGGGTGGTTGGGTGTGGGTGTGGGAGTGGCGGGGGGGGGGGGGGGGAGGGAGGCGAGGGCAGTCCCATTACACCCTTTTCTGGAAAGACATTCGAGGATGTGTTGGTCATCGTTGATGATGCGAGGGCAGCAGCTAAGTTAGGGAATTGGTCTGAGGAGACTGTCCGTGTGTGGCTAAGAAACTATTAGTGGGTGATGCTAAAAAGTATGCCATGTGCACAAACGTTTGACCAGTTCGCTGAAGGGTTTGTCCAGCGATATCGCAGTCGGAATAGTACCAGGTTTTTCAGGGAAAATCTCATTAGATTAACACGGACACACAAGTAGGTAGAGGCATTCTCTGTCAAAATTCGCTAAGTGAATCCACAGACTTGCGAATTGAGGCATAATACAGAGGCAGTTAGAGTCCTGGACGTATTCGTAAGGGTCACTTCAGCGGATATGTTACGGTAGGTGAGAACGGAAAATACTAGTGATTTATCCTCAGTTATCGGGATTGCCACACAGGTGGAAGAGATCGACTCAGAAACGGGGTGACCGTGGTGTCTCTCCTCTGACGTCAAGCGTTGCAGATGTCGACAGGTGGCCCATGCAAGAAAGCAATGTCACCAGCCGCAGTGCTTTGAGTGTGATGAGGTTTGGCATAGGGCACGTGACTGCAAGAGTGGGAAGCAGGATAAATGTGGAGCATCGTTTCAAATCGTATTGAGTGCACAGATCACAATTTTAAAGGAAGTAAAATAAAAGTTTCGCTTTCTAGCCAAACGAAATACGTTTAAAAAATGGCCCTGAGCACTATGGGACTTAACATCTGAGGTCATCAGCCCCCTATAACTTAGAACTACTTAAACCTAACTAATCTAAGGACATCACACCCATACCCGAGGAAGGATTCGAACCTGCGACCGTAGCAGTCGCGCGGTTCCAGACTGAAGCGCCTACAACCGCTCGGCCACTCCGGCCGGCGAAATACGTTAAAATTATCGACAGCAAGACCTAGATATTTAGATAATGTTACAGAAGTAGTCGTGATTGAGATCATTTCTTAATGCATGAAGGAGCCACTTTAATTTTTAAATTGCACGTAATCCGTTTTGCACCAATTTACTGAACAAAATATGTTTTGATTCAATCTCTTTTTTCACTTAAAATGATTTGACTTCCATTTCAATTTATTGTTGATTTTATTGTTGAATACAGCCCATCCCGTAACAAAAGTAACGTGTTGTTGACAGTAGATCGATGTGTTACAGTCTTGCACTTCTCCTTCTTCGTGCAAGTAGTCGCACTCATCTTCCTCACGAGTCGGTCTGCCCGTTTCAGATGATTTCGCATCGATGTTTAGCGCCGAAACACAAAATTGCAAATTATCAACCTCTTTCCAGTTGCCTCCAAATCTTCTCTGCAACAGGTTACCGACATCCAGTTTCTTAGCGTCAGGTAACATACTCAATTATGTGAAGTTCATATACCAAGTCAATCCTTGTGTCTCGTTTCAGAAGGGCTGTGAATCGCCCGGAGGTGTAATCTAACCTGTACGTCGGCTTCGTCTTTACCCTGACCTTTCTCCGGAATCACTCTCTTCAGCTCTTTAATCCTATCCATTTTATTAAAATCTTGGCAAGCATTTCGTACTCCCTTACAAACCATTCTTTGCTTAGAAATTTCACAGTTCCCACAGGTTGAGCAGTTTCTCGATATACGCCATTTGTAATGATTTCGGAGCACTTACGAAGAGATCTTTCTACAATGCCGAAGAGCCTGTCTTCTCACAGGGAAGAGTATAATAATCATATAAATGTTAGCGACTGCTTTGTTTTGAAGCCCTAAATTAGAGCGTGAACAACATGCATGCTCTTGTTTCTCCCCTCCTCATCCGTCTGCAAATAGTCTGATGCAGGTGATCGAGTTATCGAAATTTAGCTCATCTAGAAGTGAGTTAAAGCTCTTCCAGTCTCAGTGTCATTCCACGCATAAAATTTTGGATTCTGAATAGGCCTGTTGATAAAATATCGATATATTGATACATGGTGATATTATTTTCCCCGATAAATCGATATCGAAATGGCAATATCGAGTGCCGATATTTTTATTTTTATTATTTTTTGGCACTTTTAGTTAAATACTTGAAGTTGTTCTTTCGAAATTGTAGTACAACATAAATTTAGTTTCACTGTGTGAAGCTTTAATCACGTCCCACGCTCCGTCTTTCTCTTTGACAGTGTGAAGCAAGTGTAGGTGGCACATAGAAGAAGTCTGATTGCACTGGGAGGGGGGGGGGGGGGGGAGTTGTGGAATGGAATAACAAGACTTCCTATGTGAAGAAGTAGCACACCAGCTGCGTTGAAAAACAACTTTTAGCGTCATTAGTGTGCAATTTCTTCACATCGGCGCTCTTCAAAAATGGCTGCTAAAATAATTAGCAAAAATCTAAACGATAAAATTGGTCTATGTAACGGGCGGAGAGGTGTGAGGAGAAATGCTGATGTAATCGGCTCTCGGCGATGCCAACAGAAGCTAAGCAGATCGTAGACATAGACGTATCCCACTGCAAAGATAGCTGGGAGTGTTCAAATGTTTTGAAATGCTCAGTTTGGATATCCTTGAGCCGTTTAATAGGACAACAGCTGGAAATAAATAGACCACTTTTCCCAGTTCATAGCAATGATTGTGATTCTGGACCAGCGAGCAAGCACAGTGGCAAAGCCGGCCGGAGTGGCCGAGCGGTTCTAGGCGCTACGGTCGCAGGTTCGAATCCTGCCTCGGGCATGGATGTGTGTGATGTCTTTAGGTTAGTTAGGTTTAAGTAGTTCTAAGTTCTAGGGGACTGATGACCTCAGAAGGTAAGTCCCATAGTGCTCAGAGCCATTTTTGAACAGTGGCAAATGCGATAGCTAAGAATTGGATATTAACAATTGGCGTTCCTGATACTACAATTACAGACCAGAATACACATTTTATGTCATAGCTGTTGAAGCAGTTGTGTTGCGTACATTGTATCCCAAAATTTGTACTAGTCCTTTCCATTCAGAAGAGAATGGACATACCGAGAAGGTTCGTTGCACCATTTCTTCATTGTTAAGCCATTATGTAAGTAATCAGCTTTATAATTGTGGCACATATCTTCAATACATCATCTCTGTGTATAGTACTAGAGTACACCTGGGTACAGGTCTTTCACTGTATGAGGTGCTATATGGTAGAAAGATGCTATCTCAGTTCAGCGCTAATGAGGAATCGGTGAAGAAGTTCTCGAAACAGTTAAGAGAGGTTTCACAGAAGGTCAGACGGATGAATACGAAGGCACTGAACGTTAGGAACAGATGGAACAACGTATTGGAAAACTGAAGCTATATCGAGTGGGCCAGTGGGGTTTTAGTGATAAACCCTTATGCAGGCAGAACAAAGATGTTTCTAAGTGTCGGGGTCC
The DNA here is from genome assembly GCF_023898315.1 of Schistocerca nitens. Lineage (NCBI taxonomy): Eukaryota > Metazoa > Arthropoda > Insecta > Orthoptera > Acrididae > Schistocerca > Schistocerca nitens. The sequence goes on along the minus strand of NC_064620.1, from coordinate 436,260,293 downwards.
ATACCAAGTAATAGAGATGACATCGCCGATAAATATGAAGGTGCAGCTTCCAATGAAGACATCTACTGTTCACATCAGCCCAGTCAAACCCTTCTATAGACTGGTATATGTTATATTCACTACCGCAGGTGGTGCACAATAAAGTGTCTACCTGGGCGAAAAAGCCGGTAGTTAATAATGGTTGGGATACGTGCAGCACACCTTACACATTAAGACTGCATGATAAGTAAACAGTATTTAGTCTTTTTGTCTCAATATGAATTTTTGTCTAGTTGTTTGTGAACCATTGGGGTTCGTACTATTGCGTTTTGGGGGCTACTTTCTTGTTTTGTGCTGGGTGGGTCAGGAGTAGTATTATTATATTACTTGCTAGTGTTTAACTTATGCACTCAGGGATTTTCGAATGAGAGAGGGGAAGTGACGAGAAATTCCTTCCTCTCAGGTGTCGTGCCTTACACAAGCAACTGAGTTCCACGCTATTCCCACCTCAGCAGTTCCTAGGCGGACTGCAAAGAGCACAAACGGACTTTATAACAGAGTTATGGTGCATAAAGGAACCAACTGAAGGCATTTTGGCGTCGTTTTGTCACATGGCAGTTGTGTTTTTTTTTTTTTTTTTTTTTTTTTTTTTTTTTTTTTTTTTTTTTTTTTTTTGTACACCCGTACCAAGTGAAATTGGGAGAAGTAGGAAAATGGTCCGGGCACGAACCAGCGAAGTGCTAACAGTCTTGCGGAACAGGGAAACTAATGCTCATTAAGTCCCTGGAAGCGCTAAGGAGAGTATCACGGCCTGTCCATCCAGGTTGGTCCTGACATACAGGCATGTGAGGTGCAGTTGCTCCTGTGGAAATCTGAAGCAACAGAATGTCGAAGGGAAATGCTAACCCCTACTCACATTTTCAGACAATGAGCACGCATTAAATTTTTTCAGTCTTCACTCCAGATGTTATAATTCTGAACTGTTATGAGAAGGGTATATCGCTGGTGTTACTAATATGGGACAGTGGCATCCTAATAAATGGTCCAGTTTGTGTCATAGCCGGAAAAACCTTCTGCCTTCCAGTCACAATTACAAGTATGACAGCGATCCAATTGACACACCTTTGTTTTTTTGGCCAAGGAAGCTGTTGGAGATATTGCCAGTTCAGAACGTGACCTTTTTGAAATATACCTTAACCCCAAATATCCTCACTCGTTAGATAAATTTGTAGCAGCGAAGAAAGTGTGGGTTCCCGCTGAACAGATGTTGGAACACATCCAGCAGTACCGAGAAAAGCAGAGTAACCACACTATGAATACAAGCATTTCGGCTACCAGCACTGTAGTGATTCTGGTCACCATTTGAGTAATTTGGTTTTTTGCTGTAAAAACTCTCAGTAGTAAATCGATGTTGCCGGACGTTGTGGCCGAGCGGTTCTAGGCGCTACAGTCTGGAACCGCGCGACCGCTACGGTCGCAGGTTCGAATCTTGCCTCGGGCATGGATGTGTGTGATGTCCTTAGTTTAGTTAGGTTTAACTAGTTCTAAGTTCTAGGGGACTGATGACCTCAGCAGTTAAGTCCCATAGTGCTCAGAGCCATTTGAATCATTTTTTTTAATTGATGTTAATTTAATGTTGCCTCTTGACGCCTTGGGGGTGACACAGGTCCTCATCACTGTCTCTCGGCTCGATCGTCCTGAACCACTGTAGGGCTGGGTGACCCTCTATCTCTGTTTTCGATACTGCACTGCTTAGAAACGGGAAAACATTTTATTTCATCGCACATTATACGACACCTTTCTATATTTGAAGCGCCATAATAAGCTCTGAAATACGACTCATTTGCGTTTTGAATGTGTTTCAGTGTGTTTGTACATTTTAGCGGCTTGGCAACACTGTACTAGTAAAGTCGCAAAGAAACGTTGGGAGGTTCATAACTCATTGTATTACTGCTTGCACATGGCGCGCAATTTGTCACAAGCGCTTTCTTTATGCACTGCATATTGCCTCATTAGGGTCACAGATTACACTACTTGTTGCAGTATATTGAAAACTCCTCCCAGAAATGCCATAAAGAAAGTGTATACTTACTAAAGAAATTAAAATTGATTTTTCATTTCTGAAATATTTGAATAGCAAAGTGAGAAATTATTTTGCACATTGAGCAAAAGTAGTTTTTCAGTCGGCCGTGGAGAACGATCTGATGCTGTGTAACACTTTAATGTGAAGAAACACAAGCTAGCTGTTGCAAGTAAAACTTCGTCACAAAGTATGATGACTTTTGTTACAAAATGAGAGAACAGTGCCCTTACAAATGATGAAGGAGAGCGTTTTGCAGCTGAGGAAAGATTGTTAGTTTCCCATGCAATGAGACATAAGCATTCCTTCAGGTCAATGGACTGAGCTGCTGCAGTCATCAGGAACCTATTTGAGAAGAAATTTACCTGCTCCAGAAAAGAGTGGGAATCAATAATAGTACATGTGTTGGCTCCATATGCGTTGCATCAAATTTGTGAAGAGCTGAAAGATGCCAAGTGCACCTTCGTTATGGTGGACACTTCTAATCACAAAAGTCTAAATTTGATATAATGATTGTTAGGTACTTTGTGACAAGTAAGGGCATTCAAATAAAGGTGACTGACTTCCGGAATGTAACGGATGAAACGGCTGATGTTATAGAAAATCTTATCATGGAAGTTAATAAATTCCAACAACTGAGGGATAGAATTATTGCATTCTGTGCCTTCAACTGCAACACAAATTTTCGAGGTGCATGAAGAAAGGGAAAAAACAATGTTTTGGCATGACTTAAATCTTTGCTGAATAGCAACAGACACGAAGTAGGTTGTGCAGCGCACATAGTGCACAGTGCAGTACAAATCTGTGGTGATATTCTCTCCGTGGGCATAGAAACCATGCTAAACAAAATTTTTCAATATTTTCACATTTATACCATTCGTGTTGAAGAATTGAAAGGGTTTTATGAATTGGGATATTAACAGATGCTTCGTAATGTTAAAGGCAGATGGTTTTGCTTAAAACCGACTGTTAACAGAATTATTGTTTTTTACGTCAGAGATTTCAATTAGACTACATCATGGTCAGACAGAGATTCCGATATCAGATACTGGATTGTAAGGCGTACCCAGGAGCAGATATAGACTCAGATCACAATATAGTAGTGATGAAGAGTAGGCTGAAGTTCAAGACATTTGTAAGGTGTCAGGCAAATCCAACACCTTCCATGAAAACCCTGACATGTCACATAGCTCCGAAAAAATCTTGACATTAAATTAACCAAAGTAATACGAGTAACGAGTGAGCAAATGGAATACCACAGACTAACACAAGAATGCCTAAATGCATGTCATACCTTCCCACTGTGGGACAGACGCAGTTCCGAGGGGAGAAACGAGAACAGAAGCCGAGAGCAGAGCCGTGTTATGCTGGAAGGCCCTACAATAAGGGACGGATGGACACCCACGTCGCCAGCTAACCGCTAGGACCACACCACCCACAAGTTTTAGCGTGAGACTTTTTCGCGTCTCTTACGTTAGGACCACCCCCAGCCCATGTTAAAAGCTAGAGCCCTCCAGAAGAACAGTATAGATCTTACGATAACGCTAAAAGGACCACACCAGCTGCAAGTTTTAGCTTGAGACTTTTTCGCGTCTCTGTTACGTTGCAAACTTTAAGAACATTGCCCCACCACGAAAAGTATAACGTTTCTCATTGGATAGACAGAATTTTTGTAGGCGGAGCTTAAGGTTAACATTGAGACCCTGATTGGTCAGATGAAAACACAGCCAGATAGTTTTTTTAAACCAACTTCGGTAAATTGTAGTAAGGAGAAGTTAGGAGAGAGTTGCTTCCGAGACGGTGAGGTGAGCGGAGCTGCGCTGCCCGCCGCCCCCTGACGAACACCGACAAGGTAATGAACGCACGCGATGCCGCATTTTTGAGCACATAAGGCTTCACTCAGAACTGCAGAAGTCTCATCTGTTACATCCCCTTTTTGCGTAATACTAGTGTCGATCGTCAACTGAAGCTCATGGTGTTCACATTTGCCACTTGAAGTAAAAATCTGAAACGTGATGATTTTTCTGTTATATAGTTATTGAGAAGCCACATCAGCCACTGTAATTTGCGACAAGTTATATAAGTAATTAAAGATAATTGAGGGTCACTGTAGACCATTTTGATAGTTTTCTCTGTTGTGAAACTTAATTTAAACCTAGATTATAGATGTGATATGGCATAGGTCATCCTTCGATCCATTGTAGAACTTGGAAACCCATTCAGGGAATATTCGTTCACATTTTTGTTGAACGCAGTTGGTTTTTACCATCCTGTATTAAAACGTTTCCTTTTATCAATAGTGCAATTTATAAACGATGTTTTGTGAGTAGAATAAAATTTCCAATGGTAAACTTAACTGCATTTTCGACGTTATTTTACCAGCTAACTAAAAATAGGAAAACCTTGAACCCCTTCCACTAAATTTAGTTAGTATTAAGATTCCTTTACAGGGAGTGCAGTGGAGCTGACGCTGAAATCATTAAGTATTTTGTTATATCATCGCTAGTCTCACTGAACTCTTCTGAATTCTGCATGTCATGTGTGGTCTGACGTCTCCTTACCAGCAACAGGTCCCAGGTTCAAACTAGTCAATTCCCTAAAAAACACGCTCAGAGCGTCGTTGCGCGAAAGTGGTAGGGAGACACGATATAGAACAAATAGACACCACGCAGAATGTTTAGACATTAGTCAGGAAGAATCAATACGCAAAGAAGTGGGATACGGAAGTACTAAGGAATAACGAGATTCGTTTGAAGTTCTCTAACGCTATAGATACAGCAATAAGGAATAGCGCAGTAGGCAGTACAGTTGAAGAGGAATGGACATGTCTAAAAAGGGCCATCACAGAAGTTGGGAAAGAAAACATAGGTAAAAAGAAGGTAGCTGCGAAGAAACCATGGGTAACAGAAGAAATACTTCAGTTGATTGATGAAAGGAGGAAGTACAAACATGTTCCGGGAAAATCAGGAATGCAGGAATACAAGTCGCTGAGGAATGAAATAAATAGGAAGTGCAGGGAAGCTAAGACGAAATGGCTGCAGGAAAAATGTGAAGACATCGAAAAAGATATGATTGTCGGAAGGACAGACACAGCATACAGGAAAGTCAAAACAACCTTTGGTGACATTAAAAGCAACGGTGGTAACATTAAGAGTGCAACGGGAATTCCACTGTTAAATGCAGAGGAAAGAGCAGATAGGTGGAAAGAATACATTGAAAGCCTCTATGAGGGTGAAGATTTGTCTGATGTGATAGAAGAAGAAACAGGAGTCGATTTATAAGAGATAGGGGATCCAGTATTAGAATCGGAATTTAAAAGAGCTTTGGAGGACTTACGGTCAAATAAGGCAGAAGGGATAGATAACATTCCATCAGAATTTCTAAAATCATTGGGGGAAGTGGCAACAAAACGACTATTCACATTGGTGTGTAGAATATATGAGTCTGGCGACATACCATCTGACTTTCGGAAAAGCATCATCCACACAATTCCGAAGACGGCAAGAGCTGACAAGTGCGAGAATTATCGCACAATCAGCGTAACAGCTCATGCATCGAAGCTGCTTACAAGAATAATATACAGAAGAATGGAAAAGAAAATTGAGAATGCGCTAGGTGACGATCAGTTTGGCTTTAGGAAAAGTAAAGGGACGAGAGAGGCAATTCTGACGTTACGGCTAATAATGGAAGCAAGGCTAAAGAAACATCAAGACACTTTCTTAGGATTTGTCGACCTGGAAAAAGCGTTCGACAATATAAAATGGTGCAAGCTGTTCGAGATTCTGAAAAAAGTAGGGGTAAGCTATAGGGAGAGTCCGCAGCTCGTGGTCGTGCGGTAGCGTTCTCGCTTCCCACGCCCGGGTGCCCGGGTTCGATTCCCGGCGGGGTCAGGGATTTTGTCTGCCTCGTGATGACTGGGTGTTGTGTGATGTCGTTAGGTTAGTTAGGTTTAAGTAGTTCTAAGTTCTAGGGGACTGATGACCATAGCTGTTAAGTCCCATAGTGCTCAGAGCCATTTGAACCATTTGAACGGGTCATATACAATATGTACAACAACCAAGAGGGAATAATAAGAGTGGACGATCAAGAACGAAGTGCTCGTATTAAGAAGGGTGTAAGACAAGGCTGTAGCCTTTCGCCCCTACTCTTCAATCTGTACATCGAGGAAGCAATGATGGAAATAAAAGAAAGGTTCAGGAGTGGAATTAAAATACAAGGTGAAAGGATATCAATGATACGATTCGCTGATGACATTGCTATCCTGAGTGAAAGAGAAGAAGAATTAAATGATCTGCTGAACGGAATGAACAGTCTAATGAGTACACAGTATGGTTTGAGAGTAAATCGGAGAAAGACGAAGGTAATGAGAAGTAGTAGAAATGAGAACAGCGAGAAACTTAACATCAGGATTGATGGTCACGAAGTCAATGAAGTTAAGGAATTCTGCTACCTAGGCAGTAAAATAACCAATGACGGACGAAGCAAGGAGGACATCAAAAGCAGACTCGCTATGGCAAAAAAGGCATTTCTGGCCAAGAGGAGTCTACTAATATCAAATACCGGCCTTAATTTGAGGAAGAAATTTCTGAGGATGTACGTCTGGAGTACAGCATTGTATGGTAGTGAAACATGGACTGTGGGAAAACCGGAACAGAAGAGAACCGAAGCATTTGAGATGTGGTGCTATAGACGAATGTTGAAATTAGGTGGACTGATAAGGTAAGGAATGATGAGGTTCTACGCAGAATCGGAGAGGAAAGGAATATGTGGAAAACACTGATAAGGAGAAGGGACAGGATGATAGGACATCTGCTAAGACATGAGGGAATGACTTCCATGGTACTAGAGGGAGCTGTAGAGGGCAAAAACTGTAGAGGAAGACAGATTGGAATACGTCAAGCAAATAATTGAGGACGTAGGTTGCAAGTGCTACTCTGAGATGAAGAGGTTAGCACAGGAAAGGAATTCGTGGCGGGCCGCATCAAACCAGTCAGTAGGCTGATGACCAAAAAAAAAAATCGCATTTTTTGTTTCAAGACAAATGTCCTACAGTCTTAAAATCATTCTTTAGAGATCCTCAATCACTATATTGGATCTGTTTAGTTCGGAACCAATTGGAAATGCTTTCACCAACAATAAAATCTATTGGGCAGGAGATACGTGAGCTAATGAAGTTTTGGAGGAGTTACAAATATTGATAAGGAAAGTGAAATCGAGGAAGGAGTAAAACCTTAAAACTATGAAAATTCAGTATTTGATGAGTACACTGCAAGAAGATGGATTGGTGAAAGATTCTGATAGCTTGCACATATCAGGTTTATTTTATGAGACACTAATTGACTACATTCATAAATGAGCTTACCAATTTCGTGTGCTGTAATCATTTAATTGGGTTGAGCTCAGATATCCTCTTCTTCAGGAGTTGGTTCAGCAAAACCTTTACCAAAGTTTGATGAAAATATACCGAAAAAAATATATGAAGATTAACTGTATGAGGAAGTGAACCATGTTAAAAAGACACGTGAGGCGAAAAAACATGAATTATGAACTGTTAAGTGTGTTGGTACAAAATGAGGATCATTTTTAATTTCCTTGTATCTCACGACATACGCTGCAAAAATTTGCAGCTCATTACTGCATTTGTGCTAGCTCTCTCTGGCACTATCTGCTGCAGAAAGAGTGTTCTCTGTAAAGAATGTCTCATGGGCTGATGAAAAAATAGATTTAGTGTGGAATCTGTTAAACAGAAAATTATAATAACTAGAATCATTTTCAGGACACTTCATGGTTAATTTTTGTAAAATTCTGTTTGAAAATATCGAACTCCTAAATGACATACACTTACGCAAAATATAACAAAAAAATATTTTTCAGAAACTACCCATGGAGAAACTTTCAGGCCAATTGAGCGTGGAACATTAATAACCTATGTAAGTAATAATCATTGTCTACCGTAGTTAAAAACCTCGTTACACTGGAGTTATATATTTGTTTGCGTGTGACAATAATAAAACAATAAAATAATTAGTCTACTAATAATGCAAGGTATTTTGCTTTTTTAAATCCGAGTTTTAACTAAAAAAGTACGATGATCTATGCAACTGTAGCATAAACAAAGTATTTTAATACAAATCTACTATGTAGAAGTAGTATCAGTATAAGTTTCTACAAAATGTAGATTCATTTCAAATGTAATTGGTGTCTCAAACTTTGATTTTGGAAATCTGGTCACCATATCATGGTCACTATGTCATAGGGAGTCACGTCCAATTAACCCCTACAGATCTTGTTTATTTTGTGATTCTGATCTAATATAGTTTACATTTTTATTGATAATTGCTTTAGTGTTAACTTCCTTAGTTGTCTGCATAACGTCATCATACGCTGTTTATTGTTATCTGGGCGTCATAAAATTTTGCAAAAAACACTGCGGCATTGGCTACGGCGCAAAGAAAGAAATAAAGTTCGACACGAAAATGTTTTGGTTAATGGAGACGTTTACGAAATATTACAGATTAAAACACAAGGCAAACGGTAAAACAATCATAAGACATAAATGTTCCTGTTAAGTACATTAACGGAATGGAAATGCTAACACATGCAAAAATATTCCAAAGACAGCCGACTTAGGGATTACTAGGCAGATTTCAGACAGAAGATAAAATGTGCTAATATAGACTTAAGTGTTATCACAATACAAGAGAAGGCTATGCGCAGAATAAGTTCCAGTAAATGTCAGCAAGCGTAAGGAAAACAGGCAGCTGCTACTCGAAAATACAGCAAGATATTCAGCCATAACTGAAATAGCGAGAAGTTTTTTGGAAAGATTAAAGTTCAGAAAAAAACATGTTTATCGCTGTAACCTATTTTCAGACATTAAATCGCGTAACGAACAGCTGTTTCAAAGACGGCGTATCTAACCTCCTGGTCTGTTTCTTTTTTTTTTTTTTTCTGTGGCAGTTGCTTACTGTGAATCATCAACGGGCGTATCGCATTAAGTTTCACAATTTCGTGAGTGTCGTAATTTCGTAGCTTCAGCTTTATTCTGTAGCACCATTAAACCAATACATTTTAAGGTGATCAAAATGTGCCTTATGACAAAATATAAGCAATCTAATTCATTTCTGATTTGACAAGTGTCCTTTCCTTCATGCTTTCGTTAAAAGCTGTGGAGCACTCGAAAACTAGATGACAAGGCTAATTCCGAATATCAGCACTTAACCATGAGCTAGTACAGCCAGAGCACCAAGACGGTGGTTGTTGTCCGAATCCTACGTTACGTGCTTTATAAAGTGGGATATGGGACTTTTGTTCTGCAGACAATATAGGTTGGATGACAACCATAGTTATTATACGCTTTATAGTATGCAAGAAGATGGGATTATATTATTTCGCTAACGGTAGTAAACAAAAAAATATTGGTTCAACAACTATTGCGGATTTGTTTCATTTTTTGAAAATTGACATGTGCAGTTGCGATTGCGCAACGAAAAGAACTATTTGAGTGTATTTGTTCACGCTCCCGGAAGTTTCCGTAAAAGTTAATCTAAAATCGATAATGAGATTACGACTGCCAGAAAGAGCAGCCCGAAGTAACCTAAATTCGAAGGATGCGTAGAAGGGTAACCATCAATAACTGATTAAAATTGGAGTTTCCGAATCGATCGAATAAAACTCACTGTCGTGAAACAGGAAAGTTTAGTATCATGTCGAGTTCAGTCGTGAAAGAATATTGTAAGACGACTTGGAAACGTGGATGCAGGTGCAAATACAGGCTACCTCATCTACACTGCTGGACATTAAAATTGCTACACCACGAAGATGACGTGCTACAGACGCAAAATTTAACCGTAAGGAAGAAGATGCTGTGATATGCAAATGATTAGCTTTTCAGAGCATTCAAACAAGGTTAGCACCGGTGCCGACACCTACAACGTGCTGACATGATGAAAGTTTCCAACCGATTTCTCATACACAAACAGCAGTTTACCGGCGTTTCCTGGTGAAACGTTATTGTGATTCCTTTTGTAAGGAGGAGAAATGCGTACCATCACGTTTCCGACTTTGATTAAGGTCGGATTGTACCCTATCGCGATTGCAGTTTATCGTATCGCGACATTGCTACTCGCGTAGGTCGAGATCCAATGACTGTTAGCAGAATATGGAATCGCATGGCTGTAACGGATCGTGCAGCCACGTCTCGATCCCTGACTCAACAGATTGGGACGGTTGCAAGACAACAACCATCTGCACGAACAGTTCGACGACGTTTGCAGCAGCATGGACTATCGGCTCGGAGACCATGGCTGCGTTTACCCTTGACGCTGCATCACAGGCAGGAGCGCCTGCGATAGTATACTCAACGACGAACCTGGGTGCACGAGTGGCAAAAAGTCATTTTTTCGGATGAATCCAGGTTCTGATTACAGCATCGTGATGGTCGCATCTGTGTTTGGCGACATCGCGGTGAACGCGCATTGGAAGCGTGTTTTCGACATCGCCATACTGGCGTATCACCCGGCGTGATGGTATGGGGTGCCGATGGTTACACGTCTCGGTCACCTATTGTTCGCACTGACGGCACTTTGAAGAGTGGTCGTTACATTTCAGATGTGTTACGACCCGTGGCTCTACCCTTCATTCGATCCCTGCGAAACCCCACATTTCAGCAGGATAATGCACGACCGCATGTTGCAGGTCCCATACGGGCCTTTCTGGATACAGAAAATGTTCGACTGCTGCCCTGGCCAGCACATTCTCCAGATCTCTCAGCAACTGAAAACGTCTGGTCAGTGCAACTGGCTCGTCACAATACACCAGTCAGTACTTTTGCTGAACTGTGGTATCGTGTTGAAGCTGCATGGTAAGCTGTACCTGTACACGCCATCCAAGCCCTGTTTGACTCAATGCCCAGGCGTATCAAGGCCGTTATTACGGCCAGAGGTGGTTGTTCTGGGTACTGATTTCTCAGGTTCTATGCACCCAAATTGCGTGAAAATGTAATCACATGTCAGTTCTAGTATAATATATTTGTCCAATGAATACTCGTTTATCTGCATTTCTCCTTGGTGTACCAATTTTAATGGCCAGTAGTGTACATCTTGGGTGTGGCTTTGTCCAAAAGCAGAATGTCTCCTACAAACAGATATGTCAGGCCGCGGAATTTCGGCTTGTAGAGCGTGGGTATGTACGACAGTAGTATGTGGAACCGCTGACTAGAGGAGTCGTATGCACTGGCGAGCGAATGCAGGAAAATACCGTGTCACTTTAACTGTATGACCTCAGTATTGTCTATATGGCGTTACACAACCTGCATCTTGGTGAACAGTGTTCGCTAGACCCTGAAATCAGTTGAAATTATGTAGTCGTGAGTACATCGACAATCCGATGCCTCCTGCTGAGCGTTGCACTACTGGCACACATCACTGTTGACCATAGCGTCTGCTTCGATTATCAGGAAAATTAATGGTATCAGACTGTAGCGCTGAGCTAACTGACATAGTATCTAGTAAAACAGTTTATGGTGGAAGGGGCCCTCCATATAAAGATGTTTATAAAGAAACAGAGACTACTGCATAGCATAGGTGTAAAACAAAGCTTAGAGCTATAGAGAAAAATATGCTGTATGAAACGAGTAGAACCTTACAGAAAAGCGACTCAGAAAACTTAGAGAAATTCTTTTCAGTAAAGCCTGTCAGCGGTAACAAAGACAATGACGACACAAGAGCCAATATTGAGCGTGAAAAAATAAATGTATGAATACTGAACTCCTTTTTCAAATGTTACTTTGCAAAGGAAGATTTAGGATTGATACATAAGTTTTTAGGATTTTCCATAGTTTGATACGTATAACACAGACTTCAACCATCAATAATATATTGTTCATCACCATTTACAACAACCTGCCAAAGCTGGGGTAACTTTTCGATTCCGTGACTGTAGAAATCGCGTAGTTTTTAGGTAAAGAGCTCGTTGAACCAAGCTCGGAGCGCATTTTGATCCGGAAAGGAAGTTCCTTGAAAGTCGTTTGTAACAGAACGGAGAAGGTGAAAATATAGGGGCGCTAGGTCAGGTGATAAGGTGGTTACGAAGTGACTCCCCAACCTAACTCCTGTATAGTTTTTGTTGTCACCCTAGCAGAATGTGGGCGGGCTTTATCGTGGAGCAGCGTTATTCACGCATCGTTGTTCTTGGGCTAAATCTGCAAGATGTCTCAGTTGTTCTCAGTAAATGTCAGCAGTGATAGTTACATCACGGGGAAGCAATTCGTAGAACGTCACACCGTTGCTCTTCCACCAGATGTATAATATTATCTTTTGTGAATGCGCGCAGCTGTTTGTACACGGTGTTGCTGCTTTGTTTGGGCTTAACAACTATCTCTTCCTTATGTCAGCATAGGGATGGTCCGCGTTGTTAACTAGCCAACTGGTGACGAGCAAGCAGAGGCGCACACATGGCCATCCGCTGATTTTTGTGATTTTGGCTTGGAGCATGCGGTACCCATGCACCTGATTTTTTAACCTTACCCATTGAATGAAAATGTCACACGATGCTGAAATGATCACAGTTCATCACATTAGCCAGTACAAAGATGTGGATCATTATGAATTAATGCGTTTAAACGATCTTCATCAAACTCCAAAGTTCCTCCTGAACGTGGCAAAAATGGCTCGGAGCACAATGGGACTTAACATCTGAGGTCATCAGTCCCCTAGAACTTAGAACTACTTAGACCTAAATAACCTAAGGACATCACACACATCCATGCCCGAGGCAGCATTCGAACCTGCGGCCGTAGGGGTCGAGCGGTTCCTGACTGAAGCGCCTAGAACCGCTCGACCACACCAGCCGGCGAATGTGGCAAGTCACTAATGTCAAAACGATCCTTCTTCAAATGAGAAAAACATTTTCTTGCTGTGCTGTGTTCAATGGCGTTGTCCCCATATACGGCGCAAAAGTTTCTAGCTGGCTTCGCTACTCTCACCCCTCTATTCAACTCAAACTTAAGAACATGTCAGAAATGTTCCCATTTGGCACTCCATTTTGTAGCGTCCCACTCCACTCACTATCTCCAAATGACAAAATGACAATAGGTAGACTCAAAAAGCAACAGTGAGCTACAAATAAAAAATGACAATCGATAAATAAGCCCATAGCAACCGGAATACCCACACGCAAAACAAAAACGCTTGGAACTCATGCACCAATGTACTCGTAATACACAAATATACCGTAGATTCAGCGAAGAAGGAAAATGCTTCTAATAGTTGGAATAAAGTATAGGTCACACCTGTCAACAAGACGGGCAGCATGTGTATCAGTGGCGTTGAGAAGGAGGTGAAGTAGCTAAAATTAAACAAGACTACAGGGCCTAATGGAATCCTCGTCAGATTCTTCACAGAATTTGAAACGAAGTTTGGAGCCCTTTATTATGATAGTATGCCACAGATGCATTGAACAAATGATGGATGATTGGATAAAACTAGTCACACCTGTCTGCAATAAGGATAGCAGTAGTGATCCCAATGATACCGTTCAGTTTCATTGACGTCCATCAATTGTAGAATTTTAAAACATGTTTTCAGGTCGAACATGATAAAATACCCCGAACAAAATTATCTCCTTCATGTCCGTCAGCATGAATTCAGAAAACATGGATCAAAGGCACTCAGATGGTTGCAACATTTATTGACTTCCAAGAAGCATTTGACTGAGCAACACACTAACTTCCACTAACAAAAGTGTGATAAAATGGGATATCAAACAAAATTTATGAGTGGACTGAGAATTTATTTATACAGAGGACGCAAAATGTTATTTTGCGCGGAGAGTCAGCCATAGAACTAGAAGTAACTTCGAGGAAGTGTATTGCTTGCGAAACATGTTGTCCGTTAATGAAATGGCAGGCAATACTAAGAGTAACTTCAGACATTCCACAGATGATTTAGAGTTATTTATAGTAAAAACAGTGTTCACAAATATCTAATTGTGTACTTCACAGAAAGAAAAAGAACTTGGTACCCTATAACTACAATACGAATGAGTAATAAGTCAACTAAGTACATATATCTGGCTATAATAATTTGCGAGAATATAAAGTGGGATAGTAGGCTCTGTCATAGAGAAAGCAGGGAGAAGACATTGGTTCATCGGTGGAATGCTAGGAAAAGACACTAGATGGTTCCAGTATTTGCTGACTTCCATAACGCATTAGACTCAGTACCGTACATTACCACCTTCAGTTAAGTAAAGTACATTGATATGGGGTATCAACGTAATTTATGATTGTACTGAGTATTTCTTGTTAGCACCTGTACAAAACAATTCTGTGTCCCATATTAGAATATTGTTCATGTGGGTGAGACAAAAATGGTTCAATTGGCTCTGAGCACTATGGGACTTAACATCTGAAGTTATCAGTCCCCTAGAACTTAGAACTACTTAAACCTAACTAACCTAAGGACATCACATTCGTCCATCCCAGAGGCAGGATTCGAATCTGCGACCGTGGCGGTCTCGCGGTTCCAGACTAAAGCGCCTAGGACCGCTCGGCCACTTCGGCCGGCTGTGGGTGAGACAGTTACGATGTAGGACTAACAGGGTACTTCGAACGTATGCATACACGGTCCAGTCACATTAATGTGACCACCTCCTATGTTCAATGTCAACGTGCAATAACAACTTATAGATGACAGGTGACAGCACTAGCAGTGGAGGGTATAAAGCGTGTCGAGGGGGACACGGAAAATATGTCATTCGCGGTCAAAATGCGGAAAGTGAGCGATTTATCCGACGTCCAAAAGGATGACGGTGGAAGAATTTCCGAATCGGCTAAGTTTGTAAAGTGTTCACGTGCCGCTATGGTTAAGGTATACCGTGCATGGGAAAATGGCGCTGTCCAATATCGGTACTGAGGCAACTGTGGTGCACCATGGGCCATAGATGACATGGGTGAACGACGGCTGCGGTATGTATAAGGACGAATAGACGTGCAACTTTTGAGCAATTGACGGCCCAGATGAACGAAGGGGCTACCAACGGCGTCCCCTCAGCGAATGTTACTAAGTATGGGCCTCCACAGCAGGCATACTGACTGCTGTTCATCGGCGACGAAGGCTGGAATTTACACATCAATACGTAACAGACGCCCAGTGAGTGGCGATAGGCGGCCTATTCACCGAAAGCGGTCATATGTTAGTACGGCGTGAAACGCCTGAAAGCAAACACCCTGCAACAATCGTCGGAAGGGCCAGGCCGGAGGAAGGAGCGTTACGGTCTGGGGAATGTTTTCGTGGCATTCTCTGGGTGAACTCGTCATTCTGGAAGGCACAATTGATGCACCTGTCCCTGAGGACCACGCAGTTCGTTTTTCCTCGGCATAATGCCGTCCACCAGCAGGACAATGCAACGTGTCACACAGCTTTCAGTGAATGTGCGTAGTTCGAAGAGCACCAGAATGAGCTTACCGTACAACCCTGGCCGCCAAACTCTCCGGATTAAAACCCAATCCTGAATCTGTGGGACGACCTCGATCAGGCCTTTCGCGCCATAAATCGTCATCTGAGAAACCTAGTGCAGGTGGCCACAACTATAGAGTCGGCACGGCTCCACATCCCTGGCTCTGTATTCCAGAACCTCATTGAGTCTCTCCCTGCATGTCTTACACTTCAGAAGATGGTTATTCAGGCTTTTGAGAGGTGGTCACTTTGTAAGTAGGCTGTTTAGGTTTTTATGCTGGTAACGCCACGCAGCGCTCTGTATGAAAATCGCTGGCTGTGCTGTGTGCAGTCTGTGGCTGGTTGGCGTTGTTGGAACATTCGCTATTGTAGTGTTGGGCAGTTGGCTGTTAACAGCGCGTAGCGTTGCGCAGTTGGAGGTGAGCCGCCAGCAGTGGTGGATGTGGGGAGAGAGATGGCGGAATTTTGAGAGCGGACGATCTGGACGTGTGTCCATCAGAAAGAGTAAATTTGTAAGACTGGATGTCATGAACTGATATATATATATATATATATATATATATATATATATATATAGTTTAGTGATGATCAGAATAAGTAAAGAGAGAAATGTCTGAGTACGTTCAGTTTTGATCAGCTGTTTGAAAATCAAATAACGTAAGGGGTTTACCAGCACAGTAATTCAATAATTTTTCTAAGGGGACGTTTCAACATTAATGTGACTGGACAATGTATAAGGGCAGCAGGAATGATCATGTGTTTGTTTGACACAAGGGAGATCGTCAAGGAAATGCTGAAAAACCTAAACTGAAGAGAGAAGCCAACTACTGTATCCCGCGTAACTACTTACGGAGTTTCGACAAGTGAACAATCTTTCCCGCAGAAACCACGATTAGACAGATGAGACATATTACATGCATTGAATGCATCGTTCTCCCCTGTGCTCCATACGCAAATATGAGGTAAAACGTGATATGGTATCTGTCATGCAGTTCACAGCGGTCTGCAGAATACGGCTGTAGATGCAGAATTTGGGCTATTCACCGATGTGCCAACCGTCCCTGAGAACTAATGGTTTACTGAGGGACTAGCTGAGAATTTGGTATTGCCCAGGTATGTAATTATTACAGTCATCCATTAGTCCACCTCCTCCTTCCCCCCCCGCCCCTCTCTCTGTCCATCCCCTGCTTTCCCTCTTCCTTTGTCGATATCCTCTGTCCTTAGTCAGTCTCCTCCACCCCTCTCTCTGTCCACCTCCTCTAACCCCACTCTCCATTCACTTCCTCCTACCCCTCTCTCTGTCTACCTGCTCTTTCCCCCTCTCTGTTTCCATCTGCCCCTCCCCCCATCTGACTATCTGTTCCTTCCACCTCTGCCATCTCCTCCTCTCCCCCAACTAGTTCTACCTCCTCCTCCCTCCTTCGACCATCTCCTCCTCTCCCTCTCTCTGACCGTCTACTCCTCCCCCTCTCTCTGTCAATCTACCTGTTCCTCACCATCTCCTCCTCACCTCTCATGCTGTTCACATCCTCCTCCCTTCTCTCTTTGTCCATATTCTCCTCTTTCTTTCCTCGTCCATCCCCTTCTCTCTCCTCTCTCTGTCGATCTCTTCCTTCTCCCTGTCACTCCCCCTCCCCCCCCCCCCCATCTACTCCTCTTTCGTTTCCCTGGCCATCTTTCGCTCTCCTCTTTTCACCCTCCTCCTATCTCTGTCCACGTTCCTACCCCCTTCTCTCTCCATATTATCATGCCCACCTCAATAGGAGGCTGGTGATTCTTACTGTCACAGTATTTCTTTCCGTATTGTAGCCGTCATGTGTACCAAAATCGCTAAAGCCGTTCCATGAGTTTAGGATGGGCTTCTTACCCGTGGTTTTGCCCGCGTTGGTACATATCAAATACATTTAATATATATTCCATATATTTCACATGTATCTCTACACATCTCTAACGAATTCCGCCCTGCAGTTTCATTTTGACGCAGCTCAATGTTTATGACGTCTTATATCCTGAACCATCTGTTATACCATGACACAATTTTGTAGGTACATCCATTGGCACACGTGGCTATTGTCTGTGAAATGTATTGCGAAGAGAGTTAATAGTAAAGAAGTAATAAACTAAAACGTCAAGACTGATGCAGCAGCTCTTCAAGCATCTCAGTATTTGGCGTCATACCTCCTGAAGTATGTGTCGTACAACGATACAGTTTTGCTAGTACATTCATTGATGAACGCTACAACGATATAGTTTTGCTAGTACATTCATTGATGAACGCGAACATTTTCTGTGAAAAGTGTCACGAATACAGTTAGCAGTAAGTAAGTAATAAATTAAAGCGTCATGATTCATGCGGCAGTTTTATTGCATGGACAGAAAAAAATTTAGTAAGCGTTACACTTTCTTGCTTTCATCATTTTGCGGGAGTCGTCAGCGAGAAAAGGTACCATAAAGGTTTAATTTTTGTCGCAAGTCAGTAACTGCTGTCATTCTCACAGAATCGATGAATAAAGTATGAGTATTTGTGCGTCGAGGCTTGCCTCCACCTTTGTGATAGGTGGTTCTTATCCTCATAAAAAATGGCTCAAATGGCTCTGAAAACAATGGGACTTAACATCTGAGGTCATCAGTCCCCTAGAACTTAGAACTACTTAAACCTAACTAACCTAAGGACAGCACACACATCCATGCCGGAGGCAGGATTGGAACCTGTGACCGTAGCGGTCGTTAAAATCGCGTTTATCCTCATAGCCATTCTCTCCACACAGTAAGTGATATGTTTAACAAGTTTGGTTGAAATTGGTCCAGTGGCTTAGAAGGAGATGCGGAGCATACATACAAACATACATACATTTATAGGTAGATCCGTTTCCATAGTATCGTAGATACTGCAAAGAATTTGGGATAAAACTGCGAGCTTACTAGTTGATTGGTTGGTTTAGGGGGCAGAGACCAAACAGCGAGGTCTTCGGTCTCATCGGATTGGGGAAGGACGGGGAAGGAAGTCGGCCGTGCCCTTTCAGAGGAACCATCCCGGGATTTGCCTGGAGCGATTTAGGGAAATCAACGGAAAACTTAAATCGGGATGGCCGGACGAGGCCTCCCAATTGCGAGTCCAGGGTGCTAACCACTGAGCCACCTCGCTCGGTAGCTTACTAGCCGCTACGTATATTTCGTCAATGATAATGTACGCAGCCGCGACAAATAACAGAGAGCAGTAGGTGAGCTAATCGCCTCTGGAATGTCACGTTTCTCAGTCTGAGGTCCATAGAAAGGCAGAAGCGCTGCGAATAGTGTGACGGCATTCCGCAGGTCGAGAGGCGAAGTCGCGGGTAAAATTCCACTCGCACTCCCTTCCGCGATTAAGAAAGATGTATGCAGTAAGGAGTTAATTATCGCCGTCCGAGTCCACGTGCGTCTGGCGAGCGAGCGGCCTGCGCTAGGCGCGGCGCACCCCGTACTGGTGAGAATTCTCGGAAGCTGTTTGTGTCGGCATTCGATCGAAAGCGGAGGACGAGTAAACACTCTGGGCTTGCGTCAGTGCGGCGTCCGCGAGGCTGCGGCTGCGCAGATAGCGAATATTAATCACCGCCGGCCACCAGCTGCTCCTGCCCAGCGCGAGCGCGAGGTCAACGAGGAAGGAAGCCGCGCCGCGCCGCGCACGCACGCGCCTGTCAATCGGCGCTCGCATATATTTTCGAGGCGCTCGTTACTCGTCTGTGCAATTTTTCCGGCGATAGTGTTTAATGAGTGCGGAGAAGAGCGGCGCGGAGTAAAAACAGGCGCGCGCGCTTTCGCAAGAGGCGTCACGCGGGCCTCGGCTTGCTGACGTCTGGGTGGCTGGCAGCGGCCGCTGGGCGCTGCGGCCTTGGCGAGCAGACTGCGCGGCGCCCGCACGCCGTCCTTCTGCCTCCGCCGGCTGTGCGGGCCTGCCGGGCTGCAGCGTCTTGGCGCTGCAGCCGTGTCCGCCTGCTTCTGCACACACCTCCCTCCTCCACTCTCCGTGTTCCCTTTATTACTGTTTGTCATGCAGAGAGGAATACTGGCAGACGCTTTTATTGTCGCCTGACGAAGCACTCTCGGTCTCGTTCAGGGCCGCACTGAGGCCGTGTCGAGATAGGCTCCCGCCAAGGGCACACGGTCAGAAGGGACGCACAAACTGACAAAAAAGATGGGCCACGTGCGAGTAAGACTCGCGCACTTACAGTTCCAAACTTAATTGTGTATACTCTGACGTGACAAAGGTCAAAGGATACCTCCTACTGTCGTGTCGGACCTTCTTTTGTCCTGCGTAATGCAGTCACAGCTGCAAAACACTAACACGAATTCTTTACAGGCGAATGGAAAAACTGGTAGAAGCGGACCTCGGGGAGGATCAGTTTGGATTCCGTACAAATGTTGGAACAGGTGAGGCAATACTGACCTTACGACGTATCTTAGAAGAAAGATTAAGGAAAGGCAAACCTACGTTTCTAGCATTTGTAGACTTATAGAAGCCTTTTGACAATGTTGACTGGAATACTCTCTTTCAAATTCTAAAGGTGGCAGGGGTAAAATACAGGGAGCGATAGGCTATTTACGATTTGTACAGAAACCAGATCGCAGCTACAAGAGTCGAGGGGCACGAAAGGGAACCAGTGGCTGCGAAGGGACTGTCACAGGGTTGTAGCCTCAGATTATTCAATTTGTATATTGAGAAAGCAGTAAAGGAAACAAAAGAAAAATTCGGAGCAGGTATTAAAATCCATGGAGAAGAAATAAAAACTTTGAGGTTCGCCGATGACATTGTAACTCTGTCAGAGACAGCAAAGGACTTGGAAGAGCAGTTCAAAGGAATGGACAGTGTCTTGAAGGGAGGATATGAGATGAACATCAGCAAAAGCAAATGAGGATAATGGAATGTAGTCGAATTAAGTCGGGTGATGCCGAGGGAATTAGATTAGGAAATGAGACATTTAAAAGTAGTAAAGGAGTTTTGCTATTTGGGGAGCAAAGTAACTGATGATGGTCGAAGTAGAGCAGATATAAAATGCAGACTGGCAATGGCGAGGAAAGCGTTTCTGAAGAAGAGAAATTTCTTAACATCGAGTATAGATTTAAATGTGAGGAAGTCGTTTCTGAAAGTATTTGTATGGAGTGCAGCCATGTATAGAAGTGAAACACGGACGATAAATAGTTTGGACAAGAAGAGAATAGAAGCTTTCGAAATGTGGTGCTACAGAAGAATGCTGAAGATTAGATGGGTAGATCACGTAACTAATGAGGTGTTGAACAGAATTGGGAAGAAGAGGAGTTTGTGGCATAACTTGACTACTAGAAGAAGGGATCGGTTGGTAGGTCATGTTCTGAGGCATCAAGGGCACCAATTTAGTATTGGAGGGCAGCGTGGAGGGTAAAAATCGTAGAGGGAGGCCAAGATATGAATACACTAAGCAGATTCAGAAGGATGTAGGTTGCAGTAAGTACTTGGAGATGAAGAAGCTTCACAGGGTAGAGTAGCATGGAGAGCTACATCAAACCAGTCTCAGAACTGAAGACCACAACAACAACAACAACAACAATGCAGCAGCTCGATTTGGCAAGGACTCGAAAAGTCGTTGGGAGGCCCCGCAGAAATACAGAGCCATGCTGTCTCTATAACCACCCATAAAATCGAATGTGTTGCCGGTACAAACATCTGCAAACGCCACCCTCCTCCATTCTCTGCACTGCAACGTGTATTTTTATTACTGTACGTCATCCGGAGAGGAATGCTGACAGACGCTTTTATTGTCGCCTGCAGAAGAACTCTTAGTCTTGCTCGCGGCCGAAAGTTCAAAGGGGACGCAAAAACTGACAATAAAAGGCCATGTTCGAGTATGACTCGCGCACTGAAGATTCCGTACAAACTTAGTAATACACTACTGACCACTAAAATTGCTACACCAAGAAGAAATGCAGATAATAAACGGGTATTCATTGGACAAATATATTATACTAGAACTCACATGTGATTGCATTATCAATCAAATTGGGGTGCATAGATCCTGAGAAATCAGAACCCAGAACAACCACCTCTGACCGTAATAACGGCCTTGATACCCCGTTGGATGGCGTGTGCAGGTAGAGCTGCCCATGCAGCTTCAACACGATACTACAGTTCTTCAAGAGTAGTGACTGGCGTATTGTGACGAGCCAGTTGCTCGGCCACCATTGACCAGACGTTTTCAATTGGTGAGAGATCTGGAGATTGTGCTGCCCAGGGCAGCAGTCGAACATTTCCTGTATCCAGAAAGGCCCGTACAGGACCTGCAACATGCAGCCGTGCATTATCCTGCTGAAATGTAGGGTTTTACAGGGATCGAATGAAAGGTAGAGCCACGGGTCGTAACACATCTGAAATGTAACGTCCACTGTTGAAAATGCCGTCAGTGCGAACAAGAGGTGACCGAGACTTGTAACCAGTGGCACCCCATACCATGACGCCGGGTGATCGCAAGTATGGCGATGACGAATACACGCTTCCAATTTGCGTTCACTGCGACGTCGCCAAACACGGATGCGACCATCATGATGCTGTAAACAAAACCTGGATTCACCCGAAAAATCACTTTTTGCCATTCGTGAACCCAGGTTCGTCGTTGAGTACACCATCGCAGGCGCTCCTGTCTGTGATGCAGCGTCAAGGGTAACCCAGACATGGTCTCCACTCTGACAGTCCATGCTGCTGCAAACGTCGTCGAACTGTTCGTGCAGATGGTTGTAGTCTTGCAAACGTCCCCATCTGTTGACTCAGGGATCGAGACGTGGCTGCACGATCCGTTACAGTCATGCGGATAAGATGTCTGTCATCTCGACTGCTAGTGATACGAGGCCGTTGGGATCCGACACGGTGTTCCATATTATCCTCCTGAACCCACCGAATCCATATTCTGCTAACAGTCATTGGATCTCGACCAACGCGAGCAGGAATGTCGCGATACGATAAACTGCAATCGCGATAGGCTACAATCCGACCTTTATCAAAGTCGGAAACGTGATGGTGCGCATTTCTCCTCCTTACACGAGGCATCACAACAACGTTTCACAAGGCAACGCCGGTCAACTGCTGTTTGTGTATGAGAAATCGGTTGGAAACTTTCCTCATGTCAGCACGTTGTAGGTGTCGCCACCGGCGCCAGCCTCGGGTGAATGCTCTGAAAAGCTAATCATTTGCATATCATAGCATCTTCTTCCCGTTGGTTAAATTTCTCGTCTGTAGCACGTCATCTTCGTGGTGTAGCAAATTTAATGGCCAGTAGTGTATATATGTTGAGGTGAAAAAAGTCAAGTGATTCTAACATCGCGTCCTCTTGCTTGGCGTAGTGCAGCAACTGGCGTGGATAGGATTCAACAAGTTGTTGGAAGTCTCCTGCAGGAATATTAAGCCATGCTGCGTCTATAGCCGACCACAGTTGCGAAAATGTTCCGGTGTAGGATATTGTGTACGAACTGACCTCTCGGTTACGTCTCATAAATTTTCGATATCGGGCGATGTAGGTAGCCAAATCATTCACTTGAATTTTCCAGAATGTTTTGACATGACGCATTGCGATCCATAAAAATTCCTTCCTAATTGAGAACACTAAGACCATGAATGGCTGCAAATGGTCTCCAAGCAGCAGAACATAACCATTTCCAGTCAATGATCGTTTCAGCTGGACCAGAGGACCCGGTCCACTACATGTAAAAGCAGCCCACACCATTATGGAGCCACCACCGGCTTGCATACTACCTTGTTGACGACTTGGGTTGGGTTGTTTGGGGGAAGAGACCGAACTGCGAGGTAATCTCATCGAATTAGGGAAGCACGGCGAAGGAAGCCGGCTGTGCCCTTTCGAAGGAACCATCCCGGCATTTGCCTGGAGCGATTTAGGGAAATCACGGAAAACCTAAACCAGGATGGCCTGACGAGGAACTGAACCGTCGTCCTCCAGAATGCGACGATTTAGATCCATAGCTTTGTGGGATCTGCGCCACACTCGAAACCTACGATCAGCTCTTATTAACTGAAATCGGGATTCATCTGACAAGGCCATGGTATTCCGGTCGTCTACGGTCCAACCGATATAGTCAAGAGTCCAGAAGGGGCGATGCAGGCGACGACGTGCTGTTACAAAACGGCACTCGTGTCGGTCGTCTGCTGATGTAGGCCATTAATGCCAGATTTCGCCGCGCTATCCTGACAGATACGTTCGTCGTACATGCCGCATTTATGTCAGCGTTTTTTCCACAAAGTGTTGCTTGTCTGTTAGCACTTATAACTCTTCGCAAAAGGTGCTGCTCTCGGTCGTTAGGTGAACGCCGTCGGACATTGAGTTGCCCGTGGTGAGAGATAATGTATAAAATTTTATATTCTCGGCGCTCTTGATACTGTGGATCTCCGAATCTTGACTTCCCTAACGATTTCTAAAATGCAAGTCCCGTGCAGCAAGCTCCAACTACAATTCCGCGTTGAAAATCTGTTAACTCCCGTCGCGAGGCCATAATTACGTCGGAAACATTTACACACGAATCACCTCAGTACAAATGATAGTTCCGCCAATGCACTGCCCTTTTGTACTTTGCTTATGCTACACTACCGCCATCTACACATATATAATATCGCTATTCCATGAGTTTTCTCACCTCACCTATTCCGGAAGATGAGCGTATTCACGGTTTTTGCCTATTATCCTCAGTGACTCTGCAAGATACCGGTCCCAGGAATTCCAAAACTTTCGAGAGTGTTTTAATTTAGAGTTTGAAGTAGGATAACAAATTACAAAAGAAATATTTTTCTGTTGTAATATAAACACAAATTCACAAATTCGGATTTTTCCCTTTTCTTCTACGGTGAAACCTTGCCTCTTGCCAAATTTCAAGGTCGATGGAAAGTACCACACATGTTTTGATGAGTGAGTTTTCGAGTATCAAAATCTGTCACATAAATGTCCGTGTCTTTTAATTGTATTAACTCATAAGCTTTAAATTTTTACAGCGACAATGAACCTTCAGTCTCAGTACGTGATATAAATTTGAACTAGACATGCCAAACTGCTTTAGAGAAAAAGGGTCTTACAGCCAGACGGATAAAAATATTTTTTCGTGATATACAATTGCAAATTATGAATTTGCAGACCTTTTCCGTTTACTTGTACAGTGAAACTTTGCTCCCTGCCCAATTTCATGGTTCTAGGTCAGCGGGAGGTACTCTATACGTTTTGATAAGTAGGTTTTCGAGTATCACAACACGTGACATAAATGCCGTACCTTTTGACTGAACTGACTTAGAAGCTTAACATTTTTATGCCAGAATGAGATTTTCACTCTGCAGCGGAGTGTGCGCTGATATGAAACTTCCTGGCAGATTAAAACTGTGTGCCCGACCGAGAGTTTGGAATGCGGGAACGAAAGAAAAGCGAAGAAAGAAACAAAATAGAACGACAGTTTCCAAACATTGAGTGGACTGAGATTTGGAAAAACATTAGTTCCAATGTGCTCACGTCTAATATAAAAACGTCATGGTACAAGACAGTTAACAACATAGTTAGCACCAATGAAAGACTGCACGCAATCGGACTCTGTGAAACAAATTTATGTCAACAATGCCATCTAGTTGACACAGTAATTCATCGATATACTTGCAGTGGTCACATGAATAGTTGGAAGTGGATCCGGGAGCAAATAGCTCTGATTACAAGAACATCCCCTGAGTATATATCGCTGTCATTGATACACAGGCCTGAAGCACGCTATTTCCCAGAAGCAAAAAATAACGCTGTGTACTGGTTGCTGGGAAATTTCGTTAACTACGTCCTTAACAAATTAGGATCCGATAGCATCATAGAGTTCAAGGTACACATGCTGTGTGAGTTCCACAAAATTAGAAGCTATTCGAATCACAAGAAAAAGTTCGGTAATATGCTAAAAATTGTATTTGAAAGAATGGGCATTGGTTAATATACACAAGAAGACTGTGTTGACAGTGATGTATTGTAGTTACCCTAAGGATACTATTTAAGATTTTACAGTATATTTATGATGTGTGCTTTCTCTACTTCAGAGAGTAGTTTTTTGAAATTTATAAGCTAATGTACAGAACTTATGTGCCATTGATATTGTGTGTCTAATAGTGCCAAACACAAAACATGAAAGGTGCATTATTGGCTTATACTAGAAATTTGGAAATAGACAGTTTTTATAGAAATCTCCTTATCGATTGGTTAAAACCATAAGATTCTATCCGATAAATGTAATATTCAATGGCTGGCACATTGCCCTGTTCATTTTTGCAGTGAAAGACTGATTATATAGATCTGATCACTTCAAATACTTAGATCCAATTAATGTCCAGAAAGTGTAGTTGGAAGGCTAGTCAACTTTATTATATATCTCCTTTCCGCCATTCTCAAGTATTTATGTTTAATTTAATTCTTTCTGGTGATTTAGTCAGTAACACAATCTTCTGTTGTCTTTCCTTAATATCAGCGCAATTGAAATGATCAAACCGCTTTGTTTAAATAACTTCATGTATGTATAACTTAGTATGTATTTGCAATGTGTAACATTGTTTTTTTTAATAAAGGTTTTATTAAAAAAAAAAAGTTGGTAGAGCACTTGCCCGCGAAAGGCAAAGGTCCCGAGTTCGAGTCTCGGTCGGGCACACAGTTTTAATCTGCCAGGAAGTTTCATTTTTATGCCAGTAAAGGACCACAGACCTTAATGCGTGACATAAATTTGAACTTTTTACGTCTCCTTATTCCTGCGAGAAAGAGCTCTTAACAGTTGGACAGGCAGAGAGATGGATAACAAAGTAATCCTAAAAGGGTTACGTCTTTACAGATTGAGGCACGGAAACAACTGGATGAATTACGAGTGTTCCCCTGCTCCAAGCGTTCCTAAGTTTTGCCTTCGAGAAAAAGACTTTTTCTCAGCCCGTAACTTTAAACACACGCTGTTGTCACAGTGTCGTTTCGTCCAAGCAGCATCATAAAGACGTGACCACTACCGAATACGCGTGAAATGGATTATGTGTAGAGCCAGAACTACAATTCGGTAGTTTTGGTACAATACATACACGACGTAGTAAATGGTAGGATTACCGGCAGTATAGGTACCGTTGGTAGCGAAAGAAACATTCACGAATGTGTAAGAGAGAAATTTGAAGCCGATGACTCCTCTTTGTTTGGTTGCTTTTTTGTTTGTTTCTTTGCACATAATTCGAACCGCACATTATTCAGTTTTAGTCCATTGTGTATTTTATATCTCTACACAATATACATTACATTCACAGTTAATCAAAATTAGTTCATCGCACAACTTCTGCTCTTTTATGTGACCAAAACAACTACATTAGATGTAAGCTCAGTTTACATGCACAAAAATAAAAATGTCTATATAGTTATTGTTGTTATTTTGCCTTAAGAGAACGTTATTCACCATAATCAAAGGCAAGAGATTCCTGCAGTTATTGATTAATGCGGAAGTAGTTTATGAATAACAGAAATATCTTTTATATAATTTCAACGAGATATTGCAGCAATGTTTGATACAGTTTTGTTTTGCGTTTTTTAGAAAATTCGGTTTTCTAGCGCTTTATGATAAATCTGTGTTTCTTTTATCATTTTTTTAGCTGATTCATGTTGCTGACAACAATTTTCGAAAAAAATGGAATTGAACACTGACAGTTTCAGTTTTGCTACAAATATCGTTTATTTTTAAGTAACAGACAGGAGGATAGCTATGTAGATAAAAATGTTCCGTAGGTTATGCAGACCTTTACACATCCTCACTCGTTTTCTATACAGTTCACCACTTTCGGTTGCCAGGAAAATCTGCTAAGACACTGCTCGCATATGTAAACAAAAGGATCGATATGAGGTAACGCCAAACAGATATGCAACACACCTACCGTACAGGTATTCCTGGTACAGCCTTAACTGACCAAGTTTACCAGGGAAACTACCATATTCGATGTTTACTTACCACAGTCTATGATAGTATATGGTAGCCTACAGTAGTTTTACAACTCTAATTATGTGCCAACAATGCGCTTGGTTGATGCACCTGCCACCTAGACAGTTAGGTCATATTCAACAATGGAGTATTTGCAGCTGAATACCTTACGGTAGTGTAGGACATCAAAGGATGGTGGGCCATATCTGAAGCAAGTACAGTATGCTGTTTGATGGGAGGCCTCCGATTTTTTTGCGATGTCTGCCAACTGATGAGTAGCGTGAAACATGAAACTTTTTAAGCAAGAGTGCTTCAAAGTATTTCACAAAATAGTAAGTGAAATGGGAAACAGATCTCACAGGTAACACATTATTTCATTTCACTTCAATTTTCTGTTGCGGCTGCCTTGAATGAGAGCTCTGCATCTTATTTTGTAGAACATACTGCAAATTTTGGTGACAAATGTAGAAGAAATATTGATGTAGCCATTTTACAAAATAAAAAAGTATGGGTTACGAAATTATTATCCAAATATGAAACTGACTTTGAGAATATTCATAAAAATTCCACTGCTGCAGAATCTTCTCAAGGCAGTTTCAGCAAATTAAATACTTAAGGTCGGGAGTAGGTGAAGTAGACCGTCAAATCCAGTTATCTTGTCGAGAGAATACGACACAGCTGCTAAATTTGACTTCAATGCCATAATCAAGAAGTTTACTTTGTTCAAAGCAAGGAACTGGGAAGTTAAATTATATTAAAAACTTTATTCTTGGTAAGGAACGTGTTCTGAACAATTAATTATGGCCCTTCTCCTTATTTCAAATAGATTTCGTTTCATTTTCAACCATTTTTAGAAAGTTTATGCAATTTGTAATTAAATTAGTACAATGATACATAATTTGTTGTATATTTTACATTTAATAGCTCATTTAAGTAATTTTTAATAGCACTTCATATTTATTATACCTACTTTTCAGATTACCACATTTCCTAAATATGTGTAGAAGAAATTGCAGAAAAGTGGTTTCCGAGGAGGGGGGGGGGGGAGGAATATAGGAGGGCTCAGTTTTGGTAGTTCTGTCAACGGCATACGCTCACCTTGGCACGGCTCTGGTCTCGTTAAAAGGAAACTGCTCCGTAGACATATAAAGACATATAAACGTACGGTACCTAGGAGCTTGTCATTCGTTGGGCAGAGGTAATCTAGCAAAAATGCTAGACTTTACTCGCCAGAACATCACTAACAAGAAACAATTACACGAGTGCTTCCAAACATGGGGGTAACTACCCCCTGAGAGTTAAAACGTAAGTTTCTGAGGGGTAAAAACAAATTGTTCAATTGCGTTTCGGTCACGAAATTAAGTTACTTTTAAAAGATCATTATTATTCTCACTGTTTTGTAAGACAGTAATACTGATTTAGTAAGTTACTAGTAGTTTTTTTTTTTTTCAAATATTAGCATGAATGCGTGACGCAACGTGTTGGAGGTTCCAGTTCGCGAACGAGTTATGAACGACGCCTTCCTCACATGTCCACTTACTACGCACAAACTTAGCACTTTATACGATGCATCTATGACAGTAAAACTGAGACATAGACGTCACTTATGCTTAAATATCTCATGAAAATGCCTTTCGCGAATTCAGTGTAGTTCCTAAAATAGACCATAAACTGCTTCATTATTCACCTCACAACAATAGCTGAACTAATTGACAGCACAACACATTAGCTATTTAATGGCTACTACACTGCTGTGGGGCTTACACAATATAATAATTATTATTGTTTTTGTTGTTAGTGCTGGGCGGCATTTAATGCTTTCCTCCTTATGTCTCTAAGGATAAATACATTTCAACAAAATTTTTTGTCAGTAATTCACGCTATGAATGCTAAGAAATTCTGCGTAACATGAATATCTGGACGAGAAAGAGAAAGCCCCAATGACGATAAATAAAAATTAGTTTCTTTTTAGACAAGATGCTGCAAAATCTTGAGTGATCATAAGTCAGCATGTTTTATGAATTAAGTTATCGTCAAAAAGTAAACCGTGAGGCGGCAAACATCAGACCATTGAGACGACTGACGACGTCATTGTTCGGTGGTAGATGACCAATCAGTTTAATAAAATTCTTATACAGAAATGTACGCAAGAATGAGGAAACTATCGGCAAATAAATCTCAGGGTGGTCCTGCTTTGTAATAAAAAATAAATAACAGAAGAACACGAAAAGAGTCCGGTCGCTACAACACCGCCCTCAGTCTTCTCGGTGTGGCCCCTGGAAATTAGAGAAATACATATAAAATTATATTCATTGCACAGGAAACGTGGAAGGTAAGGCGTTTTTAAACAAATCCAATTTGAATCAAGATTACAATATATTCTATTTCGACCCAGTAGAGGGCAGTGCCACTTATATGTTCACAGTTCAATATCAGAGAAAGGGCGCAGATATGCGAAAGGAAAAGAAAAAAGGAAATACCAAGTGTCATATATCAAAAAAACTGATAGTACAGCTTCTTGATAATTCAAATTGTTTGGCTCGCTAATTAGAGTGTGTGGCCACTGTATAACACAGGTGTCACTCTGAAAATTTATGTTATTTCACAAGACAAAAAAGACAAAATACAATAAACCGAAATAAATGTACAGTCACATATCCATATTCGACTGTCGACTGCCTCAGTCGTATATTTCCCGTACCAGTATATGTGATGTTTTGCACAAAGCATGGTAGCCTGAGATCTCCCAATTTCTTCCAACTGAGAAGTAGGAAGTGCTGAAATCAAGTTATTTACCACCAGTAGGCCTAAGTATAGTGCACATATCTTAACTGGTTGATTTTAAATGCAGATACAGCTTGTGGGTGAAGCAAGTTCCGCTAGGTAGAGGAGTGATGCAGAGGAAACATGTTTTATAACAAGTGTCTACCCTCAGTGTGCACCGTTAGTTTTCTTTTCTGAAGAGGACTTGCAGCTAGCACTCACGATGCACTGAGAATTGCTTCATCATTGTAAGAAATAAGCAGTACCTTCTGTCTCATTAACTCACTAGCTCGTGGTTTAATCAAATATCTACAAAACCTAAATGTCACTTACCTAGCGTAATTTTAAAAATGATAGTGTTAAAAGAAAATTCTTTTCGGTCTGGATTATAGTTAGTTGATGACGCTGGGAGAAGGACGGGCAGGGAAGGGGTATTAACTAATATCTTCGCACAGGGGCAGTGGTCTCAGAAACGTTGGCAACCACTGAATTAAAGGAATGGGTGCTTGCCGAATTGCAGTACCATACGTTATCATTACAACGCATTGTCACACACACTTAGTGTAGTCTTTCTTTTGCATTTTCATTATTGTTTTGTAATCATGAATGTATACGAAGCAGTCAAATGAAAACAACAAAGACGAAGAAAAAGTAAGTAAACTGTTATTTCAACAGCATCGCTATATCTGTTATCACATTTATCCCAGTGGTAGACAAAACGGTTAGTGCCTTCATGAGAAAATGTTTGCGGCTGCCTACGGAGCCTTCATAATATCCAGGCGTGCACCTCTTCTGAAGCAAATAGACGGCCACGAATGTCTTTCTTCGTGGCGCGAAAAATACGGAAGTCGCATCGGTAGACGTAGAGATTATACGGAGAATATGTAAGGGCTTCCCAGCGAAACTTCTACAGCTTAGTCGAAACAATCAAGGCAACATGTGGGCGGGCATTATCCCGCAACAGAATCATGTCTGTCAACCACTTGACCATTGACCCTCTGGAACATGGTAGCACAATTAACGCACAGCGGTACGTAAATTCTGCAAAAACTGAAGCGCGCCATCAAGCCCAAACGCCCAGAAGTGTTGAGGGAGTGCGGTTAAAGGTAAGATTTTTAGTTTTTCTTGGATAACTCGAAAACACGGCTTCTAGCGAATACGTTTAAACTGCATATCATTTCCTACAAATTATTGTTTATTATTAAATGAAGTGGGCTAAGGACAAATACTAAATTTTTGTACCATATTTAAGTGCCGTAGAGGCGTATGCATTGATGAATTATGTTCTGAGAGTGTAACAGGGTGGAGGGGGGGGGAGGGAATAGAAATATGAGGGAAGGTGGGTCGCCACATTGTGGTCACGCACTTCCTCCTTCGTAGATTTGCAAACTGAAGAGCAAACGAGCGATTCCTCACTCTTTCCATCCAGCTATGTCACAAGAAGCCACTAAGGGCGTTTCATAAAGTTTTACCGACTGAGTCATGGCGCTCGTTACTGGCGCGCCAGTCTCTTGGATGTCCGTTATCGATCCTTCGATGTTTCTTATCTTTGCTAGCCTTGTTGTTTTCCGCATTAGCGGGGCGAGGGGCAGTTGACGTTTGCTCGGGCTATCTATTGAGACGCCGCGAGGTACGAGGTGGGAAGCAACCACGTATATGTGGAGTTGGTTGTACGCGGTCCGCCGGTTCAGGATGGAGGATACGTGTTAGCTACCTACCTGCCTGTCTGCTCTCCTGATTTTGCTCGCCGTGCCTTGCGACCGCCTAGCTTGGGTTGCTTCCTGGTGTATCCTACACGAGGCATACCGGACGTCCAGCAGAAGTTAAGCAGCCTTGTGTTTCTTTAAAGAAAAGGAGCAAATGTATAAGACTTTTTGTAACCAATTTTGGTGCCATCTTAAGTGTGGGCTTAGCGTTTACACTGCCTTTGGGGAGAGCTAATTCTTTTAAATTTAAATAGTTCGGGTTCCCTGTCCTTTATAATCTTTTGGGGGTTTTATTTTAATTTTCTCTTTGGGGTTCCTTCCTTGTGCTTGGTTAAATGTTTACTTGTATAGTGGGAAGTGACTCCTGGTTAAAACTCGGAGAAGCTGTTTGATGTTACTGCGGCCTCCGGCATTCGTCTTTTCAATTAAGTGTTGTCATTCCTTCGAGCGACCTGGTGTCACTCCTCGTTAATTAATGCTGGTTTATGTGTACTTAATTTTGAATTAGCCATTTGAATTAATATTTTGGAGCGCAGTATAGCACTAAAGCAACCTCATTGTATATCACCTTGTGTCCCGGTCTAGTACCACTAGCTCCACTAGCGGTTTTACTAATGTGCTCCCTTCAAAATCTTGTCTTGTATACGTTAGCCCCATGTGTGTCTGGGAACACAGAGATGAGCTTTAGTGTGACTTCAGTGCTAGTCAGTTAATGGAATCTTCATTTCGGCTTGGCTTCCACTGAAGAGCTTGAGTGGAGCGTAGTGTGTTTGATTTGTTATTCATTTAATTACTGTAAGTTTGTTTATTTAGTGGAGGACAAGACATTTACAGACTGTTGGTATCAACTCCCCTAGTTGCTGGGTGTTGCGAATTCGTTCCAAATGGCATACTACATATTCAGTGGCAAGGCTGTTGATTAGTTGGTTACTGTGAGTACAAATTCATGCTATTTATTTGTTGCCGAAATTGTTAAAGTGTCTGTGTCGTGATTCAATCACTAGCTATGTGTTTGAGCTAAGTTGATATAAACCTTACATTGCCTCCTTAAAATTTGTTGCCAGCAGAAACCCTTAAGAGAACTAAGTTTTGTCACTGCTTATGTTAACCTTTACTGGGAGCAATATTTCATGTAGTTAAATTTTGTCTTAAAATGTGTATTTCTCTGGTGTAATAAACGAGTGATAAAAGAAAAAAGCAAAGGAACCCGGTCCTTCCTATTGTGTCCGGTTTGTAACACGTGAAACATCCCCTTAGAAAAATTAGTGAATTACTGTGCTGATAAACCTCTTACATTATTTGATTTTCAAACAGCTGAGCAAAACTGAACGTACTCAGACATTTCGCTCTTTACCTATTCTGATCAACACTAAGCTGACACAGAATATTTTTAGCGCAACGCAATCTGACTTTCTATAATCCCTACAAAAGAATGGCCCTGACTAACAATAACCTATACCTGTCATGATTCACTTACCTCACAAAAATCTTCGTTACTCGAACTACTGCAATACAGCAAGCGCCAATACTGCCAGCTAAATAAAAGATTCTAGCTATTGAAGGCACTAACTACTGATAGGCATAGCTAGCAAATGAAAGATTTTGATAGAGAACAAACACTGTATTTACCTTATATATATATATATATATATATATATATATATATATATATATATATATATATATATATATATCGGGGCGGTTAGTAGACCCGCAACCGAGCGCCTCCCCAGGTGGCGGATAGGGGAATGCCTCCTAGATATAGGTGGTACCGAGGAAATGAAATACTCGGGGCGGACCAAAACTACTAGTAGCGTCTGTTCCCACAGTGGGCGGCTACAAAAGGCGTCTGCTCCACATGTCAGTGGCGGCCTCAACCAACCTCCTGATCTGGAAGGTCAGGTTGTAGTCGGCAGCATGCCATACATCCAACTACTAAACGTCATGATGGTACAACGAGAAAAATCTCACTACCCAGGGCCCCAGTCAATAGACTGGGATCGTCGTGAGCATCGGATTCCGGGGGCTCACGGACATCATGAGAAGAATCGGAGCTTCTCAAACTCCCTCAAGACCAAACGCAAACACTACATCGGCACACTCAACGTGAACACACTGATGAAGACAGGAAAGATGAAACAACTGACAGACACTCTCGAAAAATTTCAAATCAAAATATGTGCACTGCAAGAAACACGATTCACAGACGAAGACCATTTCAACACGGAGAATTTCAGAATATACAAAGGAAAACCATCGAGACAACTGAAAAACCTAAGGCTTTTTGGCACAGGATTTGCAGTACACAGGTCCATCACGGACAGCATAATCGACTTTTCGTCACCAAACGAAAGAATCAGCAACATCACAGTGAAATCAGCCAATAAATCCTACACAATAATCAACGCACATGCACCGACTAATGACTACAACAGGAAAAATCCGGACGAAATTGATGACTTCTGGACGACAATGGAAGAAACTATCAGAAAAATTCCTGCACATAGAGTCAAAATAATACTGGGAGACTTCAATGCCAAACTCGGAAAAGAAAAGATATACAGACATATCACAGGAAAACATACTCCACACAAGGACACCAACAAAAACGGAAAACATCTGATAGACTTTTGCAAAAGCCACGACCTCGCCATTATGTCAACAAAATTCAAGAAACCAACACGAAAACTTACCACATGGAAATTCCCCAGCGGAAAGCAAGAACTACAAATCGACCACGTAATAGTGCAGAAAGACTCACAAAAAGAAATTTTGAACATAGACACCCGTAAAGGCTACTTCGACTCAGACCACCACCTACTACAGATCAGGATTCGTCTTTTGCCCAAGAAAAAGCTCCAGAAGAACAAAATTGTTAGACCAGATCCAGAATACGTTACTTTAAACCAGACACAAATATTACACAAAATTAAAATGGAGAAAACGACAGACTGGACACAACTTTCACGAAGAATCCGAGAGGCCATGAAACTAGCACAAGCACCACGAACACGGAAACACCGTTGGTGGAACCACACATGCGACCAAGCTATTGACCAACGAATCAGTGCATGGAAAAAATTTAGTTGCCATAAATCCCAAGAGAATTGGATGAACTTCTTGAAAACACAGAAGCAATCAAGCAAAATCATTCGCAGTGAAAAACGACAGTATGACAAACGGCGACTGACAGAGATCGAATCGGACTTCATGAAGAACAATACAAGAAACTTCTACAGAACGTTCAGAGAAAATATGACTGGATATCAACCACCCAACTTGTGCTTCAGAAGACCGGATGGAACCCTAGAAACCAATACCAAAAACAATTGTGACATTCTGGCAAAGTACTTTGAAAAACTGTTCAACACGGACCCCCCCCCCCATGGAAGAAATGATGACAGAAACGAGCACATACAATCCAGATAGTGAACCTCCAACTCTAGAAGAAGTTAAAGAAATAATAAAGTCACTCAAGAATCGTAGAGCACCAGGAGAAGATGGCATCATCGCGGAAATCTGGAAGTTACAAGACCCAGAACTCACCAAAGACATCCACAGGATCTTGGAAGACATCTGAATTCCTGACGACTGGAAAACTGCCCTGATACACCCACTACACAAAAAAGGTGACAAGACTAACCCGAACAACTACAGAGGAATATCCCTATTACCGGTCACATACAAGATCCTCTCTAAAGCTTTACTGAACAGACTAGAATGCCAAACCGACCACTTGATTGGGGAATACCAAGCAGGCTTCCGTAAAGGGCGGTCTTGTGCGGAACAAATTTGGAACCTGAAAATGATTTTACAACACAAACAGAACCTGATCATTACCTTTGTTGACTTCAAAAAGGCGTACGACTCTATCGACCGGAAAACTCTCTTCAAAATTCTAGCAGAATACAAAGTAGACAACAAAACACGGGCTATCATAGAGCAAACTTTAACCAACACGACCTCCAAAGTAAAGTTCTGTGGGGAACTATCAGAGCCCTTTGAAATTCGCACAGGTGTCCGACAAGGCGATGGCCTCTCACCTCTCCTTTTCAATCTGGTGTTAGATAAGGTCATAAAAGAATGGGAAACATCACAACAGGGGATAACCTTAGGAAACCTACAGATTAAATGCCTGGCTTTTGCAGACGATTTGGCGATTGTCACGAAAGGTATAAAGGAAACAAAAGACGCTATTGAAAAACTGCACGAAATCGCTGCCAAAACTGGACTACAGATCTCTTACGAAAAGACACAGTTTATGAGCACAAAGAAACTCTCATCTCTGAACACAAAGTATGGCACGATTTACAAAACGGCAAACTTCAAATACCTCGGTGAAACACTACAAATGAGTGGACATAACAGAGACTCAAACGAAGAAAGAAAGACTAAACTGGACAAGGCATACAAAGTAGTGTGGAATCATTACAACAAGAAGTCTATCTCACAAAAAGCCAAATTACGCCATTACGACACGGTGGTGCTCCCCGAGGCACTATATGCAGCAGAGACCACACTAATCCTAGGGCATACACGTATCAGACAATTAGAAAAAGTAGAACGGAAAATACTTAGGAAAATATTTGGCGCAACTAACAACAATGGAATATGGATCAAGAAACCTACAAAGGAACTGTACAAACATACGGAGACAATCACAGAAAAGATTAGAAAACGCAGACTACAATTCTATGGACACCTATACAGAATGCCATCACACAGGCTGACCAAACAGATCTTTGACTGGGTAACCACTAGAAACAACAAATGGGTGGCAGAGGTAGAAAACGACCTGAACCAGCTCAACATAACAGCAGACACAATAAACGACAGAATAAAGTTCAGAAACATCATTAAGAAAAGTAAACTACATGAGATACAATGCGACAAACGAACAGGCATAAAATGGACCGAAGAACGCAAGCAAGATCACAGCCAGAAGATGAAAGAAATATGGGCAACCAAAAAGGCAATCAAGATGAAGCCGAAGACACAAAGCCGACAAGAAGCATGGACAGAGGACCGGAAACAGAAACACAGCGAGCGAATGAGGGAAGTTTGGGCAGCAAGGAAGGCAGCAAAAGGAACTGGCCATGTAGTTTAGTCCAAATGCGCTCTTTAAGGGCAAAACACCAATAATAATAATATATATATATATCAGTTCATGATATCCAATATTACAAATTTACTCTTTCTGATGGACACACGTCCAGATCGTCCGCTCTCAAAATTCTGCCATCTCTCTCCACACATGCACTACTGCTGGCGGCGCACCTCCAACTGCGCAACGCTATGTGCTGTTCACATCCAATTGCCCAACAGTACAATAGAGAATATTTCAACAATGACAACCAGTCACAGACTGCACACAGCGCAGTCAGTGATTTTCATACAGAGCGCTACGTGGCGTTACCAACATTAAAACCTAAACAGTCTACTTACACACGTATCACCGACCCTATCACAGTGCGCCTTACAAATCGCTGGCGACACAGTGCGAAGACTTGCCCACAGCGTGTTTATTTTCCACAAAGTGAGACAACACTGCAGGGAATACAAATAAGAGTTCCTAATAGTTCTAATTCAAGAAGCACAGATGGACAGAATCCACGTAAGTCTCTGAGAAGTTACGCCACTGACTGCAAACCACTGTGAGGTGCGTGCGTGCTTGCCTGCTTGCACCCGTTCCATCAGCTGATAGACACCAGAGCTAGCGACTGCTCATGTGCCTTTGTGCAACCTGTTATTTGCGGTATTCTAGTTTCATCGTGCAACTACTGAGTACCAACGGAGATTCAAAAAAAGCAACAGATTGCAATTATCTGACAACGGGGAAGACGGGCAAGTGACGTAATGGACATTCCCAAACTATAATTGCTCATTAGGAAATAGGACCAGACAACAAAGGATGGTGGTAACACTCCATGACCCGAATACCTACCTCCCAGATAGAACCAGAGGAATCATTTCTTCCCCTTTTATCCAAAACGTGAAGGAAACATTTAGGGGAATGTGATAAGCTCATTTATTCAGTTGCTACTGCACATCGCTCGACTCAGCGATATTTAGCAACGAATGTTTGAGTTGCGTAACTCAAAGGTTGCAAAAAGAGAATGAGGAAGAAACAAAGGAGCTTTGTCAGACAGTTGAGATACGATCACTGCTGTTAGGATTGTCACGGAATGTTATGGAGACCAAGATTTCTGTGAGAAATTAAACACTTTCCCCATGGGTGACCGTGTTCTGTTATTGGCACGCCTGGTGTAAATACCGATATTTTGGCAGGATCTAACTGAGTAGTATCACATTTTACAACATTTCTCCACAGATGATCACACCATTTTCGAAAAGTTTGACAGTACAAATAACAAAATCCAGAACGGCTTTAATATATCTCACAGTACCAACCTATCCTCTGAGCCACGCCCGAAATTACTTTTTTACCTGTAACGACTCTGTCCAAAATAATGTGCTGTGTTCCATTAATCAAGAAGTCTCCCATCAGAACTACACCATTTTTTATATTATGTAGAGTATTACATTCCGTGGTGTAGTTCATAATATTTTAATTACTTTTTCTGGTACTTCTACCTGTTATTGGCACTTTTTATCCCTTAAATTATGAAGGCAAATGTCTTTGTTGGATGATAATTATTATTTATTTTAATCTCATTACCTGTCTGAGAAACTAGAGGAAGTCTCTAAGGATTAATGACTGAATAATTTAATATTGTAATAGAAAAACGGGACCATATCTTTCTTGAAAAGAAATAATTTAATTTCTTAACTCTTGATTCCATTATGAAGCATAAGCTCAGAACTGCATCTGTAAATTTACTCACCTTTCTGCAACCCAGTCTGATCGTCTTTTAACAGATTCTCAATTTCATTTGCCATCTTATTCTATTAGCTCGTCAGCCAGTCCCTTGCATTTGTATAAGTCTTCCATGTATTCTTTCCCATTCGTTCTTTCTGTTGATTCCAACAGTGGAATCAATTTTGCGCTTTTAATCTGTGCCTTTGTTTTTTTTTTTGTTTTTTTTTAATTCTCCAAAAGTTATTTTAGCATTTCTCTTTCTGAATGTGGTCTTATGACAATTTCGTTTTCAAGTTCTTCATGATTTTCACGAAGCCATTTCGCCTTAGCTTCCCTGTAATTCCTATTTATTTCATTCCTAAGTGACTCTTATTCCTGAATTCCTTTCTTTTCGATATAGCCTTCATAGTTCCTTAGTTCTCGATCAGTTGAAGTATTTCTTTATTTCATTATTTTCATCACGGCAGCGACAACAGCAACCGTTACAAATTGTCTCGAATGAAAATCAGCCCACAGCTGCACTAAATTATGTTTACCTTAAACCTTGACCATGGTTTCTCCTATAATAACATAGCCTTCTTCATAAGTCATACACACTAACAAATGAAAAATGTCTTAGCCCAGCGGCTGCGTCAAGACCAATAAAATTTCTTCTGTTACCCACAATTTCCTCACAGCTGCTATTCTTATACTTACATTTGTCCTTCCATAATCCGTGATAAACTTTTTAAATACATCCATTATTCTCAACTGAACTACCTACTGTGGTGTTCAGTGACGCAGTAGCTAAAGTTTCAGAGAGCTTCGAAAGTAGATCATGATTTCTCAGTCTTGACAATCCCACTTCCTTGTATGTCGACCCTGAGAATTCGCTTAAACTACAGCCCACTCTTCATTATTGCTAAATTACGACGTGAGACTATATTACCTGCTTCAGGGTACGTCTTACTGTCTAGTATCTAATTTTAACATCTCTGTCTGAACGTAATGTAATCCTGCTGATATTATCCTGTATCTCCGATTTTTTCTGAGTATATCTGCCATATATGAGTTAGATCAGAACTGGAAGGCAATTGCAGAGACCATTAAATAAACAGTCCAAGAAGTAATCCCAAAGCGAACTAAGGGAAAAAGAGTGTGGTTCGATGAGGAGTGTCAGGAAGCTATCAGGAAGAACAATGGGCTAAACTACTGTGGATACAAAGTAATATGAAGGAAGAAGAAAAAGCAAAGTTCGAAGAAATACGCTGGCAGACACAAGCCACATTGACGAAAGCAAAGAGAAAATATGTAAAAAGCATCATGGAGGAAGCTCAACAAAACTTTAATGGAAAGAGATATAAAGAACTTTATAGAAAAATGAAAAGTTTTAAAGGAGGGACGTACCATCAACACAAATTCATAAAAGATGCCAATGGAAGAACGTTAACAGAAGATCGAAAAATTGGGAGAAGATGGGTGGAATACTGCAGAGAATTACTAAACTCTGATGAATCAACTGAACTACTCGAGTTTGATGACCCAGTAACAGTAGACCCAGAATATCCTCCACCCACCATTGAAGAGATAAGGAATCAGATGAAAAACCTTAAGAATGGTAAAAGTCTAGGAGAGGACGGATTTCCCGCTGAACTTCTCAACGCTGGAGACGAAATCCTCTGTTTCAAAATCCACAAGGTAATTGAGCAAATTTGGGCAAAACATGAAATACCAGAGGAATGGAAGGTAGCTGTGGTACACCCCATGTATAAAAAGAAAGACAAATCAGTATGTGACAACTATAGGAGCATAGCGCTACTCAACACCTGTTATAAGGTCTTCTCCAACTGCCTATTAGAACGAATAAAACCTCTAGCAACAGACATAATTGGAGAATACCAAGGATGTTTTCAAGCAGGAAGATCAACCACGGACCAGATTTTTGCCCTGAAACAGATCTGTGAAAAAATGTACGAATACGGACGAGAGATACATATCCTGTTTGCAGACTTCAAGAAGGTTTACGACAGTATACATAGACCTAGCCTGGTTAGAACTATGACAGAGTTTGATATACCAAAGAAATTGGTCAAACTGGTAGAGTTATGCCTAAATGACACAAAACTTAAGGTAGGCAATAAAATTACAGAAAGCTTCCAAGTTGTAACAAGATTAAGCCAAAGAGATGGGCTGTCACTTATCCATTTCAACCTGGAACTTGAGAGGGTAATGCGGGATTTCAACGAAGAAAACTTCCAGGGCATTCAAATTGGCAATGAACACATTACATATCTGTGAACAACACCGGGTATAAACATGTGAAAGAGTTCAAATACCTTGGATTAATTTTTAGAGAGGTAACATCAACTGAAGCAGAGATAAAAGCACGACTGCAGGCAGGAAAGAGATGCTATCACCCTCTAGACCCTAGATAAAAATGTAGAAGTGTCTCTTAACAACTAAAGCTACGGTTGTATAAGACATTAATAATGTCAGTAGTACTTTATGGTTCTCATACCTGGAGCACGCGAAAACAAGACCTTAACCTACTGCATACATTTGAAAGGAAGGTCCTCAGGAAAATAAGTGGACCAGTCCGAGATCAGACTACTGGAGAATGGAGAAGACGCCATAACATTAAAGTAGAAGAGCTGTACAAGGAACCTAACATCTTGGGAGTGATGAGAAGCAAAAGACTGGGCTGGACATGTAGTTAGAATGGAGGCAACAAGGTGGGCCAAAATCGCAATGGACTGGATCCCGTCAGGTAGCAACCAATGGGAAGACCTAGAAAGAAGTGGATAGATGGAGTGAGAGAAGACTTGTTGCAGCTGGGAGTCACGGAAAACTGGAGACAGATAACAGAAGACAGAGACAGATGGAGAGCTCTAACTGCGGTGGCAAGCGGTCGACTGTGCCTGATCGCGTGAATGAATGATGATATCTGCCATTTTTGCAATTTTCTAACAGTGTATTTGCTCTTTTTAGTTGAAATGTCCTCCTCTCTTGTTCACAGCGCCAAATCCGTGTTAGAGCATAAACGGACCTATTGTTCCTACCTCTAGTACGGCGTACGTAACGCTCGTATCAGATTTTCATCTCAACGCTCGTATCAGATTTTCATCTCCCTTTACATAATGAATTACCCGTTCAGTTCCCTCGTACATTCTCTCCATCTCGTCATTGCTTGTATTGTCGGCCGTATGTACACTATGTGATCAAAAGTATCCGGCCAGCCCCAAAAACATACGTTTTTCATATTAGGTACATTGTGCTGCCACCTATTGCCAGGTACTCCATATCAGCGACCTCAGTAGTCATTACACCTCGCGAGAGAGCAGAATGGGCGCTCGGCGGAACTCACAGACTTCAAACGTTGTCAGGTGATTGGGAGTCACTTGTGTCATAGGTCTGTACGCGAGGTTTCCACACTCCTAAACATCCTTAGGCCCACTGTTTCCGATGTGATAGTGAAGTGGAAACGTGAAGGGACACGTACAACACAAAAGCGTACAGGCCGACCTCGTCTGTTGAATGACAGAGACCACCGACAGTTGAAGAGTGTCGTAATGTGTAGTAGGCAGACGTCTATCCAGACCATCACACAGGGATTCCAAACTGCATCAGGATCCACTGCACGTGCTATAACAGTTAGGTGGGATGTGAGGAAACTTGGATTTCTTGGTCAAGCGGCTGCTCATAAGCCACACATCACGCCGATAAATGCCAAACGACGCCTCGCTTGGTGTAAGGAGCGTAAACACTGGACGATTGAACAGTGGAAAAACGTTGTGTGGAGTGACGAATCACGGTACACAATGTGGAGATCCCATGGAGGGTGTGCGTATGGCGAATGCCCGGTGAACGTCATGTGCCAGCGTATGTAGTGCCAACAGTAAAATTCGGAAGCGGTGGTGCTATGGAGGGGGCTAGCATCCCTTGTTGTTTTGCGTGGCATTATCACACAATAGGCCTACATTGATGTTTTAAGCACCTTCGTGCTTCCCACGATCGAAGAGGAATTGGAGGATGGCTGTTGCATCTTCCAACACGATCGAGCACCTGTTCATAACGCACGGCCTGTGGCGGAGTGGTTACACGACAGTAACATCCCTGTAATGGACTGACCTGCACAGAATCCTGACCTGAATCCTATAGAACACCTTTGGGATGTTTTGGAACGCCGACTTCGTGCCAGATCTCACCAATCGACATCGATACCTCTCCTCAGTGCAGCACTCCGCGAAGAACGGGCTGCCATTCCCCAAGAAACCTTCTGGCACATGATTGAACGTATGCCTGCGAGAGTGGAAACTGTCATCAAAGCTAAGGGTAGGCCAACACCATACTGAATTACAGCATTACCGCTGGAGGGCGCCACGAACTTTTAGGTCATTTTCAGCCAGGCGTCCGGATACTTTTGATCGCATAGTGTACCTCAGCTATAGTTGCTGGCTGGTTTTTATCTTTTTCTCTCTGTTTTTAAATGTAGACTATATTTACTGTGGATATACATTATGTGTCTCTAATGTTGTGGTTTCCAATGACTTCTGCAGCCTGATACCGTTGAGCATTATTGATACTTAGGTTTTAAGAGCAATTTCCCATCTGCATACTTCTCCGTCACGTTTTGAAAGACTTGCCAATATAAGGGTATCTCCTTACATCATAAACCTAAGGCCACAATAGCTGATGATTTTTATTTAAGCAATAGCTGGAGTCGAACCAGGGATCCATAACTCTCGATTCGTAATCGAAATCGCCGTTCCCCTGGCCTATACTGTATGATGACAGGAAGGCAATTGATTATGGTACCATGCTAGCGACAGGTGCCGTAATAATTTATATATATTCAAGTATGTTTCGTTACAGAACAAATGACGACGCATAGTTGTCGCAGTACGATGGAGAAAGAATATGTTTTCTAACGGAAGGGGAGAAACGTAGTCTCAGTGGGTCGCTTACTTATGAATCCAACTCGTGTCTATTGTTTCGTGGTTGTCAACATAGCCCAGCTGAATATGACGCAGTGCAGCGGTACAGTGATTAGTTCTTGTCTCCCTGCGAACTGCTATCCATCGCGACAGATTTATAGTTGCGTGAGCTGCGGCACAGTACGACAGGGCAGGCCTGCTCTCCTCGTGACTGGCAGCTCGTGTTGACAGCGTAATGAATCGCTGCGCCGACTGCGCTGCCGTAGTCGACTAGCCGAACTCTTTTTTGCTTTGCTGTGATCCCACTCTGACAGGCGGGAGAGCACAACCCTCCCGCTACAGACAATGTTGAACTGAATCCTCTAAAATATACATGCAAAAGAAGACGAAATACCGCGAAGGAAATATACGATTGACACAGACAAAAAATAATTACATTTTCCGATAAATTGGATGATTTATTCAAGAGAAAAAGCTTCACAAATTGAGCAAGTCAGTAACGCATTGGACCGCCTCTTGCCGTTACGCAAGCGGTTATTCGTCTTGATATTGATTGATATAAATGTTGAGTGTCCTCCTGAAGTGTGTCGTGCCAAATTCTGTCTAACTGTCATGTTAGATCTTCCAAACACCAAGATGGTTGGAGGGCACTGCCATAACGCTCCAAACGTTCTCAGTTGGGTAGTGATCTGATGATCTTGCTAAC
Organism: Schistocerca nitens; assembly: GCF_023898315.1. Taxonomy (NCBI): domain Eukaryota; kingdom Metazoa; phylum Arthropoda; class Insecta; order Orthoptera; family Acrididae; genus Schistocerca; species Schistocerca nitens. Next base: position 436,215,914 of record NC_064620.1, on the reverse strand, counting down.
CACGGTAAAGTTTGGCAGCGCGGAGACAACCAATAGAAAGCCTTACCGTGCACGGGCGAGCATTATGTTGTTCGAATGTGAGCCAAGGCCGGCCGGAGTGGCCGAGCGGCTCTAGGCGCTACAGTCTGGAGCCGAGCGACCGCTACGGTCGCAGGTTCGAATCCTGCCTCGGGCATGGATGTGTGTGATGTCCTTAGGTTAGTTAGGTTTAATTAGTTCTAAGTTCTAGGCGACTGATGACCTCAGAAGTTAAGTCGCATAGTGCTCAGAGCCATTTGAACCATTTTTTGAGCCAAGGATGGCTTTGTCATGAAGGGCAACAAAACGGGGCGTAGAATATTGTCAACGTACCGCTGTGCTGTAAGGGTGCCGCGGATGACAACCAAAAAGTTCTGATATGAAAAGAAATGACACCCCAGACCATTACTCCTGGTATACATGAAATATGAATACGGACAACCATCAGTTCTATAATGGAATGACGACAAAGGAAATTTGTGCTGGTCCGAGACTCGAACCCGGATTTCCAGCGTATTGCGAGCGGTCGTCTTGCCAATTTTGTTTTTGCCACCTTTTTTTTTCAGGAAAGTTCAGATAAAGATCTACTTGCCACCTCCATTTTTGACCTACGAAGCAAAAAGAACTGCACCTCTTCAGGTGTTGGCACCTGTCTATGCTTTCCCAGAACAACTAACCTATTACTAAAAGGAGATGGAATAGGAAGAACGTAGGGAGAGGCGCTTTCTTTTTTTTACCAGAATTCCCGGAATCGCTCATTCCTTCAGGTGGTGGAACATCTAAACCTTTCTTCTTGAAATTTTTAAAGGAGATTCCGTTTGTAGTTCGTTCAGAGCTTCATGTCGGCACAACAAGCATCAGTATGTCTCCGCTTGGACGTTCCAGCTGGAAGGCGGATCATGGAAGGTGCTCCATAGAAAATTGGAAAAGAATTGCCGGGGTTGCGAACAAGGGCACAGTGTCGATCACTAAGGTAGTCCAATAACCCAGTTCCGACTTCTTGTCGGGGGCCAAAAAGGTACCGGACCGTAGGGGCACATATCCAGTTCATAGCGTTAGTTTTCGTTGTAGGGTAATAAATCACAGCTGGGAATAAAAGAGTCTGGAAAGTGATCTGAGCAGGTGTTTGTCAGGTAAGAAAAGCCAAGATACGAGCCTCCAGACATCACACAACGGGCACATGAGAATTGGTGGGCGTCTGTATCCTCCACACCGCAGTAGAAACATAGGGGTGTGTCAGTGAGGTAGATACGGTCAAATTAGTTGACTTGTTGCCATTGATGCTGATATACCAGCCGGATCGGACGCTGGTGTCGAGAAAGCCGGCACGCATTTTTTTCCACACACGATGCCATAAGATCTGGGGAAACTTGTGTTCAGTGGGATTGGGAGACCGATGCATTGGTAATACATCATGTACAGTCTTTGTACGGAGTATTCGTGGAAGTGGTAAGTAGTGGAGGATGTAACTTTATTCCAGAAAGAAATGACGAAAGTGGTAAAAGAGGAGGAGGGGGTGGAATGTCTGATAACATGACGGGGGCTGACATGGACACCGGCACTTAATCATATCAAAACAGTCCGGTGAGGCTCGTTGGGCAATGGGACCAGACCTTAAGTTGCGAGCTAACAAAAAGTGCCGTCTGTCTGGCACATGGAGTGAGCCAATTCCACCACTCCCCCATTGGAGGGCAAGTGAGGAATACTGAACTTCAAGTAACATCCTAGTACAGACTAAGGGTCCCATATTACGGGCGAGGGTAATCGGGACTGGGAACGCTTAGGCCACACGGGGGTGCTAGAGGCGTGGTAAACATTTATGTATTGTGCACGCTGTACGGTATCGAAGGATCTAACCCAGTGATCCACGAGGCCAGCCCTGATCGCTTGAAGGAGACGTCTGCTGTTTGTTGTCGCCGAACAACAGAGATCATTCATAAAATCAAAGCCTAAACAGCGGACGCTGATGACTACACTTAGAGGAGCAACACGTCCCTCAGGTATGCGCTCACCAATGAACTGAACCTGCGATCTGGAAACGTTAAGAGAACTTCCAGATGCCTGCCCATATGTCGCCACCTCTGTCAGAGCCACTCGGACATCATCTTCACTGGATAGGTAGAGGACAAGATCGTCAGCATCCCTGTCGGACACAGTGTTCGACCGCTAGGGGCGCGATGAGGCACCATTATAGAGTATTCTTGAAGTAGAGCCGCTCAAGAGACGCATTACCGCTGTTACTTTGCGAGCCAGAAAACTCATGTGCTGGAGGACCATCTTCAAAAGAGTGTGGTCGACACGGTAGAATGCCAGACTGAAGTCAAGCGATGCCAGTGCACCAGTAGATGTCGCAACCTGGCGAGTGCGATTATGTTCCTGTAATGACAAAGGGCCGTCTGGATATTGTTGGCACCACACAGCGAAATCTGTTCAAGGGACGTGGAGTACATCTACATCTACATCTACGTCATTACTCTGCTATTCACAATAAAGTCCTGGCAGAGGGTTCTATGAACCACCTTCAAGCTGTCTCTCAACCATTCCACTCTCGAACGACACGCGGGAAAAACGAGAAGTTAAATTTTTCTGTGCGAGCCCTGATTTCTCTTGTTTTAGCGTGATGATCATTTCTCCCTATGTAGGTGGGTGGCAACAGAATGTTTTCGCAATCGGAGGAGAAAACTGGTGATTGAAATTTCCTGAGAAGATCCCGTCGCAACGGAAAACGCCTTTGTTTTAATGATTGCCACTCCACCTCACGTATCATGTCTGTGACACTGTCTCCCCTGTTTCGTGATAATACAAAACGAGCTGCCCTTCTTTGTACCTTTTCGATGTCATCCGTCAGTCTCACCTGATGCGGATCCCACACCGCACAGCAATACTCCAGAATAGGGCGGACAAGCGTTGTGTAAGCAATCTCTTTAGTAGACCTGTTGCAACTTCTAAGTGTTCTGCCAATGAATCGCGCTCTTTGGCTTGCTCTACCCACAATATTATCTATGTGATCGTTCCAATTTAGATTATTTGTAATTGTAATCCACCCGCATCTCGTGGTCGTGCGGTAGCGTTCTCGCTTCCCACGCCCGGGTTCCCGGGTTCGATTCCCGGCGGGGTCAGGGATTTTCTCTGCCTCGTGATGGCTGGGTGTTGTGTGCTGTCCTTAGGTTAGTTAGGTTTAAGTAGTTCTAAGTTCTAGGGGACTTATGACCACAGCAGTTGAGTCCCATAGTGCTCAGAGCCATTTGAACCATTTTTTGAATTGTAATCCCCAAGTATTTAGCTGAATTTACAGCGTTCAGATTTGTGGGACTTATCGCGTAATCGAAATTTTCTTTTAGTACTCATGTGAATAATTTCACACTTTTCTTTATTCAGGGTCAATTGCCACTTTTCGCACCATACAGATAACTTATCTAAATCATTTTGCAAGTCGTTTTGATCATCTGATGATTTTACAAGACGGTAAGTGACAGCATCATCTGCAAACAATCTAAGACGGCTATTCAGATTGTCTCCTATGTCGTATAGATCAGGAACAATAGAGGACCTATAACACTTCCTTGGGGAATGCCGGATATTACTTCTGTTTTACTCGATGACTTTCCGTCTATTACTACGAACTGTGACCTTTCTGACAAGAAATCACTAATCCAGTCGCACAACTGAGGCGATACTCCGTAGGCACGCAGTTTGGGCAGAAGACGCTTGTGAGGAACGGTGTCGAAAGCCTTCTGGAAATCTAAAAATATGGAATCAATTTGACATCCCCTGTCGATAGCACTTATTACTTCATGAGTATAAAGAGCTAGTTGCGCTTCACAAGAGCGATATTTTCTGAATCCGTGCTGACTATGTGTCAATAAATCGTTTTCTTCGAGGTACTTCATAATGTTCGAATGCAGCATATGTTCTAAAATCCTACTGCAAATCGACGTTAGTGATATAGGCCTGTAATTCAGTGGATTTTTCCTACTTCCCTACTTCCCTACTTGGGTATTGGTGTGACTTGAGCAATTTTCCAGTCTTTAGGTACGGATCTTTCTGTGAGCGAGTGGTTGTACATAATTGCTAAATATGGAACTATTTCATCAGCATACTCTGTGAGGAACCTGACTGGTATACAATCTGGACCGGAGGACTTGCCTTTATTGTTTTAAGCTGCTTTGTTATACCGAGGATATCTACTTCTATGTTTCTCATCTTGGCAGTTGTTCTTGACTGGGATTCAGGAATATTTACTTCGTCTTCTTTGGTTAAGGAGTTTCGGAAAACCGTGTTTAATAACTCTGCTTTAGTGGCACTGTCATCAGTGACTTCACCGTTGTTACTGCGCAGTGAAGGTATTGGTTGCGTCTTGCCACTGGTGTGCTTTATGTATGACCAGAATCTCTTATGGTTTTCTGCCAGATTTCGAGACATGTATCGTTGTGGGGACATCAGTTCACGACAGATGGATGTCCATATAGGTACCAATAGACAGCTAAAAGACTAGTAAAATTCGAGGGGAAGGCTGTCAAGTCCTGGGTACTTATTGGCAGCTCACCTTTTAATACCTTCTAGGACTTCATTGGTGGTCACGTCTTCCTGAAGAAGGTGTGCCACATCCTTCGGCAGGGTATTGATGGTTTGTGCCGCTACCTCTTCAGTTAAGGTCGGGTGATATGGGACAGCAGTGTACAATCGGGTGAAATGGGAGTGGAAAGCGTGACCAATGGCGCATTGAGTAATATGTCGCCGTCCTTCTGCATCAGTGAGGTTGTGTATGAGAGCTCGACTACGTCATCGGCGTTCTGTGACGAGGTGTACATCGTTTAGTTTCGTGAGGCATATGGTCATGGGTGCAGGACCTGAGAAGCGTTCCTTCCAAGCATTGTCATGTGAGTGAGGTGATTCGCACTTAAGCATGATGCACTTTCGCCTGGCGGAGGGCAGAAAATGCCATCAAAGTGCAGTCTCGTAGGATCGTGTAATGAAAGTCCATGGTGCTCACATGCCAAGCCATGACATCTTTGCCAAATCCCATCATTGCTCTCCATAGAGTCGGTTTTCTGCCAGATAGCCACCAGGATAGGGTCGACATGTAGGATGGGCAACGTCGACGACAGAGGGCCCATTCATCCTCAGTGATATAGCGGCAGTCATGGACAGTCACGTGGGAAACGTTTGATTTCCATAGGCCATAAGTGAGCCACACGTGTTGGCGAGCGAGGGCGAGGGCGACATCGCAGATGTAGGCCTCATGGTTGGAGAAAGCCAGAGGCCAAACTTCAGCATGTCAAATGTGGCCGACAAGGGAACGTGTGAGGCATATACGGCCCAGTCGACTGGACGAGTGCGCCATATAGCATGTGAAACACGCGCGGGTGCAATGAACCTTCGTCTATGTGTCGATAAGCAAAGTAGGTCGATGATGACAGGGCTGCACACAGTGAATGTCGTGGAAGTTGACCAATAGGCTCTTGTGTGAAGCTGAAGTCGCCACCAAGGACCATGTCATCCAGGGTACCCTGAAAAAGCGGCGTTACGTCGTCAGCAAAGAAGGTGTGTCGTTCGCGACGTCGACTAGAGCAGGACGGTGCATAGACATTTAGGATGCGGACGCCGAACAGTGTGAGAGCCATACCCCTAGCATTAGGAAGGTACGCTACGTCTTCAGTAGGGAGGATGGCCACTCCACTACCGTTATCAGAGGTATGGGAGATGTAGGCCATGTAGCTGGTGGAGATGTAGAAATCAGCGACGCTGACTTCTTGGAGGAGGGCAATGTCGACATAAGCAGCGTAAATGGTGTCTTGCAACTTTGAGAGTTTATGTGGAGCCCGAATGGTGTCCATATTCATTGTCGCGATGCGGTAATGCAGAGGATGTGCTCCACAGAGTGTCCTGCAGAGATGTTCTGCTGCTGTGAAATATCTGCCAGCTACTGTGGCCACAATCACTGGGTGAAATCCGGGTCAGGTGCCACTATGGGCCACTCCCCAACAGGTGGTCCAGCATTCTGACCTGCTCCATCATCGACATCGTCAGCCCAGGAGATCAGAACTGATGGAAGTCGACCGTCACGCCCATCGAGGGCTAGGAGTTGTGACACCGCCGCACTGGGATTCAAGGAACATCCCTCGATGGGATCCATTATTGGCGATTGGGATCGCAAGTGGTGCAAAGGACACTCCTCAGATGGGACGTCAGGAGTGGCCACTCCTGTCATTGAGGTGCTCGAAGCGAGATCACTGTCTGGTATCTGGTCCCTGCCTGTGATGCACGTGGAGTGTGTCGTCAGAGAGGGTTCGACTTCGTTTCTCCCGTTTTTAGGGCGACCACTGCTTCAGGGGTGCTGTTCCATGTCAGAATTTGGACGTTCATCGTCCGAAGTCGTGCTCATATGAAGCAAAGTATAGGTTGGCACTGCACTCGGTTCTATGTCCATCGTAGCAGGCGGGCCGTTCATCAACCTCTGGAGAGTTGTTGGTCTCGTCGCCGTCAGGGAAGATGATGCTGGTGAGGTCTCGGCCTCCCAAGGGAGAGTGCCAGCGAGTGAACAGGCGCTTCCTCAAGTGACACACCTGGGTTGTGCACGGCCTAGGCGTAAGTATCTGGTAAAGAAGTGACCGTCGCTTTGGGAGTTGTGTCACTGGTAGGGATCTGTAGCAAACGGCGACGGAGACAATCTGACCTAACGTGGCCCTCTTGTCCACATCCTACTCACGTCAGTGGCTGGCCATCAAACAAGACGATGGCTTACACACCACCTAACATCAAATAGAATGGTACGTGTTTGGACAGTTCGATCTTGATCTGTCGGACCCCGTTCAACACGAGGTATGTCGTGAACGTCTACCATTTTTCCACAATGTGACCCACAACATTGCCGTAGAGTCGGAAGGCTTTTGCGACCACTTCTTGTGGCACTTCGAAAGAGAGCTCAAACGCCCAAATTGTTGGAAGGCCGAAACCAGCGTGGTCAACTGAAACTTCCACAATATGCCCGTCAGAATGCTTAAACGCTAGTCCGTGTGTGCGTGTCGTCGGACTACGTCAGCACATGCTTCCTCCGTCGCCATTCTAATGTAGACGAAACTGTCGGTGACAGAGAAGTGAATACCTATCACTTTTTGCGGGTCCATGCGCTGCTCTTCGCGAATGAATTGTTCGATTTCATAAGGGCGTGGTCGTGCGTATTCGGCTTAGAATGTTAATTTAACTCTCGCTCGGCGGTAAGAGTGCACCATAGGTTACAATATTGATCGACGCTACACAACAAAAATATCGCGAGTGGAGCTGGTCCGCAGGGCACGACCACGGCCGAAAGCCGACTGACCATTAGGTTATCAGAGCATGAGTCGCGGCCACACCCAAACTTCCATATGTCGTCAACCAAGTCTCTACATTTTTTGTTTCATGAAGTGCATAGTATTACATTTCTGACCATTTAAAGCAAGCTGCCACTCACTGCACCACTTGCTGCGAGAAGTTTGGGGTGACTATTAATACTGTTCGTAAGGTCTTTAATATACTACATGAACAGCAAGGGATCCAACACAGTTCTATGGGATACTCGCCAGTTATTTCTACATCTGACGGTGATTCTCCGTCCAAGATAATCTACTGCTTCCGTTCTACCAATGTCTCTCCAATCCAGCCACAAATTTCGCTTGATACCCGATATGATCGTATTTCTGGTAGTAAGCGTAATGTGGTACTGAGTCAAAGGCTTTTTGTAAATCGAGAAATACTGTACTTACGCGGCTATAGTATGTCATGTGGGAAAACTGCGAGTTGTGGTCCGGAACCGCGCGACTGCTACGGTCGTAGGTTCGAATCCTGCCTCGGGCAAGGATGTGTGTGATGTCCTTAGGTTAGTTAGGTTTAAGTAGTTCTAAGTTCTAGGGGACTGATGACCACAGACGTTAAGTCCCATAGTTCTCAGAGCCATTTGAACCATTTTTTTTTTTGCGAGTTGTGTTTCACATTATGGATGTTTTCTAAACCCTTGCTCGTTGACATGGCGGAGGCCATTCTGTTTGAGCTCAGTATGTGTTTTAAGACTGTGCAACAAACGTATGTCAAGGATACTGAACGGCAGTTTTGTGGATCACTTACGCTACCCTTCTTGTAGATGGGTGTGACATGTGCTTTCTTCTAACTACTTGGTACGGATTTTTTTGCAGCTATCAGACTAACGGACTCTATTAATTGAGCTTTACATAGAGATCACGTCTGTAATTAACCTGATCATGTTCCTAAAACTAAAAATTGTCTCTTTACACTTTTCAAATATTAAAGTTACTTGATTAAAGAATGAAAAATGTCACTTTGAAATGACAACGGTACATGTCGAATTACTTTGGTTTATTGTTCCTTTTGTGCGTAACACCCTTCAATGTCTACGCTCAGGCAGTCTCGTTTAGTAGTTATGTTTGTTTCACAGTCACACCGAAGCAACGATTTTTACGTTGCGTTTCCACATTAACTAAATAGGTAACCACTGATCACGGAGGCCTTTTAATTTACTTTCTACTATCAATAAGTTTCTCAACGACAATGACTGATTCTCACACACGACACGGTATCAACCATACTCGTAAATCTCTTAATTAATTCCGCGCGTTTCATGAAATAACTGAAATACTTTTGTTATACAAACCAACGTAACACTTTTAACCATTAATTCTACTTTTCACGAGTTTCTGCACATACTTATCCGCGGCCCGCAACCGCTCCCCACGGGAAGCTCAGCACTCAATTATTTGCTGGACGTATTCCAATCTCTGTCTTCCTCTACAGTTTTCACCCTCTACAACTCGCTCAAGTACCATGGAAGAAGCTACTCCGTGGTGTCTTAACAGATACCCTACCATCCAGTCCCTTCTTCTTGTCAATGTTTTCCATATATTCCTTTCCTCGCCGATACTCCGGAGATCCTCCTCATTTCTTACCTTATCAGTCCACCTAATTTTCAACATTATTCTGTAACACCATATCTCAAATGCTTCAATACTCTCCTTTTCAGGTTTTTCCACTGTCCATGTTTCACTACCATACAATGCTCTGCTTGAAACGTTCATTCTCAGAAATTTCTTCCTCAAATTAAGGCCTGTTTGATACTGATACACTTATCTTGACCATAAATGCCCTTTTTCCCAGTGCTACTCTGTTTTTTATCTCCTCCTTGCTCCGTCCGTCATGGGTTATTTTGTTGCCTGGGTAGCAGAATTCCTTAACTTATTTCGTGACCACCAATTATGATGTTAAGTTTCTCACTGTTCTCATCTCTGATACTTCTCACGACTTTCGTCTTTCTTCGATTTTCTCACAATCTATATTCTATACCCAGTAGACTGTTCATTCCATTCAACACATCCTGTAATTCTTCTTCACTTTCACTGAGGATAGCAATGTCATCAGCGAATCTTATCATTGATACCCTTTCACCCTTATCGTAACTCCACTCTTAAAACTTTCTTTTATTTCCGTCATTGCTTCTTCGATATATAGATTTAACAGTAGTAGCGAAAGACTTCATCCCTGTCTTACACCCTTTTTAGTCCCAGCACTTCGTTCTTGGTCTTCCACTCTTACTGTTCCCACTTGGTTCTTGTACATACTACAAATTACCCATTATGTGGCAAGACAGTGCTTTCTCACACGAAAAGGCAGGCTTGCCTCCGAAAGTTCCAGAAGCCAACGATAAGTAAGGAGTACAATGTCGATACGTTATGACTTCAAAGCTAGTAGTACTCCTTATAAGATATGCTCAGTGGATAACGTTGAGATATGACACTCCTGCTTCTTTAGCTAGTTTGCTGAACATGTACATGTTTCTGCTTGTTGTCGCTGCCTTTTGTGCTTTGGTATTCATTGTTGCTGTAATTTCCTCACGGCCACTGATACCAATTTCGATGTAGACATGCCATTACATCTAATATATTTCCATCATGAGTGAGGTTCCGAATTATCTGTTCTAGGTAATTTACAGAGAAAGCATTTAGTAATGTTTCACAGGATGCCTTGTCACGCTCACCACTAACAAAACTGTAATCATCCCAATTGATTGTTGAATGATTAAAGTCTCCTTTTGTCGTATCTAAAGTTTCCCACGCCAGGCAAGTCCCTCTGTCTCCGTAGCGGAAGCAGACCCCCCTACAACCAAAGACTTTGCCCAGTCATTCATTGTTGCGAAAAATGAGTGGCGCTGAAGTCAGGTTATATAAAGAAGGATCAGTGTTCAGTTTCCGGGAGTACGCTCAGAGATGCACCCCTTCAAGTTTCTGAACCCTCAGAGGGGGAAGAAGCTACATTTATTCAAGAGGCAGGAAATCATACGTCTGTAGCAGATGCAGCGGCGTTAAGAAACGTTGCAACATCGCTGACTTTCGTTTTAACAACTGCAGTGATAGGTCGAGTGTTCTTCCTACACTTCTTATTTTATCAGACCCAGATTTAATGAGTCAATGAGACGTTAGGACTGCTTATTTCTAACAACATTTTTTACATTTGGTTTGTTCTCGGTCAATGCACATCATTACTCTTGCTCCAAGTCCATTCCGGTTCTTTTTTTATTTCATTGCTATCATAATCAGAATTCTTCTTTCACATCTATAAATATATTCTGCAATGTTTATGTTTCCCGCGCTGTTTTTCTGCAGTTTGAGTATTAGAATAGATGATGAAGGAACTATCGGTGCATCGCGAATGCAGTCATTTCGTTTATCTCTTTCAAAGTGAGTAGTAATGCAACTTCTGGTCCATTGCAAGAAGTACTTATAACAACGAGGAGAAATTTTAATCAGATATTTACAATTTGTTACATGTACGTCTCACTTTTACTGTCACAGTTACATGGTACAAAACAATGTAAACGTGTAGTATGTGGAGCATTTGAAGAAGATGTTGTTCATGCCTTCGTTTCACAAGCTTAACTTCCACCACATCGTGTCATACTTTAATGATTATAGTCGAAAAAAGAGTAATTACTAGTTACTGAAATGCTTGGGCTAGCAGGACAGAGCGGATTAGGTTGTGGAAAGGGGCCAAAATGAGTTCCTGTCAGTTGCACTCAACATACAAACTGTATTTATCAACACACATTATTACAATAAGAATGCAAAATAATCAAAACTTTAATCGACCTCCTTGATTAGATCGGCTGATGGCCACACTTAAAGTGGAAGACACCAGGCCTAAGCAAAAATTGAAATACAAGGCTCTTCTGGAGGTTTCACCCAAGAATATTTTCTAAATCTTCAATCTAATCGGCTGAAAACCTTAGCAATTTAATTTTAATGGAACTTGGCTGGAGGTCGCATATTAAGCAATAAGAAGAGTTTCAATCAAAAGGCATAAGGCCTTATCTTACAACATTGAATGCAAAAATTCGGCTGAAGGCCAATACAAAAACATCACAATCTTACGCCGTAAGGGCAAGACAAGAACATTAATTTAAGAGATATTAAAACTCGGCTGAAGGCCACACATCAACACAATAATTTAACGGCTTAAGGCCTTAAAAGATTTGATGTAAAATTCGGCTAAAAGCCCCATATAAGGAATAACAATCCTCTGCCTAAAGGGCAAGAGAGGAACATTAATTCAGGGTGTATAAACACTCGGCTGAAGGCCAGACATCAACCAAATAACTAAAATCCAAACAGGGAAATTACTACATAACACACAAGGAACGGCACTCAGAAGTTCCCAAGGCTCGACCCAGTTATTAAACTAGTTCCACATGTGAATGTTAAGGTCATACAAATAAACAACAGTATTACATCGAGTCACATTAATGTGACCACCTTTCAAAAGCCAGAAAAACCACCTTTTGAAACGCAGATTGCTGCAAGACTAGCAGGAAGAGAGTCAGTGTTCTGGAAGATAGCGACTGACATGTGGAACCAGTCGCACTGCAGTGCCATGACCAACTGCACATGTTCTCTCGGTTGAGGATCCATAGCGTGTACAGCCCGATAGAGATAGTCCCACAGATCTTCGATTGCATTTAAATCTGGGTCACAGAAGTATGGCAAACTCAACTTGCTGCTCTTCGAACCACATACCTGACAGCTGCGTGATATGTTGCATTTTCCTGCTGGTAGATGCCATTGAGCTGAGGAAAAACAAATTGCATATAGAGTAGACATAATTCCCAAGGACAGATGCCTACTTCTGTTGATCCATTGTTCGTTCCAGAATGACGAGTCCACCCAGGAGATGCCCTCCAGCCTGGACCTTCCTTACAATGATTGCAGGGTGTTTGCTTTCAAATGTTTCAAGCAGTACACGCCAACATCCATCTACACGATGGAGCATAAAACGTGATTCATCCATTGATGATGCTCTTTTGAGTGTCCGATAATTCGCTCCGTTACCGAATTACGACAACGACTCCACTGTATGTCGGCGATCCCCGGACACGCATTATGTACCCCCCACTGCTAGTGCTGTCAACTTCTTTCTGTGACTGGCTATTGCAGGTTGACATCGAACAAAGTCGGTGGTCTTATTAATGTGAGCGGATTGTGCATTTGGTCAGATTTTAAAATGCACTTCGAGAACCCATTGCTTTCACTGTTACACAGTGTTGTTGCAAGGTCGCTTATGCATTTCCATATTCAGTGCTTAAGAGGTTAAGGGAGGTGTGGGATTCTCCTGTAGTTTCTGAGTCGAAATGAACTGTCAGTATTTTATCCCAAGCGAATAAAAATACTAAGTTCTTTGAGAGTGATGATGAAAACGCAGGAGGTGGTAAAATAAGAAAAAGAGGAAACGAAATCGCATGTGCTGAAAAATGTCTCATTAACGTGCGAGTCTACTTCAATAGTGCTGATTGTGATCTTCCTAACTGTTGGACAATGAAAGAAGACTTATGTAAAAAAATTATAAATAAATAAATATTTTAAAACCTTGGGTGAAAATATTGCAAGAAAGTTGACAGGAGA